>NC_139246.1:7140877-8340877 GCF_977018435.1 Lepisma saccharinum
CCAAAAGAAATATAATAGACCACGTGAAAAGAGCAAAACAAGACATTCAAAAACAAGAACAGAACGTCCAGAAACTATCAATCATAATAGAACTCATGATGGACATCATCACAGAAGCAGAATTCTAAAAGAATATAAAAAAGGAGCACCGATAGACTCATAGAAGTCGAAGAACAGAAATGCTCATAACATCAAACATACAAAACGGTCCTTCACAGGGCCAGAAAACACTGTTCTCCATAGAATCTCCACAGAACACATCACAACCGATGGATATCGAGCGACAGTCGCAGCACCACAGATGGAGGCCAAGAAAACGAGTCCTCCAAACCCACAAGCCAAATGAACGGTCGGTCGGTTGCTCACTGAGCTGGCAACATTGCCATTTATGCAAGATTCAGATCACATTGATACTTGTTACTAGAGATCTACAGTTTTTGTGAACATGGTAACACGGAAAATAGTAATTTTTGGAAGTAACTTTTTATATACATTTAGTGTACGTGCCAATCACTCTTTTGTCGTGAAATGAGACGAATTCGACATATTACGCGATACTTCTAGTGTGGAATAACGCTCTGTCAACATTGCAAGAACAAATTGAAGGATATAAGAAGGGGACACTATCGGACAAAACTAATCTTGGTGCTGATTTACTAATGCGAGTCATAAAATAATAATTTGGCATGGTGATGTATTATGTATACGGTATATTTAAAACATATGCATCGTTTCTTTACAAAATCGTATTCAATACACTGCACAATAACGCACTGGAAATTACCCACAGAACAGAGAAATAAATAACGTCGAAGTCTTCGAACTTTTTCCTCATTTTTTAAAAATTTGATTTAGTTTATTTTACTTCGCTTTTGTGCCACTGTTGGCTATTTGCGAAAATAGGGATGAGTGATGAAATTGATGAATGGACATGAATATAAAGGGGGGACCTATGCGCTATTGTCCCGGAGCGCCAGTGACGCGAAATATTTACCGGATTCCCCCGTTTATCTTCGTTCTTTATTCTTTATTTGTAATTGTTTTACATGATGGTATGATTTAATATCATACCAGAAAAATGACCAATGATTATTTGGAGACCAGAATAATCATTGGTTTACATATAATAGTGTGGGTAGGGTTAAATGTTGGTACTAATCTGATATTCCCCGGACAGATTTCTTCATGTTTACAGAAGAAACTACTTACGGTAATAAGTTCCTGTAGCATTGTCTAACATCTGGAAGGTGTTTTGTGTGATGTGGAAATGTTTCAAAGCAGAAATTCAACCACTGACGCATAGCCCCATTTCCGGTAAGGTTAGGTTAGGTAGGGTCACGTATAGGTTACAATAGTTAAAAATTGGTTTCGAAAAAAATATGCGTAGCCCCACACACCATTCTCGCATAGCCCCACGAACCATTGACACACAGCCCTACAAACCATTTGCGGAAACGTACGTTCTTCAGTTACAAAAACACTTTTTTTTAAAAAAAAATGCAATTACTTTGATCAAAACGTGAATATACGTTAAAGAATGTTCCGCGAAGCAGATAGGTAATTACGCATGTCAAAAATTGACAAAACGAAGAAGTTATAGGTGTCCGGGGAATATCAGATTTTTACCAAAATGTTATTGTGATAGATCTACAATTATTGATTTTAAAATCATGGCCAGGTCGGGATTCGAACCCTGGACCTCTGGCGTCGTAGCGCGATGTGCTAACCACTTTTTTTTTTTTTTTTTTTTTTTTTTTTTTTTAAAAGGAAATACCCCCTACACGGAGGTATCCCCCACCATTCACTCATTTTCTCACTTTTACACTTTTACACTTTTCAATTCTTACATTTTTCTTTCTTTCTTATCAACTGGACGAACACAAATACCCATGCCTTACCCGGGACTCGAACCCAGAACCCCTGGCGTTGTAGCGCGCTCTGCTAACCACTTCGCCACGGGGGCTACTCGAGACTCCAACACAGGTTCGTAGTATCCTACGCTAAGAAAGGGGAAGTCGAACACAACGAACGTCTGAGTTGTGATCGCGATACGAACCTAGAATTTTCGGGGTTGAGATCACAAGTCGAGATTTCAGGCACTCGTCTACCGCTTATGGTAGTATAGTAACTTATTGACAGATATAAATAGGGAGCGGAAGTTGATGACCTAAAAAATATAGGTATATGACCTATAGAATGTCCTAAAAAAAATGGAAAAAATGACGTAAAAATATGCAAAAAATGACCATTAAATTTGTTAGTTTCAGGTTAAAAATTGAAATGCAAAGGAAATTAAACAAAATGCTATCTTGCTTTTTTTTTTTTAAAAAAAAAAAGGGCACCAAATGATAGCACATGCACATTCAATCAAAATATGCAACGAGGATTTCCAATGGAAACAACCGAATAATTTTTAAACAATTTAATGATAAAGTAATATACACTGAATGAATTGGTGTAAAATGCCAAAATTTCCCGTATCTGTGCATGTAAATTGCAATCTTGCGAGATCTATATAGGCCTATGTTCACCTTGGTGAAAAGACTCAAGAATATTACCAAAATGAAAGAATTGATAAAATATGACGGAACAATACACCAAATTTAGCGAAAAATGACGGGAAAATGCCGAAAATCGGGGAAAATGACCTAAAATCTGAAAATTGGCAAAAAAATGCAAAAAAAAAAATGCACTTCAAAATTACCTTCTTTGGGTTCTAGACGAAGTATAATATTGTGTATATTTTAAGGGCATCGTGTCCGAGATGTCAGAAAAAAGATGACATTTCATCAACTTCCGCTCCCTAGATATAAATAATAATTTAGGCGAAACGTAAAACGTCTCACAGGAAGTTCTGAACAGACATTCCTAGTAGCGAAAGTACATCCTCTGGAACGGAAGAAACTTCAAATGCAATTTCAATGTTGGAAGTGATTTGAATTTAGGAAGTACGGATAATGAAACATTGAACTGTACATGTCTCCAATAAACACATCACTTGAATATACAACTACGACATATTAGAATTTATTTCCATCTAACTTCCTCTGTGTTACGAATTAAAATTAAACATTTTTCGTTCGTTTGGGTGAACGTATTGGAAAATAAATTCTATCACAAGAAATGTTGTAAAAAATTGAACATTAAATGAGTTACTGATATATTTACAAAAATATTTAAAATCTCTTAAATATATTTGGAAAAATCTTCGAAGCAGTGAATAAGATATCAATTATTAACAAATCCATTTCGCTATTTGTGGATTATAGATGGAACGTAGGTCGTTGCACATCATACAGCTCAGCTAATGGTGTGTTTATTGAGCGATATTCGAGTATGTGTGGGCCGGCCTTCGTGGTGTAGTGGTTATCACAGACTGATACGACACTAGGGGACCAAGGTTCGAATCCAGGCCTGAACATTTGCTTGGGTTTCTCTCTAAGTGTTCCTTCATCAATTTCATCATATTATAACCCATCCTTATTTTCGCGAGCCGACGTACGTGGATGGCGCCGGGTTCGAATCACGGCCTAGGTATGGGCGTTGTTTGTGAGTGATCCTTCATGTCAGGGAGGGCAGAGTAAGATAGCATATCTTGCTCTTCAGTTATTACCTTATTATTATTATTATTATTATTATTATTAGTAGTAGTAGTAGTAGTAGTAGTAGTAGTAGTAGTAGTAGAACTATTATTATTATTATTATTATTATTATTTTACAAATCATTAAAAGCTATTAAATTAAGTAAAACAGCCAAAAATCTGGGCGTAATGTTTAATCAGCATCTCTCATGGTCAGATCACGTAAATTTAACTAGTAAAAGAGCCTTCGCTGCATTACACGCTCTTGTTCGGCTTAAACATTTTCTACCCGTCAGCATTAAAATCAAACTGGTGCAAGCACTTGTTTTTCCACACTTCGATTACTGCGATTCTGTCTATTCCGAATTACCAGATGATCTCGCTCAACATCTTCAACGAGTACAAAACACCTGCGTCCGCTTTATTTTCGATCTGAAATATAGGGACCATTTATCCGTTTTCTTTACAAAGCTAAATTGGCTCAAATTAATTGATCGGCGAAAGGTACACAACCTCACCCTTCTCTATAGGGCAATCAGTTCAAAGGAACCGGCTTATCTCTCGAGCAGATTCTCAATGCTTTCCGAATCTCACAGCCTTGACACCAGATCGCGAGGGAGAACTTAACTACTCATCCCCCTTCATAACTCAAATTTTTATTCAAAATCTTTCACCGTTTCCACTTCTCGTCTTTGGAACTCACTGCCTCTAGAAATCCGGAACTCACCTTCAGCATATGTCTTTAAGATGCAATTAAAACAAATTTTATTAGGCACAAATAGTTAGCACATTATATTTTACTGATAAATTGAATACAGTTA
The DNA here is from genome assembly GCF_977018435.1 of Lepisma saccharinum. Taxonomy (NCBI): domain Eukaryota; kingdom Metazoa; phylum Arthropoda; class Insecta; order Zygentoma; family Lepismatidae; genus Lepisma; species Lepisma saccharinum. The sequence goes on from NC_139246.1 coordinate 7,145,280, forward strand.
AGAGCAGAAAAACACTGAAAACCCTTATTCACCTTACTATTTCAAATCCCTGACTACTGTCATGAATATGTGATTGTGTGTGTGTATGTGTGTGTGTGTGTTTTGTTGTATGCTCGTGAGTATAGGTTAGGTTTTTATTCCCGTATGTAATTTTTTTATCATTTTTTTCTGTAATTTTTTTCTTTGTAATTTTATATTTCTCTTTCTATATTTTAATATTTACCTTTCTATGTAATGGTTTAAATGTTGTTGTAAACCTGGTTAAGTGGTAGAAAAGGCTACAAAGCCTTAACTTCGCCATGATAAACAAGACGCAATAAATAAATAAATAAATAAAATTGGAATTGAATAGAAAATACTTTGATGTTGTTGACAAGTTCAGACTTGAGGCCACTATTTAAATAGAAATAGGATTCGCTTTTCGTTCTTTCTACAAAGATCCATAATTTTTTTGATGAATACTTCGTTGTCTTTTTGTACTTTTTCACGATGCACAAACATCAGAGACTACTTACTTAATCTGCTCTCCCTCATGGTACCTTCAATCCACTTTTAAGTGTACTGAAAACAAAAGCAATTCAAAATGACAACACATGAATTATCAAAGTCAGATTCAGACTTCGAGAAACGATCGGTTAAGTGTCTGAAATTTCTTGAAATTAACATTTTTTTTTCAGAATTGCAAAAACAATCACTTTAGGGAAAGTAGTGCTTAGAATCCTAGATTTTCAGCACGTCGGGAATTTTTTTAAAAAAATCACATCCAGAAAATTTCCCAACGCGGAAAATTTTCATTATTCTTTCAGTCCCGAAAGTCGAGATTATAAAAATTTCCCTTCCCAATCCTGTCCCGACCAAACATTTTACGTTCCGCAAAACAACATGACTAATAACTGTAGTGAAAAGGTTCAATTTCTCCATTAGAATTACATCAAGTTTTACAGATATCTCAGGGGGGGCCCTTGGTGGAGATAACACCACTTTTCTTTGTGCCCTAAACTTAGAAGAATGCACGTGTGAGAGGAAATCCCTTAAAGGGCGTAAAAGAAGTCGAATCTCCTGCCCTGTTTTGCTCGTTTAAAAAATGCATTGTAGCTTACTGACAGATATATAGTTATATTTTTGGGCTATCAAATGCAAACTTATAATTCATTCATTCATTGTTTTCTGCCTAATTGGCAGGTTTTTCACTGCAATCTCCAGCTTTCCCTATTCTCTGCCTTACGCTTCGTAATAGCATACGACCCAGTTAATTTAATATCATCCATAAGCTGATATCTCTTTCTTCCACGGACTTTTCCTCCTTCAACCATTCCCTCCAAGGTATCCCTCAGCAGACAGTTCCTTCTTAGACAGTGTCCTAACCAGTTTCTTTTCCTCTTCTTGATGGTCTCCAGTATAGATCTTTTTCCACCAACTCTTTTCAGTACGGCTTCGTTTCTTACCTTGTCCGTCCATTTTACACGCTCCATTTTTCGCCATGTCCACATTTCAAAAGCTTCGAGTCGTTTCTCTTCATTTCTTCTCGACGTCCAGGTTTCTGCACCATATAGTGCTACACTCCACACAAAACATTTCACTAATCTCTTCCTTAGACCTATGTCCAAGGGTCCACAAAAAACAATTCCTCTTCTATTGAAAGCTTCTTTTGCTATTGAGATTCTCATTTTCACTTCTTGTTTGCAGCTCATGTCACTGCTTATAGTGCATCCGAGGTACTTGAAGCTATCCACTTGCTGGATTCTTTCACTGTTTGCTCTCACATTAATATTCCTTGGTTTCCATCCTTGCCTTTGTCTTGTTTACATTAATCTTCATCCCATACTCCTCACAGCTGCTGTTTAACCCTTCTAACATACTATTTATGGTTATTTCATCCTAAGCGACAAATGCCATGTCATCAGCAAATCTTATGCAGTTTATTCTTCTAAACTTATTATATTGCTTCTTTTTGGGACCAGGGTATAGGATACGTATCAACTCGAAACTTAATAAAGAGGTCAGCAGTTTGTGTTAGGGAACATACGAGATGGCGCGGATGACTGATGACGGGGTTAACGACAATATAATCGCACTGAAAGGGAGAGCTGCATAGAAGAAAGCAGGTGGGATATATTGGCATAATATCTGCATGCAAACCAAGACTCTCGATCAAAGCAGGTGGGGACGTTTCTCCTGTCTTTTCACCATGATGGCAAGCACTTGTGAAAGAAGTCCAGCAAGTAGATGCTCGGTGATGACCATTAATCACAACTTCAGGTGCAGAAATATGAAAATGAACCGAACCGACAGCCACGTGGAAGATATAGGGTGAAGATCCTCGTGATTTGGCGATCATTAGGACAGCTGTTGCACACGCCTTCGCAGTGAAAACACTTGATGAGAAAAAGTGCAAACCTGCTTTTGGTGGATGATAATCAAGCAAGTAGGCTATTTTCACAGAGTGCGTGAACAATTGCACTTAGCTACGCATTCAGCGTCAGCTGACGACAGAGAGTTAACGCAGGAGTTCTAAGCTAAGGCCCAAGGTGAGTAAAGCTTCTTGTATGAGACTAAGCGATAACACTAATGTAGGGCATTTCATGTTTACAAATGTTTTAGATAAGGGTGTAAAATAGTCATGTGTTGACGCACCCATTAATATTAATGCATTCGTTCATAAAACTTGAATTGGTTTGGCCTCTTGCTTGTGTAAATGAGAGCGATTACTCGATATCACCAGTTATAATTAATATAAAGATCTGAAAATGGACACTGTATATAAGTTATTCTTCCAATCCGAATTACATAGAAACTGCAGAGATATTTCTCGTAAATATATTTCTTCATTTTTAACTTTTCCTTTTATTTCTGTCTAGAAGTTGTAAATTGTAAATTTAAATACATTTCACACAAGATAATGGATTTGACTTTAAGACTTCAAAGCCTCCCCGATGGCGTAATGGTAACGTCGCTTTGTAATCAAGGGGTTCCGGGTCCGATACCGGATGAAGGCACATAGTGATTCGGGTCCCATTTAAAACTGTAGGCCCAATCCCGATTAGCCCATCTGTACACAAAGTGGACTTTAAAACTCATACACATTAAGACTCTTCTGTCGTTCTTACAATGTGAACATAAACATACGGGCTATTAATGTGTCACGGGATACTGGGGCATAAAGTATGCACGTTTAGGTATCTTCTAAGTATGTGGTACGTTTCTAGGATATGTGCGTAAAAATAAGCGAGGCGTTACAGATTGAAAATGCCGGCATCTGCGCCATGCCTCGCCGTCTGCAGTCACGCGCTATCTCGGCCCCGAGCCAAACTGAACGCACTGTAGTAGACACGCTGTCGTAATTAAATTCTTTATGAAGATTATGACATAGTCTTGGGGGGGGGGGGGCTAATGCGGCACTGGCCTTGGGGATGGGCACCCCTCTTTGTGTCGATATATTTTCAAACTGATTCGCAACAGCGAATTGCTCCCAGCTCTCTAAATTGAGTCATTTTTCAATGTACCTTTGTGTATTATGTGTGTTTGCTATTCAACCACAAAGCACACTAGACATCACAATAGGCTGTCTTCACTGTGTGAAGAAAATACGGAGCATGAAACATATCTTAAAGATACCGTAACTCGTGCCTGCTTAGGATGCATTGTACTCCGCAATCGGCACAATAGCTTTATCACATTTTTACACGTACTTACAATGTGTATACGTATTAACATGAAGCAGCCAGAGACCAGTACCTATCCTTGCCGCAAAGTTGTTCCTGCATTGCGGTAACAATGTTTCCATCATGGTCATAAATTCCATCCTATTTGCATAAACAAAAGGCAAGCTTTCAAGTTCTTCAGGTGCTGAAACATGAAAGCTATCGCATGATCTCAAATCAACACAAAAGGAACAGGTTTCCCCACAAACGCGGACATGTCTGTTCGAGGATTAAGGCAGCACAGATTACAACGTTCTTTGGAAATGATACCATTCTTTCAGCTGTAACATACTTATCGATGAATTATCTGAAGGTAAAATGTAAATTTTTTAAACAAAAGTTACAAGAATTAATGTGCAAGTGCAGGAAATCCAATATTTACCATTGAAATCTCATCGAACAATGAATACACTAACACAAACGTGATTTTTCTCTTCGACAATCTCTTGCGTTCACTTTCCAAGGCAGAATTACAAATCTGTTTTATCGTAGTCCTGATTCTCTTTTTACTGAATTAATGCTCGATTTATTTATTTGAACACAACAGGCGAATTCCCAATTATAGTGTTCTACATTCTCTGCTTTGAGTTGGTAAGTTCACATGATTTAATGACAATAAATATTTTTGGAGTTGCAGAAATGTAAATAAACATAAAACATGTCAATGGTAAAGTAAATGTACACAACCGAAAGTATAAAATATCAGACTATCCTGCATAAAAATAGCCTATATGAACAGAAAATGTTAAATATGAGTATAATGTGCAACGTATTATCACTATACTCAATATATTAGTTCTTCATAAAGCACTACAACTTCATATACTGTAAGTTTTGGCCTTCTCAACAATTTCTCTCAGTTTTTTTTCTGTCGTGGATGCACTTCCACCATTTGTTGATCTTCATATCTTTCATATCCTTAGTAACATCATCTATCCATCTGTTGTTTGGTCTGCCTTTTTCTCTTGTTCCTACTGAGTTCCATCTGTATATCCCTTTAGCCTTTCCTGTGGCATTCTATGAACATGTCCAAGCCATCTAAGTCTTTGAGATTTGGGAAAGTTTATTACGGTGTTATTTTGAATTATTCTGTTTATTTCATTGTTATTTCGGATTCTCCAAGTACCATCATCTTCTTTAATTAGGCCATAGGTTTTTCTTATTATGTATCTTTCAAATACTGATAATTTTGTTTGCAGGAGTCTTTGAGTGTCCATGTTTCACATGCATATGTAACTTTGATATTTGTTTACTTATGAATAGCTTCAAATTGGCATCGATCAATTCTCTCATTGATTTCTTCTCTATTCACCATTGATCCTAAGTATTTGAAGGATTTTGCCTGTTCTTTATGATGATCATCTATGGTTAGGTCTTCCATTCCACCTTTTCCTCTCGCACATCTTAAGTATTTTGTTTTTTGTGCATTTATTACAAGGCTAATTTGCTTGCATTGCTGTTTCAGTTATTGAAATGTTTCAATCAAGGATTTTTTATATCTTGTTGTGTCATCTGCATAAGCGATGCATTGTTTTAGTCTCGTAAATGTATTGCCTCTTAGATCCAAGTGTTTCATAATTGAATCTATGATTATACTAAATAATGTTGCCGATAGAGGGTTGCCTTGTTTTATTCCTAGCGTAGCGTTCTACCCTGTAGAACGGGGGATCGAACCGATGGGGAAGTAGCTCATCCCCTAAATTGTACCACTCGCTTCCAACAATGGTCCCGAAAGGGGCCAGATAAGAGGTAGCTGATCTAACTTAAATAAAAATCATATTGCAGATGTTTTATCCCAACCCTTCTGACTGAGAATGGCAGATAGATGGATAGTGATGACTAGGTCTCGGAAGTTGAAGACCTATAAATTGCCAAAAAAAGACTTATAAAAAGACCTAAAAACGGAAAAAAGGACGTATAACTTCAGTTTTAATTACATATTTAATAAATAAAAAAAATTCAAAATTCTGGTGGTATGGAACACACAGTGCGAGAAAAATATATTATATAAATGGAATGCATCTTCTTCCAGACATTATATATTTTTTAGATTAACATAATTTGAAAAATCATACTTGAAGAATCATATTTGTCCTAACCACACTAGAGTTACAGAAATAGGACTTCGGATCCTATTTCAGTCGTCCAAAAATGTTTTTCTCTCCTTTCAGGGATGGTTCAAATATATTTCTTTCTTTTTTTTATTTCTTTACTACAGAAAGGACGTTTAAGAGGTGATGAACTGATGATGATTCGAATTGAGAATGGGGCAGTAAAAACGTAGTCGAAAGAAGGTGAAGTTGCAAAAAAGTCGTTAAGACCTAAAAAAAGGACTAAAAAAGGATCAATAAGCCAAAAAACGCCGAAAAAGGCAAAAAAGGACAAATAAAACCTACCTTTTTCTGCCCTACAATGACACAAAATGAACATATATTATGTTGGGCCTCGTCTTCAGACACTAGGAGAGAAAAGGATTTTTTCTCAACTTCCGAACCCTAGTGATGTATCTCTCTGTTCGATATCGCGCACTCTTTGTCTCCCTCTGTCTTCACCTGGTAGCGATCAATCATCATAAGGCCCCTTGCCCCCAGATTCTCCTGGTTTTGTTAGTGTTGCCTGACCTTCACTCACCTCCTCTCAAGGTAAGCATCTCCCCACTACCTCTGAAAAAAAAATAACCTTTCTCGGCTAAAACCAGCTACAAGTCTGGGCAAGTCTGGGCAAGATTATGTACGATATCGAGCAGGGATGTTACGCTATCTCGACATTGAATTCATCACTGAGTTCATTGTTTATTTTGACTCTTGCTTTCTTGTTATTTAGGGTCAATGCTATTAGTGTTATTGCTTGCATGGTACTGAACCACCACGTGCAAAACAAAATATAAAGATATACTAATACAATGCACAGTGGCGGCGATTGGATCCCAAAACTATGGGGGAAGGTGCCAAAACTGGGGCGGCAAAAACAGTTTGTTTTCCCTCGTAGGTAAGGTTTAGCATAGTGCGGGGGCAAAAGCTGCAAAAAGTGGGGGCAACTGCCCCCCTCGCCCCCCTAATCGCCACTGACAATGCATTATAATATTCAATATGAAATTAATATAAACGCAGTAAAATTCAAGTGCCAACATATTAATAGAATCATGTGTGCTTGTGTGCGAGCGACAATTTTTATCTCCGATAGCTCAACATTAGTTCAAACATAGAAGATACAAAGCAGAATAGGCTGGAATTTGCTGACAGATCCTCATGAATCATAACTCTATAAAATCCCATTGCATCTTTCAAAAAAAGGAAAAGATACACTGTATTGGATTTCTGCAGTTGTTCCTAAAAGTAGTTACTGCACGATAAGTTTTTGAACAAGAACAATGACGTTTCTTATAAATTGTTCCTCTTGAAATGAGCCTTCATCTCACTAGTACCGTTTGTATTTTTTATTATTATTAGGGTTCCTCTGTCATGAATATTGCGGTGAATTACTCGGAAACTGTGTACTTTATGAAAAAAAAATATTCAGACATAAGTTACAGATCTTTAAAAAAAATTGAATTGTGTACTATATTTCCGGGGAAGAGAGGTTCCGGTAGTGTTCAATTTGGTTTGTTATTACAGTAAACCCTCGTTAACATGAATCCCAAGGAACCGAAAAATTAAGAGTTCGTGTTAAAAAAAATTGTGCTAACCGGGGATTTTCAGTTTTGTGTGCAGATCTCTGCCTGTCTGCTTCCTCTTGGCCATGACTCCCGTCTTACTGCTTGCAACTTCATGTTACTCATACTGCTTACGTTTTAAAGAATAGAAAAACATATTTGAACACATTGTTGATCTGAATCTGTTGGTTACAATACTGTATAAGTTGATTGTTGACAAGATGATAGACTGTTGTGCTGCTGTGGCCTCGTCTGCTCGTCAGGTCCGCAGGCCCTAAGGTAAAAAAGTAATAATACATACAATTCTAGAATATATTTCATGTGCAATTTTGGTTTATGGACCCCCCCCCCCCCCTTAGCATTACCTTTAGGCAGTACTTTTTCTCTGAGAAGAAATGCTGCTGTGGGATTGTTACTGTGTTCATCATAAGAACTAATGAAAATATTGTGTGATATATTCATAAATCATCGTGCATCCATGAACGCACACACAAACACATATACAGAGCATTCCCTAACATTCGCTACGAGACTCGGCGACAAGCGGCCCGGCATTAGCGCTTGTCTTTCCCGGTGAACGGGTCCGCGACAGTCGCTGGAGTCGGTTATTAAAATTAGTTTTCATATTGTGTACTAACCTTGACTACAGAAGGTGTTGAAAATGATGTCCCTCCACATTACACGTGCAAGTTCGTCTACTGTAATTCTCCCCATTTCTCGTACAATACTCTCTTTTAACTCACGGGTGGTGTGCGGATTGTCTTTGTATACTTTATTTCCCCATTTTTCTTTCCACTTTTATTCAGAACTGACCCTGTTACTCTAAACTTTTTTACGAGGTTTAATATAGTGGTCCTATGTGGAACGGGAACACCAGGAAATGTCGTTGCAAAACGTCGTCGCACTTCTCCACAATTCCTCTTTCCGAAGTAACACTCGACAAGATAAATCCTTTGTTGTAATGTAAACTTTTGTGGTGCCATATTAAGCCACAATCTTCAACACACGGACACGACGCAACACAACTTCCGAGGGAGGATTATGCTGGCGTCAGTCTGCAACGTCAACAGAAAGGGAAAGAGAACGAAGGCAGGGAGAGCAAAAAAAACAGACTGTGGCGTACGACTGTCGCGGACCCCGTTCACCGAAGAAAAAAGCGCTGACGCCGATCCGCTTGCCGCCGAGTCTCGTAGCGAATGTCAGGGAATACTCTGCATTTGTTTCCTTAAAATAAAATGATGTTAGCTTTATTCTCACCTATGAAAAGATGTCTTTACAGTGTACCGTTGCTTACCGCCAGAGAAAAGGAACTGCTTTTAAGAACTATCATGACAGTTAACACGAGTTTAGGCGAAGAGTGTATTCTCTCAATTCTCTCTATTTTGAGGATTGGTGGTGATATAATGAAATTGATTTGCTTCATTTTACTTAGCTTTTTTGTGCCACGTTTGGCTAATTTGCGAAGATGGAGATGAGTGATGATTACAGCCCGGATTTGTATGTAATTACATATTCCATTCATTTCTAGATACATACCTTGAACAGGAAAATGTCAACGAATTATATAACTGACATGATTTTGCATACGTTTCATGTTACATATTTTTACATATTTGCCGCCAGGATATTACATATTTTACATATTTGCTAATTTACTTTACATAAAACAACATATTTCGGTATTTTTTTCTATCTTGCTCCTTTTACCTATATTTTCCATCTTTGAAGAACGATGAAGAAAATTTGTTGCTCATGTGATGTCATATTTTCTAATCAATGAGATGATGCATAGTGCATACGGTCTCCTAAAATTGACTGCCAAGTCGAAATACAGGCTGAAGACAAGAAAAAATAATATTAATATTACATATTCTTTGATACTACATATTTAGCTACATATCCTTTTGATAGGTACATATTTTATAAATTATTGTTACATATTTATGTACATATTTTGTGCTTTGATATTACATCCGGGGTCTAGTGATAAGATGAAATTGATGAATGCACATTCACAAACATCCATGCCAAGGCCGGGATTCGAACCCGGGAACCGATGTGCTAACCACTGCGCCACTGGGGCCGGTTGATGTAATTGATGAAGGAACACTCACAAAGAAAACCCTTGCCCAGGCCGAGATTCGAACCCGGGTCCTGTGGCGTCAACGCACGTTGCGCTAACCACTCCGCCACGGACGTTGGAGTATCAATTTATTGGTAAACAGTTCTTTTTTTGTCTTTTTGAAGTTTTGCACGATGCACATATCAGAGACCACTTAATCTGCTGTCTTTCACGGCACCCCATGTCCATGTTTTCACGCTACAATTTCAATATTTGAATTATATAAAGTTTTCCCACAATGGGGGGCAAGTTCCCCCTGGCCCCCTCTGCGGCACCCTTGTTGATGCATTTACATTTATCTGTGCAAGTTGAAATACAACGATGCTGTGAACGTTAAAGGAGATTTTTCTTGTTCATTTGAGTTCCAGTGACCACTTCCCCACGTGACATGACCAACGAGAGAGAGAGAGAGAGAAGGCTTTTCCGGTGACCTGCAGAAATTTAGGCTGAGTCAAAGGTCAAGGCAGGTTCCTCGGCATTGAAAGTTCCCGGCAGAATAAATTAGAGGGAAACAAGAGAGAGTCGGCGTCCGAAGCTATTCAGGTGGCAAATCGCCGACCGCAGACGCTAATAACCCAGTTCTTATTGCAGTCAACTCGAAAATGCACCAATAGGAAAGTCCGCACTCAGGAAGGAGGGAACCTACCTAACATTCCTGAAAATGTCGGCCAAGCGAAATCGTAAACCCTTGCCCAAGTAAGGAAAGACATTTTAATTGATATCACTGCTTCCTAGGTGGCGTAGTGGTAACGTCGTCGGCTTGTAATCATAGGTCCAGGGTTCGATGCCCTGGGAAGGCACGTAGTGGTTCAGATTGCACTTTAAACTGTAGGTCCAATCCCGATTAGCCTATCAGTGCATGGAGTGGACTTTAATCATAAAACTCAAACTTCTTGATTACAAAAATCGTCGCTTTATTATAAACGCAGAAAAGTAAATGCATCAGTTGAAACAAAAATGCATCATCCTAAACAAAAAATCATCAGCCGAAACAAAAATGCATCAGCTGAAACAAAAAATGCATCAGCTGAAACAAAAATGCATCAACTGAAACAAAAACTCATCGGCTGAAACAAAAATACATCAGCTGAAACAAAAAAATTCATAACGTCTGTAGCTCAGACCAAATTATTAAGTGCATCGTCGAGAAACATGCGGGAAGGTGCATCCAAAACGTAGCATTTGATGCATTCAAGTATAGCATCACGCTGTAAACCTAATTCTTGGTAAATGCCGAAAAACACAATTTTGTGCATCAATTAATGCGATTCTGGTGCATAAAATACATCAAATGCATTTAGTTTTATGTGTGTAATATGTATTCATGTCCAGATATTATTAGAATAATTAATTAAATCAAGAAGACTCAGGCGGGCAGGCACGACTGGGAGAGTAATGAAGAGTTTACAAGATTCTTGTGGGGAAACCTGGTGGTAAGAGACCTGTAGCAAGGCCAAAACGAAGATGGAGGGATAATGTTGAGATAGGCCTAAAGGGAATCGTTAAGGATGGATTGATCTCGCCCAGTATAGGGACAGATGGAAGGCTTGTGTTCCTGCAGCCATAACCCTTCGGGTTTAAGAAGTCTAGAGAGTTCGTTTTATGTGTGTAGTGCTTAGCTCTCGATAGGAAACGAAACGTGTACGGCCCAAACCAAGACAATTGATTGAATTATTGTTTTAAGTCCACTTTATGCACAAAAAGACTAATCGTGACTAACCTACAGTTTAAAGTGGGATCCGAACCACTATGTGCCTCAACCGGGTATCCCGACAAAGACAATTATAATTTTTATAATTATTTAATGCCGGTATCATTTGTATGGTTCATACAAGAATTATAATTACTTTTCACTAAATTTATTTCAAACCTTCAATTGAATACATACGTACAGTATAAAACTCTTTAGAAAATTGAACGAATCTATCTACTTTTCGCCTTCATAAGATTATTCGAAAACTTTCAATCGAAAATAAACAGTGGAAAGGCACATAATAATGACCAAATATATCTGCTGCTTCGTATTGTTAATAATTGCACTAAGAAAAACTGATTACTAAAAGAATTTGATACTGGTGGACTGGGTTTGTAGCCTATTTCAACAAAATGGTTACCACAAACTATTTTTTGGTTATTTCATATTTATTTATTTATTTAGGAAAAGATCCTTAACAGAACCAATAGTTCCAATTACAAAGGATCATATTAAAAACATTTATAATAAGGATTAAATATACATTTTAAAAATTACAATAATACAAAACTACAGAATTACAATATTACAGAATACAAAGCAAAAGATAAAAAGATAAAAATGGCAGTAGGTATGTTACGCAAAGTAACAGAACAAAATACAAACACATTATAGTACAATCAAAACAGAGTTCTGCTAAATACTTTCAGATACAAACATATTATACATCTCACAATAGTCGATGAACACTAAGATTAATTACACAATTTGTACAAATATCAAATCCATATGAGAGTAATAAGGAATACATAGTATCGATAAAAATAATATAATACAAACACAGCTTTAATCAAATTTACTGTGAATTTAAATTTAGGCAATGACAATATATGTCGTTTTATTATTGAGCTATATGTTATAAAAGGAAGCGCGTAGTCTACTATAATTCCCTTTTTTTATTTTTATAATTTTATAATTTGTGCACAGTCTGATAACAACTGAAGATTTATGTATATTGTATATGTATGGAAAATATGAAATAATTATGACAATATAGAACACATCCGGAAGTAAACAGACCCGTTATTAACTGTTTGAGGTTTCATTATCTTATTTTCATTTTCAGGTTTTTCTCTACGATGTTCTTTTATTGGTTTATCAACAATGTCTCAGAATCATTTGATTACAAAAAGACTAAACAGAGAACTGGAATGAGGATTGTGGAGAAGGACTTCTACAAAACATCATGAAGGTTCCGTCAATTGGATACAAGCTAGATGTAACATGGTGTGAACGCACAAATCATCGACTTTTTTCGATGCACAAAGATAAATCAGCTTAATGAGGTACAAAATAAATCAGTGTCGGGGCACTCAAGTGGGCTAATTGTAAACGAGCCATGGGTGAGAACGTGGGGACACGTAGTTAAGGAAAAAAAGGTTTTGTATCTGACAGATGCATTAGAAGCATGGTAGCCTTGTCGGTTAAGTTGTCATGGTTGACGGTGCTATTTATAACAGCATGGCCAGTCGCCGCCTTTTCCAAGTCAAAGCCTGTAATTTGGATTGGGAACACGAAACTCCAATTCATTCTGTCTGGATCTTAATCACACAAAAGGAACTTTCCTTAAAGGCTTCAGAGGCAGTGCTTACGGTGCCTGATGTGTATTTGCTGTAACTACTTTCTTGATACAGATCTCTACACGCATTGTCTCTGCAAAATTATATTTTTTAAGTCCAATATTTGAAACCAAATGACGCATTCAGAGGACTTCACCATCCGGAGGTCTATCTTATGAGGGTAGACCTCACCGTCATCTTCATCCTCAGAAGGACTTGTGAGGGTGTGTGAGGACAAGGGTAAGGCCGAGCCGTGAGGCTGACTGAATTTTGGGGAGGGTGAAACTTGCGGCTGAGCAGGGACGTGTAACTGGTGTTACCGCAGGTAACAGCAAAATGTAGAGAATTTTTTTTTTTTCAATAAAATAACAACATTGTTAACCGACAGCGTTGCAGTCGAGTGTATATTACAGAGAACATTTTTTTCTGCAGCTGACAAAACCGGTATAGTCGACATGCTAGATACGTTAACGAGCGGCTGGCTTTGAAGTCGACGGAGCGCGCCCACCAGCTCCAACAATACATTCACCGCACCGTTGAGACTCCACGTGGACTAGACGAACACAATGACAGCTGCGCCCATTGGCTCAAGGACTCCACGTGGAGTAGACGAGCAGAATGACAGCTGCGCCCATTGGCTGAAGGATGAGTGTGATTGGACGAAAACAACTCGCCCGCTGTTTATCTCCACCCACGTTCGTGGCGACATCTCGCTTCAGACCTTACAAGTTAACCAAATAGATGCTTCACCTATAACAAGAGGAAAGATAAGGACGCCAATGCGAGGGAACAGCGGGGAAATACTTAGAGGCAAGAGGGGGTTATTCATATGCTTGTTTAGGGGCCCCGTTACAGGATCAGCAAGTGTTATCACATTGGATTTCCATAAGAGAGCTAAATCCCGCCTAAAACGGGGATACTATTTCTCTCAAGCAACAAGAGCTAGACTGCAAAGAAAAAGGTGGATTTAACTACAACTGAGACTGTTTACGTAATAGACGAAAATATAAGTACTTGATGAGATTCGTGATTTGGACAAACCTTGCTCCAAAAAACTAAGTTGGCAACAGTAGTAAGTACATCTGGACATCCCTTCCACCGCTGGAGGAGGAGAATTCTGTCGTCTGGTCACCGCAGAAACATCAAACTGGCCCGAGAAATGTGTGGTTCTTCTTCCCCTTTCCACCTCTTTGCAAAGAAACAAGAGATGATGAATTGACAAGGCTCGATCACCAATCACTGGAATTTCGCGGTAACTCTCTCATGAGTGGTAGTTCTTTCTAGGAGTGATTGTGGCTAAATCACTGAGCGGATTGCAAGGAAAAGAACGAAATAAACAAAAATCTAGACCAAAGGCATGTTTTCTTGTTGTTTTTTTTTGTTTTTTTTGTGGGGGTAGGGTGGAGATGATAACGTCTGTTGGCCGATAACACTTAATTTAAATAATGTGTATGGTATAAGTCCTCATTCGAACGCCAGCTCGAGAGGAAGCCAACCGGACGGGTATCTTGTTTCGAGATAGCGCCTGTTTTTCTGACAAGCGCTGTTGCCACTTTTATCTGCAGTATTTAGACATCCATTCACAGCGACGTTATACCCCCAAGGTCTTCACATTGTATGAAAAAATATCACAACACAATAACCCAACCTAGCAAAGATAACGTAACCGCAATTTTACGGTATGAAATCTCTATAGAAACTGAATTGGCATCTCATTTACTCCACGTAGACTTGACAAGTACTGTCAGTTCTTGGACGGACGCTATTGGTGGGGAAGGTTTGAGGGGATGATTAACTGGGCTTCGCGTGAACTTGACTTATGGTTGTCAGAAAGAAAACTGACCTTTAGCTTTGAGGTAAAGTGGCTTTCCGATGAGGACTGAAACTATATATACGAAGCTAAAATCAACAAAGAAAATCTTCATCGCAGGACTCGGAACCACAGTTGTCTAGCGACGCTGTCATTTCTGCACCACCTGTAGGCAGGTGCGTGCCGTGACCTTTCGTGAAAGGCAAGCGATGGGTTAATTTTTCGTTTCGGTTAATTCTAAAATTTGATACAGGAAAGTTTACTGATGAAAGAATTAAGAAAGATTACCAAATTAAACTGTCAAATAGATTTGAGGTTTTGCAGGATTTAAATGATGATGAAAATATAAATGAAACAGACGTAAATAAGAATTGGGAGCACATACGTAATGCAATAGAATCAGCAGCTAAAGAAACTATAGGATACCATAAACCAAGAAAAAGTAAGCCATGGTTTGATAATGAATGTCATAATCTAATAGAAATAAGAAATCAGGCTAGACTTAGGTGGTTAAATAACTCTGATGATACAAATCTAAGCAATTATAATACAATAAAGCGAGAAGTTAACCGCACGTTTAGAAGTAAAAAAAGAGATTACTTGAAAAGCAAAATTAACGAAATTGAAACAAACAGCAAAAATAAAAATATCAGAGATTTATATAAAGGTGTAAATGAGTTTAGAAAGGGGTGGCAACCTAAAGTAAACTTGATAAAAGATAAAGACGGTGATTTTCTAGCTGACCCAAGTGATATTCTAAATAGATGGAAGAACTACTTTAATGACCTTTTAAATGTCCATGTAGGAGATAAATCAGAAGTAAATGAAGTCCACACAGCAGAACCTTTAGTTCCAGAACCTAACTTGACTGAAGTTAAAGATGCTATTAAAAGGCTTAAGAATAACAAAGCACCTGGCATTGATTTAATACCAGCTGAGTTAATTAAATATGGTGGAAATTCATTAATATGTCAAATTCATAAATTAATTTGTTTAATATGGAATAAAGAAGAAATCCCTCAACAGTGGAAAGAATCCATAATTGTTCCTGTGTTTAAAAAAGGTGATAAAATGAACTGCAATAATTACCGTGGAATTTCTCTACTCTCAACAACATACAAAATATTGTCTAACATTCTTTTAACAAGACTAACCCCATATGCTAATGAAATTATAGGTGATTATCAATGTGGATTTAAACGTAACAGATCAACTACAGATCAAATTTTTCACATCAGACAGACACTTGAAAAAAAGTGGGAATATAATCAAAATGTCCATCAGCTATTCATTGATTTCAAAAAAGCATATGATTCGGTCAAAAGAGATAAATTATATAATATATTAGTAGAGTTTGGAATACCTAAGAAGCTTGTTAGTATGATAAAAATATGCACCAGTGAAACAGAAAGTAAAATTCGTGTGGGTAATAATATGTCTGACAAATTTATAATTCATGATGGGTTAAAACAAGGAGATGCATTATCTCCATTGCTCTTTAATTTTGCCTTAGAATATGCTGTTCGGAAGGTAAAAGAAACTAAAGAAGGACTAAAATTAAATGGTGTGACTCAGTTGTTAGCATATGCAGATGATGTAGACTTACTGGGGGATGATATAAATACGATTAAGAATAATGCTAAAATATTTTTCAAAACTGCTAAAGAGATAGGTTTGGAAGTTAACAAAGAGAAAACTAAATATATGCTTACAGGCCGAAACCAAGTGTTAGGTAATAATCAAAATCTAATTATTGATAACAACTCGTTTGAACCAGTTTCCAAATTCAAATACTTAGGAGTAATATTAACAAATGAAAATTATATTAAAGAGGAAATAAAAAGTAGGCTTAATTCAGGAAATGCATGTTACTTCTCTCTTCATAAACTTTTGTCTTCTCGTTTAATATCTAAGAAACTAAAAGTTAAAATATACAAAACAGTAATTTTGCCTGTAGTATTATACGGGTGTGAAACTTGGTCCCTTACATTAAAAGAGGAACATAAATTGAGAGTATTTGAAAATAAGATTCTTAGGAAAATATTTGGACCTAAAAGGGATGAGGAGACAGGTGAGTGGAGAAGGTTACATAATTTAGAACTACATAATTTGTATTCATGTCCAGATATTATTAGAATAATTAAATCAAGAAGACTTAGGTGGGCAGGCCATGTGGCACGAATGGGAGAGGAAAGAGGAGTTTACAGGATTCTTGTTGGGAAACCAGATGGTAAGAGACCTGTAGGAAGGCCAAGACGAAGATGGAGGGACAACGTTGAGATGGACCTAAAGGAAATCGGTAGGGATGGAAAAGAGTATATAGATCTTGCTCAAGATAGGGACAGATGGAAGGCCTGTGTTGCTGCAGCCATGAACCTTCGGGTTTAAGAAGGCTAGAGAGTTAGTTAGTTAGTTAATTATAACAATTTCAAATATAGGCCTACACACATCCCTACTTACAATAATGTGCATAATGGTGAAGTATCGGGCTTGAGTGTGTGAAGTGCATACATACCGTAAAATCAAATCTTCGCTGCGCGGTTTATAAAGAAGAAAAACAGCCTCTCGATATAAACTTGTAAATTTCAAACATGAAGAAAATAATGATTTACTTGATATTTGAGGGCAACTGTAAATCAAATTACGTTCTTTTTTAAGCCTGAAAATAATAAACATCCTATTAGCATAAAGTTTCGATCTTAAATAAACGGACGGGTTTCGGTTTCTTACTTATTTCTTATAAATATACGACTGGTGATCACTGGCTAACTTCATAATGTAATTTGTTGATTACTATAGAGTTTCAAACATGAAAATCGTACCGCGTGAGGTGGTGCTACGGATGCACAGAAAATTCTGGAAGTTAGCAACACTTGTGACCCGTGTGGACGAATTCTTTCCACCACCCTTGCCAAAGACAGATGCGGTCTTGGTGTTGCTTGCCCTCGGCCTTTTTTCTTCGTGAACGGGGATGGACAGTGACCATGCAAGAACTGCATAAGTCACTCGAAAAGCGGGGAGAAATGCGAGCAGTCCTCTTCTTCTAACGCGGTCAGTCGTGCAGCATCGCTCAGCGTCGTCAAGGGTGCAGCCAGTTTATGTTTCAAGCCAATAGAACAGGAAATAGGGGAAATGAAAATTCTGTAATGTAAATATCTTATAGTAAATAAATTCCATTCTAATGTATATAAAGGCATTGAAAAACACGGACTTAAGATATCAAAAGTGTTTTAAAAAACAACGCAAGCGGCGTTTGCCCCGCCTTCCCTTACCGCACGCTTCTGCCTATAGGTGTGTTTCACTTACGTCACAAACTGTTGCATTGTGTTAAAATTGGCCGCAAACATGGCGGCTGTGAGCATCCTGACGTCATATGAAACCCACCTATAGGTTTAATTGGTGCACTTGGAACATCCATACTGTTGTCACGAGCCACGAGAATCATAGCAGATGGAGAGAATGGGTACGAAAGTTTGCGTTTACTTTTTCTGAAATACCCGGACACATAGCAGAAATATTCACCATACGGAGGATCACCCTCATGTGGACAGACCTCACACTCTTATCCTCAGAAAACTTGTGAGTGTGAAACCACGGTCGGGTCGTGAGTGTGAGGTTGATTTAAAATGAACAGTGAACACCTATGGTCACATTTCACTAGATTCCGTGGATCTAAATTCTTAGAGCCCAAGGTGTGCCCCCCCGAGAAACGTTTACTGTAGCATTTTAGATTGATGCAAGTTCATAGACCAACATCGGCAACTCATTTTCAAATACTTATTCAAAGCTTTACAAAAATAGTACAGGGAGACAGGCTAAAAATGGGACAATCCAGACAGTATTTTCAAACATTTGAAATTCCTGATTTTTTTAATTTACATTTTACTTGGGATTACCGCTAAGCAGTTTTTCCCATATCTATATATGTACTGTACATAAACTTACATTTTCTTGTACATTATTATTAAAAGACACTATCAATATTTTTTCCTACTAAATAATTAAGCCACATTTTCTAAAAAAAGATAACAATATATATCCAATTGTAAGGTTAGGTTCACAAATCAAAGATTCCAAACACTGAAGAAAAGGAATTTCACAGTTTATAAGAGTTTTATAGAATGTCTCTCTTTCTTATGTGTATCTATTACACTCAAATATGATATGGTGTATATCTTCCTTGTTGCCACATGTACAGTTTGGGTTTTGTACAATCCGGATCATTTGTAAATTACTTTTAGGAGTTGAAATTCCTGAAACTTGAGCGAAACAGTTTTTTTTCTTCTTCCAGAATGACAAGCCACCTACAACCTCTCCTCTGCTCATCCTCTTTTCTGTGTTGTTCCTAGTTCAGCCTGAAACTTTCCTTATGGTTGCACCAGAATTCCCTTTCCGACTTTCGAATTCCCCGTGTCTTAAACCTCCTTGAGAAGAGTTCGAAACTGCAAGCTCTTGATTCGTAGTGGGTTTACGCTCAATCCTCCAGCGGTCGTAGTTTTTAAGATTACTGTACGGGACCACTTTCACTCGTTCGTACTTGTTCGAGTATCCCACGCTCGAGCGTTTACAATGGAATGTAATTTTAATGTGACAACAATCGTAGACGCTGGTTGTTTCAGCCCACAATCATCTATTTCATTTTCACACATCACTGTGTATTGGTAAGATAGAACAAACTATACCGCTCGTTTTGCCTGTTCGAGCGTTATTCGCTCAAGCGAAGAAGCTCTCAACTCCGTACGCTATCTAGCGTCATCCGTGCGAACTATTAGATCCTCGAGCGAAATCCTCTCACTGCAGCACTCTAATATAGATTTAACCATTGGCAAATTTATGGGTGAACCCCGCTTGAATTTTTATTTTTGAGTAAGTGGACACTTGTAGTTTGTTGCGATACAGATGAAAATCAAAGATGAAGTTTCAAGCCATGGTGTACCATTGCAGTGACAATAGCAAAGATTTTAAACCGTTGTATGAGAACTTTGGTCGTCAACTTGCCATTAATCTTCCTTAAAATATTTAGCCGTCTTGCACACTTGTTACAACTTGCAAAGAAATCTTCCCTCTCCCTAAAAAAATTCATAAATCATTGCCCACATAACTATTGTTCACAGAATTACACTACTAAAAGGACATTATATTCTGCTTTCCCTGCAGCGTCCACTTCTCTTTCCTTTATTACTTCTTGCAGACTCATTAAGGAAGCTAAATTGGTCCGGCCATCTTTCAAGACCTCCCGCTTATTCACATTTATGGCCTCTTCTGGTTTTTGAAGGCTTCTCATTTTAGCGCGCAATGTGAAGTAAGAGCAACTCCTAAACCCTAATTATGCCTCCAGAAGAACAAAGGTACCTGGTTTATATTCTATCCCGTGCCCAGGAATTCCAAAAAGGAAGGCGGGTTTAATAATTAATATGTCTTGTAAGAGTTGTCTAAAATAATTTACCTCATATCTTGAGGTAAAATATAACTCCTAAATTGTAGACCACACATGTCAGCGTATTTCTTGTTAAGACATTGCTTGCAAGCTTACCTTGTTGAAACAATTCGTCCTTGCAGGCGAGAAGTCTGGCCATTGTTGTATGAGTTTGTCACCCGTGTAGGTATGCGTACACATCTACTGAGCCTGCAACGAACATAATTCAGTGTTTGAAAAACAGGAAAGGAAAGAAAATAACTAAATTATCTAAGTATGCACTTCTTAGTTTGAAATTACAAGCGAAAATATACTATTTTTAAATATAATGTTTACATTTTGTCTACAAATTTGTCGACCAAAATATAAAATATGGTAGGTAGGTAAAGTATTGCATTTAACATAAAGACAATAAAAATGTATAACGTATATTATGTGTGATGTTTATAGATACCATGTAGTAGCTGAACAGTTATGGGTAAATGATATTTTAGTTACAGACATCGCACATTGTTAGAAAGTTGTTTCTTTAGACTAATTTTACGTCTGAAGTTACGTATTTCAAGAAATAGTGATCAAGATCATACACGTACTTGAGTAGAAGCAAATATTATTTATTTTCTTAATGTTAGAACATTATGGATATGTGTTTATGTGCCACTGTTTATCTTGGAAACGAAAGGATTTGTTCATATGAATTCACAATAAAAAGCAGAAGGCAATTACTACATCTCATTGACTTTAGTGATCTATGATATGTTCACAAGTAGATAAATATTTCACTGTTCCAATTGGCCTGAACCAGCAGCAATTGTTCTGAAAATGATTCTATTCATTCGAATATATTTTCTGTTGTGGATGTTCATTAGTATTCATGGTCGAATGGAACTGTAAACAAGAAATAAATAACAGTGCCTCTGTCTGTCTTCACCTCATCTTTTATAGATGGGAAAACAAGTCTTCTGCTGCGGCGCGGTTCAAAGAGGTTAACCCCAAATTGCCCATGGTCAGAGACACACTACGTTTCTGGTTTCTCGAAAACAAATTAGTTTTGATTTGATTTGAAATTAAAATTTTCAGTGCGCCAGCACTTAGGCTATTTTGCACCCGTCACATTATACAGGGTCCAGCCCCTTACCATAAACAAATACATAACTGTAATACCGTAGAACTAAAATATTAAAATATTCTGACCGGTTAAAAACTTAGGCTGTAAAGGACACTCAGCACACATAAGGACAAAACAAAGGACAACACACAGAATTATACTGGCCATAGGGCCAGTCGCCAGAGCCTCGTTAGTCTGCAAACATAGGTGTGCGCACGGGGAGCAAGGGGGAGGGCAACTGCTTCCCTAATCACGGACGTTCGCACATTTTTTCCACGTAGGGACAAGCAAGATATTTTTCCATCGGGCATATTACCCCGATAATAGAGCTGCTCCCTCAAAAACACCACTTGTATCTAAATTTATCGCATGCTTGCGTCCCCCATTAATTAATGTAAATTACTATGAATGAAATCAAATTACCGGTATACGTGTGAAATATATACTTTTAGGTTGATATTCCTTTTCGAAGAAGAAGGTGTGGTCACCCTTGCCCACCTTCTAGACGTTCCATTCCCCAACATTGTTATATTTTCACCTAGAAATTTAGTGTAGAGGAATTTTATGACTGTTATTGGATTGATTTGGTGTTTTAAGTCCACTTTATGCACAGTAAGGCTAATCGGGACTGGACCTACAGTTTAAAGTGGGATCCAAACCACTTGTATCTCCACCGGGTATCGAACCCGGGGCTCCTTCATTACAAGGCGACGCGCTACCACTGCGCCATCGAGGAGGCTACTTATGACTGTTAAAAAACGATATTATTGGAGGAAATAAAGTATTTCAAGCCGATGAAAATTCAAAGCAACTACTGGGGAAGGGGTGCAGTGGCACAACGACAAGGGGGTAGAGGGGCATTGCCTTATCCCAACCTTGGACGGAAATCAATTCTAGGGGGACAAACATTGAAGTAAAAGAAAGCAAGACTAACATAAATTAAGAATAGCAGGACAAAAGGATACTCAAAATGGAATTAGTTTTCATGTGTTTCTTGCATCATTTCTTCCAGACGGCCAGGAGCATCTGCAGGGGGGCACAGAGGGGCGATTGTCCCCTCGACTTCAAATTTTATACAAACAAAAATACATTTCGTAAAATTTTCTTGATCGTTTTGCTCGCAATATCTGCTTTTCTTACAGTCTTGTCAATTTCATAGCCGCAGCTACGGGGCGCCGGGAGTTGTCCCTGGACGCCGAACAATCTGAACGAGAAAAATTGTAAGAAAGAATGCCATGGCGTCCCGTGATTTTTTTTCGCGACATACTAACTCAATACTGTTTACAATATGCAAAAATTTGGATCGAAAAATGTTCTTGCTCGCTTCGCTCGCAATTTGTTTTCTGTAGTGCATGCAAATTACCAGAGAGAAGTAAGGACAATTAAGTACTTCAGACAGTTGCTGCGATAACAGTTTCGTTTGGAGGAAAAGGAGCGCGCACATTTCAGAGACAATTTATATCATTTTTGCTGTTGGTTTGTTATGGGGCGGATGAATTGATTATGTAATGTATTTCAATAATATGTTACACACACACACACACACACATATATATATATATATATATATATATATATATATATATATATATATATATATATATATCACACACACACATATACCAACCAGTGCAATAAAACTAAAACAGTGAGACGAAATGAGGTTTTTCTTTCCCAACTGAACTTTCAAGGCTATTGCCCCCCCCCCCCATAATCAGAAAGTCTGCGCACGCCTATGTCTGCAAAATGCAGTCCAGAGTTACTACGTGGAAGTGAGGTTGACAATTGGGTGTAACAAATTAGTTGTGTGAAAGAAGAGATGGTATGAGTAAATCCGATTTCGTTTTAATTTTTCAGGTCGGTATTGCTGCTACAACAATTTTCGTATTTTCCTTCTTCTTCTTCTTCTTCTTCTTCTTCTTCTTCTAAGAGAACCAAACCCAACAAGCCTAACCTAACCACCACAGATTATTTACTACCCTGAAAAGCTACCAGCCAATGGAAATGCTTGAAACACTTGTAGCAGCAATAACTACCTTCATTTTTCAAGTTTAAGTGCATATACTCCATTTGGTATGAATAAAACAAATGAGAACATGCTCGCACAGGAAATTCTATTGTCCATATTTCATTTCTACTTGGGTGATAGATGTCCTAGGCGCATATTCAATTTTTGTATGATAAAAATAAAAATATTTGTGTATCTTTGATTATTATTTGATTTTAGCGTCGCTTTTCCGACACCTTCGGCTAATCGTGACTATGAGGATGAGTGATGATATCATCAAATTGATTAAGGAACACACAAAGAACAAACATGCCAAGTTTCGAACCCGGAACCCCTAGCGTCTTAGCGTGATATAACAATTTTCACCTTTGAGAATATATTGTTTTCAATTTTTCCAATTCCACATTTGAACTCATTACTCCTTTGCACTTTTTTGTAACCGCTGACCTATTTTCTCCTGGTACTTCAATCAGCTGCTGCACCGATTTCTCCAAGACTTTCATGGATGCTGAAAGACTTTCGTCTCTTTTCTCCAGTTTTGTAATTCCCCCTGGCAACACCATAATGTGCTAATAAATAATGTTTTTGAAATAAAAATAAGTTTATACAATTTTTTTAAAAAAAATAATTCTAAAATTGAAAATTGCGGGAAAAGGTCTTAAAATTAAAAATAGGCAAAATGAAAAAGTATTTAAAACATTACCAACAACATAAAAAATGTGTATCAAGAAAAATTCTATCAAAAAATGCAGCCCGGGGGGGGGGAGGGGGGGTACCAAACTTCCGGGATGTAATGACGACTCTCAAATTGCCAGAAACAAGTAATTCCTAGCTTAACTGCCTGACTATCATTCGATTTAAAGCATCCAAAATCGGTGTATCACAGCAAGGAGCTACATCTCTGGCCGGTAGGCGACCACAGCGCTGTGACCTTGGCGCTGAAAGGGGGAAAGCGGCTCCCAAGAGGACGCAGCCTACTTCTGGAGAACTAGTTTCCAGCGCCGTCTGCTTCAAGGGGCGATCGAGAGGCGCGGAATAATGAGTCCATTTGGCAATTAAAATAATTCACCCGGGGGCGGGGTGACGCAAGGGAGATGGCCGAACCAACATCTTCATCGCGTTTGGAAGCCGTGACCAGTAGCTGGAATCTCCTCTCTAGCCATTTGATACTTTCTTTTTATTTTGAGATAAATTTGTGGGCTATCTTTAAAAATAAATGATTTTACGGTTCTAAACTGATTGAATTGTTTTGTTTTGTTTCGCTTTTCTGCCACTTTTCGCTAATAGCGATGGGTTGAATTGAAAATTGTGGGTGCGTCAGCACTTAGGCTACTTTGCACCCGTCACATTCATCATATGGGGCCCAGTCCCTTACCATAACTTAAGACCGAATAACACGGAACTGGATATCCAGTTAGTTGGTGCTGAACTGGCTACCTGCAAGGATTTAATGGCTGCCTGGCTGGCTGCTTGACTGGTTTGGAGGAATAGGTCATGTTCTAATTACTAGTACTGACTATCCTCGACTGGATTATGTGGAGCGGCCAATAAGAGCAAAGTTTGGCCATGTGAAGATAATCTGTGAGTTTGCAAAGGAGAGTTTTTTGTCTGTGATTTCCGAGTGTTGGCTGTTTTTGTTAGTTTCTCGATAAAAAAACAGATGGCGTGCAGTGCATTCGTGTTCAGTTCATTAATATTTAGGTATTTATGCAAAGTGATGAAATGTGTACGTGACAAATATGATTAGCCGAAAATGAAAATCCTTATTATTACAAGTGTATTAAATTAAATGTTTAACTTTTTTATAAAATATAAATGAATCCTGCTAATCTCATGAATGAATATGTATACCCGAGTTAATTAAAAAGCTTGTTCGGTACGCATTGATTATATTTTTTTTCGAGCCAATTTCTAGTCCATACTTTTCTTCTTTACTTCTTAATAAAAGCACAAAGCAGTAATTCTACAACATTCTTCATATTGCTCGTCCATCTTTACAGATTGTCTGTTCTGCGCAATGTCTTATGGGAACAAAAGCCTATCGACAAGTACGGTGACAAGTATCGTGAGAGGCAGAAACTAGCAAATGGGTAGCCAGTCCAGCGCCAACTAGGGCATTCCTACTGGATATCCAGTTCCGTGTGATTCAGACTTAAAATAAAACGTGTCTGAGAACTAAAATATTCTTACTTTGGTTAAAAACTGCGGCTCCGGTTCTACGTACATTGAGGATGTGCGTATGTCCTTTGGAGGGGAAGCTATCGGTTCCCTTAACAAGAACAAGATGGCAAGAAGTATCTCTGGTTTTCACCATAAGTACAGTCACAGATAAACGTACTGTCCTAAAATTCACCTGGACTGACTCCCGAAGTAATCTAAAAATACTCCATTCATATTACCATATTCATTCTTTCATAATTGCATGTCCATCTTGCACTGTTCTTTGGTTCACTTGTTGACAAGTTCACGCATTGTAGTCTGCGTACTGGCGTATGCGAGGCCTGGGAGGGGGTAGGAGTAAGCCCCTCTTGAAATTTTGAGAAGATCAAAGTTATCAAATGAACTCTGGCAAGTGGTAAATGCAAATCCCCTTTGAAAAAGAGAAACAAATACCAATTTTTGTCTTCGAACAGCTTTTAAAACGAGTTAAAAATTATTTCTTTTGTTTTTACCATCGCTTTTCTGCCTCTTTTGGCTCGTCGCGACGATGAGGGTGAGTGATGATGTGATGAAACTGATGAAGGGACACTCACAAAAATCAGCCATGTCCAGCCCGTGACTTTGACGAGCAAGGAATGATTAAACACCCTGATGAAAAAAGTATTCCATTTTTTATATTCAATTCTACCAGCACAAATGATCAGGAAGTGATAGTTTTTTTATATATTTCTTGTCTGAAAGTCCACTTTATGGTCAGATAAACTAATCGAGACTGGAACTACAAGTTAAAGCGAGATCCTAACCACTGCGCATTCTGGCTTCACCGCAAGATCGAATCCGGAGCATTTCGAACACGTACACAGTTGATAGAAGGATGAGTGATGATATGAAATTGATGAAAGGGCATCACAAAGAACACCCATTCTCAGTCCGGGATTCGAACCTAGGACCCCTGGCGTCCTAAAGTTAAGGTAAAGTTTGCAGTGCATACAGCACCGTGCCATGAAGGCAGTATATAGTGCTGTTCTAACCACTACGTCATGGAGGTCGGCAATTTAATGTACAAGTGTGTGAAGCACTTTATGCCACATGGAGCCCAACACACATTCCACATGGAGTAGCATGTAGTGTACTGCTATGTTTCCATGTTCCGATTTTATGAATGTATTTTCCAATATAGTAAAAGCTATTGCGTACATCTACAAAATTCGAAGTTGTGTTTTTATTTCCGAAATAAGTTGTCAAATGTGTTCTTTGGAATGATAGGCATATTTACGGAAATACTGTAAATCCTTATTTCTTGCATGTGTTTGTTTAGTCAGCATTGTCATGCAACTCCCGCCAGCAGTTTCCGCTGTTCAACGGATGTTGCCTTTTGCCATGTTACCACATTCCGCGTACAGCTTTACTCCGCTGAATAAAAATCTGTATAAAATTGGTTTCGAAATGTGAATTGACAATGATAATTCATTTTAAAAACAGATACAAAGAGCTTCAAAACAAGACCAATATTGTATTTGTAGTACTACCCAATACTAAGAAAAAGTTTTATCAAAATTAATAAAAACTGTCTTTTGACAAATTTTGAAAAACTGAAAATTAATAATTGTATTTACAACCATCCTGCCTGCACCTTACTAAAATATCATAACGATCGGTCAACCTGTTCTTGATTTACAAAATTTCAAAGAGAGCGATCGTTTTCAAAACTCCAAAAAACCGGCTCTTTCCTTGTTCTCACGGCGATAAAAAATATAAGGCATACTCGAAAAAAAATTGGTTAGCAAAGATTAACGCAGAATTGAATGAGATAAATTTTGATGTAAGTAGTTTTTATGTAGGTCTACTGGTTAATGTTTCGTTGGAATCCAAACTCTGGTATGTATAATTTTCAACCCGACAGTAGTGTCTATATTTGTCGTTTAGTTCCAGGATGCAGACTTGGTTTCCGGTGGAGGGACACAGTGGTTCGTATTACACTTTAGACTGTAGGTCCAGTCCCGTGTAGCATATCTGTGTATAAAATGGACTTAAAGCTTTGAGTTCTTCGTTCAAGTCAAATTTATGCACATATAGACCCTGTGAAAATATAATTCATCACCGCACACACAAAACAAAATGCACCATACATGCATCGATTGATGGACTAAAATGTATTTCTTGCTCTTTGCAAAAAATCCGGTTTACGCCAGCTTCAGACGAAAGCATTTTCATTACCATTTTTCTCAACATTTGTGCCAAGTGTAAAGTGAAAAATCGTATGGCATATTTCATGGCATTTGTCAAGGATAGGCTCGGTCTGTATCACTTTTCGTAGCGTAACCAATCAGAAGCGACCTGTAGGTCACGAGCGGAGTTGTAATGGCGGCCGAGTAAGATGTAAACAATGTATCACTTCAAGATTTTAAAAGGCGATAACTATTCAACCGATAGGAATATCGTTTCCCTCAAAAATGTGTTAGTTACAAATCAATGGCACTGCTTAAATACATACTTTACAACGTTAACTGTTCACGTATGGAAGAATATTTTAGTGCACTCATCATAGATGGTGTATCTCAACATGCCTTTCGTGCTGTATATGTTATACGTTGTAATCGCAAAAGGTAACCGAAATGTTACATGAAATGCTTCCGTGTAAAGTACTATTTGCTATGAGATTTTTGGAAGCATTTACATGGCATTTATGCTAGCAAAAATGTTGAAGGAAATACTGTCCTCTAAAGCCAGCCTTACAGTTTAGTGCATTCTAGAATACCATTTCTAAAAGTATCGTCAAGGGAATCATATGATGCAAGTGGTTGGAGCTGTACCTTAATGCATCAATATGAATTTTTCATGCACATTTCTGGATGATCCACTGAAACATTTGCTCCGAGCTATAGACTTCATATGCATTTTTCTGTTTCAGCTGATGCATTTGCTATTCTGTGTGTATAGTGCCTTGAGGATGCAACGACCGCCCAGGTGAAAATGCATATCGCGCTAATAGTTGGGAAAAAAAGAACACGATATTTTTTTGCCCTTTACTCGCCATTATGCTCAACACGCACCGAGTTAATTATGATTACCAGACGCTGATTCCATTGTATCACGCTAAGCGACAATTTGTGTACGTCAGGATCCATCGTGTCGACCGTTAACTTCCACCTGAAGCCGCTACGGAGGCAGGAGTGACATCACCTTCCCATTACACCTTCGGTTAGATGAGTGTGATCACCCTTTAGAGCTGCTTTCTGCAATGTTGCTATGAAATCTGAGTGGTCTTTGTGGCTGAGCCTTTTGGGTGATGGATTCACGCTAGATTGATTGCTTTAGTTTATTCTACTTCGCTATTCTGCCACTTCTGGCTAATCGCCATCCAGACGAGTTATGATATGATTATATTCATGAATTCATGAAGAGAACCTATGCCCAGATCGGGATTCGAACTCGGGACCCCTGACGTCGTAGCACGCTGTTCTAACCCGCCACGGAGGTCACTCACGATCTCACCACCAAATGTCCCGGGTTCAAGTCCTGGCGGTTCTTTAAGATTATCTCTTCATCAATTTGATTTCATAATCTTTCATCCTGAAGAAGAGGAACATTAAATGCAGATATTTGTGCATCAAAATACATTTATTGTTAAAATTATTAGATTAGTTCTTATTTCAAGTCCACTTTATACAAAAAAGTAAAGTGCTCCCCTGTGCTTAGCACTACGCCATGAAGGCGTATAGGGGGTGTGGGGGTAACGCTCCACACTTTCTTGATCCGGTCACGAGTGGGGATCTTTATACACAAATAGACAAATTGAAACTGAACCTACAGTTTAAAGTAGAATACGAACAACTTTTTTACGTTTATTTAATATAAATCAGGGTTGCTCTGATTTCTTGATTTTGAAATTCCAGTCCAAAAATGAAATTTTTCCAGACATGTTTGTCATCATAATTTTTGCTTTTGAACCTTGTGTTTTTCAATTAAATATATAATCCGTTAATTATTATGAATATACACTCTCAACACTCTTTTTTAGCAAATTCCATTCTACACACACAAGAAGATTTGAAAATTTGAAGAGTAAAATGTACAATTACAATCGGCATCAAATGTATTGGGTGTTACAATGACGTGCATCTAGCCTTCAGACTAAAGCCCGGTGTCCACTTGTTGCAAACCAGCGTATTGTATCCCTGTTCCGTTTCAATTTATTCGAAAAAACTTGCAACGCTCCGTTTCAAAATGTGAGAAAAGATACGCAACGGACCCGGTCACTCATTCCAGTGTGGACGGGCATACGACGAGCGTTCCGTTGCCTCATTGCATTATCCTTCAGTGTGTAGTGAGCTCTGTGAATGACAGTACGTCCCATAAGGAAAATACTATTGCATTTATTGATATAAAGTAAAGTTTTTATATAATCCACTGATCTGCTGGAACCGCAAGTCTGCCAATAAACTGCTTCCACTATACAGTTCACGCTTCGCGTACATGTTTGTCATCCACCAACATGGTGATTTACGTTTTTTTCCTTTTTGGATAAAACGTAATTAATGAAAATACATGCGACTGCTTGAACTTGCTGCGGTGTACTCAATACTCATCGTAATTTGAGACCAGACTGTGAACCGTATCGCACTCCCGTATCAATCAATCTACAGAGTGGACGATACGGAACGCAGTGATGATACGCCACAAATCGGGGCCCGTATCGTATCAATGAACGATACGGGACAGGGATACAATGCGCTGGTTTGCAACAAGTGGATACCGGGCTGAAGGTAACAGAGGTACATTATTTCACCATAACAGATCTCCAAAATATAAAAACAACAGAAAAAGTTCATTTTCATTTTCTGCCGGATTTATAGTGTCGTAGAAAATACTTTCTTTCTTACATTTTCACCAACCTTTCCGATAATTATGCTCATATTGTCAATCTACTTTAGATATCAATCAGATATCTGGACTGCAAGTTTTACTTTGATATTCTTTCTAATACTCCCTCTGTCCCATAATTATTGTGCGGTACACTTTTGTTGGTTGTCACAAAATACTTGTCCGATATTCAAACTGTGACATTTGTGTATACAGAAGAAGAAAATGAAACATGGGAATGAGTAATACAACGTTATTACTCAAGGATCAGTACAAATTGGCCGATCAAGTATCCAAAAGAACATAAATTAAAAGTTACCATTTTGGCATACCGGACTATAATTATGGGACAGAGGGAGTATCTAGTATTATAAAGATGAAATTTTTTTACAGAAATTCGAAGGAATCGTAATTTTGCACAAGACTGAGAATCGTAAGATGAGAAAAAAGCTTTTTGTGTTGCACTGGAATGTGTTATTTATTTACTCGCAAGAAATTCTGTTGTCAGCCAACCACGTTACGTAGAAACCCTACGCTTTACCGAACAGCTCTGAACACAGAGCAGCCTTCTGGAGCATGAAAAAAAATTTCGTTCCCAAATCAGAAAAATAGGTGAACTAAAAAACAAAGCTGGTCTAGTTCAACATGTAGACGTAATAAATAGTTTTCAGGAAACCAAACACGTGCCGTACCTTTCGTCTCCACGGTCTGGCACTTACCTATGTCAACTTCGTGTTCCTCATCCAATTAGTACACGTAAGTGTTTACTGTTTTCGTCATCCGCCGTGCGGTCCGAAGCAGCGGGAATGTCTGTTCGCGGAATGTTCTGCCTCGTGGTCAGCTGATAGAACGAGATAACAAATGCATTAAGGGTTCCTTCCCGTAGTTGCAAAGCAACAAGAAAATACAATTTAAAGATGCTGGAAGAGCACGTTGCTGTCCAAGTGTATGTACTGAAAACAATAGGGAAGTGTTGGGAAGAACATGAAATCACAAAAGTTCAAGGTCTTGTGTCGCTGACACTATGTGGACTCTTCCTTGTCAAGAGTTGACATATTGCTGTTACCAAAAATCTTTGAGCACATAGTACTTTACACCAGGGTGGATAAAAATCATGATTTTTATTTAAAAAATCATTTTTGTTGATTTTTTATTAAAATCGAATATTTTAAAATTAATTCGATTTTTAATTTTTTTTAGAAAACACGCTTAAAATTGCTTGTATGTTTTCTGGCACCATACGTGTAATATATTTTTATGGAAATATTTTTTTCTACTAAACGGCCCTGGAAAATATTTGAACAGTTCGATTAAAGCAAATAAAAAAATAAATGGAAATATACATTCTGATACTGTGGAAATGTTTGTTGAGTGTGTTAATGAAACCATAATAATTTAAGTAATTTTCCTTCAAGTGAAAATAAAACATTCTCAATATACTTACTCTAAAATTGTAATTTAAAATATTTACTTTAAAATTTTAATAATCTTTGTTGCTGAATTTTGAAGATTTTTTAATAGTAGTTTGAAAAATACCAGCTGCCATGTTTATTTAAAGTTTAACGATAATGATACTATTTATGGTTTAACATGATTATTTTTTTCTACACAAAATATAAAAATTATTGAATTTTAAGTCAAGAGAAATATGTGTTTATATTTCCCTCTGTATGAGCTTCACACCACCAGTAAATGTATTTTTTTCCTTTTTTAGAGCCTAATAAGCACCATTAAATGATCATGAGATTAATGTATTTTTAACAAAAGTGATTCTGGTATCTACAAAATCCTTATATTCATTATTCTATAAATTATTTATTTCAAGTGATTTAAGAAAAAAAAAACATTTAAATCAACCCACCTTGCTTTTACACGGGAGCATTTCCTGTAACATTTCGGTTAGTTTTTGCGATTACAATGGGTAATATCAGCACGAAAGGTACGTCGGCTTACGCCATCTATGGTGAGTGCACGGTGTTCACATTTGAAACAACTAAAATATTCTTCCATACGTGTACTGTGTACATTATAAAGTATGTATGTAAGCAGCGCCATTGGTTTGTACCTAATACCGTTTCATTGGAAACGTTATTCCTCTCGGTTGAATAGTTATCGGCTTTTAAAAATGTGAAGTGATACATTCTTTACATCTCACGCGGCCGCCATTACATGTTCACTCGTGACCTAGAGGTCGCTTCTGATTGGTTACGCTTCGAAAAATGATACGGACCGAGCCTATCCTTGAGAAATGCCATAAAATATGCCATGGTATCTGAAATGCTATAACATTTCTCACTTTACACGGTAGCTTTTTGGTCATGGCACAAATGTTAAGGGAAATGCTAAGGAAAATGCTTTCGTCTAAAGCAAGCCTAACATAATCAATGCATATAATTTGATCGGTAACGACTAGTAAAAATATTTTATTCCTTTCTGTCTGTCATGGTGGGTTACTGGTTCAAGCACTCCCAAAGTTCGACCCAGAGCTGCCCTTACGAAACGCGAGACAGGTAGAAAACGTAGCATAAAATGTATGAACCAGGTCAGAATTTTGTAATTTTATATTCTACCACTTAATCCAACGATTAAAAGTCATCAAGAGTTTTCAAAATTCTAAAAATGAGACTTTTATGTAAAAGATTGATTGGTTTATTTACTTCGCTTTTCTACTACTTTCGGCTAATCGCGAAGATGGGGTTGAGTGATGATATGATGAAATTGATAAATGGACACTCACAAACACCCATCCCAGGATTCGAACCCCGTAGCGCGCATTTTATGCAAAATATTACAAAGTAAACTTCATGACAAACTGTTTACCCTAATTTCTCTAGGAGATGTGTGAATGTTAATAGCAAGAATAGAATAACTATGCATTTTAGAATTTACAGTATAACATATGCAAAAATGTAGGAAAATAGTTCAATAATTCACCTGGTGCATCGAGTTGAAGACACTCTCTCTAATAATAATAATAATAATAATAATAATAATAATAATAATAGTAATAATAATAACATTGACGATAAAAAAATGCTCATTGTCATCAGTGTACAATCTTCTTTTATCTTCTAATATATAAAATATATATATTTTATCTAATATATAAAAATGGATGTATGTAGCCTATATATGTTTGTTCCGGCATAACTCTCGAACGCCTGGAGCGATTTCAACCAAACTTGGAACACTTATCACTTGCAATCTCGAAAGAAATACTGTTGGGGTAAGACACCCCTGGCGCCCCTGGGGTTGAGGGTGAGGAGGGGGTGGCATGTAAAAATAATCGAAAACGACCGATATTAGTGTGGAATTCATAGTTTTCGGGGTCTATAAGATGAATAGTGACACTCCCAATGCCGTTCAACTCCAAGTTCATCACCTATCGGGATGGGGGTTGAGAGGAGGTGAAAATTAAAATGTCAAAAATGACCAAGATTAGTGTCGAATTCATAGTTTTCGGAGTCGCTAAGCTAATTGGTGACATTCACGATGACATTTAAATACCCGGGCAACAGCTAGTAATAAATATTTGATTAGCCGAATTCTCAATGGCAGAGTGTTTTGCACAGTGCGCTACGACGCCAGATGTTGTTGATTGGATTGACGGTCTGAGCATGGGTGTTCTTATCATCACTCATCCTCATCGATGCGATTAGTCAAAAGTGGCAGAAGAGCATCTCTAAATAACAAAAAAAATTTGATGTTATTTTTATAGTCCCTCTTATTTTTTTATTAAAGGCTTCACCTCCCGTACAAACATTTCTGGCAACATCTGTAGGTACATAGACTGTGCATAATTCTGCTTCAATTGTTGATTTCAGATTTCATGCACTCATATACACTTAACCCTTCCGCTTCCTCATTGCAAGCGACAACACTGGGCTCCAGCAACTATACCAGTGCTTAGCAAACTTCCTGCTTGACACGTGCGTTACCAATAGTCATTCTGTGGCTTTTTGAGTGCAGTCGAGGCATAGAAAGTAGAGATTAGAAGAAAGGAAGCCAAAGAGACGCACAGCATCTGCAGCGGAGTGGCTGAGTGGTTGGAGAAGCGGGTCACCGAACTGTTGCTCTCTCTTTTAACATTTCTATCCGCACCAAATGCAGAATTCAGCCGCGAAACTGTCCAGTTCAATGAAACACTCCTCGAAACAGTAAAGCGAGCCTTCCGTAGATTATTTTGAAAATTTTATTATTATTTTATTTGTTTGTTGTTATTCAGCGTCACTTTTCTGCCACTTCTGGCTAATCGCGAAGATGAGGATGATTGATAATATGATGACATTAATGGAAGGACACTCACAAAGAGACCAATTGGTCAAACCACATAAAAATACTTGTTAAAAAACTACCAAAATATTTGTACTGAGCAGTGGCGGCGAATATGGGTGTGTGTGCCACTTTTGTCCCCGCACTATGCTAAACCTTATCTACGAGCGAAAGTAAACTGTCTTTGGCGAGAGATGAAACACCTGTCGTGTCAGCCGAAGATCTCGTTGCACGCATTAATGTCGCCGCAGCGACGATAGCAGATACTGCGGGGTTGTTTCCTCCCACTAGACAATCGTTGATTCGGCGTTGTCATCTCTGCGTGGAAGTTAATGGCAGGACAGTTTGAACATCGTCTGTGATGTGGTTCCCTCAGCACCTCCAGTCTGCACACAGTGAACATGTTGACACATATGCAACCTAGCGCAGCACCACCAACATCTTTGTTTCTCTACGTAATGGTGATGTCCACTACGGATATTCGCTTTCTTCTTAGTTGTCAGTCCCCACATATCACTTTCCGTGGATAACACATCTCGCTAAACCCTTCCCAACCCCCATGACTTCAACAGACTCATTCGCGTCCTTTGGGGAATCCCTTGCGCATCAACTTCACACATCTGCCATGTGCTTTTTTGAATAGAGCATGCCGCATTTCTTTGTGGAATGCCTTTCGCCGCTGTCTTATGGTTGGCCGTTGTGCCTCGTAAACAATTTTCACACTTCTTCCAACTTCAATAACTACGAATGGGTGCCGTGCCGTTTTCGGCATTTCGTCACATGAACTTTTGTGTTTATTTTCACTTGTAGAATCACCTCCTAAGCGTTGGAAACGAACTTCAGTAACACCCTGTGTGTGTGTGTGTTTATATATATATATATATATATAAAAGCAAGCCATTAGGATTTTAGCAATAAAGACTATGGAGTCGTGTAAAACGATGTTTAAGAAATACAAAATATTAAAATTTATTTAAATCTCAAATTAATCCATAAAATCTTGTGGACAGGGAATGCAATTTTAGGGCAATGCATATTGCCTCCTACCATGCCTTGCCGTGGCTTCGAACCCAGACAGGTGTTAAGCAAGACCTGAAATTTACTTTGTTGTCGCATTGGGTTAAAATCACCTGATTTAAATCACTTAAAATAAATATTTTATAGAATAACGTACATAAGGATTTTGTAGATATCAGAATCACTTTTAGTGAAAATTAATTAATCTCGTAATCATTTAATAGTGTTAATTAGGCTCTAAGAAAGGAAACAAAATACATGCACTGATGGGGTGAAGCTCATACGAAAGGAAATGTAATATGTGAACTGTAAACACACTTAAATTTATCTTGATTTAAAATTCAATATTTTTTATTGGCAAAGATAGCAAACATTTTGTGTATAAAAATGTACAAAATACTAACCATGTTAAACCGTAAATAGTGTTATTATCATTAAACTGTAAATAAACATGACAGCTGATATTTTGAAAACTATCATTGTGAAAATACCAAAATTCAGTTACAGAGACTTAACAATATATTTATAGTTACAATTATAGAGTACATCCAGAATATTTTGTTTTGCAGGTACTGGAAGAAAAGTTACTGAAATTATGTAATATAGTTTCATTAACACACTCAACAAACATTTCCAAGTAGGTTCATATATACAGTATCAGAAATCGAAAAATGTATATTTACAAATAATTTATTTCTTATTTGCTTTAATCAAACTGTTCAAATATTTTACAGAAAAAGTCTTTCTATAAATAACATATACGTATCTATATGTATGGTGCCAAAAACCACACCAGCAATTTTAGGCATGTTTTTTTTCTTCAAAAAATTACAGAAATGGATTTAAATACAAAAATCCGATTTAAATAAAACATATACCAAAATTGATTTTTTTTAAATAAAAATCATTATTTTTATCCACCCTGGTTAAGATAGTGTGAATTGATGATCAACTGACGAATTAATGAAAGAGGAACAACACACGAATAGTACCTTTTATCAGGAATACAACCTTGCTTCTTAGCGGTTAGTAGTATCTGCTAAGTTATGGAGCGTAGTGACCTCTTTGTCTTTTTGGGTAGCCCTCACACATATTTCACACGGGTAACGCATTTCTTATGAATCCTCAAAAGGGGCAAGGCGTTTCTTATGAATCCTCAAAAGGGGCAAGGCGTTTCTTATGAATCCTCAAAAGGGGCAAGGCGTTTCTTATGAATCCTCAAAAGGGGCAAGGCGTTTCTTAATAATCCTCAAAAAGGCAAGGCGTTTCTTATGAATCCTCAAAAGGGGCAAGGCGTTTCTTATGAATCCTCAAAAGGGGCAAGGCGTTTCTTAATAATCCTCAAAAGGGGCAAGGCGTTTCTTATGAATCCTCAAAAGGGGCAAGGCGTTTCTTAATAATCCTCAAAAGGGGCAAGACGTTTCTTCAATACTTAATGTCTAGATCTGGTTATTTGAAGCAGGCTTTTCCTAAGAATTCGTGATTATGCATGTGCTAACACAACTTCGTTCAAACTTGTTTGGGCGAGACTGTAAGGAAAGAACAACTTACTTTGCTGTAACGAGTGAAGATACGCCTCAAGGCAGATCCAAATAACCAGAATTGCGTGACAAGGCTCAATTGTGTTGGTTTCTTGCCTTTTGGAGAATGAAAATGCACTAGCCACATGCATACATGTCTGCATTCGCGCCTTGCACAACACATGCTAAACTTATTCCATGATACTCTACTTACGAGAATTCTTATTGTAGAAATAAAATAATAGAATACGTTTATCATCCTAATCTGGAAGATATATGAATACATAAACAATGTTCTTTCAAGACAAGAAAGACCTCCGCCATGGAGGTCGGCAAAAAATCAGAAACCCAATGTTACATATTTTTACTGAAATTTAGGAAGAATTGCTTGTTTTGTTTGAATTGTTGTTTTAAGTTCACTTTATGCAGGGATAGGCTAACCAAGACTGAACCTACGGTTTAAAATGGGATCCGAACCACTGCGCAATGTGCCTCTACCGGGTATCGTTGATTACAAGGCAACGACGTTACCACTACGCCATCTGGTAGGTCAATTTTAGGAAGAAGAATTTCTCATTATGGCAGTTGTTATTATTATTTATGCCCTTACTTTAACAAAAAAGTAACTTTTCTTCACAAATGTGATTTGATTTTTATTTAGCGTCGCTTTCTGCCACCTTTGGCTAATCGCGACGATGAGAATAGGTGATGATATGATGAAATTGATGAAGGGGCACTCGCAAAGAATGGCCAGGCAGGGATTCGATTCATATCATGGTGTACTAACCATTTCGTCACAGAGGTCGGCTTCATAAGTGTGACAATGATTTAAATTGTTGTTGGCCAATTTTGTTTTGCTTGCAAAAATTTTCAAGAAACTTGCTGGTTTAGAGAGCAGTGCGAGTTATAAAATTCGTATTTCTGCTTAGTTACGAAACTCATGCTTGATGATATTTAAATGTAATAATGATAGCGTGATATTAGCAGCTTGTTTACTTTGAAAAATGTAATTTAAAAAGTTGAAGCTTGTTTTGGATACAGTGTCGTAAGCCTTAAGTAAAGATCTTTACGTCTAGAAGAGTTTTTCAGTTACACGGCGAGAAATTCTCCTTTAAACTCATTCAGACTAGCGGTGAATACAAGCCTTTGAAAACCAGGCTTTGAGAAAGAAGCAAATTACTCTTGAATAGCCCTACCATCACTCTCCGGGGCAACACCTGATACAAAATACGTGATGTAACTTCCTGCACTTTCAAAACGTGACATTATCTTTTTATGTCATGTCTTCTTTTAGGCCAAGGTCGACTCCCGTGCAGGAAATAAATACTATAAATGTTTATCGAAGCGGTGGTCGCTTTCACATTTGTGGAAAGTTGTCATATATCTGTTCCCGTTTTAGCCATGCACATCATCTCCAATGGCAACGGAAAGGTTTGGAGATGAAGGTAATATTCTTTATGTGATTTTTTACTCATTCTCGCCATTCTACATACGAGATTTGCATCTCGTAATTCAAATT
Source organism: Lepisma saccharinum (assembly GCF_977018435.1). Classification (NCBI taxonomy): domain Eukaryota; kingdom Metazoa; phylum Arthropoda; class Insecta; order Zygentoma; family Lepismatidae; genus Lepisma; species Lepisma saccharinum. The sequence goes on from NC_139246.1 coordinate 7,183,760, forward strand.
TCGAAAAACATTTTTAAATATATATACCTACACATAATTTATTTCAAATGAAAAAGTCATTAATATTAAAAATACAGAAGCGGACTGCGTGTACATTACGAACTCTGCTATTTACTATTTGCTATGGTAAAGATATAGTAGACGCGGTCCGAACCAAGGGTTTCAATAATAATAATAATAATAATAATAACAATAATAATAATAATAATAACAATAATAATAATAATATAAACGTATAAATTAAATTAAATATTAATTAAAATATGTAAATTTATTAATATTGCATTTTTATTATTACATGAATATGTAAGAAGATGATATAAGAATATAGCTATAACATCAAATATTTATTATCTACCTTGAATGTACTTAAAATCGTCAAAATTTGTATAAAACAAGGACAATTAATGTTAAAAAAAGGATGTTAGATCTAGTTGACGAAAAGTAAAGTTGCTGATTAATATTTAACGTACATTATCATAAATAGTAGTGTGCATAAATCTTATTTTGTACTGTTCATTAAAGCAGTATGTTCCAAATATAATAATAATAATAAATAAATATAATAATTATAATAATAGCCCTTGCCATCCAAGTTCATAGGAAATAAATAACCATCGATTACAGAACAATCGAATACAATATTCTTCATTATTTTATTACATTACTTGGTAACTCTTTCGGGGCGGGGGGGGGGGGTTCGGACCCACTGGACACCTCCTAAATACGTCCTTGTTTGAACGGACCTAAATTAAGAAATGTCTTTCTGATGGATTATAATAATAATATAGAAGAAAGTACGTAATCATAGAATACCAATCCTTCTTTTTACAAATTCAGGTAACTATAGCGAATTTAATAACTGACAAAATGTAGGATTCGTTACACTTTCATTTTTCTAGGGTATCCACCATTCAGTTACTTTAAAAACATAAGAGGCACAAAAAATAATTGAAATCTTAAAAAAAAAAGTCAAAATTCTAAGAAAAAGTGCTTCAAATATAGAATACAATAGGAAATAAAGAAAAAGGTTATTGTAACATGGAATACTAGTAAAAATTTTCAATTCAAATTGCAAGTAATAAAAAATGGTACATGTTTAATCGCATAGAGTTCTAAGGAGAGGAAATGTGCATAATCATTATATTGTCTATTGATTTTTCAATAAGAACTAAAGGAAGCATTCTCAAGTGTTTCATCGAAGTGAAAATTGAGCGATATCAATGTTTCAACTATTCACTCACTTCTTACATAGATCCTGATGCCTAACCTTACCAAGAAAATCAGTGAATATGTGTCGCACCGCTTTTTCGAAACAAAAAAAACTCGAAATCGGCCACAAGTGCAACAACTCGGTGATTTCAGTTGCGAGAAATGTATGAAAATGCGACAATTATCGTAGTACCCCAGCGGCTCCTTGTACCGTTGCACTTCTACCTGCATAGGGACAATCTTTGCAAGTAACACGAAGCAAGATTGAGGGCCTCCCGGCTAGAAAAGGCAGGAAGACAGAAGTCGAATAGATTTAATTATAGATTTTACATCCGCGGACGGTATCATTAAAGTTCTATACGACCGAAATTGCATGTTTGCTGCTCAAAAGAATACCTCATACACCTGCGTCGAATGTAATCTGTATGAATATTATAGTGAAAAAATGGTCTGAGGTATTGAAGGTGTCAATTACTATGAGAAGAAATTAGAGAGGGGAATGGATTTTTGGGCAATCAAGTCCTGATGGAACCCTACATAACATATGCAGTTTGCATTGCCGAATTCTAGTTAATGGAATGGTTACGCTAGGATGTGTAACATGGTTGAGTTCTTCTGACTGTTTGGATGTTTTGTATAGTCAGATGGATAGCAGTACGACATTGACCTGAAGAGATTGCAGAACATTATAAGAACGCAAAACCCAGACGAACTGCACAAAACTATTCATCATATACTTCTTCTCCGTGTGTTACGTTTTCTGTGTTACAGTGATGAGTATATATTCCTTCATCGAAAGCCATAGAATACTCATTTAAGTGATAATTTGTTGTTCTTGGCTGGAAAAAAGTGTGAAAGTGCTTGCACGAAAATGTCAATCAAGATAGGTTTGTAAATATAAAATAGCTGTACGTACGTATTAAAATTATCACCTTGCAACCGAGATGGTGATATCCTGAGGAAATGGTGAGTTTTTTGACACATTTTGTCGATTTTTTCCTGCAAAAATAACAGTCATTGCCAAACATTAAGCAATGATGTGTGTGTATATACGCTATACGATATAAAGGGTTTTCCAATAAGAATGATATGATTTTGAAATGAACTGGCAACTATGCTTCAAATGTTATAACTGTCACTAGTTGTCATTTGGGTTTAGTATACTGTGACAATTCATCATGGCTAAATCCACGCTTCAAGAACGTTTGGTTATTATCCACAAATTTTATGAAAATAGATGTTCTATCGAACTTGAAACGGATCATAATTTTGGGCAAAATATTATCTTCTCAGATGAAGCTCATTTCTGGTTAAGTGGATATGTTAACAAATAAAATTGTCGTTTTTGGTGCGAAAACAATCCACAAGAGATTCACGAGAAGCCCTTGCATCCGCAAAAGGTCACTGTATGTTGTTTATGGCTGGTGGCATCATCGGACCATTTTTTCTCCAAAACGAGGAAGGAGAAGCAGTTACAGTGACTGGTGGGCGGTACCGATTGATGTTAACGGATTTTTGATGGCCAAATTTAGATGAAATTGATTTGGAGGACATGTGGTTCCAACAAGACGGTGCCACATGCCACACTGCTAATGCCACTATCGACGTATTGCAAGAACAGTTTGGTGAAAGGAGAATTTCAAGAAACGCAACTGTTAGTTGGCCTCCAAGAAGTTGTGATTTAAATCCTTTAGATTGCTTTTTGTGGGGTTATTTGAAATCTATAGTCTATGTAAACAGACCACGAACCCTTGATGCATTAAGATTGAACATCAAACGCTGCATTCATGACATTAGGCCCGAGTTATTCCACAAAGTCATAGAGAATTTGGTAAATCGAATTCACTTGTGTGCACGAAGTCGAGGTGGACACTTAAGTGGTGTGTTATTCAAAACATAATGTAATATACTATGTTTGAAAATGATATACAAAAAGTTTGGTTGTATCTGAAATAGTTTTTATTTTATTTCATTGTAAAATCATATCATTCTTATTGCAAAACCCTATATCTGTATATATACAGGGTTACCTCAAATTCTACGTATTCCTTTGAAGGCATGATAGTACAGCGAATGTGCAACAAATTTAACCCTAAAGTGCCTTATACCAAGGGTCCATTTTCGAGATATTTCACATTTATTGATTTTGCTGAAAAACTTACGATTTCTAAGTTAAAAAAATGTTGATCGAATTCAACTTGTTTTAATTTGTATGTCATGCCAACACGTTGACAATGTTTTATGAACAGTAAAGCAATCAAAAGCGTTGAACGTTTTCAAAGAGCAGGTCAAAACTTACTCGATGTCTAAATTTTCAATGAAGTTGCTTACCAAAATTTTTTAAATATCTCAAAATATCAATAAGACACTAAGCGTACAAACTACTAGAGAAACTTCCTTGTTTTATCAGCTGTCCGATGACGAATTAACGTTCACAAAAAAATAAAAATTAATGGAAAAAATTTCAATAACAACGGGGCAGGTAGAACGCGACAATGAAATGGAAATTGAAAGAACAATTAAATGAAAGAAATCTTGAATGTAATAACGGATTTAGTTCACAAGTGTTGCTCAAAATGTCCTCCCCTATGTCGAATACACGCTCGAACCCGCTTTCTTAATTCTGTTTTAGTTACTCTTGAAGTCAAAGTCATCAGCCGCATCGACGATTCGTTGTCTGAGATTTTCCACGGAACGCACTGGTGTTGTGTAAACCTTGGTCTTCATGTGCCCCCACACCTAAAACTCGACAGGAGTCAAGTCGGGGCACCTTGCAAGCCACGGGATTGGTCCTCCCCTGCCGATCCAACGCCTTGGAAAACTTGCGTGCATCCATGTAGTTACCACCTTCCCCCCAACACACTTTCTATCGTTATAATAAAATGTCATTAGCTTTATCATCATTTAGAAAAAGGTGTCTGTCCGTTTACCGCGAGAAAAGAGCTCTATATATTATTTTTAATTAATTTATTGAGAGAGAGGGGCAGGCCCGTAGCCAGGCAGGGGCCGGGGGGGAGGCGAGCCCCCACTGGAACTGCCATCAGCCCCCCTTGGCATTAGGTAAAACTATTTTGTATAATTTGTCTGCACTGAAGAGTGAAAATGTAGACAGCACATACCGTATTTTGCTCACAACTTTGGTGAAGGATAAATTCACATAACATGAACAGCAGCTATTACATTCTTTATCTGTACCTTCGCTCCCCCCTTTAGACAACAATATGTGACTTTGATGTCATCATACAAATTCCCTCCGCATTTGCGTCAAAGGTAAACAGATCCCAAATTCTGTGAACGAAGGGTAGTTTCATTGTTTCGACCGGGGGTTGAATGTACTGTAGGCACTGTGATTGAATATTGTGCATTTATTCTTGTATGATATAAATATCTGTATCATCAAAAGTAGTATGGATTGTGTAGTAAGGGATGATTTCAATAGCAGTCAATTAACGCTTCAAGCGATGATTTAAAAGATATAGAAAAATGTGTTTTTTGTATATTTCTAAATGTTATGTAATTTAATGACCCCCCACACAAACTTTACCTTCATTTAAACTTTTGAAAATGGACTTAGTTTTCAAAGCCCCCCGCCTGGAGATCAGTTCTAGCTACGGGCATGGAGAGAGGATGGAGGGAGATTGAGGGTGTGTTAAACTTGAACAACAAATAACAACATACCGCAATCGTTTAAATATTCGTCCTGGAGTAAAGTAAAGAGAAAATTAATGGACTTTTGAGTTCTGCAAAGGCGTGGAACCGAGCACAACATGAAGTCAGCCCACTTCTGGCAGAGAGTAAAAAGGCCAAATTGAAAACGTCAACAAGAAGAATTATTGCACTGTCTTTGACCGGTAATTTTCTTGTTTCGCCTTTTCGATGAAACATCAGATAAGAAAAGAATGAGTTTTGGCTCTCACAATACTAGTTTAACTCCATCTGTCTTCCTGGCTTTCAATGACTGTGAATAACGCGTTTTTTTACTCTTTCCTGGTTTATTCCAAATCTTGCTATATGGGCAGGCACTATGATAGAAAATTATAAGAAGTGTATACATATTTTAAAATATACTAGAGCAATGCGGGGTGCTCCTTCCATGTAGTGCACCCAATAGTCAACCTCACTTCCACGTAGTACACCCTGGACTGCAGACTAACGAGGCTCTGGCGACTGTTTGTGTTGTCCTGTGTTTTGTCCTTATTTGTGCTGAGTGCTCTTTTGCAGCCTCAGCTTTTAACGAAAGTCAGAATATTTTAATATTTTATGATTTTAGTTATGCAACGTTAGAGTTGTTATGTGTAACGATAAGGGGCTGGACCCCGTATAATGTGACTGGTGCAAAATAGCCTTAGTGCTGACGCACCCAAAATTTAAATTTCAAATTCAAGCAATGCTTATTACTTTCATTAATGATTGATTGAGTTGATGTTTTAAGTCCACTTTATGCACAGTAAGGCTAATTGGGACTGGACCTACGGTTTAAAGTGGGATCCGAACCACTATGTGCCTCCATCGGGTATTGAACCCGGGACCCTTTCATTACAAGACGACGACGATACCCCAGCGCCATCGGGGAGGCCATGCGTTTCAATAATAAGCTATTTTATTCATCTCGTCATTGAAGCTGATTATTGCAACTACGCACCCAAAATATTACATTTATATTTTTAATTTCAATGATTAAATTCTGTCTAGGATATCCAATCTTTCATTACGTAGTAACATAAAAGTTACGCAATTTTGTGTATTGCTGTTTACTTGATGAACTTGAATCTGCCAGTAATGTTCTGCGAATTACATTAGTTCGCCCATTTTATAGCTACTCTAGTGAAGTACAGAGCATTCATTTCCTGACATTCGCTACGAGACTCGGCGGCAAGCGAGCGCTTGTCTTTCCCGGTGAACGGGGCCGCGACAGTCGCTAGAGTCGGCTATTAAAATTACAGTTTTCATATTGTGTACTAACCTTGACTACAGAAGGTGTTGAAAATGATGTCCCTCTGCTGCAACACATTCCTGGCATCTCCGAAGGAAATTGACATTTACACGTGCAAGTTCGTCTACTGTAATTCTCCCCATTTCTCGTACAATACTCTCTTTTAACTCACGGATGGTGTGCGGATTGTCTTTGTATACTTTATTTCCCCATTTTTCATTCCACTTTTATTCAGAACTGACCCTGTTACTCTAAACTTTCTTACGAGGTTTAATAAAGTGGTCCTATGTGGAACGGGAACACCAGGAAATTTCGTTGCAAAACGTCGTCGCACTTCTCCACAATTCCTCTTTCCGAAGGAACACTCGACAAGATAAATCCTTTGTTGTAATGTAAACTTTTGTGGTGCCATATTAAGCCACAATCTCCAACACACGGACACGACGCAACACAACTTCCGAGGGAGGATTATACTGGCGTCAGTCTGCAACGTAAACAGAAAGGGAAAAAGAGCGAAGGCAGGGAGAGCGAAAAAAACAGACTGTAGCGTGCGACTGTCACGGACCCCGTTCATCGGGAAAGACAAGCCCACACGCCGGGCCGCTTGCCGCCAAGTCTCGTAGCGAATGTCAAGGAATGCTCTTAGATATACGATGAGAAACAAAGAAAATACCTGATTTATTCCGTACGCCAGACTCCTCTTTATGTGCCACAGAAAACTGTTGCTTAAAATTGCGCTCTCTTGTAACTTGAGAAGAAAATTTAAAGAATAAAATAGGGAGACTATATAATTGAAGAAGAGAGAGAAATGTCTGAAGCAGCGATTCCCAAACTTTATCGTTTCACGCGCCCTTAGAGTTTATACCCTGTTAAGGCATATACGACTGGACGTGTATTTATGGGTTTCGAGTGAATACCGCTCGTTTTGCCTGTTCGAGCGTAATTCGCTCGAGGGAAGAAGCTCTCAATTCCGTACGCTATCTAGCGTCGTCCGTACGAACTATTTGGCGCTCGAGCGAAATTCTCTCTCTGCAGCGCTCTGAAACTTAATTTACACCTATGCATTTTCTAAATCCCCTTGTTATTCAAGTTGCAGGTGTGACCGTGGCTCCACCTGTCTCCCTCACTTCCCTTGGTCCATTGCCTTCTTTAATCGACTTGCCAATACATACCCGCCGGAAACATGTTCTAACTTGACATGAAGATTCTGTTCGATGGAGGAACGAGATCGCAGCCGAGAGAAAATGATCGAAAAGAGCTTTTTAGTGATTATCGCAACAAGAAACCTGATTGCACATTTGTGTTTTTATTTTTACCATGATCTTAAACAACTGGGGTTATTTGACAGCTGTTGCAATACAGTGCAAACTGCATATCCCGTTGTATAACTGTATAATATTCTTTACTGCAACTATATCGTGTTTTTCTTATATTGTGCAGTCTTTCGTTTCTTTTCTTAACAATTATCAGCTCTTTGTGAAAAAAGTTCTGTTGAAAAACAAAATGACATTGACAAGCTACCAAGAAGACACAGCTTCAATACATTAACAAGTATGAAGCGAATACTGACAATAACTGGTAGTAATTATTGTCAATGAAAAGAAGATTGTGAGCAACGAGTGTCGTCATATAACTGTGAAGTAACCCTTAGGTTAGCAAACGCATCATAAATACAAAAATAAGACGACAGTAGGTGATTAATTCAACAGACTTTTTTATTCGATGCCGGCCCCCGTGGCGGAATGGTTAGCATATCGCGCTACGAATGTTCGAATCCTGGCCTTGGCATGGATGTTTGTGAGCGTTTATTCATCAATTTCATCATATCATCACTCATCCCCATCTTCGCAAATTAGCCAAAAGTGGCACAAAGGGCGAAGTAAAATTAATCAAATCAATTTTTTTTAAAAAAAAAATCAGTAATCTAGTAAGGAAGAACTCGTTTTTATGACGAGATAAATTTCGAGATTAGTTGTTTTCTGTTATTTTTGTTGTCAAACTAAGATTTATATTTAAAGTTGTTTGCAATCTAATTTGTATTTATTCTTCAGTGTCACACACATGAACGGTAGGTCCAGTCTTGTATTCCTGCTATCATAAAGTATTTCAAAGGGAGACATAGGCTAATATTCTTATATTAACCCCGGCTTATTTGTGCAGTACGAAAAACTTACTTACCTGAAGGGGCGGGGCGGGGCCCACACTGTTTTTATCACTAAATTTCAAGAAACCATTTTGATATTGAATTACTGCTTCCTTTGTTGATTATATATGTGCAGTGATTTATTAATTATAATAATGACAAAGAAACCCATCATTAATAAAAAAATAATAACCAATCATTGCATGAGTGTCAACACATTTTTCCATTCACTACAACTCACAAAAATCATAATAATTTTTCATGAGTGCTTTTTTGTTTACAGAGGCGCAATTGTTTATTAATTATAATGATTACAGTAATTACCATCATTGTCAGCCAATTGTACACTGTCACTGGCGCGAGTGTCTCGAATTGAACGTATTCAAAAATGGCGGCTAATAAGCATTTTGCCACCCATTTATGTTTTTATGAACAAACGTAATACAGAAATATTGGTAACACCCTAGTGAACAATGTAATTTATTTTAAATTTTTGATAAAAATTTTCACAGTTGAAAAATAGAAAAAAATAGAGGTGGTAAGCTAGTGTTAAAAAAGTAGGTAAACCTATTGAATATGCAGGATTTGAATCCTTTATTTCGAAGCACGCAAGGTACAGTCACAGGGAATAAAACTGCGACACTAAGATCCTGAAATTAGGTATTATGTTGGTTGCCTAAGTCTACGGTGATGAGTGCATTTTAAAAGCGAATTTTCAATGACAATGTATACCACCGCTGTTGAGTTAGGCAACACACAGGACGCCTTGAAGGGAAGCGAGAATTTCAGGATCTAGGTTTCCCATCTTTATTGCCGATGACTGTACGTCGTGAAAAGATGAATATCAAATACCCTGTCGGGTTATGAGATCGGAAGGCTATCCTGTAACGATTGTTACGGCGGAAAGACAAGAAGGCTGCTTCACAGACAGGGGAAGAGTTACGTGTCGACGCATGCAATCACTCACCTCGAAGACAAAGGAGTAACGCCTTTCCTTCAGTTTGTTTGCCAAACTGTCAGACACTGCACTTTAATTATGCGACATACATTACAGGTACGTCCAAATAAAGAATATGAATCATTGTGCAAACTAAGAACAAGCTATAGAAAAAAAGTTTAATAATGTGCATAAAAATAACATGGAACCAATTCCTGTTAATTGAATATTCATGATGTAACATTCCTTAGTGTGTACAAAAGTGACTTCTGGTTTTGTCCGTTGAATTTATGTGTAAACCGAATTGGAGGCCTCCCCGATGGCGCAGTGGTAGCGTCGTCGCCTTCTAATGAAGGGGGCCCGGGTTCCATACCCAGTGAAGGCATATAGTGGATCGGATCCACTTTAAACTGTAGGTCCAGTCCACATTAGCCTATCTATGCATAAAGTAGACTTAAAACAAAAAATCTAACCTCAAATTCGAGTTACGGTTACGGCACAAGATGCAAAATCACGAAACGTTTCGTGTGCACTAACGGATGGACCTGCTTTGCATGAGTCTCCCAGACGATGTAGTGTTGTTGCCTTGTAATAAGAGGATCCTGGTTCGATACCTGGTGGAGGCACATTGCACAGTGGTGCATATCCCACTGTAAACTGTACGTCCGGTTCCTATCAGCCTGTCTGTGCTTAGTTTGATCGAAGAAGTTACAAGTTTCGTTATAGGAGGAATTGTGAACCAGTCAGCGATCTAATGGGTCTAACCTCTGTGATTGTTAATATCGTTGAAGAACGGTTTGTCCTAGGATAACTTTGGCAATATGTATACACATAAACGTTCATCTCTCTCGGGAATCTCTGGAGCAAACGAACGGAAATATGTCTCTGCGCAAGTAGTAACTCGAGAAGGCTCCACCAATGAACGCATGAGAGTCAGTGCACGGAGGGGAAAACGCCGCTGCAGCTAGCACCCGTTTGCAGCAGCGCGCACTGGTTGGCTCCGCCCACTTTCTTTCTCCCCAAAGGTCATCAGAGTTTTAAAACAAAACGGTATATATTTTCATACTATCCTGAAGGAAAAACGGATAAAAACGAGATGGCAAAATATACACATTTTAATATAAAAACTCTTTCGTCGTAAATACTTGTGTTGGAAACTAAACAAATAAACAAATAAATACGTCGTAAATTGATACATCCTTCTTTTCGAATAACATTTTGTAAACGTTTGCACACGTAAGATTAAAGTTCCCCTTATTAACCAACATAACTTTCAAAGTTTGTACTGAAAGAGCGTTCTTGTCTGTTATCCACAAACCATTCATCTACGAAAGTTTGTACTGAAAGAGCGTTCTTGTCACTTGTACACAAACCATTCATGTACGAAAGTTTGTACTGAAAGAGCGTTCTTGTCACTTGTCCACAAACCATTCCTCTACGAAAGTTTGTACTGAAAGAGCGTTCTTGACATTTGTCCACAAATCTTTCATCTACGAAAGTTTGTACTGATAGAGCGTTCTTGTCACTTGTCCACAAACCATTCATGTACGAAAGTTTGTACTGAAAGAGCGTTCTTGTCACTTGTACACAAACCATTCATGTACGGAAGTTTGTACTGAATGAGCGTTATTGTCACTTGTACACAAACCATTCATCTACGAAAGTTTGTACTGAAAGAGCGTTCTTGTCACTGGTCCACAAACCATTCATGTACGAAAGTTTGCACTGAAAGAGCGTTCTTGTCACTTATCCACAAACCATCCATGTACGAAAGTATGTACTGAAAGAGCGTTCTTGTCACTTGTCCACAAACCATTCATGTACGGAAGTTTGTACTGAATGAGCGTTATTGTCACTTGTACACAAACCATTCATGTACGAAAGTTTGTACTGAAAGAGCGTTCTTGTCACTGGTCCACCAACTATTCATCTACGAAAGTTTGTACTGAAAGAGCGTTCTTGTCACTGGTCCACAAACCATTCATGTACGAAAGTTTGCACTGAAAGAGCGTTCTTGTCACTTATCCACAAACCATCCATGTACGAAAACACTCGTTGAGTGGGGGCATTAGTTTCAGGTAAACAAAGAGGAAACTTAACATGTCCACACGAATCTTATCAATTCTTCAGTTGTAGCCAGGTTTGGCATGTATAAAACAAAAGTGTTTTAAACAACTTGTTTTAAACGTGGCTTTGTTTTTTCATAAATGTTTAAAACGTTTAAAAGAAAGTTATTTTCGTGTTTTGTAACTTTGCCCTTTCATTCAATGCGTGCCATTCATTATCTTTATTCTGCATAGAAATCTACAGAACGGCTGAAAATGTACATTGAATTAACAAATAAACATGTCGTGATGAATATCCGTGAGCCACGTTTAAAACACCTGGCTGTTTTTTTTAAAGGTGTTTAAAATATTTTTAAAATTGAATACTAAATGGTTGAAACCTTTTTGTTCCTCACCTAACACACTGCAAAATGAGCGCATTGTTGTTAATGTCAATATTTAGTTGCATTCATGATAAAATGTCGTATTAAAAAAAAAGAGTAGCTCCCACGTGGACTCAGTGGGACCTGGCAACTATGGATTAGTTGAAGCTTCTCGAACAGCCTACATGCGAGATTTAATTAAGACTAACATAAATGTGTATTTTTAGAAGTTAGTCAAGCGTTTACTTTACAATAGGGACCATCCTTGGATGATTAACAGATTTCGTATTAATCATTATTCTTCTCGGCATTATGTTTTAAACATCTTATTTGTTTAAAACATGTTTTTTTCAGATCTTGTTTAAAACAATGTTTAAAACATTAAAAAACAGTTTGTTTTGTTTCTTTTAAAAACACAAATTTTGCCAACCCTGGTTGTATGTAGCAGAAAGGATCTGGGATGAAATCACCCAGATTCCTGTGGACATGCATGTCATGCTATGCAGGATGGTTGCTTAGCAAAAGCCATAATCTACTGGACGTAATATTCAAGCCCCATCTCTTTCGTAGCACGTAATGTCATCGTCTGCACTATTCATTTCCATGATTAAATCTCATACAACTATTTATTCTCTTCTCAATAGCTCCGTTTCAAAATGTCCCGTCTTCTTGAGACATTATTTATTTTACGCAATCCTGTTGAAACTGATTCGAATTCAAACAAGTAAGATTTACACGAACAACTGCACGAGAAAGCTAGAAAACAAGCATACAATCACCCCATTAAGGAAATAACTACCTGCGTATGAAGAGCAGAGAACGTTCAGTCCGAAATAGCCGCCACCATTACCAAAGTCTCACGCGATATGTTGAGAAATCTTCAGCGGCAGAAGTACTTCTTGTGCCACTGTGTAGAGGGCGTGCCTGCCAGTCCCCACAAAGAATGCGCCTTCACTCCAAGAAGGAAAATGGGAATGGGGACTTAATTATCATCCATCCAGTGCAAAGGATAACAACCGATGCTGTGTACCAATTTGCGAGGCTGCAACCGACGGTTTGCAGAACAAACAAATTGGCGATCATATATCAACGAGATAGGAGAACGCAGAAACCTTTCACATAACCAGTTGCGTTTATTTGTTGCGCATATTGAATCTTCTGGATCCAAACGCTTACACGGGCATCCCCGATGGCGTAGTGGTAACGTCGTCGCCTTGCAATGAAGGAAATCCGGGTTCGATACCCGGAGGAGGCAGATACTGGTTTGGACTAACTTTAAACTATAGCTCCAGTTGCGATGAGCCTTTCTGTGTATAAAAGAACAAACAAAAGCTTACACATAACACATTACAGTAAAACCTCGTTAATCCGGACTAATGGGGGGATAAGTTGATTAAAGTCCGGATTAACTGAAATAACCTAAAAGAACAGTAGAAAGTGCATTAGAACTCCGTTTATAGCAACAAAACACGTTTATCATGGTGTATTTAAAGGACATATGCCTACAGTACAGTACAAAGTCTGCGAGAAACAGAATTTCATCAGTGGTTGACTGCCTTTTCTTTGGGAATTCTAGCCACATTTAAAACCTTGCATTCTGCTTTTTTTTGTCTTTTGCCTGTCCGGATTAAGCAAAGTCCGGCTTATCGGGGTCCGTATTAACGAGGTTTTACTGTACTTTCTCCTTTCTCAGTTGAAAATAGCAGAAACATTAAAAAGAGATGCACGACTGCAGCTACCAGCCGTTTGCAGCAGCGCGCACTGTTCCGCCCACTCGCTTTCTCCCCTTCTCTACCGTTATGCGCGGCCTTGCTCCATGGATTCGCGAGGCAGAGAGGTTTTCTATAACGTACGACTAGTGCTATGTTTTGTCGTTTAAACTGGGTACGATAATAGTTTGTTATTCTAACAAAGGAATGTAAGGGATTTCAATTTCGGAAGGCACCAAAATTTCAACCTCCACGTATTACACCCTGGACTGCATTTTGCGGAATAACGAGGTTATGGTGTCAAGACTAACAACTCTGTGAGACTTGTGCTGTGACATCCGTTCATCCTCATCTTCGCGATTAGCCAAAAGTTGCAGTAAAGGCAAAGTATAATAATACAAATAAATGGATAAATATTACAACAAAGAACACAGTTTGATAGTGGTAATATTAATATAGCCCAATTTCAAGCAGAATTTGCTTTGAAAATCTCGCTTAGGAACATTTGGATGCAAATTTTATGATGTTGTGCGACACGTTATATTGAATCAACGAACACAATTCCAAAAAAGTCGTTTGGGTGACTTGAAGCTACCCATCGCCTGAATACGGACCGGCCTACTGACACTATATCAAATAAAAGTATAAGACGTAACTAAATTAACTCAGAGCGATAAACAAAATAAAATTGTAAAGACGAATGGTTAGAAAGCAGAAGGGTTTGTTGTGGAAGACCCACTCGACGTGTTTGGAAATGGACTGCTGAGGCAAAACTTATGAACCACGCAGCGACCCAATCCCAGGGCAGTTTTGCCACTTAAAGGGAAATTTTACTTTCCGGCAGGGAAATTCTGACCGAATTTTAAGGGAAAAGGGAATTTTGATATATAATACAAAAAAATCAGGGAAATTTAAATACATGAGACTGAAAAAAACACATTATATTAGATTCTACATCTATATTCACAATTTGTATTGCCGTCACTTCTTATTTCCACTCCTTTGAGTTTATATATATATATACAGATCATTCCCTGACATTCGCTACGAGACTTGGTGGCAAGGGGCCCGGCGTCAGGGCTTGTCTTTCCCGGTGAACGGGGTCCGCGACAGTCGCACTCTACGGTTGTTTTTTTTCCTCTCCCTGCCTTCGCTCTCTTTCCCTTTCTGTTGACGTTGCAGACTGACGCCAGTATAATTCTCCCTCGGAAGTTGTGTTGTGTCGTGTCCGTGCGTTGAAGACTGTGGCTTAATATGGCACCACAAAAGTTTACATTACAACAAAGGATTTATCTTGTCGAGTGTTACTTCGGAAAGAGTAATTGTGGAGAAGTGCGACGACGTTTTGCAACGAAATTCCCTGGTGTTCCCGTTCCACATAGGACCACTATATTAAACCTCGTAAAAAAGTTTAGAGTAACAGGGTCAGTTCTGAATAAAAGTGGAAAGAAAAACCCACATGTACTTACTGAGGAAAAACTATGAGATAGGTCAAAGGTTAGAACAGTCTCCTCGGAAATCTATCCGCCGCCTCTCACAAGAAATGGGTGTTTCAAAAACCGCAGCATTTAGGGTCGCTAAAATTCTTAAATTTTCAACACCTTCTGTAGTCAAGGTTAGTACACAATATGAAAACTGTAATTTTAATAGCCGACTCTAGCGACTGTCGCGGACTCCGTTCACCGGGAAAGACAAGCGCTGACGCCGGGCCGCTTGCTGCCGAGTCTCGTAGCGAATGTCAGGGAATGCTCTTTATATAGGTATGTGCCAATTTCTATTTTGCTTCTTCTACGTCGAAATTGGAACATCTGGACAGATTATGAAAGAATAGTTTAACATTTTCCTGAATACGAACCAACGAAAATACTAGCTGGTACTTATATTATTATTATTTATTATCAGCACTTAAAATAAACTATTATTATTATACCTATGATGTTTTTAGTTGAAGAGAAAAAAAAAAGAGTCTAAAAAGGAAAATTTTGCCACTTGGAGAGGGATATTGTTGTGGCAACACTGTCCCAGGGACCAACAATTATCTGCTGACATTTGCGGTTGGTGGCTCTCTGAACAACAGGAATGAATCTCTCCGAGCGTGGACAATTAGGAATACACGTGACGAAGGCATTTCGTTCCCTGACACGGCGCCTAAGGACATGCAAATGCCGGAGTCCCGTGGATGTTTGCGGCGAGCGCCAAGCACCATTAGGCCGGAGACTTTAAGCGGCTTTTAAGAGCCATTCATCTTCTTCCCCGAAGTCCTTCGCTCCAAGAGCACCTTCTGCCTCTTCTTCTTCGACCTCAATTCTTGTAACTCTTTTTGGACTTCATTTTTTTTTTTGTTACGGCACGTATCGCCAATCGGCAGCCTCTTCCCCCAACCCCTGAGATCGATGACGTTATCTCTTGATCGGCGATTAGTGTAACAGATTCCCTGTAGGTTCGTTAGATTGCCGGCGTCGGTTATTTTAGCGGAAAAGTGCCTACCCAATCTTGAGGGTCACTCATCGCACAAGCCTCAACCAACCTTCCCGCTTTTCGCCTACAAACTTTAAAAAATAGGACATTTTTAGATTTGACAAAAGATTTTACAGAAGTGTTATACTACTCCACAACTCTCTTAATTGGATAATGAGAAAATATAATTTATATATCTAAACTCTTACATTGCCGATTACAAAATATTAATCCAGTATTTCAGGTCAACATCTATTGTACAATTGTATAATCATAATTAATTATACAATTATAACTTAGAGCTATAAATAAAGAAACTATCCCAAAATCAGTTTGACCAAGAATTTATTGGGAATGAAGGTGTATCCTGATGCACAATACCTTGCCATTACACATCACAAAATGAGAGACACTGGCTCCATCACTGTCACTAGGGTCACGGACTTCAATTCGACAAATGATAACACGCAGAACACCTTCTGTTGTGGAGTCCATTCCGCCATGTTTACTGTACCCATGCGCATGCGCACGACACCGTTTCGTGTTTCTCGTAAATGGCAACAGATGGCAGTACATACACAGGTTTTGACTGTGGCAGGTATTCGTAAACTGTAGTGTATGTTTCTTTTATTATAGCTATAAGCCGGACAAGCTGAATATTGTATAATTATAAACAGAAGTTTTGTGTTTACTAGTGTATTGGTGAGCTTGTAGATCACACCCCTGTAAAATTATTTTTCACCATTTCAGTTAACCACACAGAAAATAGCATACTCTCTTCTACCTTGTAACAACTAAGAATACAGTAGTTAAAAAATACGGTTTATTTCTGAATTACGATGTCATAAAACATGTCCCATATTCTTACCTATTGTCGCAAATGCTTTGAAATCAAAACTTTACGCGGCGCGGCGGCTACAAGAGAAGAGACGCAAACTTCAAACAATTTTTACTTGTTGCAAGAAAAATTTATTGTCTCTACGCTTCCAACTGAGTGTGTTGTAACTGAATTTCCTTACTTTCAAATTGAACACAGGAACAATATTAATAATTATTTACAAGTATAAAATGTTGTTACAGATCTTGAATTGATTGATTGAGTTGGTGTTTTAAGTACAGTAAGGCTAATCTGGACTGGACCTACAGTTTAAAGTGGGATCCGAACCACTATGTGCCTCCACCTGGTATCGAACCCGGGACCCCTTGATTACAGATCTTGAACTTGAAGTTGTCTCCACCGCAAAGAAGAGGACATTTCCCCATTTCCCTAAAGAGTTTTTAGGAAAATGGGGAAATGTCAAAACGAAGAAACGAAAATTTTTCGAAAACGAAAGAACGATTTTTATTTTCGAAAAACGAAAAAACGTTTTTTTTTTCGAAAAAGCGAACAAAAAATCGAAAAATTTTATTTTCGAAAATCGATTTTTTTTTCCGAAAATGGCCATCTTTTCAAAAAAACCGCCCGAAACCATTTTTGGACCCTAAAAAGAAGGATATGTCCGGGTAAAAGAGGACGTATGGAAACTCTACCTACTGACGTCTACCGAAATGCATTCTTTGTTAGGCTAAATGGCTTCATTTTTGTGCTAGCCGTGTTATAGTTATCTTAGCATAAATTATACCGTTTTGGTCAAGCCCCGAAAAACTGCAGAGAAGGCGAAAGGTGGGGAGGTTGGTTGAGGCTTGTGCGATGAGTGAGCCCGCCTATCTTCTTTCCACATCATCGAATATGTTTCGCTGGTTTTTGAAGGATGTGAACCGTCCAGGCACTGCAGACGAGTATGGTAATTGCACTAAATAACTGTTCTTAGAGTAACGAAAGAAATTCGAACAGGCATTTTCAATTTTCTGTACCACAATGAAGAAGAGAAGAGGAAGCAAGTTGGCAAATGATGCGGAAGGGGTCCCGGAGAAATTAGGATAATAGAGGCTACGAAAAAAAAAGAGGAAGAGCTCATTGTGTTTCAACAATAAGTGAATATTGTTACTGTGTTGCTAAACTTGCAACAATATATGTAAATACATACAACCTAATAAAATAAAATGACCGTAAAGCCCTCTAATTGTCTCATTTACATATAAGCAGTTGTGGGTGACCGCCCGTTCTACCCAATCAACAACTTAAGACAACAAAGCAAGAACAGAAGACGATTATCCTATTGACAAGCTTCGAGAGAAAGAGTGAAGAATCACTCAAAATTGTATAGGTAAAATGTAACATACCGCCGTATGTCATTTTAGGATATCAACCAGTTTAAATAGCTAATTTCTCAGTAATTTATTTGGAAGTTTCTTCTAATTTATTTATTTATTTTATTTATTTTTTATTTATTTTATTTTTTACCTTGGCTTGTGAGTCTGAAATAACAGACATACTGATGAAGCTATAATACAGCCAATAGCAAGGTTCCTTTCTTTCTGAGTTCACTACCCATCCTCATAGTGGAGTGCCCAGTATTTTCGAAAGGGGATAGTCAGCCCTAATTTTGCCATTTTCCTGCTTTTGACGTTCCTTTAAGGAAAGCTGTGCTAAAGGGGTGCCCCAAAATCACCTCCCTGGGGCACTCCACTGCATCCTCATTATACTAAATCCTAAATTCCAATTATGTTCACTAAAGAAATATGCATTGTGCAGGGCCGGATTAAGACGAAATTGGACCTGATGCTTGAAATCTTCGGTGAACAATAAACACAACGACCTTATAGTTATGTCACAGCGCAAAGAATAATAGTAAGTGTATAATAAGTAACGCTGTGTCTAGGCGTCCGAAATTGGGGCTCCAAATTTCTTTCTAAGATTTATTTTCAGGTTAATATAGCAAAAGAAAACTGTTCAGCTTTCGGAAAATTCTCGTTTGTTTTCATGTGGGCCGATTTCAAGAATGAGCCTAATGCTGCAGCATCAGTAGCACCCACCTTAATCCGGCCCTGGCATTGTGTGAATGGAAGGTTAATGTTTTGGTCGAAGGTGACCCCAAGGTCAGTACACTTCTGTGTCATTCACTTGAAGTGAATAATTCCGTTTAATATTTCTTAAGGTCAACATCAACTTCATTATACCACAACAATGAAAAAAGTTATTGATTTTTTTTTAACATTCCGCACAGTCATTATTGTTTAGGACATTTTTAATTTTTTAAACAGTTTAAATTATTTTTTGGAGTTAATAAGTAAATCTGAAAATCTCACAAATGAATGCTAGTAATCATATTTAGCTAAATGAAAATAACTATAGCATGTCGAGGTCTACAATTACTCTAAACTGTCGGATATTCCTTACTACTCAACGGTAAAGAATTATTTATAAATTCACATCATGGCTAAAATATAGAAAGAAAATATTAGAAAGAAAGATGCAGAAAAGGAATTTGTGTGCAAAAATAAGAGAGACTTTTCCTGCCATAACAAATTAATGATCTAATGAAATAATTAAATGTATTTAAGCATTTTCCAAGAGATGTAGAAAGTTGTACATAAATCGGTTCGACAAAAGTTTGTGATCTGTTGTTCAAAAATATACACAGTGCGATTTAAAAAAAAACATGCTAATTAATATCCATCCATTCCTGAAGTTATATATTCAATGCAACTTCATTTTGTGTTTTATGTACATATGTTAGAGTCCAAGCAAGGTCTCTCTAATCATTCAATTACGTTCACACCAACAATATTTCCTCAAAAGTTATTTTTGTAGAGGTATGTAAGTATTTGTGTAAGGATAACTAAGGTTGAGTAGCTGTTTGAACTATGAAGCATATAAAAGGCAGAGCAATTTGCGGCACTAAGCAAAGTTCTTGAAGCTGGTTCTTCTATAAATTGAGATTTATAAATAAAAAGCAATTACAAAAAATAGCAACATTCAGTTCACCGTTGTGTAGTAAATCTAAAGGATATAAATTTATTGGTGTATAAGTCAGACCTGGTATCAGGGTGGATACAAATCACGATTTTTATTTTAGAAAATAATTTTTGATGTTTTTTTTAAAATTTAAATCCATTTTTTAAAAAAAAAACATGCTTAAAATTGCTTGTGTGGTTTTTGGCAGCATATATAAAGACAGGTTTTTTATAGAAAGTTTTTTTTCTCTAGTAAACGCGCCTTAAAATATTTTAACAGTTTGATAAAAGCAAATAAAAACTTATATGTAAATATACATTTCTTTGTTTCTGATACTGTATATATGAACCCACTATGGACATGTTTGTTGAGTGTGTTAATGAAACTATAATAATTTCAGTAACTTTTCTTGAGATTCTGTATGTACTCTGTAATTGTAACTTGAAATTTTTTTATGGTCTTTGCAGCTGCTATTTTGGATTTTTTAATGATAGTTTGCAAATATCATGTTTATTTGCAGTTTAATGATAATTACACGATTTACAGTTTAACATGATTAGTATTTTGTATATTTTTCTACACAAAATGTTTGCTATTTTTGCTTAAGTAAATTATTGAATTTTAAATCAAGATAAATTTAAGTGTGTTTAAAGTCTTCATATGAGCTTCACCCCCATCAGTACATATTTTTGTTTACTTTCCTTTCTAAGAGCCTAATAAACACAATGAGGACTAAAAGTGGTAAACGTTGTAAGTGCCAAAAGCGAAAGTGTTGGCAAAACGCATCGTTCCGCACATCAGCCCTTAAGAACGTGCACACTAGTGACCTCTTTACACGCCCTTTGAACTACCAGCCACATTGCACGTTTACCACATTATAAAGCCTGGCACATTTCACAATTTAACGTGGAAAACGGTGTTTGAATTATTGTGGCGTTTACCAATTTTAGTCTTCAAGGGATTGCGAGTGATTCTGATACCTGCAAAATCCTTATGTACATTATTATATAAATTATTTCTTTAAAGTGATTCAAATCCGTGATATTTCTAAAATCACCATTTAAATCAATTCAACTTGCCTGGTACCAAATGCAACAACATAGTAGCGCTATATTTAAGTAGTGTAATAGTATCTATGCAAAGGCATAGATTATGGAACAAAGTACAATAGGAAAAGGTAGTTGATGAAACAACCAATCCTTAAATGGTCTATAAACAAAGATCCAATCTTTCTTCAACCGACATCATATTCATCGATTTCTTTTTCAGTGGTTGCCAAAGGTATCGTACATGAAATATCTTCACATAGATTAACAGATAACCGAACAATATTGCACTGATTCAACCTGGACAAAATGTGGTGCTAAAAGCATTTATCAGCGTTACGCACTTTCACAATATTCCTAAATCAGTCTTCTCGTCTCTGGCAACAGGTGTCTACGATCTTGCTGTAATTTGTTGCGGTTCAAGGAACATGCGTAAAGCCCTTACCAGCTGTGCTCGAATGCGAACAATGAAACACCTTTCGGTGTCCGAAGCAGAGAAAAATACTATAATCGTATTCTATAGGTTAATAACACATGTTGCAACGTAACGGTAATAGTGACCTTGACAATGCAGAGGTAACCATGTTCCGCTATGTGCTCCTAATTTACTTGTATTCCAACACTACGTACACATCAATGGCATTTCCTCTACGGCTCATAAAGTTCATTACCTACTTCATTTCTCTAATTAACGCCGAGGAACGATAAAGATTTGTTTTCCGGTCACAGAGTGTTGCGAACAACAAGCATATAGATTAACGTGTGTGCAATTCTATACACACAACGTCAACTTTCGCTGAGTACGCCAATTCTACGAACGCAACATATATCTGAATTCTTATGGGTCCAAAATTGCCCTTGCACAATTTAAATATTAACCTTTTCACGTCTACTGTCCACAAATCCCGATAAATATACAAGCCTGAATACACAGGATTAAACGAAAACGAACTAAAGCATCCAGTATTAAGTACAAATAGTAATGGTTTGGTGAATCAACTTAAAAATTTAGATTTGACTGTTCAAAGTTTTCAATAACGAACATTTGACATATCACGGTAGCATTCCCATTCACCAGCCAAAATTAATGTGATTTTGACTCTATTTGATAAAGGTTGACATGCAAGAAACTGGCCATTAAATGAATATGCTACAAGCTTTGAGTTTTTAATTTATTATTTCTTTCAATTAGCTAAAGTTCTCATTCTCTTTTCAGGTTCAAGCAATGCCGCCTGTATCAAGATTTAAGTGTATCAAGGTAAGTGATAAGTAGACCTTTATTTTTTCTTTTGCAGGTAAATAAGAAGTAACAAGTTATATCGGCGTTTCGTAAAAAAACAAAACAACTGACTAAGTTTTATAATGCCTAAAATAACCTATTTTGCTTGTTAGAACCTATTTTAGGTTTATGTGCCTAAATTAAACCTCTTAATAGGTTTTTATATTATTTTTTTTAGGTTTTACAGGATTTTTATATCTCACAGAGGTATTTACTAGGTTTGGTGGCGAAATAATTCAATGACTGGCGTGTTTGAAACATGTTTTCTGTCGATTTACCTCCCTCCAAGTATATGATGTTTATCAAAGCTTTAAACAAAACAAAAATTTCTGACGTCAGTGTTACCTGCAGACAGTGGTGGCGAAAGGGGACGGTTTCCCCCTACTTTTTACCTCGATGTACCCTGATATATATGTTTTGTTGTCAAATACAGTTAATTCAATTGTATTAGGTTCCACCTTAAGGAAAAAAATGGCCCCTCTTCCCCCAAACAGAAAGACGTCCGTATTTATGCTTTACTTAGCTTTTCCCCCCAAATCTCTTAACAAATCGGCGCCTATGCACATCATCCCCTTCTCATTTAAAAAAAAAATAGAGTTGAATTCTATATGGCGGCCACTAATATGGTGGACATCCGTTTGGAACACATCAACGTGGTTCTCCCTAAGCCTAACCTGTTTCTATCAATTGTACCCAACCTAACGCCTTTACTTTTTATAAGGGGGTGTTAAGGGACTTTTGAATCACCCTGTAGGCCCTCGTATGTGAATTTGTCAACATGAGATCAATAATTACACACACAGATTATATATATATATATATATATATATATATATATATATATATATATATATATATATAATGTGTGAGTGTGTGTGAAGGTAGGTAGGCCTTTGGTAATATTTGGCGGGGGGGGGGGGGGCAAGATTTGTAGATCCGACACTGAATAAAACTCAACAAAATTGCAAATGTGGTAATGAAAATCCTGATGCGTAACATTTATTCTTAGAATATCTAATTTTCTCACATCAACGAATCACACTCTATAAAGGTATACAATGTTTGAAAATTTCATTTCCCATATGCTTCCCTTCTATCAGAATTATCTCTGTACTTCTCTCTGTATTTCTGTACAGTTATGCACGAAAATATAGGCTTGAAATATAAAATGATTTTATAAAGTAACAGCGCAAGGATAAAAGTGATTTATTCATATAATCGTTTATGCTTGTGATATTGATGAACTTGAGTGACTATCTACCAACTTGAGAAGAAAAACATTAAAACATTAACAGAAACGCTGACCAAAGTCCACAGGATATTGTTGACAGGGTCATGTAAAAGAAGAAGAAGTAGTCATATAAGTCTTAAACAACGATTATGGCGAAAACTGCTAAGCGGTAATCCCAAATAAAAGTAAATAAATAAACAACGATTATTACTAGATTACTTACATGTTGTACAAAACATTACTATTAGAATTACCTCAATAGTTGATAAAAGCTAATCACACGATAAAAAGTTGTATCAGTAATACTACAGTACAGGAAGTCTTAGACAGCTTGGAAGGTAGTGAGTGAAATTCCAACTACTTTTGAAACATCTACGAATGTGTTCAGCAACTCTTGTTCAGAACTGGAACACGCTACATCGACATTCATATCATTTTTCATAAATATCTGTGAAAATACACTGCATGATTTATAATGTTGTTCACTAGCACTGGTTCAGTTAACATCACTTGTACCATCTTTCGAGGTAGTACTTCTCTGCGAGTGAACCCTACTTGTGTCACTCATTTATCATCGATTTGGACTGTAGGTCCTTGATAACCTACAGACTTGGAAATGTATACATCCACAGTTCAATTCTCGTGTAAGCTCTACGAACTTCGGTGATGTGATTTTCATACGAAACGTTATTCAGTAGAACTTGAAGTTCAGCTTGCACTACCTCACAACATATCAGCGCATAATTATACTGTTGTGGAAAAGACAAATGCGTACATACAAATAAAGAAAAAGATATAAATAAAAACTACAACATAAGCGCACAAAGTCACGTCACAGTGAACACAATCTCTACAAAGTACAAGGAGCAAACTAATCACGCTGGAAGGGAAAAATTAAAGATATCACCCAACAGGAAATTGGGTGGATGATACAGTGCACACACACACACGCATATGAACGCAAATAGGTTAGGCGAACGTGAGTAAGATCTTCTCATTCCAAATTCTTTCTTCCTACATCATACCCTGAGACACTACAAAGTGTTCCCATTGTCTCTATCAACATACGGGAGTCCCTTTTGCCTCATTTTCGCTCTGATTCTCGCACATCGATGTTAAAAGAGCCGATATCTGCTTCTCTCATCTCGGCGGCCATGGAAGCAGGTATTGTGTGCAGAAACGACCGTGGGAATTCTGGCGGTTTATCTGCTTTTAAGTGGCAGAACCTTACGTGTTGAATCTTACGATACGTGAAGAAGCAAAATGACTTTGCTCTCTAAGAACAATAACAGTCTAATTTGTAATTTTTGGTCTAAGGGAGCTTTCAGACTGACAGGCGACAAGCGATACACAGCATGACGGCTTCACACCGAAGTGACAAACGAATCTTACGATATCGGAAATTTGATATCGTGATATATCGTCAAGAAAATATCGTCACAGACGATACTATATGATCTTTTTTTCCGTATCGTGATATCGGCAATATATGGTCTCCACGATAAATATCGCCAAATATCGTGACGATATATCACTGACAAGATATTATCGCTAAAATATAGTGACGATATATCGCCAGCACGGTATATATCGCCAAATATCGTGACGATATATCGCCAACACGATATATATCGCCAAATATCGTGACGATATATCGCCAACACGATATATATCGCCAAATATCGTGACGATATATCACCTACACGATATATATAGCCAATATCGTGACGATATATGGCTAACACGATATATATCGCTAAATATCATGGCGATATACCGTCGACACGATATCACCAAAATATCGTCTAGTTGATTTCGTCTGGAAGATATTTTTTCAATATCGCGATAAATCGTCTGGGCGATATATCGCTCAACACTATTCTTCATGTAGTTTGTTTCGCTGTTGTCTAGTGTAATAGAGTTACTACGTAACTAAGAAACTATTGAGAATATCTAGACAACACAAAGTTTGATTGATTGATTTGGTTCATTTTACTTCACATTTCTGCCATTTTTGGCTAATCGCGAAGAGTGATGATATGATGAAACTAATGCAGGGACACTCACAACGAACAACCATGTCCAGGCCGGGATTCGAACCCTACACACCTGGCGTCGTAGCGCGCTGTCCTAACCAATTCGCAATGGAGGCCAGCACAACACAGAAAGCAAACCACATGCAGACTCATGTGAATGCTCTAGAAGGAGTTCTAAGCACATATAATTTTTTTCAGATTTTGTAATATCATAGCGGTTTTTCGAAATGGGAGGAAAATTCGATGGTGTGGGTCAAAGGTCTAGCCGGGCCTTAATACATTTATTTGAACAGGTTGCAAACTCCTGAAGCACTAGCATCTTCCTATTGAAATGAATAATTTTATGCACATTTTCTAAATGATTTTTTCTTCCGTATTGTTGTCTCTGGACTTCGGACTTTGCAAGGGCTTAAGTTGCCTGGAATATACGTTCTTGAGATATGATGTGTATCATTGACCATGTGACCCACCCATACGAGCAAGTCTGGTGTAGACACGGTACTGCTACCTTTTAACTCCGAAAGTTGATTAATATTGACTGTTGTCAACTTCAGAAGTAATAAGCAGTGCCTGTATTGATTGATTGATTTAGGTTAGTATACGTCGCTTTTCTGCCACTTTAGGCTAATCAAGACGATAAGAATAGGTTATGATTAGGGCCCGGGACTTTGTTATAACATATTTTTCATTTGGCTTCGGATCTATTATTGGGGTGAGATCTTTACATATCTGATGAAAATCAGCCGAAATAGACAAACTTCACAAATCATATTTTGACATATTTCACCAATTTTGCGTTTTTACAACATATTTCTTAAATTTTGGTGCAATAAGATTAAGACATATTTCTGTATAATTTTGTAATTCTCTCGCACATAATCGGTTATTTCATATTTTTTGCTTCGTAGCTTTGGCACAACGGATAGTTCATATTGTCGATAGCAGGATCTTGAAATTACGTAGGAAGAAAGATGCCGTCTTTTCTTAGTACAGAACAATAATACCCCACTTCTTTTTTATCCCGCCGACAATTGATAGCCATGCAATCATTATTAAGGAAAAATGTTCTCTCTCATTGTTGCACGGGAAGTGTAGAAGTTTCGTTCTCATTTCTTTGCCTTTTTCGCTTTTCACAAAAAACAGTCAAAAATAAAAATAACATTCGGTACATTACAGCCCCCACTTTACATACTCTATCGGGTATGGGAGAAATTCGAGAGTACTGTTGTGCATATTTTTGGCTTTACTGGGAATATTTCTGCATTTTTACATATTTGTAATTTTTCATGACATATTTTTCAATTTATGACATAATTACATACATATTTTACAGTTTTATAGGACATAAAGTCCCGGGCACTAGTTATGATGATTCGAACCCGGTACCCCTGGAGTGGTAGCGAACTGTGATAACCACTCCGCCTCGGATGTTGGTATAGCGTATAGATGTTGAGGAACAATTTCATGTAGATTTAAAGAAACAAGCGCTTTAATCCCTTATAGAAGTTCTAGTGCTGGATGTTTAAAGAACAGCATGTTCATATCTTTTAATTGGCTGGTCTCTACTATTGCGGACCTTCTAACTAACTAACTCTCTAGCCTTCTTAAACCCGAAGGTTCATGGCTGGAGAAACACAGGCCTTCCATCTGTCCCTATCTTGAGCAAGATCTATACTCTTTTCCATCTCTACCGATTTCCTTTAGGTCCATCTCAACGTTGTCCCTCCATCTTCGTCTTGGCCTTCCTACAGGTCTCTTACCATCAGGTTTCCCATCTCAGAAGAATATCCAGTTTGTTATCCGCACGAAACAATATCAAGTTCCTCTTTCACCATTGTCTGTCACGTGGTTGAAAATGACTTCAGTCAGCGGATATGAAATATCGCTTGTCTTATCTCCTGCTGAAATTTTTCCACGCGATAGATCTCCGAGGTCTTGAAGAACTGAACGGGGCACGCGTCCTCCTGCCCCACATAAGAGGTAACGCACTTCGCATGGAATATCTCTTTGGTTCGGGAAGAAATACTGATGATTAGGCAAGGGTTTAAATGTCAAATGCTCCCGCCGAAGAACCGTTTTGCTTTTACATCGAGCACCTGCTGCAGAAGGTCATGTGGAGAAGACAATGATAGGCGGTCAAGGAATTCTGCACAGTCACTTCATCATGAGGTCTTGAACTGACCAATGTATATTCTTACTTAAAGAGCGCAGCCTTTGACGTAACCATACACGGTATATGCTAAAGAAGTAATGAGCAATTCCACAGATAACAGGCTAACACTTTAGAAGAAGTGCCCTCAATCTCAATTCTTGTGAGTGAATAATCTGAAATTGTCATAGAATTTCAAGTACGAGGTGGGGCTGATAAGTATTGAGCCTTACCCAGAAAGAATTGAGCTAGGAGGCTCAAATTTGCAGGGTGTATTGGTCAATTCTTCCATATGTAATGGTGTAAAAATCTATGATTTTAACTTCTCTTTGTTTTTCAGGTCCAAAGTGAAAATTGCAGCATCTCCAGCAAAGCTCTAAAAAAAGGCGTCATCATGTTGCAAATAGTTGTCCCTTTAGGTGTTTTGTTAAGATGGGGGAACAGATGATAGTCAGATGGAGTCAGGTCAGCGAATGGGGTTGTTTGGGTAACACTTGAAAGCCTAAGGAGGTCTGTGTCGCTATTGCTTCAGCTGCAGTGTGTGGCGAGGCATTGTCATGCAACAGGATGACGCCTTTTTGAGAGCTTTTCTGGAGGTGCTGCCATTTTTACTTTGGACCTGAAAAACAAATGGAAGTTAAAATCATAGAAAGTCGATTTTTGCACCACTACATATGGAAGAATTGACCAATACACCCTGCAAATTTGAGCCTCCTAGCTCAATGTTTTCTTTATAAGGCTCAATACTTATCAGCCCCCCCCCCCTCGTATTACACATAATTAAGGTAGAAGGTATTTTCCATATTGCTCGTTTATTTAAACTTCTTGATTTTGTTGTGTTTTGTATTGTGTCCCACCCGTGACAACAAAGAAAAATTAATTTCTCCTTTACTCCACTAGAATATTCAAAGGTTCACATATCTTGTCTCTTCGTCTTAAATAATTTATTTTTCATCATTTGAAAATTCGCCTAAATTGTAATAAATTTCGTGCAAAGTAAAGAGGCAGTATTTCGTCTGTCCCACATGTGACACAAAATTGTTTACTTATATCTACAAATTTGGGAAAGTATTTTGAGGGTAGTTATGTTTAATCAACAGTGTTAAGTTTCAAATTTCATTGCGCAGAAACTGTAAGAAAAATGTTGCTTAACTATCAGTAGAATAGTTACTTTTATACAAAAAATGTAGTCAGCGTGTCACACCTGTGACAATTGTATTTTTTATTCTTGAAACATGTAATGAAAAATACAACCCTGGAAATGTCAAGGTATTAGTATTTCTTCTTGCATATCAAAATTTCTTCAAATATTAACTGCTAGAACTATATAAATTTAAATTTCAAGGTTACAGATTGACACAGTTGGCAACCTATGATTCTCAGTTTTCTCAATCAAAGTTAGTGGAATAGTACTTGACGAGGTTATATTTTATATTTTACAGCCAAATTTTAGAGTATAGAAACATATGTTTTGTACGAGGGTTATTTTTTAAGTACGGTCCGTCTTGCAATGAAAACGAAGTAAGTAAATGATTTTCAAGAAACATTTATTTTCTGAATTTATATACCACTTCTCTATTTTTCTACATAATTTCCTTGCCAGTTTAAAGATTTATCGTAACGAATTACCAATTTTTTGATATCTTCCTCATAGAACTCTGCCGGCTGTGATGATAGCCAGTTACTCACGGTCGTTTTCACTTCTTCATCAGTGTCTAAACGCTTGCCGCCCAGGAAGGTATTCAGATGGCGGAAGAGATCGTAGTCGCTAGGTGCAAGGTCTGGATTGTATATTCGCAACCTCGTATTTCTTCTTTAAAACAATGTGCAGCACTCTTCTCTGATATACACTGCTGAACAAAAAAAAACGGACACCTTAATATTTGACATCTGAATTGCAATTACTTATGAATTACGCTCTCAGTTAAGTATTGAACAATTGAACATTCATTATTGAATTGAACATTATTCCATACTTTTTCCGTTTATTATTATTCAGGTTTTCTTATTTCCAATAATTTCTGCAACATTTAGAGCCTTCCAATCAGAATTTATGCGTTATCACAAAAAATGCAAGTGTCCAGTTTTTTTTTGTCCAGCAGTGTATAATTTTGACCATCAAGATTGACATTTTTCTGGGATTGCTGCAATGTAAAAGTCGTAACATTATGGATTCAAATGTGATCGAAGTTTAAACAAAAAGTTTGGCAACAGCAAAAAAATGGGGAAAATTTCTACATTTTAAAAATGTATTTTACGTTGTTCCAAAAAGAAAATATATCTTTTCCGATAGAAAGATTAATGTAGAACGTCACTGTCACGCAAATTATGGCAATACTGAAAAATAAATAAAATAAAACACAAAGTAAAAAGTTTACAAGTACTGTTAAGAGTGATATACTTGGGTAGGGATGAGATATCATTGGTTCCCTGAACCTAAATTTATCTTAATTTTTACCGCAGTCGAATCCTTACTATCACAATTTTTCGTAGAATTTCAGCTACTACCAGGACCAAGCAAGAGTACCCGAGCAGTGCTACCAGAACATTCCTGTTATCACCAAATAATATCTCACCTGTGTTCCTTTCATAACCGTTCCATCGTGAAGTTTCACCAGATTTGGATGACTGTCGTGTACATTTAGACCTAAAAGAAAGAAAGAGAAAAATAACCACGACTAGACGAATGTAAGACACTTGGTTCCTTTACTTAAAATATCTTAATAGGTTTCAATGATAGTGTTTTGTTAAACAAGGAAAAGTGCAAATGTAAACTATTCAGATCTTTATGATTATTTTTGTTAATTCTTCACGACTGGCTGCTTGACCTTGAACCAGTAAAAATTGAAGCTGACGTTTAACCCAGATTTCCGTTATTCACTTCTTTGACAGAACTTTTTGTCATTGTTTCTGCTTACTGTTTTCTCGTCTTAGTGCGTCCGAAACAAAAAATAAAGAAGAAAAGCATCGTTTCACTCAGATCCAAGAAACGCGAGGTTGCAACTAGTGACCAGAAATGACAGAAGAAAGAATTATCTGTGTTTCCTTCATCCTGTTAAAACACTAGTTTATCTAGCTTGGTTTTTTGTCAACATTAGAAATTCGCTTGATTCTAATTGTACAGTACATACGAGTACACCATTTGTATCTCAGTGGCTGTAAGAACGTGTAAATATTGTCCATAAACTGCCATAGTTCATTTCCAGTTACAAAAAAGAAGCAAGCTTGTTATTCTTATTGTTAATAACAGAAATAAGCATACATTTATTTTTCGAACAGAAAACCCCAATTAATTCAAAGAATAAATAGTACCGCAATTTTCAAAATTCCAAAAAAAAAAGTGTTTAGGAGAGGCTGGGGACAGATGCATGGGCGTCGACAGAAGTTCTTGGAGGAGGGATCAGACCACAGATAAAACTTAAATAGTATAAAATTGATTAATTGATTGAGTTGGTGTTTTAAGTCCACTTTATGCACAGTAAGGCTAAATAGTATAAAATATAACAATATTTATTACTATCATGTATATAATTATTATACAAGAATAACTATTATAAACTTATAAAAAATAACCAATTTTAGTACAAATGTATTTTTATTATTATTACTTTTCTAACAATCCACCAGATGAATGAATATTAAGCACAGTTTCTTTACATTATCTTTTATATATTTCACATAGTTATGGCTCTGAAATACATAGTTATTCTGTTAAATTATGACCTTTGACATATCTCGTTCAAGAAAAAACTTGAAAAGTTAGGGGGAAAATTTAGCCATTGTGTTTATCAGGGTTGTTAAAGGTCCAGCAACCCATAGATTCTAATGGGTTCTACTGGGTTCAGCTGCAGGACCGGAACCTTTTTTCTCGCACAATTTAGATTCGGTCCAAGTTGCGTATTCTTACATTGAAAAAAGTTTCCTGGACCGTATTTAAATTGATGCGGAAAAATAGGCTCTTGGACCGAATTGAAATTCATTCAGGAAAAAAAAGGTTCCTGGATCGAATTTTAATTCATCCGGATAAAAGGTTCCTGGACCGTATTTAAATTGATCCGGAAAAAGGTCCCTGGACCGAATTGAAATGCTTTAAATATGAAAAGGTTATACACTGTCTGGAACTCATTTACGTTTGCTGATTTTCTCTCCTGGACCGGAATTGAATTTATTTACAATTCCTAGACCAGGGTTTGTTGTCTTCTAAAAATGTCCGCGAGTACGTTGTACACTAGAATGTCACACTGCGGTTGTAGAAAACGTAGCGCAGGGAATAAATAATAACACTGTTCTCTCGTGGGCCACGTTCAGAAACTCCCTTGTCGAAGAGTTTCTGTACATAACGCAATTGCTATACAGGGTGATTCTTTATGTAGTTTACAACTACAATAATTTATAATTATTTATTGGAACCACATACAGACTTGGTTTATATGTCATTATGCAGCAAAACACTTCAAGTTTTTTATTAGTAATCTGTTATGGTTCAATGTGTGCACCGTTGGTCATCCTGGACACATCCCAACGAAAGTCAATTTCTTGCCAAACATTAACCAGCATTTTAGGGGTAACATTAGCGATGGCTGTTGTGATGCGATCTTGAAGTTAATGAAGATTATGAGGTAGGGGAGGGGTGTACACCCTATCTTTCACAAACCCCCACAAAAAAAGTCGAGTGGAGTGTATCTGGAGATTCTTCTTTGATGAGAGCACCATCACCGGCAAAGTCTCTCTGGATATGCTCCAGAACTTCCTTCTTCCACAGTTGGATGAAGATGACCATGATGGGTGCATATGGTGGCAACAAGATGGCACCCCGCCGCACTACCTGACAGAGGTAAGGGAATTCCTTGAACACGCACTTAGCTCTTTCCGCACCAGTGAAAGTCGCCATTTTCAATGATAGACCGGTGGCGCCGCATGTGATCATGTCTGCAACTAAACACTACGTGAGTCAAAACTTGAAGTGGTTTGCTGCATAATGACATATAAACCAAGTCTGTATGTGGTTCCAATAAATAATTATAATTTATTGAAGTTGTAAACTACATAAAGAATCACCCTGTATTAGTGTGGCATCACATTGAGTTCAAACAAACCCGTCACGTGTTGCTCTGGCATCCGATCCAGGAACCCCAGCCAATAGGAGCCGTTGATGAGGTAACGTGAGGCTGCTGTGTTCCCAGCAGATATCGCAACAGGTACGGACAGTGCTGCTACTACAACGAAGTGAAGGAACGAGCGCGAGAGAATGGGGCTACATGGAGAAGGAAAACGTGACTGCATCGTTTACGTTTCGCCCATTTCTACCTTGTACCTTAGATTCTCGAGACAGCCAGCACCTGGATTAGTCTTTCATGCTCACAAGTGGATAATTGTTTATCGTCAGGTTCGTATTCGATCCAAGTTGCGTATTGTTTCATTTCAATACGGAACTTGGACCCTATAAACTGATTCGAAAAAAAAAAGTTTCTGGACCGTATTTAAATTAATCCTGTAATAAAGTTTCCTGGCCCGAATTTAAATTTGTTCGGAAAAAGGTTCCCGGACCGTATTTAAATTCATTCAGAAAAAAGGTCCCTGGACCGTATTTAAATTCATTCAGAAAATAGGTTCCTGGACCGAATTGAAATACCTTACAGATAAAAAGGTTCTTTACGGTCCAGAACCCATTTTCTCTCCTGGACCGGAATTGAATGTAATTAAAATTCCTGGACCTTTAACAACCCTGGTGTTTATGTTGTTTGGCCTCTCACATAAAAGTATAATTTTTGGAATTTTGAAAATTGCGGAATATTTTATTCTTTGGTATAATTGGTAGAATATGTAAACAAAACATGGTTCCTGTGTTTAACAGTAATTGTTTTCGTTCCAACGCATTTTTTATTTCAATAATTCTGTTTGAATACTAGTAACAAACTTTGTCTTTTCCAATTTCCTTTGGGGGGATCGGTTCGACCCTCTCACACAACGCCCACGGAGTGATATGGAAAAATCTGTATGTTTACTCCAACTAGGAAATTCCGCACCGATGAGCATGAAGCTAATTTATTGTAAGTAACACACAAACATATCCTTGCAGACATTATCATATCATGCAAAGAGGGTTGTAACAACATTTAATGAATCATTCAGTGCTATGTAACATCACGTGTACCGAGGCGATGCTTTTGTTTGTCTGCGATTGGCAATTAGAGCCTTCGCTGATGCAGGCTTCGATGTTTACAGCTGCTAATGTGCTGATATTTTTCCGTCTGTGCCTTGTAGTCCACGAAGCGACGCACTGCCCGAGCAGAACGAAGGGCATTGCGGTAACTGGAACGTGACTTCCAGTGTGAGTCTGAACGCCTCCACATTCCACCTGTTCATCTTTTCCCTCGGAAGCCAAGAATCCACGGTTATAAGTCGCGTGGCCTTTGGACCAAATGAATACGATCTTAAATATAAATAATAAAGCTTAAAGATATTAGTACCTGACTCAAATTATGTAATGAACAGGGTAGAGATTTATATGGAAATACATGTTGGATATTCTATGTCAAAGTACACCTGAATCTCAATTTTTGAAATGAAATGAAATGCTGTAACTTTATTCCATCTTGTGGGTCAAGAATCTAGACTTGTATTTGGATGAAAATCCAAGTATTATACATAATTAAGTTAGAAAGTAGAAGGTATTTGTATTTTGCATTTATTCGTTTCTCTTGACTTTCTGATTTACCTTGTTTTGTATTGTGTCCCACCCGTGAAACCAAATAACAATTAATTTCTCCTTTAACTTATATATTTCCCCTTCAACTCCACTAGAATATTAAAAGGTCAATTTCCTTCTCTTAATTGTCTTAAATAATTTATTTTTCGTAATTTGAAAATTCACAGAATTTAAAATATAATTTCTTACTAAGTACTGATTGATTGACTTGGTGTTTTTTGGCCACTTTATGCACAGTAAGGCTAATTGGGACTAGACTGGACGTACAGTTTAAAGTGGAAACCGAACCACTATATGCCTACACCTGGTATCGAACCCGGGACCCCTTGATTACAAGGTGACTACGTTATCACTGCACCATCGGGGATGCCATTTCTTACTAAGTAAGGAGGGAGTGTTTTATCTCTCCCAGCCCCATCCGTGACACAAAATTGTTCACTTACAGCTACAAATCTGGGAAAGCATTTTGAGGATAGTTATGTTTAATCAACAGTGTCTAGTTTCATAATTCATTGGACAGAAACTGCAAGAAATATGTTACTTTAATAAAATAAGTAAAATAGTTACCTTAATATAAGAAATGTAGTCTGGGAGTTCCACCCGATGTCTTCATATGATTCTAAAATCAATGTACTCTTGCATTATCTTTGTGAATTGTGGTATGTAAGCTCGAAAAAATATTACTTCTATTTTCCATATTTTTACATATATTAGCTTTTAGCACATATTTTACATGCATTAGTTATGTTTACATATAATTAGCATATTTTCAAACATTTTCCAACATCCATATTCCTGATATTACTACATCTTCACTTATTGTGTTAAATGCCAAACGTTTTTTTTTTATGTTTATTTTAAATCTTGGGATTATGCAACGCATCGGTTATTCTAACATTCTTGTCAATTATAGATAATGCAAGCTGAAGCGTTCGCTATGAATTTCATTACAATTATACTCATATTATTTCAGGCGATTTTGAACGCAGTTTCTGTCAATATACCTAGGTAAATCTGTCTTAGGGAGATTCACTTTTCAGTACATTGGAGTGCCTTTAAATTTTTTTATCGAATTTATTTCCCTCGACACGCCACTACTAGATGATTTTCATTATTCACCCATATTTTTATTTGGTACAGGACATGAACAGTCCCACTTATATTCGATGCATACAATATGTACACAAAAAAATACAAAGTTATAATAAATTATTTTAAAATATTGTACTTACAACATACTATAACTTGAGTTCAAACAGTCTAATTTATAAAAGACAACTTTACAAATATTTGCTTCACAAAATATGCTTAATCATGTGTAAATTTTTGTAATTGGATAGTTTCAATGCAAATTCAATCTAGAGAATGAGGTTTAGAAAGGTATTCCACACCTGGCTATAAAATGGTGTCGTGCGACTAGCACATGTACATCCAGCGCACACTTCCTGAATGACCTTTCAACGACCGTACAACGAGCGTGCACATATATTTCTACCTTTATGATTAAATGTCAACCATCCCTCCCGAGTGGTTAGCACATCGCGCTGCGACGCCAAGGGTCCCGGGTTCGAATCCCGGTCGGGCTTGGTTGTTTGTGAATGTCCATTCATCAATTTCATCCTTTCATCACTCATCCCCATCTTCGCAAATTAGCCAAGAGGCACAAAACGCGAAGTAAAATAAACTAAATCAATCAATCAATCAATCAACCATCCCTCACACTTTTTTCCAGACTTGAGACTGGACAGTGTGTAATCTAATACACAATGGTGGTTTAAAGGTTCTTGTCTATTAGCAACGGCTTCGTCAACACATTTCACAATATTGTTTTCAATTGGCAATAGCCTCATTACATAAAATTAATGACTTTCAACCAAACTTGGACACATACTTTAGAGCTCTCAGGCAGTAAAGCAAGTCTTCAGTTTCAGCATGGTTTTCTAGATTGGCTTGTATGCGTCTGTCCATTTCAATGTAATTGCGTCTCCTCTTCCTGCGTTGGATTCCCAAGTCTTGAGCCATTATCCTGCCGCTTATCTCCTCCGCTTCTTCTTTCATTTTCTGGACGAGTAGGTAAACGTTCGGATTCGGTGCTCCAACGATCTTGTTGAACTTGTTGTTCCATCCTTCAACCGGATTATTTGTCCGGTGTCTTTGGCCGGAAACATTCCATTCCATACATTGATTGGTATATTCTCGTTGTTCAACCACTGCTCCACAAAATAGTCCAGGAATTTTGTTAATTTTAGATGCTGTGGCGCGCTCTCCATGTTCCCGAGCCAGGCTTCGTCGACTTTTTCTGTCGGTATCAACGCCAAAGCAGCATACATTCTGCATGCTTTGTTCGTTTTCTTTGTACTCTTTTGCTAAGCCTAGTTGCTGTATCTGCCTCCACAGACGCTGGTTAAAATTATAATTACAACCGGACACGAAAGTCTGTGGGAACACATTTCTGATTGCCTGTATCACCGCTACCTCAAAGTCCAATTTAACAGTTTTCGGAGACCAACCCCAGCTTTTTAACGTTTCAAAAAGTTGCACGTGCGTCGATTTCTTCTTATCCTCCAGTAAGACGTACAACGCTGGAAAAAAATGTTTCCTTTTCTGAACTTCCACAATCAGCATGGATTATATAAATCTGTTGAAACTGTTTAGAACAGCTTTGAATGTGCCGTCTAAAAAAAGAAAGTCTCTCTGGATTGTAATAACTTTCTGCCACTATCACTTCCAAATATCATGCATTTCTTTCCATTATCCAGAGTTATGTCGAACATAAGGAAGCTCGTCCCGTCGGAAAGTCGCAGCACCTCCTCATTGAATGAAATTTCGGAACTGTCGGCCGGATTTTGCGTAGCCCCAGAGCTCTTCTGCGTTCTTGGCACAGATTGCCTTTCACGTTCTCGTGTCTAGGAACTTCGGTGACCAATTCGTATCCCCTGTTGAACAGTTTACCAAATTCTTGCTTGTAGATGGCGTTGACTGGCGTCAAAAGGTCCTCTTTGGCTCTTTTCCTGCACTTATACTTGACTTTCTCTACTTCAGACTCAGCAACGTTTGGCACACATTGGTGAGGTGTCGATTCCAAAACATAGTTGTTCGATGACGTTTTCACTGAACCCTTGCACTTGAGTCGTCGTCCCTTCACACACCGCCAGTGGATAATGTTCTCAGTTTGATGACCAACACGGTACCGATATCCGTCGAGCAGAAGACTAGGTTTACTCATGTAAGTGGTGATTACTTCAATTTGAAAAACTACACAAAAAAAAGCGCTCTGAACTACTACTTTCTCACTACAAATACTTTGCAAGAATGAACCCACTTTACAAATTTCAATCTTCTCCTCGCCTGCACCACCTGCACCTTGGATATGCTAGGGTGACTCAGTTATGTGACCTTCACGTGCGCTCGATGAACGGCTTCTCTTCTGTGTGCGCTCCAAATACCGTGCGCTCGCAATACGTAATCGTAAAATGTGTCACGATGTTTTATTAAAAAATTCTGAACAAAACTAGTCTTGTCTTACTAATTTCCGTTTTATATCTATTATGTCGCTAAAGATACTCCAATCTATTATCATATTAAGTTCAAAATGAAATGGTTAAGTGGAAGAAAAGGCATTAATTAAAGCCTTAACTTCGCCATATATACAAAGCCGATATAAATAAATAAAATAAATAAAAACGCCTAAAAGTGGTGTAATCTTTATTATGATTATTCATTATTACTTTTAACACACGGCCATTTCACCATTTGCATGGCAATGAAAACACTTGAATATGAAGTAGTTGTTCCAGTCCAGGCCAGGAAATACAATTCGTCGCTGGAAGCACGCGCCATCCAATGAAAAGCCGCGTAGCTAGTCTTGGACTTATTAAGTGCTCGCAATGAGACAGGGGCCGATTGCCGTTTGATGACGAGTAACCGAAAACGGACAACGAATACTACATTGCTCAAGGCGTTGGGAAGAACATATACGTTGTATGAACAGGACGTGACACTCATTGCAGATATCAAGTCCCTCAGGAGAGAAGGTACTTCCATCCTAATTTGAAATGCATCCTCATTAATATTTTATGCACTTCAGTGCAGCCTGTTATTACGCTGAAGATGAATCAACATTGCAACTTCCTGCCCTTGCACACACACCGCTTTGCAAACGACTATCATTCGTGCGTGTAAGTTAGTCTATTAGCTAAAAGGCATTCTCAAGTTGTTCGTGTTGAGCTGATAGAAGATTCTATTGAGCTCATGATGAAAAATCAAACATTTTACGGGAAATAAACTTTGCGCAGTTTTGCCAGGAGAGATAACGTTGAGATGGACGTAAAGGAAATCGGCAGGGATGGAAAAGAGTGGATAGATCTTGCTCAGGATAGGGACAGATGGAAGGCCTGTGTTGCTGCAGCCATAATTCTTTGGGTTTAAGAACGCTAGAGAGTTAGTTAGTTAGTTTGCCAGGTACGTATTCGTTGTGTTTCCTCAAAGCTTTTCAACTATGATCGAGGAATTCTATCACATAGATTCATACGAGTATTATTCAGTACCAGGAGTAGCCCCTCTCGCAACACCTAAACAGACACTCCCAGAAAAAGGTAGCACACCCCCATGCTAAAATTCTATACGGACATAATTTTGGGCAGAAAAAATATTTACGGAAAAGAAATAGGTAACACTTTTTTGCGCAAATGCTAATTGGGGTTGGTTTGATTTGATTTGATTTTTGTTTTTAGCTCCACTTTTGGCTAATCGCGACGATGAGAATGAGTGATGATATGATGATTTTGATGAAGGGACACTCATGAAGAACATGCGTGCCCAGGCAGGGATTCGAACCAGGGACATCTGGCGTCGTAGCGCGCTGTGCTAACTACTACATCACGGAGGTCCTTGTTGCGGTTCAGCCTGCAGTTTAACATCGAATCAAAACCAAAGCATTATCTTTTCCCCTCAGCTTACCACACACAAAATTGTAAGAAATATTAGATTAGATAATTTAATGTTCGATTAAGTCCACTTTATGCAGAGAGAGGCTAATCGGGATTGAATCTACACTTTAAAGTTGAATCCGAATCACTGAACAATGCAACTCCACCGGAGATCGAACTCGAGACATCTTGATTACAAGGCGATAGCTAATATAATTATATCCGATGTCATATGTTTTA
Source organism: Lepisma saccharinum (assembly GCF_977018435.1). Lineage (NCBI taxonomy): Eukaryota > Metazoa > Arthropoda > Insecta > Zygentoma > Lepismatidae > Lepisma > Lepisma saccharinum. The sequence continues at coordinate 7,223,035 of NC_139246.1, forward strand.
CTATTTTATTCTTAAGTATAGTGTATAGTCCATTTTATGTAGTAAATACTATTGTGCTGCTAAAAAATTATAATGTAACATTACCTACAGTGTTGTGGAAGGCTTTTCTGCCATGTTCGACATTCAAATTCATGATAACTCGTTAGTTCAATAATCCGAAGCACCGACTTTGTCATTTTAATTTCAAGATACTGCACCTGTTTCTTCTCCATGAGTGTTAACTGTAATGGCAATTCTTCTTAAATTGTTCACTGTTCCTGTTGTTTAAACTAAGGCTGGCTTTAGAGGGAAGCATTTCCTTTAACATTTTTGTTAGCATAAATGCTACGTAAATGCCTCCAAAAATCTCTAAGTTACTAAGTAAGGGCACGTTGAGTTACACCATCTTTGCTGAGTGCACGATGTTTACAATTGAAACAACTAAAATATTCTGCCATGCGTGTACAGTGAATGTTGTAAAGTATGTATTTAAGCAGCGCCATTGTTTTGTACCTAATACCGTTTTATACGAAACGTTATTCCTCTCGGTTGAATAGGTATCGGCTTTTAAAAATTTGAAGTGATACATACATCTCACGCGACCGCCATTACAGCTGCACTCGTGACCTGGAGATCGCTTCTGATTGGTTACGCTACGAAAAATTATACGGACCGAGCCTATCCTTGAGAAATGCCATGAAACATGCTTAGACGGTAGCATTTTGGTCATGGCGTAAATGTTAAGAAAATTGCTAAGGAAAATGCTTTCGTCTAAGGCGGGCCTCAGTCCTTTAATGAACTTTCCACCTTGAGAGAATTACTCGCCGATGTAAGGCAGGCATGTTCTGCGCGTGGAGCGAATATCGGATGATTTCATGACCAGAATTCAAAATGCGAAATTGCACACCATGCACCGCGGGATTATCCACGCAGACAGCTTGATGCATCGCAGTAAGTGAGAACAAGCTTTAATGATTTTCGAACTTGCCTCCCATCTTCACGTTGAGATAAAAACAGTGCGCGAACAACCGAGATAATTGATTAATGGACACTGCATACCGGGCACGTAGCCAGGGTAAATGGTTCGGGCGGCTGAAGCCCCCCCAAATCCTACAAATATATAATTTCAATAGTGTATTGTGGGAATTAATTTTACTTCATTAGCACGATTAAACATATTGTATAATAAGTTGTAATATATTAAGAAATTCATATTCAGGGCTTCTAGTCCCCGCTTTTTTTTTTGCCCTTACATGGCGGATATGAGCCATGACCCCCCTCCGAAATAAAATTCTGTCTAAGGGCCTGCTGCACACGCTCTTTTTCAGTGAGCTGAACTCCGAGATTTTTTTTAATTTTATGCAACAATAAGTAGGCTGATATCCCGGATTCGATACCCGGTGGAGGCACGTTGCGCAGTGATTCGGATTTCACTTTAAACTGTAGGTCCAGTCCCGATTAGCCTATCTGTGCATGACGTGGACTTGAAACAATTCAAACAAGTAGGCTGAGAATTTATCCTTAAATGCCTTCTTTTTTCACTTGGCCAAACAATTTAGGCGTTTACGTTTAAAAACCGCTTCACGCTTCTCCCGAGAGGAATACATCAAATTTATAGCGGCTGTTTTTGCCTATTTTAGCCAGCCGTAAATGCCTATTTCCAAGATAACTGGAAAATGAAAATATTGAAAACTTTATAAACGTTATATATGTTGAGAGTTTTTAGCGTCTACCTCATCCTAGTTATAAACCCTTTCCTCCTTTGCTTTTCTAATAACGATGCGAGCACGGATAGTGTATATAATATATGACACTGAAAAATATCACATTGGAGATGTAACACATTTTTATGAAGTATTTTTATAATAGTCAGTAATTAAGTAGTGAGAATTCTTTAGGTATTCAATGATGAAAAATTGTGTTTTCTTAAGCGCGGCGATTTTATTTCTAAAATAACATGTAATAACAGGCAAATTATTTGGTGGGCTCGCGCCCCACAGACCCATATAAATTGGCATCACTGCTCTTTTCCCAACAATTCTGTGGAGTGAAATTCCTTATAAATCTAAAAAAGTGCATTGAATTGTCTGCAGATCACGCTGAGGCTGAGTGGCTGTTTCTTCCATGCACCGTGAAGATGTCGGTGCGAAAGATCCAAGAGATTCTGTGCGGAAGTTCGACTGAAGGACCTTGAACAAACATACCTCCTCGCATGATGGACCAGATAAGAAACAACAAAGCTCCTGGTGCGAGATAAATCTCCGGATTCGTAGAGATATTTTGGAAAGTGATTTTTAACATCCGAGATTTGTCCTTGCGGAGGAAAGTTCAAGGATTTGGGGCGGACGGAATTACACTTTCTTTCACATCCCCTCCCAACCCTTACCAAATTCACCGATTCTAGACGAAACGCCGAAACTTCATCCATCATTTACTTGCGTCTGTACATCAGCTACACTATGTTCGCACGCTCTATTGATTGATTGATTTTAAAATTATGAGCACGTCAGCACATAGGCTTTTGTGCCCGTCACGCAATATGAGGATAAACTCTTAATTAAAACAAAATGAGGGTAGTGCCCTAGCAAGAAAATATGTATGCTAAACACTTGATCAATCAATTTCGAAAACTAATACCGTCTCAGACTACTATCAAGAACTACATCTACACTATCCCCCATGCCCGATGGCGTATATATACGCCCTCCGCATTGTGCTGCTGTAGTGCGGAAGGCGTATAGCTAGGCATATACGCTTTATGTTTGTTTCAACTATATTCCATTTACTGTGGCATATATAGTCACACAGACGTTTGGTGAGATAGTTCTAGCTGTAGTTGAAACAAAAAATAGTAGCAAGAGAGGAAAAGACGAAAAAGAAGAAGACGAAACTAATTTTTCCCTCCTTCTTCTTTCTTTTCGTCTTCTTCTTTTTGGTCTTTATCCTCTCTTGCTAGAGTCCGAGTGCATTCGGAACATCTCCAGCTAACTGCGCGAGTCTAGCCAGCGAGCCTACGAGCAGTGTACAGCGTGAGCAATAGAGTTAGCTATAGGCGCAGAGTAGAGATGACGTCAGCGGATCACTTCTTGATTGGAGGCGTCGTGAGTTATGACTCGCTCCCAAGGTGCAAGCGCAGAACGGCGAGAGCTGTTACGGAAATAATCTCACTCTACTATTTTTTGTTTCAACTACAGCTAGAACTATCTCACCAAACGTCTGTGTGACTATATACGCCACAGTAAATGGAATATAGTTGAAACAAACATAAAGCGTATATGCCTAGGTATACGCCTTCCGCACTACAGCAGCACAATGCGGAGGCTGTATACTGAATTTGACGACAAAATCTACATTTTCCAGTAGTGACTTGTTCAACAAATTCTACATTTAAAAGCTGAAATTGCAAAGGGGCATTCAACACAAACAAGGACAAACACAAGACAACATAACCCCACGTAGAATTATACTGGCCGTGAGTTCAGACGCCAGAGCATCGTTAACCTTGGACTATGGGCAAGTGGAGTTGACTTTTAAGTGGCTTCTCACCCCTTACACCTCCACCTTTTATGGTAACCGAGATGCCAATGTGGTGAACACCAATTTTTTCTCCCCCATTTGTGTTGTGTGTACTTATGAATTCCTCGAAAGAAAATTAATTTTTGGTACATTTCTATTAGTAAAGATTTTACCCAAACTATATTAACTAGTTTTTGTTGGGTGTAACACAATTTTGAAGACAGAGCGAAAGGTCCACAGTATACGTTCAAAAAGGATGTCGTTATACTTCTGTTTGCAACGTTATACAAATTACATGGCGTGTACATATCACTTCACTGGTATTTTATGTTGAATGACAATTTATTAATTCTTCTCTTTATGAAAATACATGTTTCTTAATATTTGCACAAAAGTGCATAAAACGTATATTTTACTTGAAAGAAAATTTACAATTAAAATTTTATGTTTTAAAACTATATCGTCAAGATTGACAGGAAATAATCGAATCATCACTATGTTTATGACTTTGCTAGTAATTTCGGAGGTAATGAGAACTCGAATTCAGTTGTGATTCAATTTCTGTTTATCTGTCTTTTCTGCGACGCATGTGGTGTGAGACAATTAGTAAAACCAGAGTTAATCAGTGGACTGTAATGGTCTTTGACAAAATGGATCGTGACATTCATATTCATATAAAGTCATCCTCAGAGTTGTAGTTCTTATTTTAAAGTTATGAATGAATGACTTTTAAAAACTGAGTGAGGAAGCTTTAATGGACTTTATTTTAAAGTTAGGGGCCTGTCCTTAACGTTTATTTATTTATTTATTTATTATTAAACACAACAGGCGAATGACCAACTACAGTGTTCTACATTTCTTGCTTTGAGTTTGTAAATTTACAGTTTGATAAGAAATATTATTGTGCAGAAATGTAAACAAACATAAAACATGTCAACGCTAAATTATATGTGTATACAACAGTTAACAAACCGAGTTATAATAATACATTTTAATTGAAGAGATTGGAATAAAATATCTAACTATTATCTACAAAAATAGCCTACATGAATAAAATATTTCAATTATTAAGTACAATGCACAACGTATTTATCTTTACACTCAGTATTTCAGGTTTTTACCAACATGTACAAAATATATATAAGAAGATACTAATATAATATATTATACATTACATAAAATATGGAAATAAAAAACACAGTATAAATCAAGGATAGAAGTTATTTACCTTGAAAAATACATTAATTATGTGTGTAATAAAGGACCTGTAAATAATTGACACTCTAGAAAGTACGTACATATATGTAATTATAAACTACGAAAGAAATATATATTTACAAAAATTGCGTTTATGTTTACATTGTTGACATTTATTCTTCCATTCTTTGAATAACTGTTTTGAATGTCCCAATACGCATGTGAAATATATATAATTTTGTTTCCCTTTCGGAACATCTGTTGTACAGTTCACTCATTCTCCTGATAGGTGATTTATTTATGATGTTCGATCTTCTGTTACTACAGTAAAAGAGGCCCCCTTTGGATCGTGTCTTGGAGATAGGAACACGTATGTGTATTTGTTCTAGAAGATGTTGCACTTGAATATTATTGTTCATGATTTTGTATAAGAAACAGAGCAATTGCATCTTCCTTCTTTTGCTGAGAGAAGGCAGGTTGTGGTGTTCACAAAGGGAAGTGTATGATTCGTATCGGGGATATATGCCTGTTTCTTTATAAGTGGCGTACCTTACGAATTTAGACTGTAGCATTTCTATTTTATGCGTGTACATTTTGTCCTGAGGAGCCCATATTTCTGCTGCATATTCTACTTTGCTTCGGACTAAAGCGTTAAATATTATTTTCATTATTTCTTTGTTCATGAACTCTTTACTCATTCTAATTGCGTACCCTAGGTTCCTGTGTGCCTCATTTACGACCCTTTCAACATGTGTTGCAAATGTAAGTTTTGAATCAAATGTAACTCCTAGATCTCTCATCTCGTTAACCCTTTTAATTTTTGTATTATTTATTTTGTAATTGAATTCAAATTGCTTTCTGTTGCGCGAGTATGTTTTAGTTAAGAGGCTTCAGGCTCGACTGGACTTTTGACAGCCGTCAGGGTGAACTTTTTCAAATTTTTCTCTCTATTCGAAAACAAACTTTGATATTCCAAATTCTGAAATATTACATCTGCTTAGATTGATGTGAATTTTCGTGTAGTTTGCTTTCACCGTTATCTAGATATTATCAATAGCTTAAGAGACTTATGTAATCGCGAAACTATTGAGATGATCTGGATAACAGTGAAAGCAAACTAAATGAAAATTCACGTCAATCTAAGCAGATGTAATATTTCAGAATTTGGAATATCAAAGCGGTTTTTCGAATGGAGAGAAAAATGTGAAAAAGTTCACCCTGACGCCTGTCAAAGGCCTAGTCGAGCCTAAATCCCGAATTTCATGACGGGCAAGAATAGCCGTTATGTGCTTATATATCCATAATATCAAAATTAATTAAATACTGTAAATGCTGACGTCACTGTACAAGAAAGTTTGTTACTGGGGGGGGGGGGGGGGGTTCAAACAGCCCGGTTATTGAAGGTTGGTCACTCTTTTACGAGAAAGGAAAATCATTGTAAGCCTTTCTGAACTCTTGACCTTGCGAATGGAGAAAGCAGTACACGTCGGAGGTCTTATATGTCAATGTCATGGTCGCGATATGCATCAAAGTTATAATCATTTCTTCACTCACACGTTAAATCCTACGAGACACACTTTGGGTACAAATTCCCCACCGGGTGAGAGAAACTTCCAACCATCTTGTCAGGAAGTACAAACAATGAAGAGGGGGGGTGGTAGCTTGAGAAATCGCACCCCCCCCCCTCCCACAGGATATGTCTCGGTGCGAAATGACCATGTCCCCTCTGGCATTGCGCACAGGAGATAAAAAAAAGCAAAAGAAACAACTTGGTCTCAATTTTCTGCTTTCAGACCGGATTGGTAGCGGAACAAATTTTGCTTTCTTCTTCCAAAGGCAGGTTTTGCGTGAACCTGTTGACCACGCGCAGCCCATACACCTATCAGTCAAAATGACCACCTGTGGCTCCATGGGGAAATAAGAAACCCTTTACTCTGTTGGTCATGCTAGTCTTTGTACTGGACCGATAGTGAACGGAGAAAGTCTAATAGATCTCTTAAATTGGACATTTCCTGATTTTTACATACCTAGTTATATTTCAAGAGGTAAGTGTAGTTTATATCTTGCAAAATTGACGTAATTGCATTTGTACTAGATGCATCTAATGTAAAAAATATGTTATTTACTGCCTGACGAAATCAATAAGGTCAGGTCTTCTGGTTGCTGCTTTGTGAGGCGAGTTTGTACAGTGGTATCCACTAGTATAGCTCGGCAAATTGTCCATGACTATTTTCATTAATCCTATGTGTTTTCAAGCTATGGATTTTTATGCATGCTGGTGCAGAAGTTGTCAACAGCTTGTTTTGAGTTGTCTTTTAATTCTTGAAGCTCTTATTGGGTCAAATAAAGCGCACGAACATGGTGATGGACAATTTGCACGGTAATACTCATGGATCCCACTGTACAGTCAACGAAGTTAGTAATAAGTTGTGTTTTATACAGCGTACATTGATATAATTGTAAATTGTATCTTCTGCAAATATGCTGTATAAAGAAGCAAACTGCTGTAGTATTAAGTGAGGTGAGTGTACCCAGGGATCACTACCGGTAGCTCGCGGAGTCATTTTCAGTATTTTTTGTATTTTGTATTTATTTACATTTTCCTTGTGCGAGCTGTACGCTGTACGCACTACATTAATTTTACATTACACACACTTTCTCTTCCCTCAAAGTCATGTATTAATATTGTACCTTCTTTACGTTAGTATACAAATAACTCTTAGCAGTTGATCAGATACAAAAGAAAAAATTAAACATAATTAGTATATTTTAACAATCGAAATATTGCACATGCAAATAAAGTTGTGTGTCCGGTTCATTCGGCCTCCTGTCTGGAGACTTACTTGAATTTGAATTTCTTTGTTGAATAATGTGAAAAACAAAACGGAACAAAACAAAACAAAACACATATACATTGCACACTGCTAGACCCACAGTACACGTATTACACGCTCGGTTCACTTTGTGCGGTTTCTTCGTTCTTATCGCTGTCCGCTAACGCCTTTCCTCGTCGCTCCCTCACTTCCCACAAATATCTCCCCACTCGTTGCACTATCTCACTTATGATTCCTCTTCTGTCTTCTACCACTTCCATTATTTCCCTCTCTGTTACGTTCTCAACCCACTTGTCTCGTAAATCACGCGTAGAGGGGCAGGCAGAGAGCAGATGCTCGCCCGTCTCTCCCTCCCCGCACAAAGAGCATATAGTTTCCCCTGCTTCATTCTTAATTTTTACTTGTTTCCAACCCCCCAGTCTGAACCATGCTATCCCTCCCCTTTCTTTTTTGCCTACCAAGTTTATGTATCTTGCTTTCCCCCAATCCCTTGATTTCAAATGATCTCTTAGTGAAGTCTTCGTCTGACAGTCGGCTAGTATTTCTTGTCTGTCTATGTCCATAAGTCTCCCTCTAATTTGATTTTCAACTGATGTATCTACCCTCCCTCCTGCTTCCCAAACCCACCCCATCCCAATAGAGTTCAACATGTTTTTTATATCCGTCGCCCAGTTCCGTGTATTTTCTTCTCTTACTTGCATTATCAGACATTGACCCTTAAGTGTCGTGTTACCCTCCCTTGCTAGCTGAAGCCAATACTTTAAAGTTCTCATCCTAGCTTGTACTGTCTCTTTGCGGTCGGTCTGCGATCCCGTTGCCTCGCCGCACGGTTGAGCGCTCTCTAGACTTCGGTATCCCGCCTGGCGGGTGCCATGGGTATATAATAACTGGTTGACACTCCTCGCAGCGCGATTTCATTTTCAGTAGCTCGTAGAAGGTGACATTTGGCGAGAAATTTTGGAACTGTTCGGGAAGGAAAGGCTTGCCTGGCCATGTGAACGCAAATGGAGAAAACACAGGAATAGTAGCCCTACACTGATTACTGAGCAACTGGTTTTGTTTAGAGAGACTTAAAACTAACACAGGGTGTCCACTCTAGAACCATGATAGAAGTATAATTCCCGGTTTTCAAGGCAAACTTTCCAAAACTTCAAGGGTACAAGCAGATGCTTTCTCTATTTTAACGTTACCGCCTCTTACCACCCACACACATTCACACACAAATATATTAACAATGCAAAGGGTCTGTGCGATTCCAATATATCCAAAAATTCTAACTTAATTCAATTGAACGGTATACATATATAATTTAAGGTTCGGAGTTTACATTTCCCATTTCACATACTCACACTAGAAATACCGGGTGTCCCAGAAGTCTTTCCCTGATTACAAACTTTATTCACATCCGCTGCAATGTAGAGATGTGAAAGTGGTGCCAAAATGTTGGAAAACTAACCAAGTTTATTGTTGCAGGTTTCAGTAATGTGGCTGTAGTGTAGCAGTGTCAGTGCCAAGGAATCCTGAATTAATGTTCTTGACGTCGGGTGGCATCTTTCCATACAATGTTTCTTGGACTTGACAGGATCTGGGAATTAAGATAAATTCCATTTTTTAAATTCTAGACGAAAGAATTCTGTACATTTGAAAGTTCCTCTGCACTGTTATTGGTGACCGGGTCTCGTGATACCAGAGGACATGCTGAGCTTTTCCCTGATTTGTAAACATTTCCGGTTTTCTGGGCACTGACACTGCTACACTACAGCCACGTTACTCAAACCTGCAACAAATAAACTTGGTTAGTTTTCCAACATTCTGGCACCACTTTCACATCTCTACCTTGCATATAGCGGATATGAATAAAGTTTGTAATCAGGGAAAGACTTCTGGGACACTCGGTACATGTACAAACACAAGTCACAAATGTTACGGGATAGTAAACTACGAAAAATTGTTAATTGTATAACAATTTCAAATTTACCTAATCAACTTCAAGATATCTTATCTTGCAATAATCAGATGGATTGTTCTGCAAAATACACTAACAAATGAAACGGATTGAGAGAATTCTGTTTTATTTTCCACGCAGCTTTATTTTCTTCTCCTTCCTAGATAAAATAAAAGCTAAACTGAGAAAAAACTTGCGTCAGGGCATTAATAAATACTATGTATACATTGAATCGGATTTGGATTGATAAAAGTTGAAATTTTTCACGTCTGCGGAGAAAAATTCAAGCATAATTCCTGGAGCCAATAATTCATGCATAATTCCCGGAATTCAAGGATTTCCCGGTGAGTAGCAACCCTGTAACATCAACCCATAGCCTTTTCCTTTTCCTGTTCTTACAGGGCATATATATTTTTTTTTTAAAAAAAAATGCAAGACAAGAATGGATCTCAAAATATGACAGAGAGCAATAAACAAACGCTTTCGATTTAAATCTACTAAGGTGATATTTTTTGATTGCATTGAAATCAAGGGGTCTCGGGTTCGATACCAGGTAGAGGCACATAGTGGTTCGAATCCTACTTTAAACTGTAGTCCTAATTGATTATTAACATAAAATATGCATGGAAGTGTCATCCTTCTTATTAACATTGTAAGAAACAAGGTGATAATGATTAGGAAGTGCCGGTCGCCGTGGCGGAGTGGTTAGCACATCGCGCTACGACGCCAGAGGTCACGGGTTCGAATCCTGCCCTGGGCATGGACGTTTATGAGTGTCCATTCATCAATATCATCACTCATCCCCATCTTCGCAAATTAGCCAAAAGTGGCACAGAAGCGAAGTAAAATAAAGCAAATCAATCAATATGATTAGGAAGTTACTTTTTTTACTGTGTTTTGTGAGAAAATTCTTTACTAGTCTTAATCTACATAAGAAAATTCCTCTGTACGCTGTATGGAAATTAAATTTTATTGACGATACCATAGCCTATTGTTAAACACCAATCCATGAATCGATTTTATTTAGCGTACTTCGGAATTTTTGCAAGCACTATGATTGTTTATTGATTTGGTGTTTTAAGTCCACTTTATGCACAGTGAGGCTAATCGGAACTGGACCTACAGTTATAAGTGGGATCCGATCCACTATGTGCCTCCACCGGGAATCGAACCCGGGACACCTTGATTACAAGGCGACGCACTATGAAACGGAAACATAATTTGAAGAATTTGAAAATCTTAAACACCATAGAAGTCAGTTTGTTGAGCAATGGAAAAGATATGTAAATTAGAAATGTTCGATTCAAATCGGGTTTTGAAAAACCGTTCCGGTTTTAGTGTGATGAAAGATATGTCTGAAATCGTAAATATAACTCACTACTATTAAAATGATTTAGTACACACTATTTCAACTTCACATGCAATGCGCTCATTAGCCTCTTCATCCATGAAATTAAAAACTGTATGACGTGGTAGCATGTTATATTCAGTTATCTTATTCAATTGCACGGGAAATAACGCAACGTACGTATTAAAATCTGCCTGATATTACCAACGGTGAAAAAAACTGTTTGAGGGTTTCACTCGTTCGTTTTACTCTGTAGTTCTTCTCGAACGCTAGTTAAAAGGCTTAACAAATAGAAATCGTACCTTATTTGGTCCTCTACTTGTGCAACGAAACATTAATTGATGTGGTTGCAATAACTAATTTCTTAGTCCCAATTTACATACAGTTGTGTTAACTTATTGATATTGATAAATATAGTACAAGTTTAATTTTAATTTTATTGGTCTCAGAACCAAGAACATTAGCAGTCTTAGTGGGAATGAAACCTGAAAAAATATAGCTACATAATAAATGGATATTTTGGGGTATAAATAAGAGTTGCAAAACAGGCGGATTCAAACAGGACTTTACAACTTTGAAAGCATATAGAAATTAATTCAGACCACTTACAGAGTCGGTTGAGGTCCCATTGCAAAGCAAGACACATCAAGTTTTGACTCACGTAGTCCATTAGTACCGAACTCACCCACCAGTAGCGCTGTCAACACTGTTCTTGAAAATGGCTACTTTTACTGGTGCGGAACATGCTCGCTGTGTGTTTTGGTTTCACACATTACGGATGCAGATAAAGTCGCTCGCCAGCAGATAACGAGACATACCTAGACAATGTCATTTTAGTGATGAGTCATTCTCACATCAGTGGACAGTAAAAGTAGCCATTTTCAAGAACAATGCTGACAGCGCTACTGGTGGGTGAGTTCGGTACTAATGGACTATGTGAGTCAATACTTGATGTGTTTTGCTTTGTAATGGCACCTCAACCGACTCTGTAAGTTAACTGAATTAATTTCTATATGCTTTCAAAGTTGTAAAGTCCTTTTTGAATCGTCCTGTATAATGGTTGGCTTATTTTTTAAACGTCGCTTGTTTCTTGATTAACCGGAACAAGAAAGAAGGAAGAATAGAAAATACAGTCTGTGCCAGGAGTCTGTGTAGCAAGGCCGCGCATAGCGATAGAGTTTGTTGTTTGAGTTGGTTTTTTTAAGTCCACTTTATGCATAATAAGGTTAATCGGGACTGGACCTGCTGTTTAAAGTAGGATCCGAACCACTATGAACCTCCACCGGGTATCGAACCCGGGATCCCTTGATTACAAGGCGACGACGCTACCACTGCGCCATCGGGGAGGCCCCTGCATAACGATAGAGCTGGTAGCTGCAGCTGCATTTTCTATCCTCTTCTCCTATCACTCGTTCATAGCAGAGGGCTTCTTTTAGTTCGCTTGCTCCACACACTCCTGGTACAAAGTATACGAAGGGATTGAACGGGCCTTCCTTAAAGATACCATCTCGGCATTCGCTTAGATTGAACCGCCAAAAGTCTCCATCAGAATGGCCGAGACTTGAACTCACGACCTGACCATTATGAATCCGACACCTGTGCCACTCAACGTTTGGTGAAATCTTGGAAATAATGAATATGTGAATATGATATGTAAAGTCAAAAGCATTCTACCGTATCGTACCCAAGGCGTTGGGTAAAAGTGGCAAGTCCTTAACCTAACAGGAAGCAGACAAAGGAATGCTTAATAAGAAATTATGCAAACGTTAGGGAGCAGTCGATGGAGGTTGATGGTGAAATACGGGAGTCGATGAGTGTAGATGGTGAGGAGAACGTGGGAGCTGAGGGACAGTTTTGGACAAGTGAGGAGTGAGCGGAGTGAAATCTAACAGAGAGGTCAGATGTGTGACAATTGCCATTATTGAAAGGACAATCTGTGGGAATAATCGTCATCCAAACGGGAGACAAGTAAGTTCCTTTTCCTAACAATGACCATATCGATTCAGTCGTGGAGAGCGTAAAACCCATTTCTAGTTCAATCAATTATTTTGCCATTCCTTTGAACGTGATCTCTCGCATATCTCACTTTTAGGTCAAGCGAGTAATAACTTTCAGGAGATGACTGATGAATAATAGCTACGCCACCCAAGAGACAACTCTGGGTCTTTGATTCAATCCCAACGTAGTATTAACACTACGTTACGCTACTATTACTATCCCTTGATTCCAGTTTGTAAGAGAAAATTCTAGGTCTTTTAAAAACATACCAACAGTGTTTGAAACCAGTGGCGGCCGGCGGCAACTATGATGGCTAGTGCCAACGTGATCAAGAAATCGAAAGAAAAAAATCCTCTTCAATGCCCCCCCCCCGCCCCCTTATTGAGGTTGCGCCAGTGGCCAAGATGTTTATCCTCGTTTGGTAACGTGGAAAACAACGTGTGTTTAAGTAATCCGATTCATCTTCACTCACTAATCTATCTTTATACACTACAGGACACTTCCCTAAAAATATAACTATTACAAGAGGAAAGGAAAAGCAAATCCTATCAGCTTATCCTCCTCCGTGCACACGTATTCTAACTGGATGTCGAAAATATCTTTGTTATGAAAAGAAATTGTCGAAATGCCAAAGGAAACTCGCATCATCATAGGATTTTTTACTTTTATATTTTTAAAAAAAGTCTGGATGGCCCTCTTGGTGCATCTATCTATTATCAAAAATGTTCATTTAACTTTAGAAAAATACTAGGTTCGTTTCTCCAAAAGTAGGCAGAAATTACTTCCCCAACGAGTCTTACAAATCAGTCGTATTTAGCGACTTTTTTCTGAAGGTGGCAACTGTGTCAACACTGCGAAAATTCCCTTGCCGTGCCAGACAAAGACGGACACGGTTTCTTATGGGCTAACCCCGCCCCCTGCCACTTTGTTCTCGGCTCATGGTGGAAATGTTCCTCGCTGAGACTTCTTCAACCCTATGCACGTGTGTCAACTTGGTTAAGTCCATGGGTTAGGCCAGCTCTTGGGCGGCACGGACTGTTGCCTCGCGAGGGTACGAACGAAACAGCTGGCGATGCAGCGAAGAGGTTGGGACGGTCGTCACGTCAGCTTGACCGGTTGCAAGATTCGAATCACCTTGTCTGTAAACTATCAATGTATTCATTTAACAATACTTGGCGAGGTATGCGTTTCTTCTGAGGGTAGTGCCATGGCACGGCCTCTACCCTTTGAGCCGCCGCTGTTTGAAACTATATCCACGGCATACCTAAACCCTGACACTTCATGAAACAATATGACTCTCGCCCAAGCTCACCTAAAGAATTGTAACTGTTTCCATTAGACCTTACGATTGCAGCCTTTGATAAACATCCGCATAAAAGTGAACGAACCTTAGCAAATGACACTTGGGAGATCAGAGATAGAGTTTAGACTACATATGATTACGATCATCTGCAAAATCAGATATGAACTGTGTAGCAAGGTGGAAATTATTTATTTGTCGACAATTGATGCCACGTGTAAGTATAAATCTTTATCATATCTCTTGCACCACACTTCTCAGCTTTTGCAAAGCATAATTATTTCCCCCTACCTTTAGATATGCATATATATAAATATTTGTGAATATGTGCGTATATACATATATAGTAATGTATATATGTATGTATAATACGGATACATGTAGCTCTAGCAGAGCCCTAGAGCGTGGTGTGTGGTGCACTTAGGAACTATAAGATGAAAGTCATCATACAGGCGACATTCAACTTACGCAACTGTTATTCAGTGCCCATATCCATTATAACGGTCAAATATTGAGTAACAAGTAATTAACCTAATTGCCCGTTATTAAGAATTAATTACAATTGGTAAAATTAAAATCCGTCGCGAATAAAGGTGTCTAGCGACTGCCTTAGCCAATGCGAGCTTGCTCAACCACAGTTTTTCGCCCGAATCCGGATTTACATGCATTCATATGGGGAATAGCAGGAAAAGAGCAACTTCCACACTAATGGACCGAATTGGATGAGATTTTAACCAGCGGAAGACCACATCATGAAAGTACTGATTCCAAGATTTGAGCCTAATCAGAACAGAACTACGGGAGTTATGAATTATTAAAGATCTATCGCTGGATACAATGAAGACGAACCCTACTGACATAGCGCTCTCTGTCCGTGCCGAACACAATAGCGGAGGATTTAGTCTAATCTCTGCACGAGGGGCTGCTACCAGAGGTTAAGGACCGGACTGAGCGTTGACCAGGATAGGAGGACAACGGTCAAAGCACCAGAAACAATACATAAGCACCTAAACACAGAGACTAGAGCGTCACCTCGTTCAAATCTGGAATAAAAGAGATGATTGGGAATAGCGAGAAAACAGTTTGCCTAGAATCGCCACCGGAGTGTGAGCTACGCGCGACCTAGCTGCGAGTCGCAATCGGACCCGAGGTCTGGATTTGTTTTTTCCCCGAGTGAGTGTTTTAGAGCCATGGAGTAGAGCAGAGTAGAACCAGGGGCTAGTTTTCCCCCTCGCCGTCAACGCATCCGTGCACATACGTGTGGTTATGTGAGGATAACGCCAGACACGTCCACCTGTGTCAATCGTCCGAAACAACGTCCGAAGTAGCAGAAGTTAATAACAATTGATAGAAAAGTTAATACCGAAGTGCACAACAGTCAATACTAAAGTTAATAACATTTAATATCCATGTCTGTCCATGTGAAACCGCGAATGGCTCATCGCGTATGTTCGTCTCATCGCCCAAGCCACGTATCTCTACTTACGAGTGATCGCGAAGGACTGACCTATTACTGCGCTAGCTGTCGTATGGAGTCGACAGTGTACGTGTACCGTTATGGACGTGCCAATGAAGTCAACGAGTGAAGCCGGGATCCGATGATGCCAGATGGAGCTGCAGAGAGATCCATTTTCGCCAACCAGGATAACAGCGAAGTACAACGCTGGAGTGTGGACGTCTTCCAAAACTGTAGGACCACTTTCACCCGACCCAGGTCAGAGAGAATGCAGCGAAGGTAAGACCCAACCATGTGCGAGTGTGAGAGAGATGACGCCAATCTACCGCGAATCTGCGTAAATCAAATCATTGCTTAACTAAATCAGTGCTAGGGCATAACTAGACATCGTTATTCCGGCGGACTAATCAATGTTATAGATCACAGTTTATGTTAACAGCAAACAATAGTTCATTGAAATATATTTGTACTTTCAGAAAAGATAAAAGGGTTCGCACGAAGAACAATTATTCACATTATACTTAAAATTCTAAACGGTAAATTGTAAACGGCAATGTAGCCAAGAAATAACATGAGTATAGTCAAAGTATTAATTAATCTAACCTTTGTAATTGTCATATTGTCACAATATGCCATGGAATGAGTGTATGAATGAGAGATCGAGTGAAAGAGGGCAAGATGTACTGTCTATTGATCTGTGCTTTAATATATGTGTATATTCTGAACCACCGTAGTATCATGTCACGTCATTTCAGGTGCTTGAAATCAAATCCTCCTAGGTTTATTCTCGGTAACTCCGACTGTAGGCACTTATCCTGACCGTATTATAATTCATGTAATGTTTAATCCGCGTGACAGGTGTCACGGGGAGCGATTCTGCGTTGTTGCGTTGCTTAGTTCAGTTCAGTTATTTTTGTTTTGTTTAATTAAGCAAGCGTAACACCATTCTGAACTTAAAGTCAGGGGTGCATCCCCCCCAAGACACATAGTGCAACCCCCTCCCTACCATAATCCCAACAAAGTATTTAATTCCGACAGCGTGTCTCCAACTATCCTATTACTGAATGTCACTTTTTATAGCTTTACTGAACACTGATCGATCTGTCCCCCTCCTCAATTCTTCCTTTTCTCTATCTAACGGATTAAATATGGTCTTAGTAGCATAATGACTTGGAACCACCCAAAATACATGGATTACTAAGGAAATATATTGTGATTTCCCCTGCAATACTGTCTCATCGCACATATTGCACCTGCCAAGATGTAAACTTTTTTTTACATATGTTTAAAAACATAAATACATGATGGATGGATGGCATGGTCCGCACCATTATTCGCCTCTGTGGACACCCTGAATTTTATAAAGGGTGTTGAAATATATGAATTGCGCCGTTGTCTTGTTGGGTTGGCGCTACCTGCCACACCTCACACGTGCCTTGCTGCACGACAAATTTCCGAGCAAAGTCCTTTCGCGCAGCGGCGACCAGAACTGGCCAGCGAGGCCATCTGACCTGACACCCTGGGGTATGTGAAATCGCAGGTTTATGAAAACAATCCCCGAACCCCACCAGAACTCAAGGAGGAAATTCGACGTGTCATCGGTCAAATCGACGAGCCAGTTTTTGCAAGAGTTATCACTGGATAGAGTGACTACCAGTGTTGAGCATATAGCGTCCAGACGATATATAGCTATATTGAAAAAAAATATCGCCCAGGCGATATCAGCTAGACGATATATCGTCACGATATTTTGGCGATATATATTGCCGATATCACGATACGGAAAAAATATCGTATCGTATCGTCTGTGACGATATATTCTCGACGATATAGCTCGATGTCAAATTTCCGATATCGTCCATCCCTAGTGCCTTCACATGCAGAGCAAGTGACAATTTTGTTTTTTAGACTTAACTGGCAACATGTACCCTTTGTAATGATGTAAAAATATTTGCCATTTCCTGAAAATAAAATAATTTTTTTCACGTTTGTATATCCAGCGTTCTTGTTGGAACACCTTTGAGTGCCTCTGGACCATATGGGATTGGTGAGGAGAGAAAGTTTTTCTTTTAACATTTCCAGTTATGAAGATAGAAAATTACGAAGGGGAAAACAGCTGTGCTCAGGAAGTAACGATGAACGTCGTGTAGCAAGTTACATGAACGTCAACTGCAAGGTCGTTCACCTTGCAACCAATTACAGCTTCTGCAGCAAAGCGCCTAGAGGAGTGACGTGCAACGAGGATGTAGCAGGTTCAGTCCGAGCTTTTCGAGATCAGCGGAATTGAATGTCTCGTAGCACGTCGGGGCACCCTAGAAAAGGCGGAAACACGGTTGCCTCAATGGGGCACTTTTTTTTTTTTATTATTGCAATCACCTTCGGACAACATTAGGTCATGCTTAAAGGTCGACACGTGTACGGGGGAATTTAAATTGTGCAAATCAGACTCGTGTCTGTCCTTTACCAGTAGCGATTCAACTCTTCCCCTACTTTCTTCGGTGTGTAATCATTTGCGATGAATAATAATTTACACGGGAACGGTCTGATATTAAGTGAGCGCGCAATCTCAATTACATGGTCAGAGGAGAAAACTTCGAAAGGCTATGACCAAGGCAGCCTGCAGGATTTTTTTCTTAGGGGGGGCTGCAGCGGTCAAAGTGTGAGCGACGTGGGGTGATACTATACTATCCCTCCAGTTAAGAAAATTCTCATTAAACACCTTCAATAGGATAATTTACATAGACATCCCCCCCGTACTGCATTTTCTCTATGTTGATCCTTCCTGAAACTGTTTTTTCTAGATATCTCAGCGGAGCGAGTGCCCCTCCCTCTGCAGGTGCTTTGGCTATGGCATATTCTAGCCCCCCTTCCACCCCCATATACTATAAAGCAGCGGCGGATTGTAAAGGGTATTTTTTAAAGAGTGATAGAACTTTCGATAGGGATTGCTGTCATTTGTTTTGTTTTGATGACATGTTGTTTTGTCATTTCATATCAGTGAGCATTGGCAAATGATCATGGAAAGACTGACGCCGCAACAACGTTTACAAATTGTGGAAATATATTTCCAAAATCAATGTTCTGTTTTCCAAACGTATAGAGCACTTCGGAAATATCGGCGCTGTCAGTGAATTGGCCTCACAAGATCATGGGACCTAACGCCACTGGATTATTTTCTTTGGGATATCTAAAGTCTCTGGTTTATGCTGATAAACCAGCAACAATTGACGCTTTGGAAGCCAACATAACTCGTGTTATTAACGACATACGTCCCCAATTACTTGAAAAAGTGGTTCAAAATTGGACTGATCGAATCCGGTTCATCACAGCTAGCCGTGGTGGACATGTGCCGGAAATCATTTTCAAAAAGTAAATGTCAGAAAGTTATCTTTCAAATGAAAACACAATTGGCTTCAAACATATTTTTTATGTGTTTTATTTCAATTCAAAGTTCTATCACTCTAAAAAAAACACCCATTAGCTCTGATAGGGGAAATGGGCTAATGTAAAACACGTTATAAAACATATTTCTTAACTTCGTCTTTCCAAGGATAAAATTGGGTTTCAAACAAAGCACCCCCTAAATTATAAACAGGATTCATATTTCTCTTAAAACTGCACGAAAGGAAACAACACGGGTAACAATACGCACTCAGTTCCATTCCTCAAAAGCTAAGTGCAAAGATTGCTTTGCTGAACATCTTTCAAGTTCTGATCAGGACCCTCCTGACTTACGCATGTACTGTGCTCCAAGTCATCTAG
This sequence comes from Lepisma saccharinum, assembly GCF_977018435.1. NCBI lineage: Eukaryota > Metazoa > Arthropoda > Insecta > Zygentoma > Lepismatidae > Lepisma > Lepisma saccharinum. The sequence goes on from NC_139246.1 coordinate 7,242,370, forward strand.
TCAGACTTCAGTCAATGCCAAACGAAGTACTGTGGATAGTAGCAGCAGCAGACAGATACATACCAAATGCAATGATACCAGATGTCCTAGATCAGGAGACTCTAAATGATTTCATGGTGAGGGAAACAATGAAGATTTGGGCAGCACAACCGCACCATCCAAACCCAACGATCAACATGACTGGACAAGCCAATCCCAGACGTCATGTATTCAAGCTTCCTCGCTTGTAGGATTGCTTCGTGGTTGTAATCGTCGCCACCGTGTGCTGTTGTAGTCGTCATCATTACAGTCGTCGTCTGGTCGCAATTTTCGACGATGTCATTGCCCGTCAACGTCTTCTTTCCTTATGAAAAACATTCAGAGAGAAAGAAACGAATCCGTCGGAAAGAATGACCATCGTAACAATCAAGATAGTCTGAATCTTCAAATGTGAAGGCAGCAACTCCAGCCAGAAATAGTCCACTACTGAGACAGTTGTGGGAAGGACGTGCAATTTTCTAATATTAGAAACTCTGAGTCAGAATCCTAATAAAAGGACTGACACTCACTAATAGACAAAATCCGACATCATAAGACCTTCGACCTTCTGCTCACATATCTGCTGATAGGCCTACCAATGCAATTTGCCCCTATTTACGTAATATTTACGATTTTTTGTACAAACAGCGGCGACGATTAGGGAGGACGAGAGGGGGCAGTTGCCCTCACACTTTTCGCCACTTTTGCTCCGGTACTATGCTAAACCTTATCTACAAAGGAAATATTCTGTCTTTGCCCCCAATTTTGGCACCTTGCCCCCGGTTTTGGAACCCAAACGCCACCACTGTGTACAAATGTAATACAGAAATATTGGTGGTGGGCCTGATAGCACCCCTCGGGTAAGCTAGGGTTAACGCCGACGACACTTCTTAACATTTTAAACGATTTGCGTAAAGCAAGAAACACAAAGGCGGCCTCCCCGATGGCGCAGTGGTAGCGTCGTCGCCTTGTAGTCAAGGGGTCCCGGGTTCGATACCCGGTGGAGGCACATGGCACAGTGGTTCGGATCCCACTTTAAACCGTAGGTCCAGTCCCGATTAGCCTTACTGTGCATAAAGTGGACTTAAAACACCAACTCAAACCAAACCAAGAAACACAAAGGAACTCTCACACAGGTGAAAAGCAAAATACTGCAGGAGACTTTTACTTAAGAAGTGCATTTTCCTTCTGCATTAGTACTCGCATGATAACGCATTAAAGAACTTAATTTCTCACCCTTTTACCCTTGTCTCGTCTCGTTTCCAGATATGCAAGTGGAAATGGTTTCAAGAAAATCGTTCTTTTCCATTCAGCAGCGCGGGCGAGAGAGGAAATGGCTTGCGGTTTTGCTAAATTGAATCTTCCCATGGACCGTTTGTGTGTTCAGGTAGCGTGCTTTCCTCTTTCATGATTTCACCCTTGGCTGAGCAGATTCGGTCTCTGTTACTTTCCCTTGGATTCTATTGAACCCATCTGAGCAGGCATCTTCTCAGGCGCTTCAAGAGCATGTGGAAGCGAGGAACGGGGTCGCACCAATTTGGGATTCTTCTCTCAACAAAATTAGCAGATATTTAATATCTAACGAATACAGAACAGTTTTTAGTTTACTAACCAACTCGATTGATTATATTGATTTCTATGTTATGATGTCATCACGTAGACAATTTTTAGCCGTCACAAAGGGTCGGCTGGACCTTTGGCCGCTGCCAGGGCAGGCAACTGATTTCAAATGTTCCTCTCTTTCGAGGAACCACTATCACATTCCAAAATCTGTTCACCCTGACATCCCGCATGTTTTTTAGGGTCTACATGATTGATCGATTGATTGAATTGGTGTTTTAAGTCCACTTAATGCACAGTAAGGCTAATCGGGAGTGGACCTACAGTTTAAAGTGGGATCCGAACCACTATGTGCCTCCACCGTCCTAGGGTCTACATCTCTAAATTAGCATCCAACCAGGGAAAGAAATTATCTTCCCTTCTGATAATATTTGTACTATGATTGTTATTATTATTATTATTATCCATACTTTATTTTCAGGTTAGAAAAAGACAATTGCACTACTGGTAACTCAGATCTTTGTTGCAAAATGGACTCCTGAAAATGTCAATTTGTAAAACTTGTCTGATTTTTATAAACATATCTTGTCTTTACTTTTATTGGATAAATGTCGTAACATAAAAATACATAGCTATAAATGTAGCAAAAAATTATAATGTTTGAGATTGGCGCAATGCCTTTAAGGAGTGCGTTCAAAAAACTTTAGTGGACGTATCTGTAGGCAGTGGTTAAGTGCTGAGTTCCTTACGGAACCATAGATGTGTAAAGATAACTTTTTTTTATACCAAGGGTGTAATTGGGAATGTATGAACATCTCATTCGATGTGTGTGTTAGCCAACAAGAGTCAAACAATTTAAATAACAATCGGAATTACAATAATGTCTAATGATTTTTCATCAACTTCCTAGCCCTAAATGTCCTATCGAGTGGCCTGTATCTATGTCAGAAATATCAAAATACATATTTTGTATGGTGAATTTCCATGAGATGGCAATTTGATAAACATGAAATACATAGGCGTAGCTACGGGGTGTGCCGGGTGTGCCGGGTGTGCCTAGGCACACCCTAATGGGCTGCTTTATCAAAGAGAATTAAAGACAGATATTTCAATAAGAGAGAAAATAAGCGGCGGTTTGTAAGAAGTTGAAAATGTCATTACTTGGTACAAACGTGTGCATTATCGCTGATGAAACGAGTGTCTGTAGTTTTTCGATTTTTTTATGTCATTGGAGAAAGAAGATATTTACTGCATTCTACTCTGTACTACAGCACCTTTCTTCTATAGATTGTCACCTTTCTCCAAGCTTTCCCAAGTTAAAACTAAATTAAGAGCAACTCAGAAGCAGGGTAGATTGGAAGCCCTGCTCTTGCTATTTGTGGAACAGGAAAAAGCTTCGTCTATTGATGAAAATGAAGTTATTGATGAGTTTAAGATCATTGTACCTTTTGAGATATGTCTCTTGTTATAGATGACGTGTATTTTGATGTATTTGTTTGTAACATTTATGAACATTTTGTGTGTGTAATTTCTATGCAATTTGATTTTTTGTACTACATATATTAAAAAATTTTCAACACTGTCATTTAGTGAATTTATATTCCTTTACAAACATCAGTGCAGTTAAAGAGCCAAGTGATTGTGTTGCAAAATATGCTATTAAAAAGGTACAAGACCTCATTTTTTTACTTTGTGCACACCCAAATATAAAGTTCTAGCTACGCCTATGATGAAATATCTCCATTGCTTTAATTAGGAAATTATATAATATTACTTATAGGCGACACTAATCACTAAAAACACGATTATACATAAGTGTAATTGTAATTTGAGAGAAAGATAGAGTATTGCAGTCGTGCCCTCATAAATAGGAACTTCATCAGCAAATTGCTCAAGGATTAACTGAGTGTACGATTTTAAGTTATATTGCATGAAAGGAAGATTATTACGTGAGCACTGCATGAAGATATTGCTTTTGGGAGACTTGCTACCAGTTCTTCATGGAATCCCACATTTCAAGCATGTTTCTCCCTGCTTTTGCGTAAAAAGGCAGCTCGTAGATGCCGCTGCCTCATTTCCCCACTCGATACCTATTACCAACTTATCGTTCCTCGAGGCAAACTTCATTTTTCCATTTTTTCTCCTCTCTAATTTACTAATTAAGTGACGTCAAATAACAAATCAACGTTCTTAATCCATAGCCGCGGCTTCTGGTGGCTAATTAATAACCGGGAGGTTTCCTTATTGGCGTCCCTTGCGCCATCAAACCCTACCTCCAACCAGATTCGGCACAGAGTCCTCACAAAGAGAGCCTCGCTCTTCCAACTCAATTACTGCCGAGTACCCCTCAAAAAAGAGCCAAAAAAAATTCCCAATAAGCTGACAAAACGAAAAAGAAGTTCCGAAAGAATTCGAACTGAGGAAATTTATTTTCACAGAGAACGAAGCTCGTGTTTACCACCTAACATTATGTTGTTCCGGAAACGTGTTCTGTGTGCTTTGCCCGAAAAGGATCGCGAAACGTCTTTCGCTTCCGAACAGCAGTTTACAAACCATCAACATTCCATCATGTGAGGTGATGAAAGAGTAGACTTGTATAAAAAAATTGCCGGCTGGATGGTCGAGCGTGTTAAGTGGTAGACTTTTGATCTCAACACAGCGTTCCTGGGTTCAAGTCTCTATCTCAATATGGATGTTATTTGTAAGTGCCAATATGGATTGATTTGTCAGGTATAAATATCGTATGAAAGTTTTAAATGGACGTCCGGAAGAGGATAGATACAAGAAAGGGCCACGACCCCAACCCTGGAAATTTAATGTCCACCTAAAAATTATATGTTTCACACATTATTTCATTTGTCACAGTAATTAATGTTAATTATTGTAAGGAAGTTGAAGGAACATGATGATTTCAGAATGAAGCAGTGTTCTTTGAGGAGGGATCACTATTATGAGGGAAATATGATCTGTGGCCTCCATCCCTCCTGGAAAAACATGCTTGCCTCTCCCTGGCAAAAATCCTGCAGACGTTCATGCATACGGTGACCTAACATCAGTTTAATGGCGATGTTTGTCCCCATATCTTCATATTTGTATTTGCATTTTTGTTATATTGCGTCGCAATTCTTCCATTTTTTGGCTAACTGCGACAATGAGGATGAATGATAATTAGATGAAACCAGGGTGGATAAAAAAACATGATTTTTATTTAAAAAATCATATTTTATGATTTTGTTTATATATTCAAATCCAATTATTTTTATATGAATCGATTTTTTAAATATTTTTTTCTTAAAAAAATATCTAAAATTGCTTGGTTATTTTCTGACAGCATATAGATGTGATTTTTTATAGAAAGGCTTTTTCTCGTAAACGGCCCTGTAAAACATTTGAACAGTTTTATTAAAGCAAATAAAGAAATATATAAATATACATGTTTCTGCTTCTGAGACTGTATATATGAACTTAGTATGGAAATGTTTGTTGAGTGTTAACGAAACAATAATAATTTAATGACACTATTTACAGTTTAACATGGTTAGTATTTTTTTATATTATTCTATAATCTACACAAAATGTTTGCTATTTTTGCCTATAAAAAATATTGAATTTTAAATCAAGATAAATTTAAGTATGTTTATAGTTTACATATTACAATTCCTTTCGAATGAGCTTCACCCTATAAGTACATATATCTTGCATCCTTTCTTTTCCTTTCTTAGAGCCTAATAAACACCATTAAATGATTACAAGATTAATGTACTTTAATCAAAAGTGATTCTGATATCTACAAAATCCTTATGTACATTATCATAAATTATTGATTTAAATTTTGATTTAAATGAACCCATCTTGGGAATTAATAACTGCATTGTAGCGTGGATACTATAGGAGTTGGTGGATTGTGGGCTGGATTAAGGTGGGTGCTATTGATGCTGCAGCATTAGGCCCATTCCTGAAATAGGCCCAGATGAAAACAGACGAGAATTTTCCGGATGCTGAACAGTTTTCTTTTGCTTTATTAACCTGAAAATAAATCTTAGAATGAAATTTGGAGCCCCAATTTCGGACGCCTAGACACAGCGTTACTTATTATACAGTTACTATTATTCTTTGCGCTGTGACGTAACCATAACGTCGTTGTGTTTATTGTTCACCGAAGATTTCAAGCATCAGGCCCAAATTCTTCTTAATGAGCGGTGGAGCTGTGTAGATTAATATATCGAAATAAATAAATAAATATAAATAAATGTATATTTGAGTTATTTTAAATCCACTTTATGCACAGAAAGGCTAAACGGGACTGGACCTACATTTTAAAGTGGAATCCGAACCACTATATGCCTCCATTACACCGGGTATCGAACCTGGGATCCCTTGATTGCACACTTGAGGTAGTTTTGTAAATAACAGTTGATATCTGATGTAAATTTTACCTGTATACAGTCTGCTATGTAATTTATAACGGACTTTTAAGGTTTTCATTTGACTCATGTGATATATATGCGTGTGTGTGCGTATGTGTGTCTAGTCCCGCACCGATTACTTCATAGAAGCAATGTGCTGGATGAAAAAGTTGATGAACAGCACATGAAGAGTCAGAGTTGCCAGGTGTTAAACAAACAGAACACAAAGCAGAGCCATAAAAATGGTCCATTTTATCATTTTACAATTGGGCATTTTACTTATAAAAAGTGGGATGCAAAAACTGGACTTTCCAGTCCACATTCAATATGCTCTCAGGATAATTCTCCACTGTATGCATGTAAGTGATTCCCAAGGCCGAAGACTGTAAAAGGGGGGGGGGCAAAGCTAGAATTCCGCTTGGGGCAACACATGTGCAAAAAGTAGCTCGTATATCACACACTTCGCGAAAACTAGCCTTTTTCTGCAATTTCTCTAAAAAAAAAGGGCTGAATATGTTCTGATTGGACTGTTCCTTTTGGGCTAAGAGGGTAGGAGCCAACGGGTGAGCTGCAAAACCCAGAATACGTTGCGTGAGTTATAATCATGTTTGATCAAGTCTTCCTCCTCGGGCAGTAGATGTCAGCACAAGCAAACTAACAAGGAGAGAATTATCTTCAAGAACACGCAAAAATCTTAAACATGCTTTAAAAAATTCGCAACATTTTAACATTTGAGAGTTCTTTTTCTCGACCTATATTTATGAAGGTTTATTATTATTCTTATTAATTTACTTGTAAAAAATCTTCATTAAAAGATCCAAGTGAATATAAGAATCTTAAGCTTTAGTACATTTACCTCAATTATGGAACTGCTTTTATAATTCATGTATGAAATCTGTAAACGCTCTATCACTGGTAGCCAGTGGCGCAGGGACATTTTTGAATTGGGGAGGGGAAATTTTAACCTCTACATACATATTTCATTTTAGAACAGGCGACACAGCTTTCAATTTGTAAAGTAAAATTAGCACAACCTTTTACTGCTAATAAAATTAGCAATAGTTGTATTAAAATATTGACTTGCCTCCTTATACATACTTGAGAATCTACATATAAAGCACAGTTTCAATTAATATACACATCCATGTATGACTGGTACTTTTTGGTAAAAAAAGAATTCATTCAATGTAGTACAAAGCAAGGCATGTGCTGTGATTTCCTGTGTGTGTGTGTGTGTGTACATATACATACATACGTATATATATACTTATATATACAGAGAGCGAGTGTAGAAGATCAACATTGTCTTGGAAAATATTAATAGGCCTATTATTCTTAAAATCTTCATCGAAATGATTCGGAAACATCCCCATTCTTTGCAGATACCTTTGGTTTTGTATGTTGCTTAAAAATTTCTGAGGATTCTTAAGATTTGGTTTTCTTTTTCTTGTATAATTGTAATATATTGTAGTGTAATATAATGAGCTGTACAAAAAATGCATTCTTAATGATTTCCCCTATCCAAACATTTCAATGAACTGACATAATTATAGTTCGCATAGTAGCTGTTTTGTTTAACTAGTAACATATGCGCCCTCCTTGGTTGTATGAAAGAAAAGTGTTACTTCTTGGGTACAAAGACCCGTTTCGCATAATGATGGTTTTTCTGGGTTAAACACCGCCAGAGAAAAGGTGCATGGAGTTTACGAAAGCTTTGAAATTGGAAATTTCAGGGAACAATTATGTACATTTCGTATATTTGTTTCCTTGCTCATCTACGTTTACAATCGTCGGCCAGACAAGTTGATTATTAAGGTGAAGTGAAATTCGTGGATAATGTTATCTTCATTGCGCATGACCTTAATCGTCATGTCGAAGCATGCGAATTGTGGCGTATGTGTCATGAGGGGGCGTTCTAGCGTATGTCTCTCATTTTCTGCAGAACCTTTTTCACCTTTCGAAAGTGTTCGTCCGCGGCCGACACTAATTGAAATTTTCCCTCTCCCTGCTTAGACCAGCTAAGTACAGGAGACGCGGTGATATCCACTTGCACTCACCGCAGTGGAATCTGTTTCTGCTTGAATCGCTGCTTGCTTTGAGCGTCTGTTCATTGCCAGCGATGACAACGGAGGTGTTCACCTACAATTTCGGGGAAGAAGCTTCATCGTGCACGATTTCCTACTTCTCTTGCATTCAAATAGAGCAAACCAAAGATGTTACTTTCCGAAAACTTTCGACAGGGTTCCACAAACGTTAAGAAACAATTTCAGTCAGGGAGAATGTTGTTTACACCTTCTTGATAGAGTGTTAAGAGATCCACAACGTTTTTCTCAGTGGTGCGATCTCATGAAAAACAATGAGGGATCAGGACTCTTACATTAATTTTATAGTTTTATATAATAATATGTTATAAATAGCCTGATGATTTGGCCTAATATGCCACTTTTGCGTTCCCTGACCAGAAAAGGTAGGAATTTACGTTCAAAAACATTTTCAGGCCATTTCTGAATTTTATGGGGGATGTTTTTGCATATTTTAGTCATAAGAACTGATTTTTTAGTACCTACATGAAAATGTGTATAATGTTGACATGCATCACTTTTGGTGTCTCTTTTGAGAATATCGGCCCTCATCGTGGTTATAAGCTCACATCTAACGATGTGAGCACGGAAATGCAAATTACACAGGACACTGAAAAGTATCATATTGAATTATTATGATATAGTTTGGTAACAGTCAGTAATTAAGTTATGATAATTCTTTATATGTATAATGATGAAACATTTTGTTTTCTTAAGTGATGGGACTTTATTTCTAAAATAAAATTATAACAGCAGGCAAATTATTGGGTGGGCTTGAGCTCCACAGGCCCATATAAATTGGCGCCACTGGTACCAGTACCATTTATTAGTTTGCTATGAAGATACTACGATATATTCATACATAACCGCACATTCGCTCATATTTTGTACAATTCTCAAGCTCAAGCTAACCAACTTGGCCAAGGCAACCGGATTTGTAGTGAAAATAAGTGGTCTGTCGATGGTTCGATCCCCACCACAGGCAAAAAGTAAATTCATTCACCTGAAGACGAGAGAAGAGGTGGTCGAAACATAAGTGTTAGAATAAGTATTGTTACAAGCACCAGACAATGGATAATGTCCAATTAACATTACATAGGGGGAAAGTGGGGGAATTGCGACCACCTAAGGGAGATTTTAAAAATCTCAAAAACTGTACGCAATGAAACAAAAAGAAAATGTGGGCCTGAAAAAGCAATGTTTGTAGGACATCTCTGCGTATCACTTTGCTCCCTGACGTTAATAGTTATCTCTGTAAACGTCAAAAAGTAACAATGTGCGTGTGAGCGCAATTGCCCTATTGGTAGGGTAATGGCACTCAGTAATCATCCTAACAGTAAATCAATACCATTTTTGTACTATACAGAAACTATATCTTTAAGTACTTATATTTATTAATATGCAGATACAAATTAAATTCAGCACAATTTTGCACAAAAATGCACACATGGGACGCTTATTATGAGAAACGTGTTTGCACCCTTCATGTTCCCATCACAAACAGCGCGAGCGTCATTACCCGATAGGCGCCATATTATGTTATTTGTTTCTCGTCTCATGAAGAACCTCAAATGTTTACTTTATAATAATTAAGAAATAAACAGGAGATACTATTATTATATCTGTAAAATTTTCAAGACTCTAGCTTAAACGTTCCGTCTACTTACCTTGCACTTTTTCCTTCCCAATTTTATAAGAAAATATGACGAATTCGTTTTTCGCACCCTGCTTCTTAAAAGTCAACTCCACATGTGCCGCCTTTTGTTTGATGCCTCGTAGTACTGGGTTCTAGATGTCAGCACAGGTTACTCTTCAATAACACCCTCCGTAACGACTACAGAGGGGTGAGCGCCATTCCCCCACCTTCCCCTACTAACGACAAGAAATTTCATTTTGTTTTAGTACTAATACCAAAGATATTTCGGGGGAATTGAACCCCTCCCCCAGCATCCCTCGGCACGCCTTTAGTTTGATTTTTATAATAACATTAACGGACAATATTATTCGAGGAAACTTTATCATTTAAATATATAAACATAACCATTCGTTGAACTTGTAATCCTTTTCCCACAGCTGATACCATTACGTAATTACACATTCCTACCAAAAGTATCACACACTATTTCTTTGAGAAGGGTTATAGGGATGCTACTGCAAATTTCCTGTCACCTTAAACAAAAACATGAGTGTCATCAACGGGACAGTTCATACAGGAAGCATGTTCCACTATTGCACACACAACCTGAATGCATCCGTGCATTCATGCTTTAGGCGAAGCATGCAAGGTGCCACCAAACAAGCATTCAGCAATTTACGTAAAAATACAAAAAAATGTAACTCGCCTCACGAAATGTTGCAGGGGCCTTCAAGCAAGAAACATATGCCGAACATTTACATGTGAAATTAAGGAGGCAAGATGCACCTACACCCCTTTCTTAGTGTTGGAGAAAAAAATGCAAACCTGGAAGTGCTAAAACACCGAACCAGTTGCAGAACCAGTTTTAGGTTAACTGCACTGGATATGTTATTATTGTAAATTGGGGCTATTTTTCACTACTTTTTCACTTGAAAATTACCAATTTTTATATCTGAAGGGCGCACCTGATTTTCTGTATACATATTTTAAAAATTCAATGGAAACCATAGTTTTAGGGGGACTCTTGTTGCATAATTTAAGAAAGGTACGTGGAAACGAACCCGTGTGCCACATATGAATTAAATTTACTTATGCATATGGTACTGTGTTACATCATAATAATTCTAGCATGTGTTGAGTTTGGGAAAACGACACGGTTGTAGCAGCAAGATAAGATAAGATAAGATTTATTTCCATCCACTTGATCATATGAGTTCAAATAGCACTGATATGAGATAGGTCAATTACATGTATAATTTTGAGTACAAAGGAATTAACACATATTTAAGCATATTAAAAAGTATAAAGAGTATAAAATAAAATTACATGTATGATTTTGAGTACAAAGGAATTAACACATACTTATGCATAATAAAAAGTATAAGAGAGTATGGAATAACATAGAAAATACAAGAAAAGTCAAAGGTTATGTCTATTAATGAAAACTTGAGATTTACACTTAATTATGATCAAATACGCATGTACTTTTACTGAAATCTCCACTTCCGATGTGTCTTAAATCAACACAGGCGCTCGCGTACGCAGGGAGAAAGCTGATGGGGCTACAACCAATTCAGAAATTTCGAGAAAATCAAAATTTTCAAACGAAAGCTATGAAGAATTCGAAAAAAGTGGTAATTGTAAATGCAAAATGCTCATTAGAAACCTATGATTACCATTTGTGCATTTGGAAACTTATAAATCGAATGTTAAAAATAATAATTACGAAATATTCTATTGCTATCTTGCTCCCTCCCCTCCATGTAATCCAATTCCAGACCCCTCCGAAAACAAAATCCTGCGTACGCTAGTGATCTCTGGTAACTGAGAACCATTCGTTTTCAAAGATTATGCTCGAGAATGCCCATATGCATCAGTGGTGTATTTGAGCCAACTAAGAGGCTAACTTCCTAAATTGCTAACGGAGCCAGCTACTTTTCTAAAACATGTATAAATGGCAATTGGCTATACATTGAAGACATAATCTTCCCTCACGGTATATCCCTCTTATGGATAACCTGTCCAAATCACTTTCTGAAACGTAGAAATTCTTGAATGCCAATATCTCAAGATATGCAGGTTGCCTACGTGACAAAAATAACTTTGTCGTGGACGTCCGGAAGGGAGCAGGGGGGTGCCACGGTCAACCTTGAAAATAAATGTCAACCTTAAATTATATTTCACACATATAATTTCATTTCAGTCACAGTAACTATTCTAATTATTATTATGGCGTTGTAGGAATATGATATCTTCAGACTGAAGGAGTGTTTTTTGAGGAGGCAATACTATTATACGAGGAAATAAGCCTCGTTTACACCCTGATTACCTTGCTTTCCCCTCCCTGGAAAAAATCCTGCGAATGTCCATGAACTTGGTAAACACCAAAATAAATGCATTAGTAAGATACATATGAACACAAAACATAATATTTTTGTATTCCTGCAGAATAAGAATGAAGGATAGTCGACCGTCGTGGCGGAATGGTTATCACAGCACGCTAGACACTAGGGATCCAGGGTTCGAATCCCAGCTTGGGCATGGCTTCTATGTGAGTGTCCGTTCATCAATTTCATCAAGGGGCCTCCCGATGGCGCAGTGGTAGCGTCCTCGCCTTGTAATCAAGGGGTCCCGGGTTCGATACCCGGTGGAGGCACATATTGGTTCATATCCCACTTTCAACTGTAGGTCCAGTCCCGATTAGCCTTACTGTGCATGAAGTGGACTTAAAACACGAAATCAATCAATCAATCAATTTCATCATATTGTCGCTCATCCTCGTCTTCGCGATTAACTAAAATTGGCAGAAGGCGAAGTAAAGTGAACCAAATCAACCAATCAGAATGAAGGTCTGTTAAAATCTTCTTCCTTCATTGAAAAATGTGATTTTGTTTACAAGATATGTTTGACTGACATTCAATTTCTTAATACCTTTCCTAGTGTGAGGATAACAATGGGATCGTAGGTTTATTATGTAACTAATTAACCAAACAGGAAAGCAATGTTTTTGTAATTGATCAAAGGGAATCTGTCTTTTATCTGTGCCATTTGACATCGTTCGTTTCCATTCCACTTGTATCAGCGATGGATTTCTATTATGTTTTCCTCATGCGACCCTTTGATTTATTACAGCGAATATGACGATGCGAAATTCTTCACAACCGCTGTCTCTCCCCCTCGCAGCCTCTGACTTGCAGGATCTTGGACCAAGTCCCTCCACGTGAGCGACCGGCAACAACCACAACCTCCAATGATTGTCTCCGGCCGTTCCCAGAAAATAACCTCCAACGGAATCTCGATAAAGATTCGGCCTAAACGATGCACTTACCAAGAGCTTGAAAACCGATGCTAATGAGACCTAACTACACCGCTTTAACTCTTCGATGACGTGCATATTCTTTACCAACTCTTCATTCAGTTGTTACCATCCACTTCATTGTCTTCAGTTTTGTATAAGAACATAGCAGCACGAACAGGCGAGCAAGAGGCTGCAAAAAACTTGTCAATGCCAGGGTATGCAACTCTGATCCACTTAGTGGGTAGTAATGATAAAACTATTGAACTGTTATCATCGATCGAAAGAACTACTACATAAATTGTTCGTTAGGTTCAGACTGAAATTACCTGCATAGAACCCTTCAACTCTTTTTCTTCTCAGTTTGTTTCACAGCCCATTCAAGAACTACTGCTAACGTTAGTTTACTTTTTCTATGCTACCCGGTTTCTTTTTATAAATACCATTCGTCAGATTGATACATAGTTATCCTATAGTCTATATTTACGAACTACAACACATTAACACACGATGCTTGAACTTTGTATGCGCTGAAAGATAAATACATCAATTGAACCAACTCTTCATGTAATGAACGAATCTTCATCAAAAGAACAATGATTGATTGAATTGCTTTATTTTACTTCGCTTCTTGTGCAACTTTTGGCTAATTTGCAAAGATGAGGATGAGTGATGAGATGATGAAATTGATGAATGAACACTCACAAACATCCATGTCCAGGCCAGGATTCGAACCCGGGACCCCTGGCGTCGTAGCGCGATGTGCTAACCACGTCATCATCAAAAGAACAGGCAGCTCTAATATTTAAAATTTGTTCTTGAAATTGTTACGGAATTGGTGTGACAAGTTAAATATTATCAGTGCGTAACATACAACACTGGAAGAAGAAAACTTCACATGAGCATCTGATTGAGTAATTGATCCGGTTCATATTACTTCGCTTTTCTGCCACTTGTGACTGATCTCAAAGATGAAGATGAGTGATGATATCATGAAATTGATGAAGGGACATTCACAAAGAACACCCAGGTCAGGATTCGAACCCGGGATTCCTGGCGTCATAGTGTGCTGCGAAAACAACTCCACTACAGAGATCTGCACATGAACATTTGACTGTACTAAATAGAATATAGCTGTATGAAAATAAATAATATAAGGATGGAAGAGCTACATTAAAAATATTCACTGACACCTATAATGCACTGGCCCCAAAATTAGTGTGTTGCAAGTATTACATATTGACTTTCCTATCATTCTATGTGATCACAAGTACATGTAAATTTTACTAATGATTTCAAGCCTCCGAAAAATGTGCGTGAACATTTTAAGACATAAAACCATTGAATATATACGTAATGAAATGTTCCTGTGTTATGGGTGTTATATAGATATAGATGTTATAGATATTATAAATGTTCATTTTAGACTTTCTCTTTATCTATGTATAATATATTATGTTCAACATAATTGGGAAATGTATCCTGTGCTGAACTAATAAATAATAATAATACATTCTTACACACCGCTAAATAGGATCTTAGGTGTCGTGTTAGGTAACAAACTTTGGATATTATTTGAAAGCTACACTTTCGATTCTTTTATAGAGCGTTTTCTCATAGTGAATGTTCGACGAAAGGTTAGGCCACGAAACAACAAATATACCAAAGTTCCAAACTGACAAAAATTACAACGGTAAGCGCTCAGAGTTACTAAAGAAAATCTTCTCTGCAAAACGTTGGTCTGTGCAGTAAACATTTTCATTTTGCTTCTGAAATTCAGAGAACATCATACAAAATAATTAGAGACCTCCTTCTATCTAAACCATTTTACAATAGTGGCACGAAATTTGGACGTAAATATTTCAATTTTAAGTTCCTACTACAGTGGAACCTTGATAAATCGAACTTGAGAGGGGGGAAAGAAAAAAATCTAGGTATCAAGGATTTCGACTTACTAAGGTTCGAGTTATTGAGGGCCAAAATCGCCGACGTCGAGTTATAGAGGTCTAGAGTTTCACCGACATCATAACCTGCAACTTTTATGTACATTACATATATTATATATTACATATATATATATATATATATATATATATATATATATACTTCTACAACGCATACTAAGCACATTAACAATGGTGGTTACATACACGGCAGGGTGGTGGAGTTCAAGTCCCGACACGATTGTTGATCACTAGAGGCACATATTTTTGGTAAATAAAAAGCAAAATTTCGGTTTAAAAACTGATTTAATTTCGGGTTCAAAAGCGGTAAATAAAATAAAATATCGGTGTTATAGCGGTGAATAATCACATAAAAATTTGTATATAAAAAGACATTTTGGTTTTAAAATTGTGAATATAATCCTAAATTTGATTTAAAAACTACACTTATTCCACTTCTAATAGCCCATTTATGTATTTATCCGAGTATTAAGTTTATTTCTGTGTAAAGGAGTCAATTTTTGTTTCTCCAATATTAACAGCAGAATTATTCAATTTTCCGGGAATTGCATAACTCTCAGGATAATTCAGACCTCAGAAGGTGCCGCGTCGGTGAATAAACCCTTAATTTCGTGTTTAAGAGTTCATTTCGCATTATTTCGTGACAAAACTGGTCACAAAATGCATCTCACACCTTCCAAAACCATGAAAAATTAACACTACAATGTGTTTTTTCAAATTTAGTTTTTTTCGTCAAAAATGAAATATGCATGCCCCTATTGATCGCCTGACATTGTACGTACGCACCCTACACTTCGACTTATTGACGTCCTTGGGAGTAAAACTTGGAGTTATAGAGGTGATTAGAATTTAACTTCGACTCATAGAGGTTTTTAGTCTACCTTCGAGTTATTGAGCTCGAACGGCATCCCATAAACTATACAAAAATTCGTCTCATGAAGGTTTTATTTGAGTTGTTGAGGTAAAATTAGTATTAAGTGTTATGGACAATTCAAGGGTATTACAAAAAATTCAACTTATCAAGGAATTCGAGATGTTAAGTTTTTCCATAAAAAACAAACTTGGGATCATAGTGTTGAAATGTCAGAATATATACTCTTTATTGGCCCAGAACTGTGTAACAATGCAATATTTTTCTAAAAATTATCTCGGGTTTGGAATGTGTAGAAAATAAGATTCAAAGCACCACTTCCTTAATCTCATGGAAAGGAAACAGCCAAATGCTTTCTCTTCATTCACTCATTTCATCGAATTTAAGATCTTATGAAAATAGAAAGGTGTTAACAGGCTATTCTCCTCTCTCTCCATTGTTTGTTATCCGATGCATTTCTGAAGTAGTTCATTAAGGCTCTCACGATAGCATCATATTGATTGTATCGTGAGTGAGAAATCATTACTCCGGCACGTGTGTATTCAGCTCATTCCTCCCCTGAAGCCCTTGGGAGTAGGAGTCAGGGAAGAAAGGGAATATTTTGCACAAGAAAAAGTAGCCTTTCGAAGACCGACAATATCGAAATACAACTTTCAGAGGAGTGCAACACAAAAGTATCAAGGAATGCGAGTTGTTTCACTCTTACGCAGGGTTCTTAAAGGTCCAGGAATTTTAAATAAATTCAATTCCGGTACAGGAGAGAAAATCAGTAAGCATAATTGAGTTCTGGACCCTAAATAACCTTTTTATCTGTAAAGTAGCTATATCAATTCGGTCCAGAAACCTTTTTTCCGGATCAATTTCAATTCGGTCCATGAACAATTTTTTCGGATCAATTTAAATACGGTCCAGGAACTTTTCCTGATCAATTTAAATACGGTCCAGGAACCTTTTCTCCGGATTAATTTAAATACGGTTCAGGAACATTTTTTCCGGATCAATTTAAATAGGGTCCAGGAACGTTATTTTCAGGATCAATTTAAATACGGTCCTGGAACCTTTTTTCCGGATAAATTTAAATACGGTTCACGGACATTTTCTCCGGATGAATTTAATAAGGTCCAGGAACATTTTCAGGATCAATTTAAATACGGTCCAGGAACTTTTCCTGATCAATTTAAATACGGTTCAGGGACATTTTCTCCGGATCAATTTAAATACGGTCCTGGAACCTTTTTTCCGGATCAATTTAAATACGGTCCTGGAACCTTTTTTCCGGATCAATTTAAATACGGTCCTGGAACCTTTTTTCCGGATCAATTTAAATACGGTCGAGGAAGCTATTTTCCTGATCAATTACAAAAAAACATTCTGTTTTTATCTGGCTTTAAATTCTAGTTAACGTTACAATTTAAATGAATACATCAATTCATTGGCGTAACATACAGGCAGGCTGGCCCTAAGCCTAAGAGGGCCGGAAAAAGTAAAAATTATTGTCGTATTTCTCATGTAAAATATTTACTAAAAAAATCACGATAACTTGCTTGGGCATTTTTACCCATATATTCTTTCCTTGAATAAAAAGCACTTTCTCTTCTCTTTACTTCTTTCTGTTGACATTGCACTACCAATATTAACAATAAAGCACCTCCAACTGCTACGAAGCAAATGTGAAGCATTTAAAGGCTTGCGTTGTTTCCAACTGAAAGAGGTAGTGTTGTTTTTGTACAGCTTCAGATTTCAGCTCCCGGAAAACAGAGAAATACATTTATAGGGCGAGTGAAATTATTAAATATCATTTTCGTCAGTAATTTGTTATTATTATTATTGAAATATGATAATTTGCTGACGTATTCCTGAAGATATTGTATCGATTCATATTGAGATTACAACGGATGGGGACGTCGGATTCTAATCTAGCCCAGGGCCTCGCGATATGTTGCTACGCCACTGATCATTGTCACATTACTCATGAGTACTACATACTGAGAAAGAATAACTGGATGCTAGAAACTACCTTTAGCTGATTACCCCATATTTTGCCGCCATCAGTCCGTAATTTCCTTCACTTTGTCATACAAAAAGTTGCAATTCCTTGCTCCGGTGTCGTCAATTGCCCACAGCAACTTACATGATAGAAATTGACCTACATTGCATTAATCACATGTTATGTCTTGTTGCACAGCTTCGTTTAACAGCTATACATGCAGAGATGATTATGAGAGGTGACGGTTGAATCCATTTTGCCCAGAGCATTACCTTGCATGCCCTAGAGCTGGACGCTTCTTTAACACACATCATTTTTCCCCTTTTTAATTCTTTCTGTATGCTGTGTAACATGAATTTCTTCCGCCAGATAAGTAGAATAAACCATGGTGCCGAAGCATCGACGTAAATATTAATATAACGTTATTGTTCTAGCACTTTAAACTTCATGATTACATTTCATACATAAAGTGTGCAAATGTGAAATTAAAAACCTCAAGAGTGACCTGCGACAGCAAGCTAGTAAGGATATTGACTCTGTTACTAAAAACGTCTTCAGAAACTTAGGTTTTATAATCAGGTCAAGGCACGATTTCGTGAAAATAGAACCAGTATATTACTATCCCCAAGTAGTAGAGTGCTGCATCGAGGGCTTATTGCTCGAGCGCCAAATAGTTCGAACGGGCATTGAGAGCTTCTTCGCTCGAGCGAATAACGCTCGAAGCCCAGTAGTACACGTATAACCGTAATTTGTCTGTGGTGGTGGGTCCTCAAGTATGGATTGTGAAGTAAAAGACGCAGTGAAATTGGAACTTGAGTGAACATAGTCATCATCTACATGTTAAAATGTAGTTTAGTCTATCTTACTAATAGAGGAAAAGGTCTAAATATGGGCCCCCCTTTTTATTTTGTCATTTTCGGAGAAAAAAATAATAATATTAAATCACCTGCCTTTAAAATGCATATCTATGAAATATATACTTAAATGTAATAGCATGGTAAAGTATAGAAGGTCTCCCTTTTTTGTTAAAAAAGAAAGCAATTTCCAAAAAATTGTAAAATGATGTATTTCAAAATTGTGGTCTAAATATGGGCTACTAGTGGCAATATTACAAAAAGCAATTAAAATTTTTAAAAAAGTCATTTATCGCTAAAACATTATAAAATTCATATTTATGAATAATCTGTTGTTTTGAAAATCGGAATGGGAAAAATGGGAAAAATCGAAATTAAGAAAAACTTCCAAATATTTGTTGAAAATGTGATCTCAGCATTAGACCTCATGTCGCATAACCTATATACAAAGCAGATAAGAATTCAGAAAACGCTGAGTTAAAACATACCTGCAAAAAGTTTTTGGAGGTCGCAATTCTATAACAGCGTCCAAGGCCGAAACTAACCACCACTTTCTCTTGCAAATTGGCGCCGCAACCTTTGTCCTTGACAGATAACCAGTTCCCATATCCTCTGCCAGGCTGCAGCACCCGGGAGCGCTGATAACTCCAAAACCCATATTTAAACCGTCGCCCATATTTAGACCTTCTCCTCTACATGGCGATGTATGAAAATGATTTGGTGATTGTGGGCTGAAACTACCACTGCGGATTTTTACATATATATTTCTACGAGCGAGTATGATCGAGTGGAAGGTGTCCTTGGCATCTACTTCCATGAGATGAAGATATGGTCGAGTGGCGTAAAGAAAATTATGCGAGACAAGAAATCCATATGGCACACATATTTTATATTGTTCCTTATAAGAGTTAATAGACAAATATTTTACGCCAATACTTTCTCATCTGAACCTTGAATGAGTTATTCACCTCCGTCAGTGGAGCACAGTACAAATTATACACACCTGTACTATTGCAACAGATGTCGAGATGTCTTTGAGAATCACAATAGTCATTTATTGAAATTAAAGTAATTTTACGTTAAGTAATTCGTGAATAATGTTTTTAATTTTTAGACTATTTTATTTATTTACTTAAAGTTTCAGCTACAGTACTGAAATATCATTTTGTACTGAAACTATAGCAACAGGAAAACGACAAGAAAACAAAATACAAGATGACAAAGAAGACATTTAAAGTTACACATGTACATTCTTCACGTTTGTCGGAAACTGTGTTTTGGTAGGAAAATCTCAATATTTGTAGGCAGGTTATTTTATAGACGTTTAAGCTTACAGAAAAGAGTTTGAGTTGGTGTTTTAAGTCCACTTTATGCACAGTAAGGCCAATCGGGACTGGACCTACAGTTTAAAGTGGGATCCGAAGCACTGTGCCATGTGCCTCCACCGGATATCGAACCCGGGACCCCTCGATTATAAGGCGACGACGGATTGTGAAAGAGCTTTACGTTGCGGCTTGGTCGTGTGGGTACTTGTAGATTAAATTGGTTGATTAGAAATTCGGTTTCAATTTTACCATTGATGATTTTGTGCAAAAATTTCATGCCTGCTAGTTCCCGACGAGAGTGTGGTGGCTGGATACTGAAAATAGACATAATATCTGTTTTATGGAGGTATCTGAGAGAAGGTATTCTATGACGAGCAATGGCGAGAAAAAAGCTGAGGACAGAATCAATCTGGGAGAGATTAGTTTTAGATGCCATGGTCAAGATAGGGGAACATTATTCAAGAATAGGGAAGACAAAAAAATTTAAAATATGCTAATCTATGATTGGTTCCATTAACAATTCTCAGTTTCAAATTACATTGCGGAAGAAACTTGATTTCATTGTAGGTCTATATAAGCAACCAAATATAAATCCTTCCCCCATAATTCAAACACGAATTTTGCAAGTTTCACCTTCGCTGTAGATCTGGCCTGCGTACAGCATCACAGCCTAAGGTGGAACGATATGAGAATACCCTTCAGAGCCATTGTTGTTTTCCGCCTTCTTGTCCGCGATACGTCCCGATTGCAATTACCGGAAGATTGCGGTCATTACGCCTTCAATTCGAAGCCTTG
The DNA here is from genome assembly GCF_977018435.1 of Lepisma saccharinum. Taxonomy (NCBI): domain Eukaryota; kingdom Metazoa; phylum Arthropoda; class Insecta; order Zygentoma; family Lepismatidae; genus Lepisma; species Lepisma saccharinum. The sequence goes on from NC_139246.1 coordinate 7,263,162, forward strand.
GCCGTGAAAGTGCTTTTACGTGACGGAAAAATACGAGGAAACCCGGTAATAGGCAATTTCAAGGCACTCATTACGACACTTGCACCTGTACACACTACACGGGTGTAGCAAACTTAGCGGTAACATTTTATCACCGTAAAAAACAGAAATATCGAACTGCGTAAAAATAAGCATTACAATATGAACAAAAGTATAAATACAGTGTACTCTTTTGTAATCGAATTAACAAAAACATGACGTCATTGAAGATAGTTTCAAGGGGAATAAACTTATGTTCGTTTTACCTAGTAATTCAAATTATCCAAGTTCGAATTAAAGGAAAAACCATCCGCTTTGATGATATTAGAAAATTCTAAAGTTCTATTGTGAAGTTGTTATTTTGACTACTCTGCTGTGAATCATATTGGATCGGATTTTCCCATGGGTTCTGGGTTCGAATCCCGGCCTAGTACGACTGTATTATTTTCATGTTGATCCACGCAAACATCCCAACCTTTTCCCACATTAGGAAAAATATCTCCCCCCACCCACGTAGAAATTTCTGCTTCGAATACTAGGGGCTGAGTAAGATTTTTATATCTTGCCTTTGAGTCATAGAAACTTATATTTTATCTTTCATTTAATGGATGATCTTCGTGAGTGTCTGTTCATCAATTTCATCATCCATCTTCATCTTCGCGATTAGCCAAAGGTGGCAGAAAAGCGAAGTAAGATAAGCCAAATCAATCACTCGTCTATAGAATTTACCAACATAGCCTGTAGCTTCGATTGGGTTCCAAAACTGGGGGGGGAAAGTGCAAAACTGGGGGGCAAAGACAGTATATTTCCATTTGTATATAAGGTTTAGCATAGTGCGTCGCAAAAGTGGCGAAAATTTGGGGGGCAAGCCCCCCTCACCCCCCTAATTGCCGCCACTAGTGCGCTGCAGCGAGAGGATTTCGCTCGAGCGCCAAATAGTTCGCACGGACGACGCTAGATAGCGTACGGAATCGAGAGCTTCTTTGCTCGAGCAAGTAAGGCTCGAACAAGCAAAACGAGCGCTATACACTCGAAGCCCAGTAGTACACGTTTAATCGTAATTTGTCTGTGGTAGTTGGACCCTCAAAGGTGAAAGACGCAAGTGAAATTGAAACTTAACTGAACATAGTCATCTCCATGTTACAATGTAGTTTAGTCTATCTTACCAATACAGCAATATATAAACTTTGCTTTACAGTTTTGCCTACTACATCATGTATCGATTGCGATTTGAAGAACACAACTCAAGACCATTGATCAACACACATGCGCTTCACCACCTTTCGTTCTTTCGTTCTCGAACGTAGAAGTACTCTTTTCCCATGCGCATTGCCTATCGCAACGTATAAAGAAGCTGTCCGTAGCACTGGATAAATCAATTAAGCGAGCATTAAATCATCTGGCGTTCTTTCTGTTGAGTTGGCAATATCGTACGCACGATTTCTTCTGCCTACGTGACGCTGCTTCTTCCTTTCAAATTACACGTCCTAGAGATCCACCTGGAGTGGGCTATGAACGTGAAACTTCGCTCATTTCACTCTTTAGTGCAATGTGATCTCTCTTTCGTGACAATTGAAAGAACGAGACGATATTTGACGCACACCTTGCTGAATAATATTCTATTCTCAATTCTCTCTCCCTCCTCTCTCTCTCTCTCTCTCTCTCTCTCTCTCTCTCTCTCTCTCTCTGAGCCTGATGTTCGTAGGTTGAGATGAATTTTGATAGGCTAGGTTACGACTGATTAATTTATATACGAGGGGATATCAAAAAGAAATTGAGTAAATATTTTAAGGCCAAACATAAATGTATTCACAAAAACTGAAATATACATTTGGAAGTACATGTATATTTCGCCACCTTTCCACGAGATGGCAGGTGTGTGCATCTCGCGCACGCCGAGAGGCAGTTGTTTAAAAATGGCAACTATCCTTGAGACGTTCGACACAGTTGTGTGATTCGGTTTCTGTGGTCAAAGGGGCAGAAACCACTTGAAATCTATCGTGAGCTGTGCGCAGTGTATGGTGACACGTGCATGACATTCAGAAATGTCTGTAACTGGTGTGCAAAGTTCAACGCAGGGCGTGTAAATGTCTTCAATGAACCCCGTTCTGGACGACCTTGCACATCCCACACACAGAGCAATGTTGACGCTGTGGAGGCATTGATTCAGGAGTACCGTAATACACCTGCCAATAAAACGTATGAATGTGTATTATTTTTTAATTTCTCTCAGTTTTGATAGTATACTCAGCAAAACCTGAGAAGTACATTAAGCAAAGTTTGTGATTTATGGGGTACAAAATTCAGTCATGTCTCGGTAAACTACAATACACGACTCCACTTTTTTTTCACTTCAAATTCACGGAATCTTTGAACTTCCAATAAAAAAATACTTCCGCAAATTTAATTTTACTTTCAATTTATGTACAATTTCAAAACGTGATGTTTGTTTTGCAAGATACGCTTGACACAGTTTTAGGTGAGGTAAAGCTTCAGTTAATCCTTAGTTCTAAACTAATTTCAAACTTAGCGAAACGGAAAATCAGATAGTTACAGCCTGTGTCCTTCTCGGAAGGCATTCGAATATCACCATATTTTGCACGATGTTACCGGTGAAACTGAATTCTTGCAGGGTAACGAGACTGTGGCGTTTTAACCAACACTGTTTTTGTTCTGTCTGTGGGTGTTAGTGACGCACCATCTCATTACCATTCATCCTCATGGATGAGATTATCAAAACGCGTCAGCAAAGCTACGTAAAATAAAATACGAAACACAAATCTGTCGTCATGTTGAAGTTACACTCAAACAAACAAGGAGTGATCCGCCCAATATCACCGGCTCATTGTCCAAACAAAGTTATTAACCCTAGCAGGACCAAGGTTTGATCTGTTACATGCTGGACTAAGGGTGGCATTTTGTGCCACTTTACTATTCCGCTACATTTTGCACTACTAGTATGCTTTGTTTAATATAAGTCATAGTTCGTATATTTTTAATGTTTGTTAAGTATTTTATTTTATTTTGAAAGATAAGTAAGTCATATTTTGTATATTTTTAATGTATGTTAAGTATTTTTTATTTGGAAATGTACATCTGAATATTTATTATTAACAATAATAGAATAATACATTATAACACATTTCAATTCTACATTGTCAGTAAATTACAGCTCCTCAGCATTACTCACTATTATTAGAAATTACACAGTTGTCACAGATCTGAACTTTCATGCAGTGTCTTCCACAGACACATTTACCACAGTCATTGCATGGAATTGTAGTTCGTGAGAGTTTGTTTCTTCTTTCTCCATTGAAAATGCAAATGTAACACCTATTTCCTTTTCTGGAAGCAGTTGCGTAAGTAGATATATATATATATATATATGGGATTGTCAACCGTTGACCTAATTTTCCTTTGAAGCACGTTTTCCATTGCCGTAACAGTATTTGCATTCAATCCCTCAATGTTCTTTGCTCTATCTGCTACATGTGGCTCAATCAACTTCAGTTTAAAAATTAAAATGGATAAAATTTTCTCTTGAATTTTAGCAAATATGAAAATACACATCTGAATTGACAATAAACAGGATTTTTAATTCAATTGCTCAAGGCAGTTTCGATTACCAACACAAAAACTTCAAAAGTGGTACTTTATGCCACACCTTGGTCCTGCTAGGGAAAACGCGAGATCTCGCTCTTAGAAAAACTAGAGAACTATTGTGCTGAATATTGTGCGTAGCATATATTGGCGTGGTTGGCCAATTACATTGTATCTTTATTTGTGTTCCCAGAAAAATTTAGCAGTTTTCATATTAATGAATTAAAAAATACACACCTATTAACTTATAGACCTTAAATAGATGGGGTGTGGCACAACAACCCTCTCAATCTGCTAAGAAATGTGAAGAACAAACCACATCTTAAAATTCGTGACAATCTCGACTGAGCGCACTTGCTACCAACAGAGGTATCTGTTCTTACTTCGGGACAAATTGCCCAGAATGCAAACACAAAATAGTCAATTTATGTCGCTTAATACATGTACAGTGGAATCCATGAGTATTACCGCGCCAAATTGTCCATGACTATTTTCATTAATTTTTCTGTTACTTTCGATGTGTCTTATGCGATGGATTTTTATGTATGCTGGTGCAGAAGTTGTCATCAGCTTGTTTTGAGTTTTCTTTTAATTCTTGAAGCTCTTATTGGTCCAAATGAAGTGCACGAACATGGTGATGGACAATTTGTACGGTAATACTAATTGATCCTACTGTGCAGAGGCAAGATAACTTAATATACAGAGGTGTGATACACTCTACACATTTTCACTCCCCTCATTCGTGTCTCACACAGACTACTACCCTGTTTTATGTTAAGATCTAAAGTCTTGCAGTCGTGTGGCGGCCATCTTGGCTCCAACTGTATTACTCACTCAACAGCGACTGCAGCTCATGATAAACAGTATAACATGACAAAGCATGAATAAGATTTTGTATTTTGCATCTCTCACCAGTTGTTTCTACTAAAAAACCAAAGTAATCTCTCATCTTTCCAGGTGTGGAGTGACGCGGCTGCCACGACAGTCCCACTTTGATGACAGCGGGAGAATCCCGGAAGAGGTGAGTTGATGCACAGTATACACATGCAAAAGCCATTTCATGCCATCCCGTTACTGTCACAGGAACAAAACAAACCCTGTTAAGTCCCTTACGTTCACCAAATTCGTGACTATGTCAAAGGCCACTGCATTTCTGCGAGTGCATCCAATTTAATTCGCGACAATCAAGACGTCATTACGACCAAAAGTAACTAACCTTTATGTTGAACATTTCTCTCGACTCGCGTGTGCAGAAATAACCTGAATTGCAGTCTTCCCGTGGCCCAAGGGAGGAACCTTGTGGGAAGAGGTGCTTAGGTAACAGTTCCTTCAAAGTGGAAAGTGGCACGTCGTCGCTTAGTTCCCTCTTCAGCGCTGAAGCAAGAAATGAACATTAGATGCTCGTCAGCAAAGAAAGACAAAAACGCGTGTCATAAAACGTGTTGTTTAAAGCCTCACGCCCTCTTCAACACCTCTTCCTGTTGATTATCGCACCAATAGATTTCGAAGCACGCTCTCTTCTTGCGTGATGTGGTTAGATTAAGGTTAGGTTCAGGGCTGTTTGAGTTTTTGTTTTGAGTTAACTTTATGCACGGAAAAGCTAATTGGGACTGTGCCTACATTTTAAAGTGCGATCCGAACCACTATGTGCCTCCACCGGGTATCGAACTCGGGACCCATTTATTACAAGGCAACAACGCTACCACTGCACCATCGGGGAAGTGAAGGAGGTTCAGGCAGGGTGGCTACTCACAGGGAATTCCTAGAATTCCGGGAATTATGCGTGAATTATTCGATCCGGGAATTGTGCGTGATTTTTTCTCCGTAGACGTGAAAAATTGCAACTTTTATTAATCAAAATACCATTGAATTAATACATATTTATTAATGCCCTGAGGTAGGTTTTTAACAGTTTAGCTTCTATTTTTATCTAGGAAGGAAAATAAAGTTGTGTTGAAAATAGAACAGAATTCTCTCAATCTGTTTATTTTGTTAGTGTCCTTTGCAGAACAGTCTATCTGACAGACGGAAGATTATTACAAGATGATATATATTGAAGTTGATTAGTTAAAATTTGAGTTAGAAATTCTTATCCAATTAACAGTTTTTCGCAGATTACTACATCTCGTAACATTTGTGACTTGGGTTTATAGATTTATTTAGAGTCTGAGTATGTGAAATGGCAAATGTAAACTTCACACCTTAAATTTAATATTTTAAATATACGTATATACCCTTTAATTGTATTGAATTAGAATTATTGGATTCATTGGAATCACACAGACCCTTTATATTGTTAATGTATCTGCCTTTGTATGCGTGAGGGTGGTATGAGGCGATATTACGTAAGGTTGAAATGGAGAAAACATCTTGTAGCCTTGAATTTTTGGAAAGTTCGCCTTGAAAACCGGGAATTATACTTGAATTTTATCATAATCCTAGAATAGTCACCTGCCGTATGGCCTGGTCAACCTTACTCAATAGCATACACCTTCTACTTTCGATCACTGTCGCTTTTATGTTTAAATCCAATCAATAAAATACATTTCATATTTTTTTAAAATTTTAGAATACCTTCGCTAAACCTCTTTTACGTCAAGTACAGATATACCACCATCATCACTATTCTACCATCAATGGCACATTTTCTAGAAGATGTATGATTTCAGCCATATATTTAATACCAAACACAACACAACGTTATTGGAAACATGGTCCTAACCTAAAGTTTCATTTCAGAACTACAGCACTGGGTAGGTTTCAGGTGACGTAGACCAGTGGTGCTCAAACTTCTTGAGACCGCAATCAGGTACAGGGGGCATGAAAATAATCGAATTAACAAAAACATGAAAAATGATTTCAAGGGGAATAAACTTCTGCTCGAATTAAAAATCGTACACTGTATTTTTTTAAACTTTACACATTAATCAATATGGACCCTTGAAATTGAAATTAGCAAATAAAGTATGACATAATCATAAAAGATTATAGTTCGATTATGTTTGAAGTGTAACTTGCTGACAAATATAAAATTAGGTTTAAATTAGTCGCATAACCAGAGGAAAGTAACTTAAATAATGCTGTTTTCAGATTTGTTTAAATGATCCCCTCCGGAGCTCTATTTTGAGTCAAATTGTCATATCTCCACTTCAAATCCTTAGCAGTAAGGTGGAGTCACTGACTCTTTTTAACACATGATTTCCTCTCTCCTGTAAATTTGATCAATTTGAGTTACATCAATCTGGTTCTCACACGATGAATTAGTTGTCAACCTAGTAACGAAATCTTGTAGTTTGCTCGGGCCAACATCAATAAATTAATTTGGTAAGTTTTGATTTTTATTGGCATGTTGAAATTTGAAAACAGAAAATTTCGAATTAGTCAGAACATTTCCAGTACAAAATGACAAATTTCAGGAGAACCTATCAGAGCCCGGTATATTTGATGTCAGGGTCCGGTACCGGGCCGTGATCCGGCGACTGAAAAAGACTGCTAAGACTAACCGCGACAAAAAAAATGTGGGTGATTAAACCAGGAACCTTAGTTTCCCAAACCGTGGTATAACTACTAGAGCACGACAGGCGCTTCATCCTTCATCAATATGACTGCTCTAAGTGTAATAAGCCATAAGGCGGCAAAATGAGCAAATTACAAGTTGTTTGGCTTCTTCTGGACGGACAAGAAAATCTTTCTCTGCAATTAGAGTGTAAAAACAGTCTTCAATGATTAGCAATTGTGTTAGGGGAACAAAGCCTAAGTACAATGCAAGAAAACCAGGGTTCAAAGGTTGATTTCTAGCATCATTCATCCAGTCAAAGCTGACGGCTTGTCAGATCATCTGAAAAATAACTCTCGCAACTTAATTATCAAGAACAAATAATGTGCAAGCTTCATCGACTTGACAAGTTTTCTCTTTGTTTATAAATAGTCGCTCTTGGAGAAAGCACAGGAACGAGTTTTTTTTCGTAATGTCCTCTTAAAGTCTGCACAAAGGAATGATGGATGACTGCCTTTTGTCATCACTCCAAATGGCTCAGTTCCACTAACAATTACTCGACAAGTTACCGAGAATAGATTAACTTGATTTGCAGAAGAAAAAAATGTGTACATTTTAAAATAAATCGTAAGCTTTTGGTTTTGAAATACAAAATAATTGGCTCCAGCTCAATCTATACTCTCAATGTGTGTCTGGCCAATGTTAGCCTAATTATTGTAACTTCATGTTCCTTTTCACAGAAACTATTAGGTATATGAAGATGAAATTTGAACATTATAGTTTCCTAATATTCGTTATCACTTTAGAACAGGTCTTACTATCATTGTGAGGATATTTATATTAAAATTTAAATAATGAAAGTAAAGAATTGAAAATTAATGTTGGTGCAGATTAACTAACTCTAACAATCCAAGGGTATATCTCTACTGGTAATATCAGCTGAACCCATTTCATTTTAAAAATCCGTAGGTTAAGTTTCTCCATATTTTTTAATACGCATTACTTCATAATTTTTAAAGTAAAAAATATCTTCTTTACTACGTGATTACTGATTATTATAGTAAACAATATTCGAATGTTTTGCGGAGAGAGTGAGAGATTGATTTATTATTTGCTTTATTTTACTTCGATTTTGTACCACTTTTGGCTAATTTGCGAAGATGGGGATGAGTGATGATATGATGAAATTGATGAATGGACACTCACAAACACCCATGCCCAGGCCGGGATTCGAACCCGGTATCCCTGGTATCGTAGCGCGATGTGCTAACCACTCCGTCCGCCACCGGGGCCGGCCCGGAGAGAGAAGGGTGAAGGAGAGGAACGAAATTCCTTACTTTTTAAAATTCGGATATCATTTTCATTATTTTAATGATAATTCCTACAATATTATTATTTGAGGACCGATTAGGAGGTACTCCTGGCATCCTCCCTTTATGCCTACGCCTAGGGCCACGAAGACACTTAAGCGCCTTGTACACGATCAAATAAATCATGAACAAGTCCTTGAATTGGACGCTTGAAAGGAAATGGCGTCAGAGGCAACGTCATTTTTCTTATTGGATCCAAGGTTCGGTCAAAGAATGTCTATTCAGTCGACCAATCAGAACACATGCTACTGAAATCGATTATCGAAAAGCGACCTCTAGCGGATGTAATGACGGCCGCGTGAGATGTAAACAATGTATCACTTCACATTTTTAAAAGACGATAACTATTCAACCGAGAGGAATAACGTTTCGTATTAAATGGTTTTAGGAACAAAACAATGGCGCTGCTTAAATACATACTTTATAGCGTTTACTGTACACGTATGGAAGAATATTTTAGTTTTTTCAATTGTAAACACCGTGCAAATACCATAGATGGTGTAACTCGATGTGCTTTTCGTGCTGTATATATTGTACATTGTAATCGTAAAAGCTAACCGAAATATTCCAAGAAATGATTTCGTTTTCGTATAAAGTACGTACTATCTGCTATAAGATTATTTGAAGCATTTATTTATCATTTATGCTAGCAAAAATGTTCAAGGAAATGCTTCGTCTAAAGCGGACTCGAGAAAATACATCAACATCACACTTCTTTAGAGTTTCTTTATACAGTAACATGTCCTACTTCTTCCTTTGGAAATAAAAAAATGTTTCGGCTAATCGCTAGTCTATTTATTTCTTTCCATGCCGTACACACTGCCACGTTTTGGTCTAATTTGAACTTGTCCAAGTTCCTTTGATCGTGTCCATGAGCAATTTCAGACCATTCAAGATTTCCAATAGGAACGCTGTTTAACGACTTTCAATTACGTTCAAGTCAACGACTTGTATATGATTAATTTGATCGTGTACAAAGGTGCTTTAGCTGTAAAGCATGTCACAGAAAACCATTGCAATAGATTATGATGCAGATGGCAGGTCAGTGCTTCTGAAGCGTTATATTTAAAACTTCCTTCAATTAATTTATTCCTCCATGTTTGTTACCTCACATTGTCCATCTCCCCTTTTCAAACTTGAAGTCAATGTGCCTAGAGAATGAAGATTGTCATCCTTATCGCACAACGCGATACCAACCTTGCGTTCTGACGTCACCGCGGAATGCCTTCATTGTTAGGCTAAATGCCTAACTTGTTACGTTTAGTTCTCTTAGCATAATTAATACATTTGCAGTGCATTTATGCTAAGAGAACCAAAGCTAATAATAATAATAATAATAAAATCGTCTTTATTGGAGCAGGCCTTTAGGGCCGTTCTTATAACAGACCCTTGTCTGAAAGATGAATACAATGGAATAAAGAGTATACATTGAGAAAAAAAAAACATGAAAAGGATTACATATCAATACAAATAAGAACAATTATATATATAGGTATATACGCGTAGGTATATGTATAGACAATGCAAAAGAAAAACAGATTTACTTATAAATTTTTGCTTTTGTTTTTAGTACACGCATATTATATATATATATATATATATATATATATATATATATATATATATATATATATGTGTGTGTGTGTGTGTGTATATATATATTCAGTAATCTGGAACAATGAAAAATATAATAATGAAGTGAAATAAAATAATGAAATTATAAGATTTATATGCACACAGTTGCCAAATGTTACAGTGAGTATTTTTATGAATGAAAAGTTAATAGACCTAACCTAACAATGTAGTCATTCCGCGTCTGACGTCAGAACGCAAGGTTGTTGTCGCGTTGTGCGATAAGGGAGACCAGAACGAAGATACTGCATTCCCGCAAATAAAAAAGAAACAAGGGGGACATAAAAGAAGATGGAAGCTATTCACTGTCATATTCAAGTCTTTACGTCATAATGTTTTCTTCTAACTTACTCGACACCAGCAACACGCACACAACTCTCCTTGCCCTGTCAGGCTAAATTGCAGATGAAAACTCTTTACGGCAGCCTCATCCTTTGCCTAAATATTGTTATTGTGGCTGTTGAAGTTATGGTTTGCTGCTTACGTCACTTGCGCCGACAAGGCTATCGCTTCAGCGGCGGGGCATGAATTCAGAAACAGGATTTAAAAAATTTATTTCTCCTTTGCGGAACATAATTTGCAGTAAATGCTCACGAAGCACGTCCCTGTGTCGCGGGTGAGTCGTTTTATTTTCATCGCCAAAAGCTTCCTTCGAGGTTGCTTATGGAGGAAGAAGAATATGACGAAAGAACCAACTCTGATCTTTCTCCCACTTCCTCTCAACTCTCTGTTGTCTTAATTGAGAATTGACTAAAATTCAACATTTCAAATACTCGGCAACAATACCGGGCCGCGGTAAAATTGATTTTTGAAAGCCGATGCCCCGATTTCGACAATTTTACTGTATATATATCTCTATTTCTTATGTATATACAGAGTGTCCCAAAATAATGTTTACACTCTTTGAACTTCAATAACAGAGAAACTGTTAAAGATGACTTGACTGAACATTTTGCATTTGAAGCTGCAATGCCCATGTTGAGCATGTGTGAAAGCATATATGCCTTCTTTTGTTTTTGTTCTTTTGTCAAGCGGTAGTCATTAGTTTTTGATTGATTGATTGAGTTGGTGTTTCAAGTCCACTTTATGCACAGTAAGGCTAATCGGGTCTGGACCTACAGTTTAAAGTGGGATCCGAACCACTATGTGCCTCCACCGGGTATCGAACCCGGGACCCCTTTAATTACAAGGCAACGACGCTAAAACTGCGAGGTAGTCATTAGTGTACTCAAAATGACAGAGGTGAGAAATTGCTCTTTTGAGATCCAGACCTCCTGATTTAACACAATTAAATTCCTACCTGTGGGGAACTGTGATGAATGCTGTGTACGCCCCAAAGCCAGAGACACTGAATGACGTGGGACATGCAATTAAGAAACCTACGCTTCCCTTCCCGCATAAACCGTATCTGCTGATTATCGATCTCTTCAGATTACACGTAATGTATTCACTGCCAATGGTGGTCATTTTGAACATCTATAAGGTGTGTGACACCAAAAAGAGTTCGTGCTTGCTGTTATCTAGGCTTGGTGATAAATATAAAATTTGGTTTAGATTAGTTGAAAACGACTGAATATAATGGAATCTTATAGTTTCCTCTAGCCAGTATAATAATAATAAATGTTCTTTATTAAGCGGGCGAGGTTCAGCTAAGGGCTGCTCTGCCCTTGGCTGAATTAAATTAATTTGGTAAGGGCTGATTTTCATTGGTATGTTCTGTGACCTCCCCGATGGCGCAGTGATCGTGTCATCGCCTTGTAATCAAGGGGTCCCGGGTTCGATACCCAGTGGAGGCACATAGTGGTTCGGATCCCACTCTAAACTATAGGGCCAGTCCCGATTAGCCTTACTGTGCATAAAGTGGACCAAAAACACGTGTGACAGTCCCCCCCCCCCCAACGGCTTTGATAGCACTGGCGAAAAAGGATTTCCTCTTATCGCTGGTGAACTCCGACCGAAAGGTTATCGTTGCAGGTAGGGCTGCAAGTCGTAAGAGACCATGAAACCTTGCCCCCCTGAGATTTCTGGATAGAATTAATGAAATTGGAATGATGAAATTGTAGTGATATTTTATAACAAAAAGTATGGTTTCTGTGACTTACAGGCCGTAAGTTACAGCATCTATTATTATTATTATTTGAAGTAGGGTTACATTTAAGCTTACAGTCTGTTATACACTGATTATCTAAGTCAGGGGTTTCCAACTGGCGGCCCTTTTTTTGCGGCCCGCAAAGCCAGTTTGCAAAATACATTAATTTTATGTATTTTTATTAAAATAAGTTCTATTTTTACTGAAGGGACGGAAGCTCTGTGATGAAAAACAATATCACAGGTAGAATTGATTTTGCAGTCAATAAACATCATCAGAAGAATCTAAAGTGACGTAACTTTCTCTTCACACCATGCATTCCATCCCTTCTCTATGTGGAATGAACTCGTCAAGTTCCGCGAAGGCTTCACCTCTGGCTTCACTCTTTGTCTTTAGAAACAAACTGCAGAGCGGCGCTATAGATATCTGTTTTACTATGCACGAAGTACCAAGAGATTTCCAGTGTTCCAACTGGGATTGTACTGTTACTGATTGTTAAAGTTTGTGCAAATATCGAAATGAGCCATATGAAATGAGCAGCATCCACCTATTTAGCAATCCTCTTGGAGTTAACATCGAAGAACAAGAAGCTTCTCTCCAACTTGAATTGTGTGATTTGCAAGGCGATGTGTTCCTTCAAACTAGGCAAGAAAAGGGGCCAGAGTTTTTCAAATACCTTTCAAAGGAACGCTTTCCAAACCTTCGTAGTTTTGGCCAAAGAATGACATCGATGTTCGTCAGCACATACAAGTGTGAAAGTGTTTTTTCTTCAATGAAGTTCATCAAGAACCGCTACAGAAGCCGACTGGCAGATTCTTCACTGCTTCACCTTCTGAGACTTTCAAATACAGAAATTGAATATTCCAACTTTGATAAAAGAAGCAGATCGGGCTCAATTTTCACATTGAACACTTACTATGAAGGATTCTTATTTGTATGGTGTGTTTTTCATTTCTTTCAATTCATCCATAAGTATTGGGTTTTTGTGAAATAAATTGTAATTATACAATTTTGATTTGTGAATCCATTGTTTTTATTGCCTCATTTAAGAAATTTAGGTCATGCGCCTGGATATAATTTTGGCCCTCGGACCTTTTGAAGTTGGAAACCACTGATCTAAGTATAAAAAACAGCTTTTTTTCCTACATGAATTAATGTTTAGTGTACAGTTATGTAAATTGTACATAGACATACAGAATATGTAAGATACAAATGTATGTAATTTAAAAAAAACATAAGTAGTAGTAGTAATAGTAACATAATAAAAATAATAATACGTTTCTGTGACTTACTCTGCCCCCCCCCCCTCACCCTGAGAAAAAATCCTGCGGGCTCCCTTGGAAGTGAAGGTGTGAATTTCATACCATTCCCATACGATAAAGGATTTCGATACACAAGACCACCAACATCATGCATTTGCTATTCCTACCGGTTTGCAAGTTTACATTGTGTGCCACCAGTAGGACGTCACTTCAAAGTAATTTATGAAGACGGCGAAGTGCTACAGCTGAAATACAAGACTTTGGAAATGTGGAAAGAAATAACCGGGTCGGGTACCCTATTCTACACCCTCGAATTTTGAATTTTTTTCTTTTTCATTATGAACATTATTTGATCCTATTTGTGAATTAAAAAAATTGGAGCGCGGAAAGAAGTATTTACGACTGTACAGCCGTTTAAAGTTGAAATTTTGTCGTTTGAAATGGTTCGCAATTATTTCCAATTTCTAGATCGTGATACTAACACGACACCAAATTTTAACTATCGATCTCAACCTAACTGAACTAAAGTCCCTATCACACGGAACTAGATTTCTAGTTGGAATGCCCTAGTTGGCGATGAACTGACTTTCTGGGTAGTAATCATGGCCGCCCGGCTGACTGCTTGACTGGTTTTGAGGAATAGGACATGTTCTAATTGCTACTAACTTCTTCGACTAGATTCTGTGGAACAGCCAATCAGAGCAAAGTTTGCCATGTGAAGATATTCTGTGAGTTTGTAAAGTAGCCTTTTTTTGTCTGTGGCTTCCGAGTGCATACAACACGAAAGGCATGTTTACAATTGAAAAAGCTAAAATATTCTTCCATACGTGTACAGTAAACGTTGTAAACTACGTATTTTATCAGCGCCGTTCTTCTCTACCTAAAACCATTTAATGCGATGCGATATTTTTCTTGGTTGGATAGTTATCGTATTTTAAAAGTGTGAAGTGATACGTTGTTTACATCTCGCGCGGCCGCCATTATGGGAACGAAAGACTATTGACAAGTACGGTATAACAAGTACCGTGTGAGGCGAAAACTAGCAAATGGGTAGCCAGTCCAGCGTCAACTAGAGCATTCCAAATAGAAATCCAGTTCCGTGTGATAGGGGCTTAACCTATCCACGCGCCAATGGTTCGTGGGGCTAGCGTCAATGGTTCGTGGGGCTAGCGCCAATGGTTCGTGGGGCTAGCGCCAATGGTTCGTGGGCATAGCGCCAATGGTTCGTGGGGCTAGCGTCAATGGTTCGTGGGGCTAGCGCCAATGGTTCGTGGGGCTAGCGCCAATGGTTCGTGGGGCTAGCGCCAATGGTTCGTGAGACTAGCGCCAATGGTTCGTGGGGCTAGCGCCAATGGTTCGTGGGCATAGCGCCAATGGTTCGTGGGGCTAGCGTCAATGGTTCGTGGGGCTAGCGCCAATGGTTCGTGGGGCTAGCGTCAATGGTTCGTGGGGCTAGGTTCCCTGTAAGTCAATTACAATGTCCCGTATGTCTCGTCGAACAAAGTCCTCTATGTACTTCATCCGTTGAACGTGTGTCAATCTCATATTTAGTCCTTTTGTCTTAATTCAATGTCACACAAATCAATTCCAATGTCTAAAGTCGCACAAAACAATTGCAATGTCTCAAATATCCAATCCGCCAATAAATTACATAAATAATATATTGAAATCGCAAATTATCCCATTGCACAAGTCATTCATAACAAGAAAAATTTGCAAATTATCCCATTGCACAAGTCAAAGATAAGAAGAAAAAG
Source organism: Lepisma saccharinum (assembly GCF_977018435.1). Taxonomy (NCBI): domain Eukaryota; kingdom Metazoa; phylum Arthropoda; class Insecta; order Zygentoma; family Lepismatidae; genus Lepisma; species Lepisma saccharinum. The sequence goes on from NC_139246.1 coordinate 7,278,386, forward strand.
AAAATGTTCAGACGTGCGCCTGTGACATGAATCCAAGATGCGCCATGATCAAATCCCTGCAAAACAGTTTCGACGTTACATAAGAAATCTAAATATTGAAAAACGTAAGTTTCCTAGCACGTAGATCTAAAAAAATTACTTTCCGTGCTATTTAGAAACATCGTTTCTTATGAAGAACTAATTTTCGTAACGAGAATATTTTAAATGTGCGAAAAATCGAGGGTGTAGAAAAGGGTACCCGAGCCAAATAACCAATGTTTACCCGTACCCTTTCTTCCACTGATGTATGGGAAAATATTCACTCCTACAAAAGGAACGCTTCAGTGCGTTGACGAAAGTCCAGAGCCTGTTTAGCTTCAAAAGAAATGCCGACAAGTGACAGGTGAAAAAGCTGAACACGGGGACGTGACATGGCACACGGCTCAAGCTGGCGGCCGAGCCTAACAGTACAATGATCAAACATGTGAATCTGTCGTCGCATCTTGTCGACAGATTCACATCCAGCCTTCTCCCCCATTAAAGTAGGTAAAAAAATCTAGAATTATGAAGCGAAAAAGCTAATGAGATTCGATTTCATCATTAGGCTGACAGGCATTAGTGATATTTAGTCAGATGAACTGATGATGGGCGTGCTTTTTGTGTACTGATGATGAAACATTATCAGTGGCGTCAACTTATATGGGCCTGTGGGGCTCGATCCCACTCAATAATTTGCCTGTTATATTATTTTATTTTAAAGTCCCTGCACTTTAAGAAAACAAAGGTTTCATCATTATACACTTAATGATTCTCACAAATTTAATTACTGACTGAGTGTGATCAAAATACGTATTTCATAATAATTTGTTACATCTCCAATATGGTAGAGGATAAGGTCTAAATATGGGCGAAGATTTAAATATGGGTTTTGGAGTTATCAGCGCTCCGGGTGCTGCAGACTGGCAGAGGCTATGGGAACTGGTTATCTGTCAAGGACAAAGGTTTCGGCCTTGGACTCTGTTGTAGAATTGCGACCTCCGAAAACTTTTTGCATTTATGTTTTAACTCAGCGTTTTCTCAATTCTCATCTGCTCTGTATAGGTTATGATATTAGCGGTACATAAAACAAATGTGGGCTTTTATAATGCCATGATTTGTTTGTGAAATATATACCACAGAGAGCGAAAATAAATTGAAGAAGAAAAATAGCGTGATGGTCTAAATATGGGCTATGACATGAGGTCTAATGTTGAGATCACATTTTCAACTAATACTTGGATGTTTTTCTTAATTTCGATTTTTCTCATTCCGCGTGAGTTTCAAAACAACAGATTATTCATAAATATGAATTTTATAATGTTTTAGCGATAAATGACTATTTTTAAATTTTAATTGCTTTTTGTAATATTGCCACTAGTAGCCCATATTTAGACCACAATTTTGAAATACATCATTTTACCATTTTTTGGAAATTGCTTTTTTTTTTTAAAAAAAAAAAAGGGAGACCTTCTATACTTTAGCATGCAATTACATTTATTACATTTCATAGATATGCATTTTAAAGGCAGGTGCTTGATATATATTAATTTTTTTGCTCCGAAAATGACAAAATAAAAAGGGGGGCCCATATTTAGAAATTTTCCTCTACCTGTCAGCAGTGGCGGCAATTAGGAGGGAAAGGGGGCAGTTGCCCCCCCCCACACACACTTTTCCCCACTTTTGCCGCCGCACTATACTAAACCTTATGTACAAAGGGAAATATACTGTATTTGCCCCCCCTCCCCAGTTTTGGCACCTTGCCCCCTGTTTTTGGAACCCAATCTCCGCCACCGCCTGTCAGCCTCCTGTATCATTTACACTATCCGTGCTCACATCGTTATTAGCAAAGTAAGGGAGTATAAGGGCTTATAACTAGGATGGGGATCGATAGGCACCACAAACTATCAAAATAGTCACTAAAAGTTATATGTGTGTGCCTACTAAGTTATCAGTAGGATTATTAACTTTGATCTCCTTTATTTTGTAGTTCGGAAATATTTCAATACATCTTGTCATTAGTAATTCTCATTTTAATGCATTTTATCATTATTAATTCTTATGTTGTTTGGATGAGTTGGTGTTTTAAGTCCACTTTATGCACAGGAAGGCTAATCGGGACTGGACCTACAGTTTAAAGTGTAATCCGAGCCACTATGTGCCTCCACTGGTATCGAACCCAGGACCCCTTAATTACAAGGAGACGACGCTACTACTGCGTCATCGGGGAGGTCCAGTTCTTATGTTGCATGAGCATATGGATTGCTATAATCAGTGGAGTGCCCACTGGATATAATGTACTCAGACTCTCAATCTGTATATAGCGTTTCTTTACAAGAAAATGGAACCTTAGATAAGAGTATTTGTGGTTAACGAGTGGGAGCCTGTGTAAGCATCATCCTAATTGTTACTTTGTTTACAATAACATTAAGACCACTTTGTTATGTAAACGGGTCTTTCAAGATGATGTGTACACTAACGAACTCTAGGGTTAAATATAAGAAGTAGAGATGACGTGCAGTGGATCAGATCGGCGTGCTACCCAGAACTCGAGTGCTTCAGCCTTCCTGGTAGCTCTTGAACACTCGAGCTCGTCTTGTGCAGCACCAATCAGACCACGCCTGACGTCATCTCTACTTCTTATATTTAACCCTAGAGTTCGTTAGTGTACACATCATCTTGAAAGACCCGTTTACATAACAAAGTGGTCTTAACCTCCCCCACTCGGGGGTAATTTACAAAAATTACACCTTAGTTATGATACCATTCTAATTTAAGTATGTTCTGGGTAGCCAGCGCCGTTATTCCAATAAATCTGATGTTGTGTGTCGCGACATAAGCTAGGCGTACAGACCCCATCTGAAATATACAAAATCGAGAACAGTATCTTCGTAACTTGTATGAACACCCTGTATAACATTTATAAATCAAGCAAATGTATATTATTTTGATTACTTTTCACATATAAAAATAATTAGTATACAAATTATTTACAAATGTATGTGTCGACACATCATTAATGGATTTGCAACAGTGTTTTTGGATTTTTAGATTACGTAATCTTTAACCTTCGTTCAGTAACACATTTCCGGAAAGGAATTCAAAAGTCTGACCTTGAGTCAGTACTGTCAGTGTTTTTTGTGTTTGCAGTACCTAGAAGTGCACATTAAGTCAGTTGCGTTTATATCATGGTTTGTGCCAGAATACTATCATAGCATTTTAATGTGACAAGAAATTAACTAGACTTGAATGGACAGATTTTCCATTTTCAGGGATTAAGCACTCAAAAAGCAGTTATCGTGGAAATACGCACTTATGACTAAAATAGGCCAAATCAGCCACTATAAAATTGATGCATTCCTCTCAGAAATGGCCTGAAACGGCTTTTAAATGGCCTACATTTTCTGGCCAAGAAACAAAAAAGGCATCTTATAGAAAATCCTGTGCCTACTTATGGCGTATATTATTGCATAATTTTTTTTAAAAAAAAATCTTCTAGAAGTCGTTTTCACGTTCAGAAGACACAATGGGCTCTTATGGGCAATGCTTTTCTTGTGGGAAATACGAGCGCGCTGTTGTCAAATTCCTGGATTTACAAATTTAGCTTAAGTAAAATCGGTACCTGGAGTTTTGCAGGAAATTTTGTAGAGAATACGATGGTCAACACAAAAAACTGGTAACTTGCTTACATAATTTTAGATAAATTAAAAACGCAAATTTTCTGTGAAAACACAATTTTTACATTGTTTTCATTCCTAACGTTGAAACATGCCGTAAAATTCAAGCTTTCATTATGAAAAAAATTGACACTGTTTTTTAATTGTCATAGGTGACAGTGGTACTCAGAATTTATCAATACTTTAAAGCATATTTGCATTAAAAAATATTCAAATAAAGTATGTGGAGATTTTTTATATTCGTGCAGTGGAAAATGTCGTCGCTGGCCATTTTTGTTCTGTAATTCCAAGTAAAAACTTCCAGCGACAAAGTTGTGGATAAAATAATGAAATTATTTTTTATAACCACTCAAAGGTTCCCAGAAATATTACTTCCATGCATTTGGAGTTTATTTTTAACCCGAACCGCGCGCGAAGTAAGGAGACGTTGTCTGGCCATCTTGAGCCGTCTCACCGCAGCATTCCGGCTATCACCACCAAGTTTTCGAGTTGTTATTTTATTTCCATTCAGTAAAAATATGAACTTCATGCAGTTTGTTATAATAGAATTGAAATTACTTAAATTTAATAATTGACAATTATTTCCAATGCTTCTGTTGTGAGCAACATTAGTGCTGTCGCAAATACACGTTGTTTTCGTTTACATTACTGTCGACATTAATGCTGAAATGTCGATCACCTTTCAGTTTCCAACGTACACATAAATTCATAGACACCATATTAACCTTTGAAAGGCTTTCCAACACGTGACAAAATATGGGGCTTCAAGATAGAAATATGACATGCCTTGCTTGAGTCATTCACGTCTTATCAGTTCACGTGGGCCATTACTCATTTGTTTGTTTGGGTTGCAACTTGAATCTAACCCATGTGCCAGGGTCCCCTTACTTGAGTGAGAGATCTGCTTTGGTCTGTTTAGACTTTTTCCCTCTCCCGAAAAAGTGTTTTCAGTTGTGTGAGCTCTCAGTGATTTTTACTTTTTTAAGTGATTTCTGAAGTGTCATTCTTGCATTACACTCGCGTGTGTAGTGATCGCAATGGATCATAGTAAAAAGGATAACTGTAACGTTCACAGTATAATATTAATATTAATAATTACATATAATTATCATTATATATACAAAATATGTAACACCTTCATTGTGAAGAAAGGTCATCATTTCCCGGCGACATGAGCTAGCGCTGTATTGGCAACACTGTGCGGTTTCTCCATAAGCGCCGTTGTCTCTTCTGAATGTGAAAACGACTCTAGTTCAGTCCATCCATTGTTTCTCAAAAGTTGGCAACACTGAACCTTACTAATATTGTGACGTAAGATCGAATCATGGATAGAACGTGCTCGCGTTCTCGCCTGGTGTTTTAAAGAGTGCGGGAAAGATAAGTGGTTTCTGGCAAAGGTATGGACGTTGGCGCAACCTTTTAACCCCCCAACTGAGAAGTGTGGAAGTAAAATTACACATTAGATGCTTGCTTGTCAGGAATGATAGAGGCTTTGATGTGCTTTACGTCTTACTACCATTATGATACGAAGCAGAAGGGAAGGGCAAGGAACCAATAATAGTAATTATCGCTCACCAACATATCATAGAAGATTGAATCGCAGTCCGCCCATTCAAAATGTTGCCACATTTATTTCTCTACAGCGTGATATAGACCCACTGCAGTGTCTCATACATAATGCATGGCTGCAGTGGTTATACGACACCTCCTGAAGGGCTAAGACATCTTAAGAGATCTCTGAGGCTCTTTAAGCTTGTCGCAGAATGCTGACTATTACTTACCAATTCAGAGGCGTCTCGTGAATGCATGCGGTGCATGCTGCGCATGCGTCACTTGTGGGAAATAGGACAGCTTGCTCTGCGACGACTTCATGAGCATTTCTACATTCTAATTTCTTCATATAGGAGAAGTATTTATTTTACACGAGATAAGATAAGATAAGATAAGATAAGATAAGATTTATTTCCATCCACTTGATCATATGAGTACAAATAGCACTATGATATGAGATAGGTCAATTACATGTATAATTTTGAGTATAAAGGAATTAACACATACTTAAGCAAATTAAAAAGTATAAAGAGTATAAAATAAAATTACATGTATGATTTTGAGTACAATGGAATTAACACATACTTATGCATATTAAAAAGTATAAGAGAGTATGGAATAACATAGAAAATAGAAGAAAAATCAAAGGTTATGGCTATTAGTGAACATAAAAATACAAGAAAAGTCAAAGGTTATGTCTATTAATGAAAAATATGATCTAAGTACTCCTCTGTGCTATAAAACAAATACTTCATAAGCAAGCTTTTTACTGTTATTTTAAATTTGGTTGGATTATGATTCTTGAATTCCTCTGGCAGCTTGTTATAGAGTTTTACACCTTGAAATCCTAGACCATTATGTGTTTTGGATGTGCGGACAGTAGAAAGGTGGAGGGAGTTATGCATACGAGTGCTGTACTTGTGTATGTCCAGATTTTTTGAGAAGATTTTAGAATTTGTATGAATAAAGTACAACGTTTCTAATATGTACAAACATGGAAGAGGTAATATTTGAAATTCATTGCAAATTTGTTTTGTTGGGTTTGAGAGGGATACATTCTTCATAATTTTTAATATGCGTTTTTGCCAAATAAAAATTTTCTGCATTTTGGGTGAACTGCCCTAGAAAGAGATACCATATGTGAGTACAGGTTGAATCTGTCCAAAATATACTGTCCTTAAATCATTCAAAGTTAAAACATTTCTCAAAATTCTCATCATGTAGCAGAGCCTGCTTAACTTTTGAGTTAAATTAGTAATATGCATGTTCCAAGACAGGTTTGTGTCTATCCATACTCCTAAGAATTTTATTGCATTGCATTCTTTGACAACTTCATTGTTAATAATCACATTTAAGTTTTTTATTTGTTTTGCTGGATTAAAATTTATTAGAAATGTTTTATTAACATTCATGGAAAGCTTGTTGGTTTTTAGCCAGGCGTTTAGTTGTGTTGTTGTTGAAATGGAATTCTTTTGAAGTTGCTCATATTCCAGGCTTTTTACTATGATATTTGTATCATCCGCAAAAAGTATTGTTTGAGACTCTGATAAGGTTTCTGGAAGATCATTTATGTAGGGTAAAAATAAAACTGGTCCTAGAATTGAGCCTTGCGGAACTTGCGCTGAACTAAGCTTATATTAACAGGTGCGGCAGTGAAACGGGCGATTTTGAAACCTCCACCAGAGATATAAATTTATTCACAGCGATATCAAACAAATACAACATGAATTTACAATGCTTGCAATTTGTGATGAATGTTTCTGAACAACGTGCACATCTTGCACAGACATGTCACGGCACAAGATGTCCATCACTTGAAAATGACATCACGCAGGTGGCCCCCATTTTCCGTCACACACATGCACTTCCACCCCTCTTTCTCACCATATCACCCGTTTCCTCAAAGTTCTGTACCCACAATTTGATAGCATACGACGACGGGATTGGGGCATGACGTGCGAGATGGAAATGGGCACGAAATACACGCTGCGCGGCCACGTAGCTGTCGTTGTTTTTGTAAAACGCCTTCACGGCAAAAGCGCGTTGTTCACCGGTCCACGACGCCATTTCGACTGAACACCGATATCAGTGTCAATGGCAAAGATTTGTTGTCCAGATGGCACCACTCCCGTTTTCTGCTTGATTACGTAACTTGCTATTTCCAGGGTTTCCAAATCGCCCGTTTCACTGCCGCACCTGTTACATTTCTTGGATCTGAAGTGACGCATGCATCAATTGTGGGAAAAGTATTATTACTTTCTTTCACTTCAGATTTAATAAATGTAATATAAGCTTAGTTCAGCGCTCTCGTGTAAAATAAATACTTCTCCTATATGAAGAAATTAGAATGTAGAAATGCTCATGAATGTCGTCGCAGAGCAAGCTGTCCTTTTTCCCACAATTGACGCATTCGCAGCATGCACCGCATGCGTTCACGAGACGCATTAAGAAACGCAGTAGTGTAGGAACAGGGGAGGGAGTTTATAAGGGTACCTCCCAAATTTTTGGAAGGAGATGGTACAATACCTCACTAACCATATGTTGCTTATTAAAGTTGTCCGCAAACGACACGCCCAAATTCATTTGCGGAGGATCGGTTCTATTGCATTTTCCAACTTAGCTTCTTTTTGCCTTTGTACTGCTACACACCGCGGCGGTCCCCTCATAATCAGGCTCCGGGGCTCACCCAGCCTAAAATCAACTTATACCTTGTGGCAACTCTGGTGTGTAAAGCCGGCTTGGGCGTGATGCTGTTCACATCATCTCCAAAATGGCCGAGATCGAGAATGTGTGTGGCCCTACCTCCATACCTCCTAAATGTGCCTCCATGGCACGGTGCTCTATGCACGGGGTCTTTACTTCTTTACGTTTACCTTTGTGCTAGTATGCGTCTGCCCTTCAGCCATCTTCTAAATATTTTCCTATCTAGAGCCATTTTAGCTAATTCCACCATACTACCTAGGTACATAGCTCACGCAGGGACTCGCGTTTACAAACGGCGACTCTGAAACTAAGACAAGAATACTTATCAGGGCTCGGAAGTTGAAGACCTATAAATTGCCAAAAAAAGACGTATAAAAATACCTAAAAATATCAAAAAAAGGACCTAAAAACAGAAAAAAGGACGTATAAATGTGAGCCAAATTAATTAATAACTTCAGTTCTAATTACATATTTAATGAATATGCGCGGCACCTCCTTATCTGACTTGATATCTTTTCAGGCGCGTGCCGTCTGGTCGTATACACCGTGCTGAAAGCTTCAAAACAAGATAAAGTTTCCACTTCCAGACAAGTTACGGTTAAAGGACCTTGTACCGTACCTGCTTCAGTCGTCCAAGGATGTTTTTCTCTCCTTTCAGGGATGGTTCAAATATACGCATTTATTATTTTTTATTTTTTTTTCTTTACTACAGAAAATATGTTTAAGAGGTGATGAACTGATGATGATTGGAATTGAGAATCGTCAGTAAAAACCTAGTCGAAAGAAGGTGAAGTTGCAAAAAAAAAAGCCGTTAAGACCTAAAAATAGGCTAAAAAAGGACCAATAAGCCAAAAAAACGCCGAAAAAGGCAAAAAAGGACAAATAAAACCCACCATTTTCTGGCCTACGATGACCTAAAATGAACATATATTATGTTGGGCCTCGTCTTCGGACACTAGGAAAAAACAAAGGATTTTTCCTCAACTTCCGAGCCTACGTCATCACAATCTTCATTTAATGACATCAGGAAAATAAAATAAAAAATGAGAAGTGTGTAAAGAGAGCGTTCCAGAAGAAAAATATTTGAGTGAAGTTTTGAGTAATGATCTGTGAGTGCCTGAACAGGTAGGAGCGAGTATGTGGTGTTATGGAAGAAAGGAGAATCTACGTTTGGTGCTAGGAGTGAGAGAGCAGTCAACGAAATTTATTAAACTCCCGAAGCTGTCCCTGATTAAGTCCAAGCGCTTGTTTTTGTCCACCTTTTGACACCAACGTTTCACACTAAAAAATGACTAAAGAAATAGTGGAGCGGAGAAATTGAACGATACCGCATATAACACAAAGTCATGTCGGCCCAAGGCGGAAAATTTATTACCACTTACTAAAAGAGTGATGACTCAATTAGATGCATAATGTTGTTGTATGAAAATAGTCCCTTGTATACGTCCGCTGCATTTTGAACAGCGGTGATTTATTACCACGTGCCGCATCATTTCAACAACTCTAATTTACTTTTCGGCTGGACCACTTACGGCCAGACTTTCGAAAGGAAAAGACAAGATAAAAGAGTGCCGCAGGCAACACTCGGATAGGAAAACAATGCTAATCATGTTGGGTATGCTGAGAAAAGCAAAATGTAAACAAGATTGCAGACCATCTTTCGAAGACCGTAGGGAGTCTTGTGCTATTTATTTCTTCATTACTGTTGCTTAACGTCCCATATTTCTACCATAAACTAACATGATGATGAAAGGATAATGGATGGAACAGTGGGAAGTAGTTAAAGGAAGAGGAGTTGGTAAGCGCAACATGTCAACATGGCTTTACCTAGTATAAGTAGGTAAAATGATGAGAAAATGTTAATGAATTTCCCAGATTTGCATTTTTCACATCATGAAGAGAAATTCTACATAAATTATATTTGCTACTTTTTTATTCAGATTAACTATTAACTCATAAATGTATTTTGTTAAAGCAATGTCTTTCTAATGGGGCAAAGACCTTCGATTTCGCCACCAAAGTTGCTGCGTTCAAATCCCGACCTGGGTGTTCTTCGTGACACTTCACCAGTTTCATAATATTATCACTAGGGAAAGGATTTTAAGATGCAAAATTATGATCGGGAGATGAAAAAAAGGGTTCTGCACATGTTTTCAAAAAGTTTCAATAGATGGTGCTGATAAAATACTCTCTTTATTCTGCGCCTTTTGTATATAATGCGCGCGGACCGCAGAGAGAACAGTCGTTCTGCCGAATAGGTTTTGTTGAAGTTTGTGTTTTCTCTCGCGGGTTTTTCTACATTATCTTGGGAACTATTGGGGCTGCAATGATTATATTGTACCATTTCATAGCTCTTGTTCTGCTCTACAAAATGGGACTATAGGATTTTATGTAGCTGATCAAGAAGAGTGAAAATAATTTATTTTTCTGTCCAATTCTTTAACAAAACATGAAAGAAAAGGGTGGAAATAGGTGCATTTTACTTGATTTCGTGTCCTAAAATACATATCTCAAACGATCGGCATAAGGACAGGTGTAGTTTTGGAAAGGTGCTGCATCTTAAAATAAAAAAATCGTTCCTTAATTATCACCATTCCCGACCTCCGTGGCGGAGTGGTTAAAATAGCGCGCTACGACGCCAGGGGGCCCAGGTTCGAATCCCGGCCTAGGCATGGGTATTCTTTGAGAATGACAGTCTGTCAATTTCATCACTAACCTTCGCGATTAGCCAAAAGTGGAAGAAAACCGACGCTAAGCAACAAAAATACAAAAAAATACCGATTTAGAAGGTTTTGGTAGGACTGCATTCCGTCGTCTTCATCTGGGAATGAGAAATGATTTTTAAAAGAGCCATAAAATGTATTTCATATTATTTTAATTATTTAGCGTCGCTTTGCCACCACTTTTGGCTATGAGGCGATGAGGATGAGTAATGATATGATGAAACTGATAAAGAGGTTCATCAAAGCCACGGCACTGAGATACGTACACAAGGACAAATTTTCAAATTTAATCTGAATAGTTTATCTTGCATAAACATAAATAGTGATTGCGTGCACCATAACTATATATGAAAAACTGAATCATTAGAATTGTATTAATGTGTAGTGTAGTTATTTAGTTTTAAAACGTTCATGTTCATTTTTAGGGCACTTGGCTACAGGGGAAATTGGCAGTGTTCTTAAAGCTTCAGGAACGTATAAATTGTTATGAATTCTATTGGGTTCCGCTGCAGGGCCGGTACTTTTTTTCTCGCACACTTTAAATTCGGTCCAAGTTGCTTATTGTTTCATTGATAAAAGTTTCCTGGACCGAATTTAAATTGATCCAGAAAAAAAAGTTCCTGGACCGTATTTAAATTGATTCAGAAAAAAAAGGTTCTTTGACCGTATTTAAATTGAGCCGGAAAAAGTTCCAGGACCGTATTTAAATTCATCCGGGGAAAAAAGGTTCCTGGACAGAATTGAAACACTTTACAGATAAAAAGGTTCTTTACGGTCCAGAACCTATTTACGCTTGATGATTTTCTCTCCTGGACCGGAATTGAATTTATTTAAAATTCCTGGACCTTTAAAAACCCCGGAAATGGGTCATTTCTCCAATCAGCTTTTTACAGCGTACGCGAAATTACTGTAACATGAAAATTTTGAAGTATCTTTCCCTAATTTATTTCCCAAGAAAGAATTATTGCTGGTGCATTACCAAGTTTGGGAATCACATGGAGACAGTAGCAGCAAGGGGTGTCAATTCCCCCCCCCCCCCCCACACACACACTTTTCGCTACTTTTTCCCCCACACTATGCTAAACCTTATCTACCAAGGGAAATATATATATACTGTCCTTGACCACCAGTTTTGGTACCCTTGCTCCGAATCGCCACCAGTGCATGGAGTAAAAGCACTGGCGTCATTTTGAAGGTTCCCATAAGCACTCTTTCAAGTTCTTCCGCAAGGATCGTTTTGAAAAACGCTTCTCTTTTATTGTGTAGCTTTTGCCAGTGTGTGAAGGTCAAATTCTCAGGCTTATCCCTCCGTGAGCATGTTGAAGGGTTATTTCACAAGGTTTATGAACCTTCCTCCTTTTGAGAGAAGCTTGCGCACAAGATGAGCTGGAGACAATGTACAGCAATTTTTCGAAATCAAGCTTGCTGTGACAAGCGTCTGGTTACAAAACATTTTTTTTCCACTGGCAATACGAACGTTACAGTTATGGTTCCAAGGTTACGGATTCCACTTGTGACCCACTGCCTCTGTTTCCGAAAGAATGAAGATTCTTTATGGCTGAAAAAATGCACGTGGACAAATGTTGGTGTTATATTTGTCTACAGCGATTGTGTGAGAAATAGATGCGTTTGCATGGCTGCATCTCTGCGTCGTTGACACGCAGGGGACAAATTTCTAAGAGTTCCAGCTTCGGGTCGCGTGAGAACCAACGTCTCGAGAATGCACCAGAACTAGAAATATCTTTGCAACTGGCATACTTTTCAAATGTAACTAGTTTAATTTAGAAATTAACTCAAATAAAATTTACTTTCCTTCATATTCTACCAAGACGAAGATGGAGGGTTAACGTTGAGATGGACCTATGGAAATCGGTAGGGATGGAAAAGAGTATATGGATCTTGCTCAGGATAGGGACAGATGGAAGGCCTGTGTTGCTGCAGCCATGAACCTTCGAGTTTAACAAGGCTAGAGAGTTAGTTAGTTAGTCATATTCTACCAAACATTTCTGTAAAAATTGTTGTAAATGTATTGGAACAACTATTAGGAAAGTTATTAAACTCTTGAAAAATGTTGTTCAAAGTTCACTTTATGCACAGATAAGCTAATCGGGCAATGTGCCTCCATCGGGTATCCAACCCGAGACCCTTTGATTATAAGGAGACAACGTTACCACTACGACATCGGGGGACACACTTGAAAGTTGCCTTTCCAACCTCACCCCAAGGCCATTTTGAAGGCTTTTGGATTGGTAATTTCAAATTATTTCATTAAGGGTCTCGGGTTCGAATCCCGCTCTGGCTTGGTTGTTTGTGAATGTCCATTCATCAATTTCATCACTCATCTCCATCTTCGCAAATTAGCCAAGAGGCACAAAACGCGAAGTAAAATAAACTAAATCAATCAATCAAATCAAATTCTTTCCTGAAACAAACATCTTCATTAACATTATTATACGAATATCGTGTTAAAAGCAACAGATAAGAGGACATTTAAAGATAATAATCCAATGTTCGAATCCCGTCCTGAGCATACCTTGATCAATTTCATCATATCATCATTCATCCTCATCCACGCGATTAGCAAAAAGTGGAAGAAAAGCAACGCTAAATAACACAAATCCAACTAATGGAAAATACTAAAATCTTTCTTAAAAAAACATACATTGTTAAAAAGCTTGTTAAACTTTTCTTCAACTGTATATAAAGTAGGTGTGTTATAATTGTCATTCATTACTGTGAGATTTGACCTTTTTTCTGATATGGTTTCGACCGTTAATATCTCAATGTTTCTACATAACACAATTGATTAATCATCTGTAGCGTTTTGAGCAAGAGTTTTGATTGATAGATTGATTTGGTGCATATTAAGGCTAATCGGGACTGGACCTACAGTTTAAAGTGGGATCCGAACCACTATTGCCTCCACCGGGTATCGAACCAGGGATCTCTTGATTACAAGGCAACGATGCTACCATCGGGGAGGCCCTAGCAAGGGTTTGGCTTTGAAATCATATTACAGTCCATCATTATTATTGATGTTAAATATGTTGAAGTTGGTGGATTGATTATTTTTTTTTATATAGCGTCGCTTTTCTTCCACTTTTAGCTAATTGCGAAGATGAGGATTAGTGGTAACGTGATTAAATTCATGAAGGGAAACTCACAAAGAACACCCATACCCAAGCTGAGATTCGATCCAGGAATCCCTGGTGGCGTAGCGCGATGTACTAACCACTCGCCATTTAGGTCGGCCAATGGAAGTTGGTTTTCTCACCCAACAGAAAACGAAGTAGCAAATTCATTTGGTAGACGCTATTCACGTGAACCTTGCATTTGGTAAGCTCAGAAGCTCAAAAAAACAGAAAACGTTTCCATAGAAGTGGAGCTCTGTAATTTGTCGAGAAGCTTTCTACATTTGAACTTGAAAGCACGTCGGTCTAAGCTTGGAAGATTGGCAAGAAGATTATACACTCGATAAGCTTCCAGTGCACAAAAGGGACAGAATACAAGCTTTCATTTCTGTATATTTTTTGCATGTTCCTACTTGAGATCGTGAGAAAACGGTAGTCAAATTTGGAGATTTCGATTGGCAAATGGAGAAGCAACCTTTTATCGTCTTTTGCTAGAAACCTTGGCGAGAGTTTAACTTTTTCTCAATTTTGGAACCATTTTTTACATTGAGAGACATTGTTTTCCTACCACTTAATCTGTACGATTTTAATTACCAGGAACTTGAAGATTAACTATTTTTCCTGAAACACTGAATCTACTGAACCATTTTTATGGTACGCGTATAAAAAGATGTGCCAAATGTTGCGTCAAAGAAATGTAAGTATAAAGGCTGAAATTCTTGCTATGTTTACGAGTTAGGATAGGTTTGTTCATGCAACCATAACAGCCCCCTAACAACCGGAACTTCAAAGGAAAAAACACGAGATTGTGTCCCACACGCAAAGTCTTGAAGAGAACCGTGTGAAAATTCTGACACCCTACTGCTCGACTGGCGATAAGGAGTCGCGAAGGAATGCCAGGAGTCCCGCAACGCCTCATGGAAGGAGAATGGTTTCCAGAAAGGCTAAACGGAGGAAAGGAAGGTACGCACAGACGTTGTAAGTTGATTTGCAGTTGTTGTTTTTTTATGTCCACTTTATACACAGATAGGATAATCGGGACGGGATCTACGGTTTAAACTCGGATCCGAACTATTTGAATCCCCCACAATCTTGATTACAAAGCGGCAGCGTTACCACTACGACAACGGGGAGGCCTATGGGCGTCGCCAGAATTTTTTGTGTGGGGTGGGGGGTCAGGCGCTTATAAAACTTTGCTACTCTATGAACCAGGTGAATGAATGTCGAGCAGACTGCTTATTTTTTACAGCTATTTTTTTAAAATTTGACACACCTAGTTTAGAAAAGGCTTTGAAATTTAGTTCATAAAGTTTATGAATGATTATCTCCATTGCTCTTTAATTTTACCTTAGAATATGCTGTTAGGAAGGTAAAAGAAACTAACGAAGGACTAAAATTAAATGGTATCACTCAGTTGTTAGAATATGCAGATGATGTAGACTTATTAGGTGATGATATAAATACAATTAAGAATAATGCTCAAATATTTTTCAAAACTGCTAAAGAGATAGGTTTGGAAGTTAACAAAGAGAAAACTAAATATATGCTTACAGGCCGAAACCAAGTGTTAGGTAATAATCAAATTCTAATTATTGATAACAACTCGTTTGAACCAGTTTCCAAATTCAAATACTTAGGAGTAATACTAACAAATGAAAATTATATTAAAGAGGAAATAAAAAGTAGGCTTAATTCAGGAAATGCATGTTACCTCTCTCTTCATAAACTTTTGTCTTCTCGTTTAATATCTAAGAAACTAAAAGTTAAAATATACAAAACAGTAATATTGCCTGTAGCATTATATGGGTGTGAAACTTGGTCCCTTACATTGAAAGAGGAACACAAATTGAGAGTATTTGAAAATAAGATCCTTACGAAAATCTTTGGACCTAAAAGGGATGAGGAGACAGGTGAGTGGAGAAGGTTACATAATTTAGAACTACATAATTTGTATTCATGTCCAGATATTATTAGAATAATTAAATCAAGAAGACTTAGGTGGGCACATGGCACGAATGGGAGAGGAAAGATGAGTTTACAGGATTCTTGTTGGGAAACCTGATGGTAAGAGACCTATAGGAAGGCCAATACGAAGATGGAGGGAGGGACAACGTTGAGATGGACCTAAAGGAAATCGGTAGGGATGGAAAAGAGTATATAGATCTTGCTCAAGATAAGGACAGATGGAAGGCCTGTGTTGCTGCAGCCATGAACCTTCGGGTTTAAGAAGGCTAGAGAGTTAGTTAGTTAAAGTTTATGTTGTGTGACCTCTCACATAAAAATATAATTTCTGAAATTTGTGAAACCATTCATTCCTTGGATTAAATTATCAAAATTTAAGTCCACTTTTACACACAGAAAGGCTAATTGGGATTGGGCCTACAGTTTAAAGTGTAATCCGAACCACTATGTGCTTCCACCGGGTATCGAACCCAGAATCCTTTGATTACAAGGCGACAACGTTACCACTGTGCCATCGGGGAGGGGGGGATAAGAAGATCCCCGTTAGGGATGACAAATCCTGGGATTGGTACCCAATACATCAGGTAAAAACTTTCTGGGAGAAAGTCACCTATATCCACTGAGACAGGCCCTTTCCGTGTCGAGATAAGAATGCTCGAGGAGATTGCTTTCTACGTAGAAGACAAATGATCACATGAGAAAAGAAATATCAGAAACATCTGCATGAATTCGCTATATCGTATCTCCTTTTCACTAACAGAAGAAAGTAATTAAAGAATTGACACGGTTTCTAAAAAATGTATATGGAAGATCTGGTTTGACTCTCAGACACCGACAATGCCGTAAACGTTATTGAAAGGGAAGATCCTTAAGCAGAAATGCCATGGCATACTAGGCACCGACTGGATGATAATCAAATGAGGAAGTCCATGTTAGGTGTGAATTCCTAAGAAACAGTGGAGTACAGAAGTAAACAAGAAAGCACAGTGAATGTGAAAGTTTCTGCAGCAATGATAGCAAGACGATAAAGAACTATTCTTTCGCTGGAAGGAAATGTTACAGACAGGAAGCTAATGTGTTTGGTTGATAAAACACACAGTGATTAACACCTCTCGATTATCATTCTTGACTTCTCAATGATCTGCGGAATGAACACTTTCACAGATTTGCATAGAACATCTTGATTGTATTGGATACGTGAACCTTTTCAAACATTTGAAACAGAATCTGACTGAAGGAAAATTTGGTGTACATTTTAATGCGAGAAGTAGGGACAGAAAATATTGGTGAATTCATGGGCGTAACTTGGGAGTCCGTGTCGCTTGCGCTGAGTCATTTGCGCCGTGACATATGTCAAGACCTTCCTTGGTGGGTTTTCCCACAATCCGGAGTGTCATTACCGCCGCGCGCACCTGTGTTTATGACGTTTATCTTCGATAGAAAAGGAAGGTGATTGGTAAATGAATGTAAGATGAAAGTATATATGAGGGATATACATTGGGAAATTAGTATTTATGTAAAACAGACTTGGAAGAGACGACAAGATGGCTGAGAATATGAAAATATCAATACATCGAAATGGACAAATGTGTTGAGTGTGTTCTTTCAAAGTACAGAAGCTCAAGCGATCTTCGAGGATGCCTTCCAGCATTTGCATTCCTACAAGAATTAAAATAACGTTTGTACTGTTCTTGTGCAAGTGTATCGAAATATTGTGTTTATATATATGTAGCTATTACTTATATAATGTTTACCAAAAATAACATAACAAGTGTACATTTACATTGCAATATTTTAACAATACTGTATTTACAATGCTTTTTTGACGATTAACTATAAATTATTAACAGTTAATAGGCTGATGCTGATTTATGTATTTTGTGTTGTGGTATAAAATTGATACAAGTAAAGCTGTGTAACGTCTTTTGAAATAAATAAATAAAAGTCATATTTGACTCTGTGGATAGGTTTAACATTTCAGTATAAACACAGCTGTGCAACGTCATAAACACAAGTTTGATTTTATGTTTTAAGTCCATTTTATGCACTATGCACCATGTGCCCATCAACGCACGGCGGTGATGACACACTGGATTGTGGGAAAACCAGCCGTGGAAGGTCTTGACATATGTCACGACGGAAATGAACCGATAAGAAGCCTCGGTGCAAACGACACGACACTGTAACTTTGGGGGTGGGGGATCTAACTTGGGACTTAACTTGGGGGGGCAGAATTAATAAGTTTCTCATCCCACAAAAATAGCGTCCAGATCTATTTTGCTGAATAGCTTACATTTATACAATCATAACAAAATACACTTCAATACTTTGCTACTCATGTCTCAGGAGGTTAACAAAAGTATCATTAACTATTAAATTTAGTAGCCTGAAAATTTTGGAGGCTTAATTTGCCCCCGCCAAGTTACGCCTATGGGTGAATTCATGGATTTAAGCCATAAGTGAGTAATATCACTAGAAAAATTGTATAAAGGTAAGTTAGTAAGTAGGTTACAAATATTTAAAAAAAATATTGACTTGAAAACAGTTTTTATTTTTCAACATAATCTCCACCAACAGCACTTATCATCCATCGCTTCCTCAGTCACCCCAAACCTGCATACGCTTAAAAGTCTTAGGGCTGCTTTGTCAGCTACAGTCGCACCTCACGTTCATCCGCGAAACGTTTGCCGCCACTGTGCGCATACTTTTTGGAAATTCAAACGATCATCATTATGTTGTAGGCTAAATCGTGAGAACATCTTATTGCAGTTGCTATGCTGTCTAAAGAAATATAATAGTGGATATTTTGTAAAAGAAAAGAAAATGTTTTCCATGCGTTTCTTCGGTTACAACTTAAAGTCGTGAACCGTCAGCTTTTGTGTACTCTGCTTTGTCTATTTTATTTTACGGATGACCTTCCCTTCATGAGCATACAGGTTTCTTCTGTAGACATTAACAGTCTCTCTCACCCTCGGCATATTTTACAAATCCTTCATTTCTTTCAAATTTGAATAACACACTTTGCTTTGTCCCATATGGCCTTTAAACCAGGCTTGTCCACAATTTCCTTCTAAGTAATGTTTGTTAATGGGTTCCAACTGCAACAAATCTGAAAAAAAAATGTTATGAATGAAGATATCCACGCACCTGCAGCTCTCAAAATTTCGGTTTCATGGACATTTGCCAAGTGAAAAGCTAGGACCTACTTCAGGAGATTCGCTTCCGCGTGTCTTCTCTCATTACTCGAAGAAGCACTCAAAGCTTCTACCCGGGGGGTGTGAGGGAGGGTTAACCCTAATTGCGCCCAAAAGTCACCCTTCCTTCCACGTAGTACACCCTTGACGGCATTATACAGACTAGCACTAAATGAACGGTCATGAAATTAGACGGGTGACGGAGCACAAACCCGTTTGTTCGGAGGTTTAAGAGAATGAAAGATCTCGTTGTAGAGTTGGTCCTTGTAAGCCATGTGATACAACCTGACAGTGTTTGCTCGAAAGGTCAGTGATGACCCAAAAGTGCCACAGAGAGAGTTCTGAAAGTCAAACTATAACTTGACAAGTTTAAAAACAAGACGCTGCAAATAGCTGTTGCGCAGCTCACACCACATTTCCCCACTTCATTCTCCGCAGCGACGTTGGTTCGCAGTGTTGCAGCCTGGAGGGAGCGGAATGGTCTGAGGATTTTCAACGAAATTTGTATTCGCTTTTTTCATGGGCTGTTTTCTACCTGTCGGAGTACAGAACTTCAGGTCACCTTTCGCCAACGACTCTTTTCCTTCTAAAACTTGAACTCTCCGATGGCGCAGTGGTAGCGTCGTCACCTTGTAATTAAGGGATCCCGGGTTCGATTCCCGGTGGAGGCACATAGTACTTCGGATCCCACTTTAAACTGTACGTCCAGTCTCGATTAGCCTTACTGTGCATAAAGTGGTCTTAAAACAACAAATCAATCCAATCCAATTCTTTTAAAACTTGAGAAACCATCCATTTAGATACTCCAGTGGCGGCGCTTGTGGACTCGACAACATTATACTTAAGTTTATGTAACTCATTCTGATATCGTAAATATGTTGCAACATTGTAAACAATTTCTCTGGCCTGTCCTGTAAGGGGCTTTCCAAAGCAGATTGTGGATTTCGTTGGACCCCGCATGATTTGATTTTTGCATTTCAAAAATATGCAGCCAAGAGTAAAGAGCAAGAACATTTCAATGCTTTAAAAAAAACACAAGCAAGCGTGTTATCAGATTGCCTTCTCGTAGTGATTGTTGTACGATAAACAAAATAACCCCCACACCACTCGGCTTTAAAAAAAACCAGGTCATTGCTCGATGTCGCATTCAGAAAATGAAGTCATTCGCCCAGTAGTTTCTCTTCGTTATAAACGTTCACGCGCGTGCGTAATACTACAGTTTACAATCCGCGCACCGCACGCATTTTCAAAGACCGGATTAAATCAAATGAACCACTGATAAATTGATATGAGCCGGCACCGACAATCTACACAGTAAAAACAGTTTGTCATATTTGTTTTAGCTTAATTTTGCTGAGTTGGCACCACTCGTAGTCTCAAGGCCGGACCAGTACGTAGAAGAGTGGTGGGAGGACGACGTAATAGGAAGTGCTCCGCAGCGATCTGCGCATATCGTCAGACTATAGGCAACGTAGCCAGGTTGACGTTGCCACACAGTGCGCGGGAACCAGCGACTTTTGTCCCGCTCTCGCTTTGCTTCTCCCATATGTGGCAACAGCGCAATTCTGCCCGGCCGCCTATTTTCACGGCCGTGCGTTTAGTATAATCTTCTGTGGGGTTCGTGTTGTGTTGTCCATATATGCCTGTGATCGTCCCTTCATCTGTTTCATCTCATCACCATTCATCCTCACCTTCGGAATTAGCCAAAAGTGGCAGAAACGCGATGTAAAATATTAGGTCAGTCAAAAAGTAAATGCAATCATTTTTTTTCACAGCAACAATAGAAAACTTACAATCATATCATTTTCCAACATAGTCCCCCTGCACTGCAATACACTTGGTCCAACGTTCCACAAGCTTTCCGATACCCTGAGAGAAAAAAAGGTTTTCGGTTGAGCAGCAAGCCACGTATGCACCGCTTCCTTCACCTGTTGATCTGTGTCGAATCGACGGCCTCTTAAAGCATATTTAAGTGAACCGAACAGATGGTAATCCGACGGGGCGAGATCGGGACTGTATGCAGGATGCTGTAACACCTCCAAGCCCAGATTCTGAAGAGTTTGAGCGGTGTTGGCGGCGGTATGGGGACGCACGTTGTCATGCAACAAAAGAATGCCTTCCGACAATCGACCTCGTCGTTTGCTTCGAATTGCAGGCTTCAACTTGTTCGAAAGCATATCACTGTATCGTTCACTGTTTATTGTTGTCCCCTTTTCCACATAATGTTCCATAATTATCCCTTCCGAGTCCCAAAAAAGTGTGAGCATCACTTTCCTGCAGAGTGTTGACGCTTGACTTTTTTTTTACTGGATATTCAGCGTGTTTCCATTCCATGCTCTGGCGTTTGCTCTCAGGTTCGAAGTGATGGATCCATGCTTCATCTCCAGTGATGATTCGTTTCAAAAAGGCTTCACCTTCGTTAGCATGTCTGTCCAATAATTGCTGACAGATTCTCACACGATTTCGCTTGTTCTCGTCAGTGAGTTCTTTAGGGACCCATCTGTCACCGAATTTATGAAAGTTGAGCCTGTTATGGATAATTTCATATGCAGAACCATGACTTACGTGCATATGGTTTGCCACTTCATCAACAGTCACTCGTCTGTTATTCAGAACCGCTCGCGGACTTGCTCAATGTTGTCATCAGTAGTGGATGTGGCTGGACGACCTGCTCTTTCCTCGTCCTTCACACTTGTTCGACCGCTTTTGAACTTTTCAATCCACTGGTAAACACTTCGCAGCGGTAAAACATTGTCACAGTATTGTACTGAAAGCCTTCTATGGATTTCAGCTCCTGGTACACCTTCAGACCACAAAAAAAACGGATTACAGAACGCTGTTCTTCTGTGGTGCACACGGACAGTGGCGCAGCCATGTTTACTTGGCAACACTGCAAAGCGAACTGAAGTGATGACGCTGTAACCTGCCACAGGCGAAGACAACGATACTATCTATCTGCTTGCGAGCGCAGAAAGCTGTACAGCCAACCTACGGAAGAAAAGAAAAACATTGCATTTACTTTTTGACTAACCTAATAAATCAAATCATTCATTCATTCTTTCTTTTACCCGAAGCCAAAAGTATCCGTCATCACGAGTTTCTTATTATTCAAATTGCTTAGGCAGCGCAATTCTTTTCCAAGTCACTCAGACATTTTTGCACATGCTTCGGAATAACATTATGTAGAAACTTGCAAGTTACATTTCATATTTACTTCTTTCGTTTTTCTCACTTTTAAATAGAAGTAAATAAATAAATTGTCGGTTGTGGAATTGATGACATCAAATGATGGATGTTAATGATAGTTAACTCTGATGGCAAGGGCGCCAGCAGGGGATTGGGGGGGGGGGGCAAAGTGGAGATATCTGGAAAGATATCATGTAAATTGTAGTGATATTATATAATAAATAATATTGTTTTCTGTGATTTACAGGCTGTCAGTTAATTAACTGCCATGTCCAACATTTTGAATGTTTTCACAAGAGACAATAGAATCATTTTGACTGCCGTAACTAGGGGTGTGCGGTATGTAAAATTTTTAGTCGGAACGAGATTGGTAAGAAAATGTTAATAATCCTAACGTTCGGGACTGAAAAAAAATCTCCATTTCCTCCCTAGGTCGGGAAATTTTGAAAATCTATAATTGTACACACTATTTCCCCTTCAAATGATTATTTTTGCTCTTCTGGTATAAAAACTGTTAATTTCAAGAAATTTAAGGTACTGATAGTGCAGAAAATATCAAGAATTAACCTCTTTAATAAGATCCTTGGGGATTACGAAAAGTCGGGAAACCGAAGTCGGGATCTGACCTTAATAATTCATACCCTGTCGTTTCGAATTCTTACTTTTTTTAGGGGAACAAAGGAGACCTCTGCACACAAAAACATGGATCAGTGGTTCTTTGAAGGACAGTAGATTGGGTGGTCTCTGTTTGATGTCTGTGCTTTGTGAAAAAGTACAACAGACAAGGAACTGTTCTTCAGCCAAGTCATAGAAACTTCTATTGTTGTTGTTATTATTGCTAATATCGTCAGTGTTGATATTATTGCTATTATTGTTATTATTAATAATAATAATAATAATTAGACTGTACTTTACAAATCGTAGAATTCAAATTGAATAGACGTTTATGGAAAGGGAGCAAGGCGAATCCAGTTTCTATCTAAATACGCGTAGTCGGTAGATTGGAGTCTGAACCATGGGCTTTTGCGACGCCGTCGTATGCGACACTAGCATTTCTGCCGTCATATGCGACACTGTATGGAAAATATATTCCATTACAGTTGCGACACCGTCATCTGCGACACAAAGTGTAAATAGCTTCCCTTCACACTTTATTCAGGCTTAGGACTGGCAGCATCATGAAAGCTTGTGCGTTTTTTAAAACCTTTATTAGTTTTCCTTCACACTGGCATCATGGAAGCTGGGTGTTTAAAAGCTGGATGTATTTATCCTTTGTTAATGACGGATTGTTTAGATACCTTGTCAGTATAGGATCAGACTTAAATGCCTTGTCAATGTAGAAATGTTGAATGGGTCGTTTCTCTTGTAGTTGAACCAACATCTTACTATATTCATTCTAATTCCTGAACGTACGCCATTCTCCTCAAAAAGCGCTTAAGATCTCTATGCATTTCACAGTCGGCAAACGCTCTTTGTATTCTCTCATCTAATGTAATGTACTGACGTCGTCTACGTTTCCATTTAAGATTCAAGGCCCTCCTCTCACATAAGTAGTCGTTGTACACAGCTTCTAAACTTAAAGTCTTCACTAATTGTTACACGTTAGGACTTGACTTTTCCGTCAATACATTAACTGTATGGTTCCATTCCTCGACTGCATTGTTAGACCTGTACCGCTGTTGGTAGCAGTTGTACATGGAAATGTCGAAAACAGAGTTGTTCATCCACTGTTCAAGCTATTGCTGCTGCACGTACGCAAATGTCGCTAATTCTGGTAAACAAATTAGAAATCGTAAGGGAAAATCCAAGCAGTGTCGCTTATGACGGGAAAAAACAGTTTTTGCCTTAGTGTCGCAAATGACGGTGTCGGAAATGTCGGAACTCCGACGGGAAAGGGGTTGAACGGGTCCATGAACCCCCGCTCTGGAAATTGACATCGTTCATATAAAGATACAAGAAAGTCAAAAGTTTGTTACTCTTATTGTTAAGAACAGAAATAAAGTTAATCTAGTTAGGATTCGAACATAATAATCAACTTAAAAATTCATTGGATCGAAAACATTGAGTGAAAAATACATGAACAATGTTATGTTCTACCATTTCATCCAAAGAACAAATGGTTCCACAGTTTTCAAAATTCTAATATTTTGAGTTGTAGGTGAGAGGTCACACAACAAACTTTATGAACAAAATCTTTCCCTAACATTTAAAGCTTTTTCTTGAGCAGGACGTGCAAAAGTTATTATCAAAATGCATTTCAAATACTAACTGCATAAAATGCAAAATATATCATGGAAAATAGTTGTGCTCGTATTCACTCGTTTGGTAGATGCTATGCTATAACCAGCACCACTTACAAGTGTAGAAAGTATGAACCCCCCTCAAGCAGATTTGGCTATACTTAAAACAAGCTCAACATGAGCATATGAGCTTTTTTGCTCAAGTGTGGAACCCTGTCTAATCCAAGATTTTTGTAAAAATGCCCTCGGGAATTTCTCGGAAAGTATGAACCCCCCTCAAGCAGATTTGGCTACACTTATAAAAGGCACTTCTGTGAGATTGTTGTCCATAAACTTGTTAAAAATATGCCCCTCTTGATATTTTTTTTGGCCACACTTAAAATTAAGCCAAGATGCTCATATGAGCCACCCACACCCACCCACACCCACCCACCCACACCCACCCACCACATATTTACTTCCGGTCCACTTCCGGTCTACTTCCGGTCCACTTCCGGTTTGCCTACTTCCGGTCCACTTGTGGCCAAGTTGTGGCCTATTTCTGGTTTATTTTTATTGCATCATGTTTTGCAACAAATTATTAGACACGTGTTGTTTTGTGATTGGTTGGTTATGACATAATGTGATGATGTGTTATATTCTGATTGGCTTATTGTTTCAGATATTTTCAATGCGGTCCGTGCTTAGGGTATATAAAGAGATTTTGCATTGCATATCAGCCAGTATTGTAAGAGCTGTTGAAGAGTAAGGTTGTGTTGTTGCAGTGCTGAACCCAACTGATAATTTTTATTAAGTATAGAGTTTTGATTTGAACCCCAAGAAATTTTATATAAATACCAAAGCCAAAAATATTAACACACACACACACATACACACATACACACACACAAAGCACAGTGCTGAACCCAACTGATATTTTTATCCAGCATAGAATTTTGATTTGAATCCCAAGAAATTGTATATAATAAACAACAACAAAAATGCCGAATCAAAAATATTGTAATCAATGCAAAAAAAATATATCCAGCCCCAATTGGGCCAAGCACCAAAAGATTTGTAACCCAGACAAATACAGAACTCCCACAAAAATATGCCCCAAATGCAATAGAAAATACAGCATGCAATACTTCACATATACACATAAAGATACTTGTTCTGTACAGTCATCAATATTGCCCCCACAACCATCCACATCTGGTCTGAAAAGAAAGCATGAAGCACCTGTTAATGCTGGACCTGCAAAGCAGCCACGCTATGCACCTATCCATAGCAGTTTTAATGGCCAATTAAGGGATTATCGGTTTGTATCAGAGCCAAGATGTGGTATTAAGAATTTTTTGAACAGTGTAAATCCAGATGTGCAGGCAATTCTAAATGCACAAAATGGCTCTTATAAGCTCTCCCTCAAATTGTTTACACAATATAAGAAACCAAATGGCACAAAATTTACACAGCCCCACATAACAGAAACTGTACCGGTATATTCAAATGCAAATTCAGACACAATAATAAGCAGTTTGATAGATCAATTGAATATTAAACACTCTGAATTTGCGGCAAAAGAGTCTGGATGGAGCCTATGCGGTTCTCCACACAAGTTATATGTTAATATTTCTGAATTCAGCCCATTACAAGGTTCTACATATCTGCCATTACCTGCCAATATTAAAAACAAAACAGCCGTGGTTAATATAAAAAATAATGATGAGAAATGTTTTTTGTGGTGTATTTTAGCTGCTTTGTATCCAGTTTCAAGGAATCCTCAGAGAATAAATTATTACAAACAACATGAGCACGATTTTGATGGGGCAATAAAGGGTTTAGAATATCCAATGTCTGTTCAGAATATTGATAAATTTGAAAAAAAGGCCCGGGATATTAATGGCAAACAATTATCTATTAATGTATTTATTTGTTCCACAGGCCGTGGCAATTGCTTGATAGCACCTCTCAGAATCAGTACAATTGATGATGATTCTGCTGTCCCGATTGATTTGCTCTTAATTGAAGGGGATGGCAAATATCATTACACTCTGATACATAATCTTGAAGCTTTAGTGAGAACACAACTAGACAAATCCAATACAATATTCAAGTTGTGTAGAAGATGTTTAAGTGTATTTGATGGTAGAAAAATGGTGAATAGGGTTCGGGAAGAGAATGCAGAAATTGCAAAAAATAAGTTAATTGAGCATTTAAAATACTGTAAAAATCATAAACCTGTTCATATGGTGATGCCAATGCCAAGTGAAAATTGCAAATTCAAAAAGTTTGAAGCCTGGTTGGAACACCCAGCATATATTGTCTGTGATTTTGAATCAAATCTCAAACCTCTTGCATTCTGCAATCCAGATCCTGAAGAATCTTCAATTACACCATACCAGCTACATGAACCTTCCAGCTTTTATTATGTGGTTGTACAGGATGGTGTTGTTAGTAAAAAAGATTCATACATGAGAGCAGATGCCATCAAAAAATTTGCACATAGAATAGAAAATGAGTGCCGTGACATAGCATCTAATATCTTATTAAAATCAAAACCCATGTTGCCTTTAACAGAGAAACAGATTGAAGATTTCAACAATGCAGAAAAATGCCCGCTATGTGATTGTGAATTTTCAGATACAAAAATCAAGGTAAAACACCATTCTCATACAGATGGTCGATATAAACAGGCCCTGTGTAATAGCTGTAATATTAAGATCAAGAGACCAAAATTTGTCCCTATATTTTGCCATGGAGCATCCAATTATGATTTCCATCATTTGATCAGGTACGAGGGGTTTGACAAACAGAATTTAAATATTTTAGCAGAAAATGATGAAAAATATATATCTATTAGCAAAATAATTAAAGTTAATGGTGTTCCTATTCACATAAGATTTCTTGATTCTTACAGAATTTTATCAGCTAGCCTGGCTACACTGGCCACTCAATTATCTGATGATCAATTCAAAATCACATGTGCCTTGTTTCCAAATCAGGACCTGAAATTAATTAGGCGGAAGGGTGTATATCCATATGACTATGTTACAGATTTTTCTAAATTTGATGAGTGTTCTCTGCCACCGCAACAAGAGTTTTACAGCAAAATCAGAGGATCTGGAATCACTGATGAAGATTATCACCATGCCCAATTGATGTGGAACAATTTAAAATGCCAGACATTTGGTGATTATCACATGGCATATTTAAAACTTGATGTCACTCTCTTAGCTGATATATTGCAGGCATTCAGAAAATCTTCTATGCAAAATTATAGGCTGGACCCAATATATTTTTACAGTGCCCCGGGCCTAGCATGGGCTGCAATGTTTTTAAACACCAAAAAGCAATTGGATCTGATCCAAGATCAAGATATGTATCTGTTTATGGAGCAATGTATAAGAGGAGGCATGGTGCAATAGGGCGTGTCATTTAAGGACGGAAAATTTTCTTTTGCGAATTTGCTCAATGAGGGGTTCTGAAAATATGTTATTGGACATGAGGAATCCAAATCTGCAATTATTTTTATGATTGGTTGATGATTAGCTTGGTAAATTGAGGTTTGTTTGAAATGCACTAAAAAAAAGCCAAAAACTCGCATTTTGAAGCGAAATTGAAGTTTTTAATCATTTTATACAAGTGAAAATATAAAGAAATTTTGTTTCCAGCTGTAACAACATATCATTACTTTATCTTATAACGTCCTATTATAGTAAAAAAATAATAACATTAATTAGAATTAATAACAAGTTTCATTAAGTCCTGTTTTGATTCATTTCTTGACAAAAGCCGACGACCTGCTTCTTGGCCTCTGATGTAGCCCTCCCTTTTTTCCTGTGTATACACTTTTCCTGCAGCCTCCGTGACTTGTTTCACACATCTTTCAATCCCTTGACCATGACAAGGCCACTGAGGAACTTGCATAGGCTTGTCAATAAATTCCTTTATTTCTGTCAAGGCCATTTTGCATGTTAATGGAGGTTCATAAACTCCATCAAACCAGTCTATCAACTCCAATAAGTTTGAAGCAGAGGTGTTTATAGAAGGTGTCTTCCTTGGACGTACTGAAAGGTCTCCAAATGTATCATCATTGCCACCTCTCAAATCGATGATCTTTTGAATTCCAGCTCTCCTTTCTTCCTTATTATTTGAGCACAGCAGTGTCTGAATTAACATTTCACTAAATGCATACCACGCTGAACGCTTAACAGTCGGCAAAACAGCATTTACTACAGCCTTGTTTTGCAGTCTAAGCTGTTGCAATTGAAACAACAAATGACGGGGGCCTTCTATCCACAAATGTTTTACTTTGATATTGAACCAACACGGATAGTACACACCAACGATGTATTCCACAATCAGCCTTAAATTCTCGAGGCTTTTGCCTTTTAGGCCATGTTTGGAAACCCACAAGCGACAAAGTCTGTTTGCTGTTGTAAGCCACCTTGAATGGCTCACTGGTCCAATTTCAAGAAGTGCCAGAGTATTGGGAAGTTTACCTGCTCTTATGGCCTGTGTAATTCTATATCCATACGCTTGATCGGTTGACAGATCCTTCACAATACAGTCACTGAGTTCAATAATAGGTACTCCAATTGAAATTTTTGGAAATTTAGGATTAATATCAAGCTCTGTAGCTGCATCTAACATTTTACCAATGTCACCTGTCCACTTGTTGTTTGACAAAGTCTTCCCATCAAGGGCTGTGATTAAATGGCGAAGAGGTAACTCGTTGGTGTGAAGAGCACAAACTAGCCAGTTAAGTTTGCGCCCTACTTTGACTTCTACCCAGTGCATGGTGCCACCTTCCCAGCCGGTATTAATATTTGTTGAATCACCTCCAATTGCTTGTATTGTTTTATCAATACCTTTCTCGTTCATGAAATTAAGTAAATTGTCAGCAATTATTTCAGCTGGTTTTTCATTCTTCGAGCTTTTCTCTGGTGTAAAGTGATAAAGGTATCTCCCACCTGGCTCACTACAAACTGAATAATGTTGTTCTTTCATAGTACTGGGAAACTGCTGCTCTGAATTTTCAGCCTTCAGCATAACTTTAGTTGAATCTTCACGACCATCGAAAAATATGCAATCAATTTGACCCTTCTTACAAATTTCTTCAAATTCATTGTCTAATGATGACATCAATTTCTCCTGCGCTCTCTTTACTTTATTGTGGTCAACAACAAGTTTCGTGTTTTCTTCAGTGATCAAGCCAATATCAATAAATGCAGCGGTGGTAATTGCAGCTGTGGCACGAAGACCAACACCGTATCTGATGCTCTGCATAGCAACATTAGGTATATCTAATGTATTGTACTGTTTCTCTCCATTAGAAGTTGAAGGAGCTGCTAAATCATAATTTGATTCACTTCCATCTTCTGTATCAGATTCTTTTTCCTCATTTCCAACCCCAGAGGAACTTTCTTCATGTGATGGAAGTGAAGAAGTCTGCATGCATTCCTTTTTATATTCAGCAAGTCTTGTTCTCTCAACTTCTCCTCGCTTTTGCTTCTTTATCAGTCTGTTATGTTCTGGAAAATCTGGCAAACCAATTTGGTGTGGTCCAATAGAACCAATCTTGTTTCTCTGGCCTTTAATGAAAGCAAGTTCTTTCACTGGGATCTTCTTGTCTTTAGAGCATGTACAATTAATGTGAGCTTCTTTTGTACAATATGTAGCACAGCCAAATTCAGAGCACATAATGATTTCACATTTGCAATTGAGAATGTCAAAGAGCTTGTCAAGCTTTGAAGCAAAAGCTTCTTTAATATCTAACTTGCCCCTTCCAAGAGATATGTTTTTTGCTTGCTCCCAACTTTCTTGAATCTTTGCTAATACTGTAACTCTTGAATTCACAACAGGGAAAACAAAAGAACAGTTTGCTCGTTCCCATTTTTCAAGTACTTTAGGATATATGTCTTTTGCAATACTGGCAGCTGGATAGTTTCTCATATCCTCACCACTTTGTTCTCTCAGCAACATTCCATATCTTAACACGTCTCGCAAAGTTGGTAATTCAGAAGGCAACATGTCTCTTCCACTTCCAATAAGGTTGCTCATATGTGTGAATGTTCCCTGTCTTGTTCTTTTCTTTGTAGTCATAGTGAAGC
Source organism: Lepisma saccharinum (assembly GCF_977018435.1). Classification (NCBI taxonomy): domain Eukaryota; kingdom Metazoa; phylum Arthropoda; class Insecta; order Zygentoma; family Lepismatidae; genus Lepisma; species Lepisma saccharinum. The sequence goes on from NC_139246.1 coordinate 7,308,863, forward strand.
AGTTATCACTGGTTGTAGAAAGCAAAAAAGATATCACATACCGTATCTGCCACGCCACAGCCACACTGTCATTGACACAGTTGACACCGATTGCAACTCTCAAAATGGAAATTCTTCAGTCTCTGTTGGAAAAAAGAAAGGAGTATAATATTAATATTAACAAAATATAACATACTAATAGCAAAATATTAATAGTGCAGATAACTACAATACATATATAAGAGAACTACAATAACTTGTAATCAATTTTAGGCAGTTATCAACATCTGTTTTTATAAAAATTTGGGAATAACCCATACGTTTAAATGACAGAAAAAATTAAAAAATGTTAAAAAGTAGGAACTTTTCACATAGATATTTACCAAGCAAGACCTAAATATTTACAAGTAACCAAAATATATTTCAAATTACCTAATCATACCACAACTTTTTAACACCCCTCAAATCAGGATTTTTAAAGATGAAAAATTCAACACGCCCTAATGGTGCAATGTTCTCAGAGATATGCCAGAGCAAATAACAAATATATGCCTGATTATGATCCAGCACGGCCATCAAATTATATATTGTATGTAGATGCCAACAGCCTCTATGGTTACGCTATGATGGATAAACTGCCATATTCAGGGCTTGAATGGGTTGAAGATTTCAATATTGAAGATCTTAAGGATTTTGATGACAGTGACTATGGCCTCTTCTTAGAGGTTGATCTGACAATTCCTGATGATTTACACAACAAATTTTCTGATCTGCCCCCAATTCCTGAGGTTAAGTGCTCACCTGGCTCTAAACAGAAGAAGCTCATGATGACACTGGAGCCAAAACAGGGTTATGTCATATATTACAAGAACCTCCAGTTCCTGATGCATCATGGTGTTCAAGTGACCAAAATTGGAAAAGTTTTGAGGTTCAGGCACTCAAAATGGTTGAAGCCATACATTGATACAAACACAGAGCTTCGAACATCTGCAAAGAGCCAATTTGATAAATCTTTGTTTAAATTGATGGTAAATTCTGTATATGGCAAAACTATTGAAAATGTCAGAAAACATACCGATGTTAAAATAATTACTGACCCCAGCCTGAGCAAAAAATTGATAGCAAAGCCTAATTTCAATTATAGAAGAATTTATGATGAAAATATGGCACTTTTCAACATGAAAAAAACAAAGATTAAATTTGATAAGCCTATTTATGTAGGGGCTGTAATATTGGAATTGGCCAAATTACATATGTTAAAATTGTATTATGATGTGTTGAAGCCTTTTTATGGTGATTGTGTAAAATTGATGTACATGGACACTGATAGTTTTGTTCTTGATATTCAAACAGAAGATGTTTATCAAGATATGTCCCAGCCTGAATTGCTTGAATATTTTGATACCAGTGAACATACAAAGATTCAACCCCACAACAAAAAAGTGCCTGGTAAGTTAAAAGATGAGACACTTGGTGATGTTATTGTGGCATTTGCTGGGTTAAGTGCCAAGATGTACAGTTTTGAGACATGTAGTGGTGCTGTTGCCAAAAAGGCCAAGGGCATTGGCAGAGTGACTGTTGACAAAGAGCTTGAATTTGAAGATTATAAAAATTGTCTCAAATCCCAGAGTTTAATCAAAACATCAGAATCCAGAATTCAGAGTGAGGATCACTTGCTGACTAGCAATATTGTAAGAAAAGTGGCTCTGGACCCACATGATGATAAGAGATGCATTTTATCATGTGGCATACATACTTTACCATGGGGTCATTGTTATTTGAAAAATGGCAAACAATGCCCAATTACAGAGCATGATTTGAAATAAATAAACATGCCTATGAACTTATTTGGGTTCAAAAAACGGGCTGTTATGGAGCTGCCAACACCACAACCCTCTTCTGATATGCAGTCTATGCTGTCTAAACTGAGTGGTTTCTTAATTATTCATCTGAACAGCATACTTACAGATGTTGATGATGAAACAGGCAAAATATTGTACATATTTAACAATAATTTAAATCATTACCAATTACCTGTAGGTGGGCAATTACAATTTATTACAACTCCTGAGGGTGATGTTAAAATTTCAGTAGGGAGAAATATTTACAGAATTAAGCACTCAAACATGATTTCTGGCACTGTTTATACTGTTTCTGCTGGTGACTGCTTATATATTGAGGTCCCGGGATCATATGACAAGCTTATACCCTTTTTTATAGAATTAAGAATCAGATACTCAATAATAAATAACCAATAAATCAAAAATGCCTAATGATATTTTTGGCCATACAAGACATGAAGATCACAGTGATGAGATTTTGATGCTTGATGTCAGAGTCAAGAAATTAAGAAGTGATTTACAAGCTTTACAAACCACACTCAATGCCAGTCTTCAATTAGAAATTACAAATTTGCAATCACAATGCATGGACCCTCTTCTTAAAATTGATTCTGAACTCAAATTGCTGCTTCAGAAATATACTGATTTGGCCACATTGGATAATTTTCAAAGTTTAGAAGAAGCTGTAGCAGCTCTTCAAGCCAAATTTAAGACCCAGGCCACCAACTCTGAGCAATTGAAACAGCAATTGGAAGAGCAGATAAATAATGTCCAGACACAGCTCCAAACAATTGTCAAAAGCATAAAATCACAAGAAGATTTTGATCTAGTGATTTCCACTCTAAAGGAACAGATTCAGTCACTCCAAATACCTAATCTGGACCCTCTGAACAATGCCATAGCCGAGGTTAAAGAAAAAATTGAGACACTTGAAAATTTTTTGAACAATTTGCCATCTTCTGATGCTTTGAATGCAATAACTCGGAGTGTAGCAAATATTAAGCTCCAACTTGAAACATATGAAGATTTTGGAAAAATTCAAAGTTCCATAACCCATCTTGAAGGTACAATAGCAGCAGTGCAAAGTGATTTGGCAAATGTACTAGAATCCCGATTGCCTGGGATTGTAGATACCCTTGTTAGTGTCCAGCAACAAATCACAAAGCTTGAAAACCTCAACACTGAATCTGAACTGTCTCATTTTCAACACTTGATAGATGATATCCAAACAAAACTTGAAATTTTACAACAATCCACACCCACTCAGGCAGATATAACCCTGCTCCAAAATGCTATGCAAAATGTGGCTGATGCTTCTGAATTAAACAATATGAAATTGGCACTTGAATTTTTACAAAATACAGTATCAAATCTGCCTACATCACAGGAACTTAAAAATATTAAGAGGGCAGTGAATCGCATATTGAAATCAGAAGATATCAAAAATATCCAAGCAGAGATCAAACAACTCACTCAGACAGTGGCCACTCTACCAACCAATCAACATATTAATGAACTGCATGCCCTGTTTGAGGATATCAGAAGACAGGTCCATGATCTTACTGCTCAAAATTCAAAATTGGCAGTTGTTGAAAATTTGCAACAAATTGTAGCTAATATCAAGCAACAGCTAGGGACCATGGAATCCAATCAAGCAAATGCTCTGTCTGTTTTTGCCACCCAGCTACAAGAAATTGTGCAACAATACAAGAGACTTGCTGTGGACATAAAAATCAAGCCAGGCCATGATGATGTTGTTAGGACTATCAATGAGCACCTTGAATCTGTAACAAGTAGATTGCTCACAGCAGAAAAGGAAATAACAGGCATAATTGAAAATCCTAAACATACAGTAATTCTTGAATTGTACAGCATCCCCAACAAAGAATATGATTCTCCATTTACACCAGGTGGCAAAATATATATGCTGTCCCCTGCACAATTTTATTACCAGTTTTTTGTTGGGGGCACATTGAGACCAATCAAGATCAAATATTGGCTACAGCCACAGGCACACCACTACCCCACCTTATCAATAACAAATGCTGATAACAAAGTAAAAATCACCCGTGTAGAATTAGAGGATTTTACAGACCCCAATACATTAGAAACAGCCTATGTTGAAGATGATGGCTCTTTGGAATTTAAAATACATATAGGGGACAAATTATATTTAGAAAATCCTGCAGTATCAGCTGCTGAACACCCTATAGTTGCAATATTCTTGTTTACATATTATGTCTAGACAAATTATTGTTGATGAATTACACAGACAAGCCAGACATAATTTTAAGAGACTGCCAGTAGTTACAAAAAGCATAGATGATTTATGGCAGAGCGACTTGATTGAAATGTCAAGTGGACAGTTGAAAAACTTAGACAAAATCAACAAGGGCTACAAGTATCTACTCACTGTAATAGACACATTTTCAAAATTTGGCTGGGCTGTGCCACTCTAATCCAAGACTGGAAAATGTGTTACAGAAGCTTTTAGAACAATCATCAATCAGAGTGGAAGATCACCGCGCTATTTGCAAACAGATAATGGCAAAGAATTTTATAATTCAGTGTTTCAACAATTTATTAAAAGCCAGGCAATAAAACATTATTCGAGTTACAGTGATCTCAAGGCCTCAATTGTAGAGAGATTCAACAGAACCCTAAAAAATCTTATGTATAAACAATTTACACTGCAGGGTAATTATAAATGGATTAATATTCTTCCAGAACTTCTACATAAATATAACAACTCGGTCCATTCTACAATCAACATGAAACCCTCTGAAGTAACTTCATCTGATGAGCAAAAATTGATCAGCACTGTTTATTATCCTAAATACCAGCCAACAACAAGAAAGGCCAAATACAGGGTGGGTGATCAAGTAAGAATCAGTAAATATAAGCACTTATTCAAAAGGGGCTTTACAAGAAACTGGAGCACTGAATTATTTACAGTGGTTCAAATTAAACCCGGGACCCTTAACACATATATAATAAAAGACCACCGAGGAGAAATTCTCAAAGGCAGGTTCTATGAACAAGAGCTCAGCAAAACTAAACAGCCTGACACATATCTCATAGAAAAAATTATCCGCAGAAAAGGCAACAAGTTACTTGTCAAATGGCTGGGTCATCCGGAAAACAGCTGGATTGATGCAAACAAAATAATAATATGAGCACCTGGGATGTTATAAAAAGGCTGCCAGAACCTGAACAGCAGAATAAGAGAAATGGGAAGTTGCTACCTGATAATATTAGGTGTCTTATTGTTGGGCCATCTGCTTGTGGTAAAACTACACTAATGGTTGATAATTTTTTATTGGCACCCAACTGGTTAGACTGGAAAAACAGGCACTTGTATGTTTTTTCTAAGAGCTTGGAACAATTAAAATATCAGCAGCTGATGAAGCTTTATGATGGATTGGATATTGCTATTTTTGAACCAGATGTTAAGCCACTTCATGAATGTCTCGATAATTCTGTTGTTGTGTTTGATGACATTATACTGGATAATCAAAACAAGGTTAGAAACTTCTTTACACAGGGCCGGCACAAAAATATTGATTGCTTCTACCTGGCACAGACTTTTTCAAAAATTCCGAAGCAACTGATCCGAGACAACAGCAATTTTATATGTGTGTTTCATCAAGACCATACCAACCTCAAACACATACATGAAGAATATGTAGGTGGGGACCTGAGCTACAATGATTTTTCTAAGTTTTGCAGCAGGTGCTGGAATCAGGACAGTTATGGGTTTGTCACAATTGATATGACAAGAACACCCAATAGTGGCAAATACAGAAATAAAATCAACAATTTTCTAGACATTGAAACATAAATAAATAACCATGAAAAGGCCAATCATTGATGATCTTAAATTAAGAGATTATCTTGTAAAAAGATTTAAGGGATGGAAATCAGAGAACCGAGGAATTTATGAAAAACACAAACAAACAGAACAGCCCATAATTGATGCTATTAGTGAATTAGGTAAAAATATCAAAACTGTTACAGAGCAAAATCAAAATTTAATCACAGAGCTTGTACCTGTAGCTGCAAGGAACATATTAGATTATCCATTCACCCCACTTTCCAGTATTCATACACCTAGTCCTATTGGTCCTAGAAGAATTGAAGCTACTCAGGATCCTATTGAATTGGGTCTTCTTGCTCAAAAATATTTAACCACACCTAAAGACAATAAAGATGAGGTGTTTGGCTTATATGCCGACACAGAGCTTGATGGTAGCATTATACATAGAATTGGCAATTTCAGAGTAACATTTATGGGGGATGATCTAATTGTATATTCAGAACCTCATCTTGAAGAAAAAGGTGCTTTTGTTAAGTACCCCGGCACACCTGGATTGTGGGAACTGATGACTAGGAAAAGGCCTGGCAGCTATACAGATCAAGATTATGAATATTACAAAGAAATATTAATAAAATCAGATGCTCTATACCAGAACAATGATCCCACACAAAAAAGAGTCAAGTCTAGCAGTGGAGCAAAATACAACAATTTAATCAAGCCCATATGGTCACAAATCAAGACTGGAAGTGGAATCAAACAATACAACACCCTGCCTAAAGAATTTGTCTGGGTTGATGATGTCAGGAAACTTGTAGATAGGTTATTGGTGATAGCTGGGGAGGAAAATGCTGGCAACCACAATTTTTACAATGAAAAGGTTGGAATTATGGACATGATAAGCACCAAATTGTCTAATTTTATAGTGAATGACACTAAGGGGATTGGATATCTTATAAAAATTATTAATATTTTACCCCCTAAATTTTGGAATATTTCTGAGGGTCGGGGCTTGGTTAATGACATTATAAACAAGCTGCCATTTGAACTACACATTCCAGGCTATCAGTATTGTGGTCCAGGCACAAAATTGGACCATAGATTAAACAGAGGTGATCCTGGTGTTAATCCCCTAGATGCTGCTTGTAGAGACCATGATATTGCATACAACACACATTCTGATCTTGACAAGAGACATGTTGCAGATAAGAAATTAGAAGAGGCTGCATTTGGCAGATTTGTAAGCAAAGATGCATCTTTGAGTGAAAAAATAGCAGCATTGGGAACCACCATAGCTATGAGCACCAAACAAAAATTGGGGTGGGGGTTGTGAATATGTATATAATAAACCTACAATGAAGGCCAAGGGTGTTATGTATCAAATACCTTATGCAGGTCTCAAATCTCTTGGGCCTATTGACAGCCTTTTAACCAAAAAACAGCGCAAGAAAAAAAGCTCTTGTATTGCCAAGGGCCATGGTATGAAATTGTTGCTTAGTACTCCCCAATTAAAAAAATTACAGCAATCAAGAAAAAAATCACATGTGGGGGGATTTATATTTACCATCCCTGCCATCTTAGCTGCTCTCGGGGCTGTTGGGAGCTTGGCTGGGGGATCAGCCCCCATAGCAAAAACAGTAATAGATGCCAAGAAAAATAAGGCAGAATTAGATGAGCAGAAGCGCCATAACCTGGTCATGGAGAAACAAGGCAAAGGTGTTAAGAGAGCCATGAATAAGTTTAAAAAAAACAAGAGCCGCTTACAAACCAAGATATTGAAGCTTTAATCAAGCCACTGGGCATCAAACATTTTAGAGGTGTGTACATGTCTGATTCTTTGCCAGAGCAACCACTCAACAAAGAGTGTGGCATTGTTAATTTGGATAAGTTCAAAAATCAGGGCACTCACTGGATCTGTTATCTTAAATATTTAAAAGATGAGGCATTTGTGTTTGATTCATTTGGAGGTGTTCCACCTGAAAATTTAATAAAATATTTAAATTCAGCTAATCTTTATTACAATAATACCCGTGTTCAAAACTTCAAAGATGTTAATTGTGGACATTTGTGTTTATCTGTTCTTAGATATATGTCTCAAATAAATAAACCATCAATTGAAAATTTTCAAAAAGCCTTGTGGTATCTGAAACATCATGGGGGTATTCCATCTCACCAGCCAAAATTCAATATTGAAACTCAAATTGCATGATGACATAGTGTATCCCAAAACAATAGCTCTCAGAGCATTTTATGGCATGTACCTGATCCCTAATATTACACACCACAACAACACAATTGCAGTTGGGAATGAAAAAATTGTCATTACTCCAGGGCAATATAATCTGTCCACTCTAAATGCTCAATTACCCAGAGGTATAGTATTAACTCAAAATTCTGTCACTCACAGAGTAGAAATTGTATCTGCTACAGAAACAGTGGATCTGGGTACTATAGGAGAGCTGTTAGGTTTTGAGAACAACACAAAACTTGAACCAGGCATCAAACACACTGCTATGAATATACCCAAATTCTTAGCCATAGAAACTCTAAATATTCACTGTAATGTGGCAGAGGGTATGATCACCAAATCAAATGGCATAGGCACTCACAAACAAACAGGCATTATTGCAACATTCAAACCTAATTCTGAATTTATGGAGCCCATCATCTACAATCCATCCCCAACATTATATTTTCCTGTGTGCCATAATAGAATAGATTATATTGAATTGATGGTCACTAATGAGAAAGAAGAATTAGTTGATTTTGCTGGAGCCACAACAACTGCTATCATAGAGATTAACATTTAAATAAAAATACATACAAGAATAAAATGGAAAATATTGAGAGTTATGAGCTACAATCATTCCCCCCAAACAGGAGGACATTTGCAAATTTAAATCAACCCAACACAGAGATTGAGGTTGATCTTGATGTAGGGGATGGATTTATACACCCCCACAGAGCAGATCTATACATCAAATTTGATGTTGTAAAGCTCGATGGTACCGATTATCCGGCAAATTCAAATATAAGATTGGTAGATAATTTTGTGCCACATCTATTCTCTGAAATTGAGGTCAGAAAGCATGGCGTTGTTATAAACAGAGTGGATTATCCCGGCATTACCTCCACAGCTTTGGCCACATTAAAATTATCCAAAACCGAGGCTTCTTACTACAAAATAGGTGGATTTGAGGCTGGTGATAAGATATTATCCAAGAGCCACACAGTGCTGTTCCCTATGCGCCTGTTGCCAGGATTCTTTTCAGATTACAAAGATATTATGTGGAAGGGTGGTTTAAGAATCACATTTAGAAGAGCTGCAAATGATAATAATGCTTTGATGAGGTACAGTGCATTAAACTCTACAGGGGAAGCTCTGCCTAATACCCTACCTGATGAGGGCAAATGCATTATTCAGACTATGGAGCTAAGAATCCCTGTTGTTGAATATGAGGCCAGTTATGCTCTTAAATACAAAGCTGATATATTAAAAAATCCACAGATTTTTCTACAATTTTATACATATCAATGTGTACAGAAGCCCGCATCTGGTACATATTATGAGTTTGATGCTACAAATTCATTCTCCAGCATACAATATGACATGCCGGATTTTGTAGTGGTGCTGTTTCAGACTGGAAGACACAATAATCAGGAAAAAATTTCAAGTAAATTTGATAACTGCAACATCAAGAACATTTATCTTAAAAATGGCAGAAATGAGGTCTTTCCTAGAGAAAATTAAAATTTAGACATGTCCAAGGATGATTTCCTCAAATTATATGAGGCATTTACAGCATACAAAAGGGTCACTACTGGCAATACTGACATGTATTACACGCCAGATGAATTCAAAGCACAGAGACCCATGTTTGTAATCAACACTTCAAAAAGGAAACAAGTTGTGGTTAATGACAGGACAAATATTAAAATTATCTGTGAATTCCATGAGGCATTACCTGATGACACCATATGTAGTGTTATTCTCATAGGTGAAAAATCATATGTTTATGATGTAAGAAATGAAAAAGTCACGGAGCAATTCTAGAGGGTCTCTGCATATTGCATTGTTTTAATATTAGATAAACAAATTGAAGCTGGTATCCAATTGAACTTAAACCAGAAGTAAATATGTGTGAGGGGGGTATGTATGTGTGTGTGTGTGTGTGTGTGTGTGTATGTGGGTGTGTGGGTGTAGGTGGGTGTATCTTGGCTTAATTTTAAGTGTGGCCAAAAAAAATATCAAGAGGGGCATATTTTTAACAAGTTTATGGACAACAATCTCACAGAAGTGCCTTTTATAAGTGTAGCCAAATCTGCTTGAGGGGGGTTCATACTTTCCGAGAAATTCCCGAGGGCATTTTTACAAAAATCTTGGATTAGACAGGGTTCCACACTTGAGCAAAAAAGCTCATATGCTCATGTTGAGCTTGTTTTAAGTATAGCCAAATCTGCTTGAGGGGGGTTCATACTTTCTACACTTGTAAGTGGTGCTGGTTATAGCATAAACTATACTACTCACGTTAGGACTTGACTTTTCCGTCAATACATTAACTGTATGGTTCCATTCCTCGACTGCATTGTTAGACCTGTACCGCTGTTGGTAGCAGTTGTACATGGAAATGTCGAAAACAGAGTTGTTCATCCACTGTTCAAGCTATTGCTGCTGCACGTACGCAAATGTCGCTAATTCTGGTAAACAAATTAGAAATCGTAAGGGAAAATCCAAGCAGTGTCGCTTATGACGGGAAAAAACAGTTTTTGCCTTAGTGTCGCAAATGACGGTGTCGGAAATGTCGGAACTCCGACGGGAAAGGGGTTGAACGGGTCCATGAACCCCCGCTCTGGAAATTGACATCGTTCATATAAAGATACAAGAAAGTCAAAAGTTTGTTACTCTTATTGTTAAGAACAGAAATAAAGTTAATCTAGTTAGGATTCGAACATAATAATCAACTTAAAAATTCATTGGATCGAAAACATTGAGTGAAAAATACATGAACAATGTTATGTTCTACCATTTCATCCAAAGAACAAATGGTTCCACAGTTTTCAAAATTCTAATATTTTGAGTTGTAGGTGAGAGGTCACACAACAAACTTTATGAACAAAATCTTTCCCTAACATTTAAAGCTTTTTCTTGAGCAGGACGTGCAAAAGTTATTATCAAAATGCATTTCAAATACTAACTGCATAAAATGCAAAATAAATCATGGAAAATAGTTGTGCTCGTATTCACTCGTTTGGTGGATCGAGTCTCCACATTCATATAATAATACTGTATTATTTATTTTGAATAAAATTTGTTTTTAATAGTTTATATTTATTATTGCATAATGACATTTATAACCGTGGTAATAAAACTCATTGTTAATTTTTTGTGCTATTGAGCTTTCATCATTTGCCGCCCCCCCCCCCCCACTTCAAAAATTTCTGGCGACGCCCATGGTCTGAACTTGTATACAGCGCCAAAGTAGTTTGACTTCAATTTGAATTCTAGAATTTGTAAAGTACAGTCTAATTATTATTATTAAAATTAGGGAGCGGAAGTTGATGAAATGTCATCTTTTTTCTGACATCTCGGACACGATGCCCATTAAATATACACAATATTACACTTCGTCTAGAACCCAAAAAAGGTAATTTTAAAGTGCATTTCTTTGCATTTTTTGCCAATTTTCAGGTTTTAGGTCATTTTCCCCGATTATCGACATTTTCCCGTCATTTTTCGCAATATTCGGTGTATTGTTTCGTCATATTTTGCCACTTCTTTCATTTTGGTAATATTCTTGAGTCTTTTCGCCAAGGTGAATTAATGAATTTTACACCAATTCATGCAGTGTATACGACTTTTCATTAAATTGTTTGAAAATTATTCGGTCGTTCCCATTGGAAATCCTCGTTGCATATTTTAATTGAATGCGCATGTGGTATCATTTGGTGCCTTTTTTAAAAAAAGCTAGGTTGCATTTTGTTTAATTACCTTTTTTTTTTCAATCTTTAACCTGAAACTAACAAATTTAATGGTCATTTTATGCATTTTATAGCTACGTCATTTTTTCCCATTTCTTAGGACATTCTATAGGTCATATACCTATATTATTTAGGTCATCAACTTCCACTCTCCATTAATAATAATGCTAGCAATAATATCAACAATGATAATATTAGCAATAATAACAATAATAATAAAAGTTTCTATGACTGAAGAGCACAATATGAAATCCTACTCTACCCCCCCCCCCCCCCCAACCACCTGAGAAAAAAAACAACCTGAGGGCGACATTGCCTGATGGCAGGAAGATCAAAAGAACGACCGATGGAAGACTGTTACGAGGTCAGAGGCGTTGAAGGTGCCAATCAATATATCCTACTGCAACACCAGCACTAACAGCAACACTTCTTTACAGCCCCATTCAATGTTCGCCCCAGTGATCGCAAAGCCGATAGCGCTTCACGGAAGAGTGGCCGCTGGAGTTACGGTCGTCTCAAGGCCAGATTACGTCACAGAAGTCTTGTGCTTTATGCCTGCAGTAATGACATTAAGATCAAAACCATTCATTTACTTCAGGAATGAAAAACGTGCGAAATATGAATTACATTTTGAAACCAATGTGTTAGTTTTATCACTGTGTAAACTAAGCTTTTCCCCACGTTCCTATCGAAGCAGGAAAAACGCTTTTGAATGATTGATTTGGTGTTTTAAGTCCACTTTATGCACAGTGAGGCTAATCGGGACTGGACCTACAGTTTAAAGTGGAATACGAACCACTATGTGCATCCAACGGGTATCGAACCCGGGACACCTTGATTACAAGGCGAAGGAAAAAGGCACAAAACTACACGTACGCTCAATCTTTTCTTGTGAGACGGGACAAGTAAATGTATAATATTACTTTAAAATGCAGGTCTAGTCCCGATTAGACTAGATTTTCATAAAGTGGATTTAAAAACTCAAACGACACAAAGAGACTTACCAATGAAATGTGACAATTTTGCATTGAAATGAGACAATTTTCTATTGGAATGTGACAATTTTTATTGAAATGTACCAATTTTTATTGAAATATGGCAATTTTGCATTGGAATGTGACAATTTTGCATTGAAATGCTGCAATTTGTCATTGGAATGTGGCAATTTTTATTGAAATGTGGCGATTTTGCATTGGAATGTGGCAATTTTACATTGGAATGTGACGATTTTTATTGAAATGCAGCAATTTTGCATTGGCATTGGAATGTGACAATTTTTATTAAAATGTGGCAATTTTTATTGAAATATAGCAATTTTGCATTGGAATGTGACAATTTTGCATTGAAATGCAGCAATTTTTTATTGGAATGTGGCAATTTTGCATTGGAATCGGCAATTTTTATTGAAATGTGGCGATTTTGCATTGGAATGTGGCAATTTTACATTCGAATGTGACAATTTTTATTGAAATGTGGCACTTATGCATTGGAATGTGGTAATTTTACATTGGAATGTGATAATTTTTATTGAAATATGGCAATTTTACATTGGAATGTGACGATTTTTATTGAAATGCGGCAATTTTACATTGGAATGTGACGATTTTTATTGAAATGCAGCAATTTTGCATTGGCATTGGAATGTGACAATTTTTATTAAAATGTGGCAATTTTTATTGAAATATAGCAATTTTGCATTGGAATGTGACAATTTTGCATTGAAATGCAGCAATTTTTCATTGGAATGTGGCAATTTTGCATTGGAATGCGGCAATTTTTATTGAAATGTGGCGATTTTGCATTGGAATGTGGCAATTTTACATTCGAATGTGACAATTTTTATTGAAATGTGGCACTTATGCATTGGAATGTGGTAATTTTACATTGGAATGTGATAATTTTTATTGAAATATGGCAATTTTACATTGGAATGTGACGATTTTTATTGAAATGCGGCAATTTTGCATTGGAATTGGAATGTGGTAATTTTGCATTGAAATGTGGCGATTTTACCGCCCAAAATTCGTACTCTGGTCAAGGAGCAGGGCCGGGTTATGTAGCCCTGGTTGGCCCTTCTTGACATGATCAGAATTTGTAACTCGGTTACGAGGCCATGCCTAAATGTAGAAAAAGAAACACGTACTTAAAACCCGAAACTTGATCATTTAAGTAGCCGTTCTCTTGTAGGTAGTTGTGACATTGTTACCCCTTTGAACTCTCGTGACATCACTCATGCCGGGGAATATGATTTACACTTGTTTGTGGCAGTTACAATGGCAGGAAGCTATTTATGCTCCGCGGTTGAACAATAACAAGTGAACATTGTCTGCATTAATTGTTCGTAAGTGCCATCATTACTGCTTGAATAATCGAGCAGCTCCGTTTGCGGTGGCGTACACAGTAAATGATATGCCCTGCCTCTGCTATGAACTGTTCTTTCCGACGAGAATGCGCCACACAATCTACAACGTTGTTACTTTATTGTATATCTTACTTCAACTTGCTTGCAAGCAACATTTGAACCTTCCTCTATATACGTCTACGCTCTCTACACAGCGTTGTGAAAGAACTAGAATAAAGCATAAAAATTAAAAGAAAACATGTTTTTTTTGCGATGGTTATTGTTATGTATGGTAGTTGGCAGCAGCAGAAAACTAAAAAAAAAGGATTTTTTTTTTCCCCCTCTAAATTTGTATGTGCTCTCATATTGGAATTCTACAAACTGCCATATTCACATTCACATCATATATTAGCCTATGCAAGTGTACAATATGCATGAAAAAGGAATTTGAAGCTGTTACTAAAACTTTGAAATCCAGTACAAATAAATTGTCGTTGATCGTTATACAAGTACTGCGTGAGATGTATATATCAACAGGTTTCATAATTTTTTAAAATATGCGAAAGAACAGTTCTATTTTTAAAAATCTGTTATAGCTCTTTTCAGTTCTTACGGCGGGCGCTCTAGAAGCTGGCAGGGAAAGTGGGGAGCGGAGATTACGCAACAGACCAACCAGACAACAGCAGTGGCGCCGAGAGACACGAAGCGGCCGGAAAAAGTACTACGTGAAACTCGTTCTACTGGCCGCTACGTTTCTTATCGTGCTGGATTGGTCGGTTCCCCGCTCCTCACTTCCCCTGCCAGCTTTTAGAGCGCCCGCCGTAAGAACTGAAAAGAGCTATAGTGAGGGTGAGGGCACGAGGTGGTTGAATAAACAATCTTCAGAAAATAATGATTCTCTGCTGAAATATATAAGAAAATTAAAGTTTAAAATGTAACAGTATGAAAGTATTTTTATAGCTATTACTAATTTACGAAATAAAATTACGTACTAAATTATGCGTAATTTACATAAAAAAACGTAACGAGTAAATTACCTTTTCAAGCCTGTCTCTCAACCAGCGTTTCTCAACCGCCCGGGTTCGGTCCGGCGACCGGCACCGGGCGTCAATTATACCGGAGCGAGATTGATTGTCCCGACGTTTTCGATTTGCAGCCCGAGCTGGTAACCACCTGGAAAGATTGCCTTTCTTTCTGGATCCACAACCGATAAAGAGGAAATTCTTGCTCGATAGTGCTGGTGAGAAATCAAGACTTTCCAACTTGCAGCCTCCAAATTTGAATTGCAATTGTGGGGTCGTTCTCGAGGTAGGGCCGGAAGGGTGAAGCGACTTGAAGCACGAGCTGACAACCTCCTGGAAACAGTGGCGGCGATTGGGTTCCAAAACTGGGGGCGCAAGGTGCCAAAATTAGGAGGGCAAAGCAGTATATTTCCTTTTGAAGATAAGATTTAGCATAGTGCGGCAACAAAAGTGGCAAAAACGTGTGACGGGGGAGGGGGGGGGGAGGCAAATGCCCCGTAATCGCCACCACTGCCTGGAAACATAACCTTTCGTTCCAGTTTCCACTGCGATAACACAAAATGCTTTCGTATCAGTGGTGGTAAGCGATCAAACTATCTAACCACGGTCAATTTAACTTGTGTAGCAATTTCTAAAAACAAACATATTGAAGTGGAAATATTGGAATTTTTCTGAGTTCGAAATGGAACATGAAAATCAGCACATGCATTTATTAATGTTCAATTTCAAGGGTACATATTAATTTAAAGGTATAAAGTTAAATATAGAAAGCTATTTTCGAGTAAAATGTTGAAATCGGAGCAGGCATCGACTTTTAAAAAAACGAATTTATATGGCCGCAGGCTCGTGAGAGTTGAGAACGACTGCTGTACACAGTTCTCTAGTTTTAATGTTCAACCACCCTCACACAAACACACCACACACACACACACACACACCACAACTGCTTTAGTTATAATTTTGTTGCACAAGCTAATTTATTGACTGAGTTGCTGTTTTAAGTGCACTTTATGCACAGACTGGACTGGACCTACAGTTTAAAGTGGGGGCCGGCCCCTGTGGCGGAGTGGTTAGCCCATCGTGCTATGACGACAGGGACCTCGGGTTCGAATCCCAGCCTGGGCATGGATGTTTGTGAGTGTCCATTCATCAATTTCGTCATGTCATCACTCATCCCCAAAAGCCAAAAGTGTCACAAAAGCGAAGTGAAATAAAGCAAATCGATCAAGTTTAATGTGGGATCCGAACAACTATGTGCCTCCGCCGGGTATCGAACCCGTGATCGGCAACGACGCTACAGCTACTCCATTGGGGTGCTAAAGCTAATAAATAGGAAGTAAGAGAATTTACCGGAGGCTCTCAGATCTTCTTTTGACGCCAAGAGATCCATCAACACCAGCTATAAACCGCAGAGGAGTTATTATTGAGTGCTTGCTGGCGCTTTACAGACACCAATGACCATTTCTAAACAATGCATGGCATTCAAAAAGTGCTTGCTCCGATGTGAATACCTGTTATTATGGAAAGTGCCTTCGAAATTAGTGTCCCATAATTGAAAAAAATTGCCCCTAAGTAACAATAAAAACTCAAGGAGGAGGAGATGATCATTTGAAGTAGCACGTTTAGCCTCCAACATCCAATCTCCATTGGGCCAAATGGTGTGGTTACTCTTTAGATATTCCTATCTCTGGAAATTTTGACAGTTCAAAACACAGAAAGGATTTGATGTGACGTTTAATCTATTTCCGTTCGTATTAACTGAATTATCAAAGCAAATATACTTCTCACACAGGATGGCTACTCTAGGACCATGACGAAACTCAAGTATAATTCTTGGTTTTCAAGGTGAATTTTCCAAAAATTCAAGGCTACAAGCAGATCTTTTCTCTATTTCAATCTTACGTATTACCGACTCTCAACACACACACATAACGCACACACAAATATAGTAACAATATAAAGGGTCTGTGCGATTCCAATGTATCAAAAAATTCTAATTTAATTAAACGGTATATTTAAAACATTTAATTTGAGGTCCGTAGTTTACATTTGCCATTTCACATACTCAGACTCCAAATAGACAACTAGAAACACAAGTCACAAATGTTACGGTATATATTCTAATCTGCGAAAAATTGTTAATTGTGTAAGAATTTCAAACTCAAATCTACCTAATCATCATCAAGATATCTTACCTTGCAATAATCTTCCGTCTGTCAGATTGCTCTACAAAGGACACTAACAAAGAAAACGCATCGAGAGAATTCTGTTTTATTTTTCACACAGCATTACTTTCCTTCCTCGATAAAAACAAAAAACAAATTTTGAATTTGAAGTGAAAATTTTACGGGGCCCAGCCCCTTACCATAACTAAACAAAAACATAATTGTTATGTCGTGTCACTAAAATATTAAAATATTCTGACTTCCATTACAAGCTGAGGTTGCAAAAGGGCACTCAGCACACGTAAGGACAATAAACAGGACAACATACAGAATTATACTGGCCATAGGGTCAGTCGCCAGAGCCTCGTTTGTCTGCAAAATGCAGTCCAGGGTGTACTATGTGGAAGGGAGGTTGAACTGAACTGGGAAAAACTCGCCTCGGGGCATTTATAAATATGTATATATATTTAATAGGATTTGGATTAATAAAAGTTGTATTTTTTAAGCCTACTGAAAAAATTCAAGCATAATTCACGCAGAATTCTCGGAATTTAAGGAATTCCCGATGAGTAGCCGCTCTGGCACGTGTACGTAATGTATCACTGACACAAACTTGTGGAAACATTAACATTGGACATAAAGAACCTTGCTGTGAATAATATTAGTCTTCAAAGAAGAATTTCAGGTAGCTGTATTGTAATATACTTCCATTAGGCTCTGTGACACACCCCTCCCTTATGTGTCTTTATAGTTCGATTGATTTGGTTCATTTTACTTTGCTTTTCAGCAACTTTTGGCTAATCGTGACGATGAGGATGAGTGTTGAAATTCATGAAGGGACACTCTCAAAGAACACCCATGCCCAGGCTGGGATTCAAACCCGCACATTGTAGTGCGCTGTGCTAACCACTCCGCCACAGAGAAGGTGCACACAATTTTAGAGTTAATAAACGTTTTCAAGAAATCTCTACACAAATTCCTATAGTCTTTATTGCACTTTTATTTTAGTGCTACCAGTTTTAAAAGTCGTCTGCGTATTTGTTAGAAACTTAAAAAACTAGAAAAGTCAATGTGTAAGAACTATCTTTCAAAAGAGAAAGTAGTTCTTTTCATTTTGTGGGGAATCTGTTCCTATTAGCAGTCAGCATGCAGAGAAACGAAGAGTGGAGAGAAAAAAGAATAGCTGAATAGCAAAGTCAATGGAAGCTCAAATGAAGATGTAAAACGTCCCGGTCCGTCGAAAATTATGAGGTCGGCAGAGCACGAGGGATAAATTGCAAAGAAGTTGGCCAATTATTTACTTACGGTTTCAAAGTTAAAACTCTTAGATTTTTTTGACCCCCCTACTTACTATTGCTTTGCACCTGTTCAGTCACAGTATTGGAGGGACCTAACTGGTCTAACCGCTTTCGTTGGACGTTACAACATCAGCAATCAAACAGTAGTTCTCCAATTCCAGTGGAGATTCACGCTCGAGTCTATCTTCCAACAGATCATGCTCACTCGTAAGTGATCCAACTCAAGAAAAAGACGGGAGGGATTTTGGCAGCCTGTGGGGTACCTCAACGCCGAGGTCACGCACAGTCGATCCAATTCCGCGCTGAGGATCCTGAATGCCAATGAGGAAGACGTCATTCCAGACAGCGGCACGAGCAATCTTTGACCAGGGCGGACGTTTCTTAATTTGCATTCACCATTCAAGATGGTTCCCTTCTCCCTTTCAAGCAGGCACATTTAATAGTGACCAATAGACTGTATGAGGAAGCAGAGTGCTAGTGGTCAAAACTCTTACCGTAAGCAGTCATCCATCTTTCTTGTACAAACACACGTCCCTCTTCCCAGTGAAACCTAGCATTTACGACTCACGAGCAATGAATTCCATCTACATCCATGGATGATTTAAATGATTAAGTGATGGGAAATTCCTTAGAGGTTTAATTTCGTCACGCCAAATCAAAACGTAATAAACAAACAAATAAAAAAAATCACTGCTTAAAAGAACACAGTAGTCACTACTATTCAAGGCAAAGAGAACAAGGAAGAAACTATACAAAATATGCCACTGCTATGAACACACTGTTCTGCTATGTTGTTAGTGAAAGAAGGAAGGATTTATCTCTATGTACGTTTTCTATCCTTCTGTTAGTTCACCTTTTGAGCGTCTCATTACTTATAAGAAATTTTGCAATTAACTAAATCTCAATTTGTGTTCTTGCACATTTTCAATTTAAGACAGCAAATTGTTTGTTAATGGACGATATAATGATTACAATTTAGCGGAGTATATCACTATAAATATTCCTTGACATGAGTTTATCATGGTTTATCTCAACAGGAACCTCAGTTGATCTAACATTACTTTTCCACGATTTATTGTAGTTTTCGGGTTACTATAAGAAACATTTGATATTGCCATGAATTTCCAAATTACCTCAAAAACTTTAATAACCGTCTGATAATTAGCCTAAAATATTTTGGTTACCCAATTACAAGCAAGCACGCACCCACACACACACATAACTGTGTATATATATATACAGTATTGTGTGTGTGCTTGTACAAGCAAGCTTGTTTCTTACTGTAAGTATTGTGTTGTGTGTTAACAGTGCTAATTTATTAAATTCACAATAATTACAAACAAGCACACACACACATATTATACGTATATACCTATGTATGTATGTGTATATATATGGTGTGTGTGTGTGTGTGCTTGCTTGTAATTATTGTGTTGTATGTTAACAGTGCTAATTTATCTGACTTTCAAAGAATTTGTTTTCTCTCTAAAATGTATCCTACCATATTTTCGTAGATCCAATCTCTTTTAATGCTTCATCATTGTTCCACATACACAAAGCTTTTAAAGGTTTTTGTGTATTTTCCAAAGAAAATAATTCATACTGGAGTTTACAAGATCCAATGGTTGGTCTACATTGCACGAACAAATGTCATTTTAGCATTCAAATTAGACCCATATTTTTGAATTTTGAATAATAATGTAATAAGTAGTTCATTGATTGAATTTACTTATTTTGCTTTGCTATCGAATGACAAATTTATAGTGAAATTGTTTCATCTTCATTAGAGAACAACTATCTAGTTTAATTTCTAAAATATAATGCTCTATCTGGCACTGGCAATATCAAGTCCAAGTTATTGTTGCGTGCAATTGTTCTATCTGAAATGCCAATAATTAATTAGACCATAAATACCTAACCAAACAACTACTCCCTCTGTCCCATAATTATTGTCCGGTATGCCAAAATGGTAAATTTTTATTTAGGTTCTTTTGGATACTTGATCGGCCAATTTGTACTGATCCTTGAGTAATAACGTTGTATGACACATTCCGGTATTTCACTTTCTTCTTCTGTATACACCAATGTCACAGTTTGAATATCGGACAATAATTATGGGACAGAGGGAGTATTTCTTTTTAGAGAGGCTTCAATACATCAGCCTTTGCAATGATACAAACTTGCAACGCAATGGTGACAAAGGTATAATAAATATATCAAGTCAAATTTTAAAGGTCTCGCCTGAAAAAATGAAAAATTGGGGATGGAACATTTACATTCTCAGTGGACGAACTATTAAAACATTGATGAGTTTTTGCTTACAGAAAGAGGTATTTTTTTCAAGCACTGATCTTTTCCGAAGAACGCCAATTCCTTAATATTTAATGACATTTTTAACCTTTAAGAATCAATTACAAACACAACTATTACTTATAATGATTTTTCTTATCTTTGCAGATAAACCAAGACGCTTCAGCTACGTCTCCAGAGAAGAAAGCGACCTTGAACTGAAGCATGAGTACCACTGAACATAGAAAACTTCAATGGAAATCAAGACGACAATACTAGCGGCAGTGTGGTGATACACGAATCGTGTGGGCAAGGGTTCACATCAAATGTGGGAAAGGTTACGAGAATCGACGAATGCATGCGAATCAGTGACAAGTGACTGGACATGTAGAGTGAGGACGAACAGCATGTCGTGGGGGAGCAACAGACGTTGGGGAGGTGATTTCCCTTTGTCCAGCTGATCGTCTCCACGCCAGGATAATGGTGAAGTGCAACCAGGAGGAGTTCCGACTAAAAGATCGGGAGCTGGAGAAAGAGACGACGTCCAGCATATGCTCCGATCAAATTTCCATCTACAAGCAGAAAATAGACTCCATGTTCGGTGACCGCCGATCGTGCACGAGCAGCAACCCGAACAATGACGTCAGCAGCTGCGACCATCTCAAGAACCGTTTGCTCTTTCGAAATGGTAACATAGTGAATGTGGAGAAGCCAAAATCAGGTAGTACCAATAGTTACAATGAGATCAACAATGCCGTCCAGGCTCGCATCGAGAAGATGTTTGCGGACATCGTTGCAAGGAACGCTGAAGGAAGAAGAACT
Source organism: Lepisma saccharinum (assembly GCF_977018435.1). NCBI lineage: Eukaryota > Metazoa > Arthropoda > Insecta > Zygentoma > Lepismatidae > Lepisma > Lepisma saccharinum. The sequence goes on from NC_139246.1 coordinate 7,330,413, forward strand.
CACGTGTCGAAGAGTAGCAACAGCGCAGCAAGAAGCGACACCTCCAGCCAAATCAGCGGAAGCATTTCGAAAGCTTTGGCTGTGTCCCAGTGCTTGATCCATGCCAACCGTATCTCCTTGTCTTCCATGAATTCTCAATCCTCCTGTGCCTCATTAAATGCGAACCATAAGTTCTCGGTGGATTATTTAGGCTCTGTTCCTTTAGCGGATAAAGTGACCACTTTGCAAGGGCTGCAGAAACCACTAAAGGACTTGTATTTTGAATACAGATCTCTAGAGAATCAGAATCGAAAACCCGCTCCTGGTACTCTTGAGATCTCGGGCCATGGACTCAAGGTGCACCATTTCGGTGGCGAGGACAAAGGGGAACTGGAGCAGTTGAATCCGTTTCCCACGATAGCGGTTTGGGCGGCGGTGAAGTTCGTCTGCAAGAAAGAGCTGAAGCCTAACGGACAGATGGAGTTGCGATACGCCTTCCTGCCTCTAATAGCCGATCCTGACAGCCAAGAAAAGACAACTTTATACAACCCACTTACTACAAAGGAGGCAACGCTTGCAAATGGAAATCATTCACCTATGTTCGCATGCGTCATGAGAAAAATTGGTGTATCGAAGCAGCTGGAATGCCATGGTTTTGTGTGTGCCTGCTCGGAGGACGCCATCGTTATAGCAGCAAATTTGTACCAGGCATTGATAGCAAACATGAAAATTAGGCGTGGAATAGAAACATCCCCTGATTCCTTAGTGGTCGTGCACGATTCTGATTCCACTACATCCAATGTGAGGCGGGATAAACCAAACAGTGTGGCGGCTAAGAAATCAGATGCAAGCAATAGTTACGGTGGTAAGGGAAGGAATACAAGCAGAGCGAGTGCTCCCAGTGTTACAAGCTCCGCACTTAGACGAAGCGCCAGCAAGTGTAGCCAGAAGGACATAAGACAGTCTCGGAAATCTCCTCTTCCTGTAAGACCTCCGAGAAGAAAGAAGACCCCCAGTCAAAATGGAGATATTTTAAGTCGGTCAGCATCGGAGGAAGTCCTCGATAATCCTGCAGGTGAGGTGGAACCGCCAAGAAGTCGCATTTTAACCAGAAGTGGTAGCGACCCACACAATTTCATCAGGACATCCAGAAGCAACAGCAGTTGCAGTCGTAGGGGTAGAGTACGTCGTACTGTATCAGATCGAAATACGCCCAGCGTTGTGTACGAATCAGGTGACATTCTCACAAAAGTAGCTATTCCTCGCAGTCACAGTTTCTTAAACTCCCCAAAGACAAAATGCGGCCTTAATGAGCTCTTCCAAGAATTTCGCATACAGGAAGGACTGACAAACATTGACGATATCTTGAGCCAGATAATCAATCCTAACGGAATGTCCTTCAATGAACTAAAGCCGATATATAAGGAATTCCTTCTTAAACTGGCTGTAACTCTTACCAAAGATGAACTGTACCAGAGGAGCAAGAATATTATGAGGAGACAAAACAGAAGGAAAAAAGGCCCAGGCAGAGTCCTAGCGAAGTCTACATCATCTCTTATGACCGTTGAGTCAGAAACGGGAGGCTTAAAGAGAGTCTTCAGACGTTCCTTTTCGAAGCTAAAAGTAAAACCATCGAGCAGTTTCGAATTTTCTTCTGTCCTTTTCCCCACAAGAGTTAATGGCAACTCGTGTTGCGATAAGCCATACTCTTCTTCAACATCTTCATGTTCTTCATCCAAAATAAACAGCTCCCGCCGAATAGGCCTGTGCAGCCAATCCAAGAGAAGTAGAAATGGTAGGTATCAGAACCCGCCAAAACCACGGGTAACGAGAGGTTCTTTCCGTGATGCCAACAAAGCAGATTTTGGCCTTGGGATTAGTACGTCCGATGGATGCTCCGACAGCGATTTCTGCAGCGTGAACAAGCCACATTGCGAAAACGTCTCGAACATTCCTAGCGGGTCCCCGTCTCCCACGGGATACAAATCAGGTTTCGTTCGAAACTCCCAACACCACCCACTCATCCTTGCCTCTATGACGTCACGGCGTGGAACGCACACTGGTAGGTCGTCCAGTGGTTACGTTTCGTGCAGCGAATGCAGCTACGACAGCGAGTCCTGCACTTCTGAGAAGTGCTACTGCTCTCTACCCAGGTATATCAGACAGCACCAAAGTGGAATTACAAGATCCTGCGAACCAACACTAATTGACAAATGCAAGAGGAGAGGAATTCAGGACTTCTCATCCTGCGGGTGCGATACTGACAGTTGCACCGAGAGTGACAAGTGTTACTGCTCGTACCAGAAACAACAAATTGGAAAATCTTTGAACAGGATACCTGACGAATCCGATTCCTCTGACTCCACTCTGGTTGGCTCAAAATTTCGTGCTCCTCTCTACATGAAGAATCAGATAAACAAGCTTTCGCAGATGAGGCAGAAGGGTTTGGCAGGTTCTGACTCTAGCTTGTCAAGAGCAGATTCGCCACTGACAGCTTGGGAGAAAAACGAGAAAAAGTATGGTTTTGATCCAGAGCCAGTGTATAAATACTCTAAAAACACAAGTCAGCAGCATAGAAGTTACCAACACGGAAGGGGGAAGGCCATGGCTCCTCAGCCACCAAAGACGAAGAACAGTACCAGCAGCGGAGGTTTGGATTTACCATGGAAAAAGAAATCCCAGAGCAACCATGAAAAGAAAATGGACGTGTACGACAACGGATCTCGTGTCGTTCGTCGAGCGGGGACGACTTCTTTATGTGGAGGCATTCCTGGTTCTGTGGGTCTCTTCAGGAAAACAGAATCCCCACCCTTTCGCAGCTACAGCTCCGATAATCTAGCACTAGATTACGACCTATTTCTTGAGCGAAACGGCAGCGAAAGGTCCAGAAAGTTTGATTCTTCGAGTACGACTTCTGAGAGAAGCGCCCAATCCCTACCGTACGAAGACAGCGAGGGGAAGCTTGTCCGTTCCGCGTCACGCAGGAAAGTTCTTCTGGTGTCTGCGAGAGATCCTTGCGGAAAGGTCATCTACATGGGTGCCTCGAGTTCCTCGCAGGAGAAAAACCACATGGAGAAGGCTGCACAGGAAGCCTTATCAGTGAAGAAATCGGCAGAGATTGCGGCGCTGTTTTCAGATGTGAAACTAAATCAAACGACCAACATAATTGAACACAGTTCTCCGAGTAACGACACCGACACTGTGTCCAATCAAGATAGCAAGGGAACAGAGGGTGAGGCTTTTTACAATACTTTAGAACCACCAGGACAACAGTCATCAGGCAACAATAACCATTACACGGAATGCAATCTTGAAAACTCACTTGGTTATCTCCCTTAGACAAATTACACGTCGGGTGTTACCTTTGCCGATTTTATCTTGTAATATTTTCGATTGTTCGAATTCTTGTAAGATAGTAGTAAAACAAAGTAAGAATGAAGTCAACACAAAGAAGTTACCAAGAGACACTTCGACAGCACATTCTACCCACTCAGCACATACCTAATGTTGAACGTTAGGTGCCATTAATGCAACTGGTGGATACAAAGTGTAAGCCAAGTATCCACCTTCATGTGTATTCACTATTTCTCTGCATTTGAAGTTGTTTTACACAAGAAACTATGAAACACCAACAAATTTGAAAATCGATATGGACAAAGCAAATACTACATATATCCATATTCTTAATCAACACTGCAACACTTACACCTTTACGTAAAACAAACTTTAAAAATCTTGTTTAAATTCCCTAATAGTTATTCTCCTTTTAAAAGGTCAATTTATTGCTCGTGATTATCGCAGATTTATTAGTTAGTACTGAGAAAAAGTTCAGCAACAGAATATGCGAAAATCATTGAAGCGATCAAAGAATATGTACTCCGCCATAGCACCTTATTGGCTTTCGATGTTCTGCTGTCAACTGTGGGATTGATTCTCGTAGAATATATAGAAAGTTCCTCCGATGTTTTATATAATTTATTACATGTAACATAAAAGTCTAATATGTGAAAGATTACAAGGGTTCTACTGTCTGCCCAAGATAAAATGCATCCATATAATATAATTTAAGGCCAGAAGAACGTTATTTTTTCTCACGTAAATTGACATGGCGAACATAATTTTTTCATAGATTCTAAACGAAGAAAAAGCTAAGCCATTGACCAGATTAGTTGTGTCAGTCTTCACAGGCAGAAAAGCTGTAGTAAACCGATTTTGATGATCACACGCAAACTTTCGGATTGAATTGTATCGTGCTAATTATTTTCTTCAACAAAAGATAACAATAATTATATTGAGATCATTAACAAACTAAATTTATGTTGTATTTAGCAGCACGAATTTAGGATTGATGTAATAATATTTTTAAAGACCTTCAACTTTTAACTATATTCGTTAACATTCGATATTATTACTTTAGCGAAGCATTTTTTTAAAAATAATTTATTTTAACATATTTTCTGCATTTAATGACTGAACACAATTTCACTTATTAACTTCATGGGTACCATAATTGTATTTCAATCCTTTGCTTTTAAAACCACGTGTGTACATGTTATTTCTCAAATTTATATTTGCACAAACAGTATGTCAGTAATATACATATGTAAACAAAATGTAAATAATCCTTAGAGAATGTACGTAAAGACAAAGTTTGCACAAAACTGTTCACATGTAGCTAAATTTTCTGCATTGATTTCGACATTCTTCACTGTGTTGTGCAGACTTGCCTCTTCCTCTTCATATAATGCGATTTGATATCTGTCAAACGCCGTTTCAACTAATTTAAATGTAATTTATAGTTTGAAGAACGTCTGTTAAAAATTTAATGTATATTTGCTTATTTCGCTTGGCTTTCTACTTTTTAGATTAATGACAGGGATAAGTATAAACGATAGATACATAAAATATACGAGCAAACTCATGAAAATAAACATCCATACCTGTCTCGAGATTCGATCTTAGCGACGTTACTTCCCTAACCACCCAACCACGACACCAGCAAGACGTCGGTTTATAATTAAATACAGAATCATTCGTTAAAATGAATGAGACAAGTCAAAGGTAATGTGATTAGAAATTATGAATGTAGAAAATACTTGTGAACTTCTTCAGTAGTAACGCAATATTCAAATGCTGGGGAGACAAATGTTTTATTGAAACGCTTTGTAAAATAAGACCTTATATAAAAATGAGAAGATATGAAGATAATTTTTATCTTATTTTACATACTTAAAGCTACATAAAGTCATCGTGATAACATTGAAACTATCGATCATAAGCTACCAACACGCAAATTTGCATATACTTAAGATAATGTTTAAATATAATAAAGTGCAGGACGCTTACTACATTCCAGCAGAGTGAAAAGATAACCCAAACCAGCTCTTCACCCTAGCTTTGGTATTTGCTTCGTTTTCTGCCTGTGAATTCTGGAACAACTAATCGCTAACGTTTGTACATTTCTCCAACAAAATTAACATTACGGCTGGCATTCAATGTGTTACATCTCAATCATTTCAACAGTCATTGTCATTTCAAACTGTTACGTTTATCTTTCTGAAAACCTTAATACCACAGTTGATGGATGGGGTTCGTGATGCTATTTCTTACCTCCCTTGTGCAGAACGCTTTCAATAATAAGGTTTCGCTAAAGTAAATGGCATGGTGCACAAATACACATGCACATTTTCGTTGATTTTATGTTTAGTCTTGCACGGTGTGTGCGACACAATAATTATTTCTAGCATTTGGCATTGGATCTGCACGAAGTAGCTGATATTTGGTGTATCACTTGCCACAATTGATAACGATTTTTTTATTTTAGTTTTCCACGTTTATAATTTACTAAGATTTCTTTCCCCAAAAAACAAAACATGACACAAGAACAAGTAACTTTTAATGCACGTGAAACCCCTTCTCAACACTCTGCGCATGTCAACCCTGGACAATGTATAATTTTTAATTCGTGTCACAACTGCACACCCGTACATAGCACGTTTAATTTTCTTTGACAAAATACATACACTACACAAAGCCAATGGCAAATTACTGTCGCATGCAAAAACATAGCAGCTATAATGAAACGCATAGCTATGACCCCTGTGGGTAGTTTTCTTGTACATATGTTGTAAAATTACTGTGTGAATATGCGTCTGTGCTATACTTTCCTCAGGGTGATGTTGAGAAACTTCGCGAAGACAATTTCATTGAGACAAGAATCGTAAAGGCACATCTAGATTAAGCGTGGCCTCTTTTTCCAACTGGTGTGAAGTGCACGGAAGTATATGTGTCCGCCTTGAACTAGAAAGCAAGCAAGCGAGATGGTGAGCTACAAAGTTACGGTCAAGGTGAATCATGTGAAAGAAAACCAGGAAAACTATAGTCTTCGTAGGTTTGACATTGAAATTGTGCTAATACGATTAAAAGGGCTCAAGATATGGTGATCAGTGTGCAGGATCACAATGTATTTGTGGAACAATTTTTTTTCATGTAGTTATGTTGTGTAATGTTTAGTGAAATTTTGAACATGTAATGTGATGCTTTAAAACATCGCTGAACATCAATTTTTTATGTTGATGCTACATCTTATATTGTATATTTGCTCACACACTGCAGCAACTACTAAATACGTGATATGATAAATGTATGTGCAATATTATTAGTAAACATGAAATAGCACTCTTTTGGTCTCATATGCAAAATGTGTCATATATTTTATAGTTTTTGATCAGATTTTGAAATTCTTATGTGAAAAGCATGACGAGATGTACAAAATTATTTGTACTCAGTAACTTAACACGCGTTGTTGAAATGCAAGTTGTAATGGAACTGAATAAAATATACAAAAAAAGACAACCTCGTTAGGAAACATCAGAAATGATTACTAATTTTTATGTATCTTTTATATTAATCAAATATATTATTCGCTCTTGTGACACATTTTGCATTGCAGATCCCCTGTAGTGACACATGTCTCCTCACTGTACATAGAGATACCATCCATACCAATTGTTAATGATGTTTACGCTTATTCAGTTTTTGACAACAGGTTTCGCACACAATTTTTATACGACTATGTAACAATTCACAGAAGTATAATTGTACAAAGATTATATTTATTATGATGTGATAATTATGTTTATAAATCAATTGCACATTCTTCACTTTTCTCAAAAATAAATATTACAAACATATCATTTGTTCTAGTTTAATTTCTTAGACTATATCAGAAGTTTTCCTATGTTAGATTTTAAGGAAGAACAATAATAATTATTTACGATGGATGCCTTTCTTCCAATGCTATGATTTAAATATATATAGCTTTAGATTAATGGGTGATATTCAACGATCAACTTCCCCCACAATTTATTGCGCCATATTTCGTTCAAACAAATCAGACCCTGCTTTGAAAACCATACAGAGTACACAGAATTATGACGTCAAGTTGAATATCATTCATTGGTACAGGACTCTGTTAAAACTTATTAAATAGTCCTGTTTTCTGAGTTTCATCGTCACCATGGACTACTTGAGGAGTAGAAATTAATAGCAATAAAACTATTATTATAATGGTTATGATTATTATTATACAATAATAAATATAATGTAATAAACATAAACCAATTTATCCAAAATTTATAACAATAATAATTATTATGATACGAAGAGACTTTTCAACTCGCTTCAACAAATGAGTGATTATACAGAATTCTTCATTATCTTTTCGTATATTTCTCACAGTTAGTGTTCTAAAACGAATAGTTATTCTCCTATCAACTTTAACATACCTCACTCAAGAAAGAGCGAGTTTTGTTTTAAGTCCACTTTATGCATAGCAAGGCTAATCGGGACTGGACCTACAGTTTAAAGTGGGATTCGAACCACCATGTGATTCCACCGGGTATCGAACCCGGGATCTCTTGATTACAAGGCGACGATGTTCCCACTACGCCATCAGGGAGGCCCATTCAAGAAAGAGTTTCAAAGTGAAGTGGAAATATTAGTCATAAATTTTATGTTGTTTGACATCTCACATAAAACTAAATTTTGAAAATTGTAGGATCATTAACTTATGGTAGAATATGATAAAAATATAACCGGAGTCCTGCATTTTACAGCCAATTTTTTCGATCTAAGGTAGTTCATACTTCGGTTATTTCGTTCGGATAAATACTAACTGAAGTTTATGTCTGGTATTAACAATAAAAATAACAAGCATTCTGCCTTTTTATAACTTGAACAGGATATATATAACAAAATAATAAATCCAAAGTTCTTGACTTTTTAATGACTTTTTCTTGACCTTTCATCCTTTTTTCTTAACATTCATTTCATCGCCCGTACTTAGGTACAGTTGGAATCTAAGAAAATATATATTATTATTGAATGAAAAACCTCTACCAGAAGGTCGGTTAAGATGGAAATTGAAGCTGTACTTTAACAAGAGATTTAGACTTGCTTTAATGCATGTAAAAATTAAGGCTTCAGACTTCATCCTAGGTGGGGAATGGCCACATTTCTTTAATATTTTTACAAAACTTATAACACCATTAAGCCTTGTTTCCATGATTATGAAAAACTAAATATGCTGACGAAGGCAGTAATTTATTTTATTAAAAACATAAACTAAAACGTAACGTTTCAACCTTCTAGCAAGGTCTTCATCAGACTCTGTATCAAGTACAAAATGTATCAAGTACAAGACTTTTGTACTTGATACAGAGTCTGATGAAGACCTTGCTAGAAGGTTGAAACGTTACGTTTTAGTTTATGTTTTTAATAAAATAAATTACTGCCTTCGTCAGCATATTTAGTTTTACAAAACTTGACGCATATATGAATGTAATTCTTAAGAAAAGAGCGAAAAAACCTTAAATACAACTCAAAACAACTTTAGATTTCCAAATAGTCAATTTTATCAAATCCCAGTTTAGGTATATAACAATGTAAATCCATTGTATTGTAAAAAAATAGCAAGAATTCTTGACCACAAGCATAATTTCTTGACTTTTTCTTCACTACTTCTTAACTTGCTTGACTGGCAGACACTGTTGAAATTTTCAATTTCCAAAGAGGGAGGGATGACGAGCGTTTCGATTCCCCCCTCGTCACTTCTCATAATATTCTACAAGAGCAGCAACGTTTAGGGGAGACTATTTGTAATTAAGCTCTGGAAAGCTAATAGTTCCAGGTTTCATTCCTTGCTTGACGTCAGAAGGAAGAAAAGTTTAACGCCTTCCTTCCGTGATCATGAGATAAAGCTGGTTAATTCTCACAAGTCATGCTGACAGACGTGTTCTTGAGACGGGTCGTTTACCCTGAGATAAATACCCTTGTAACGACATTTGCAGCGACAAACAGACAATTTCAATTCTCCACAATGTGGATATGAACAGAGTATATTATGTATATATAATATTAATAATCTTTCACGACATGCACTAGAAATTAGCTTGTTTTGTGGCTCAATATAATGTTTTAATTCTTCTTCACGACAATAATTGTTGGGTTCTGTAAAAGGGCGTACCCCAGGTGAGGCTGATGGAGTCCCAGGCACCCAAATCCATTACAAAGAAAATGTCTAGGAAACAAAATTGTGGAAAGCTGAATATAATTTAAAGTAGCATACGTATCCTGAAAAGTACAAAATTACTCGAGAGAAAGATTTTGTTTCGTATCACTTTGTTCTATATTCCTTACGACGTTACTTACATTGCCGACGTTAAAACTATGGGGTGTCTTTTCTTCCACTTAAACCATACGTTACGATATTTTCTACATGTACATATATTCATTAATTCAAAGCAACACATGGTTAAATACTCTCACCCTTACATACACGCGCGCGCAAAATACAAAGCAAATACATAAACATTTACGTTAACAAAAACGTCCAGTCAGTATACATTAACCTTAATTAAATATAATATTTTAAGACAAGAGATATAATAATTATCACTGTGCCTTTCTTTCTAAAATCTTTCTCTATAAACGTTACCCAGTCAAACTTCTAGATCTAGTTTTCGTGTAGTTTTAACTGCTTCTTGGACGTTCCAAATGACTGATTGATTGATTTGATTTATTTTACATCGCTTTTCTGCCACTTTTGACTAATCGCGAAGATGGGTATGAGTGTGATGAAGGGACAATCACAAAGAACAACCATGGCCTGGCCGGCTATTCGAACCAGGGATCCCTGGCGTCGTAGCGCGTTGTGCCAACTCCGCTATATTAGAGCTCGGTGTTCCAACTGATTACGAGCCATCGACTTCAGGAGATAATGTTCTATATAGTTTTCAAAAAATATTTTCTTAAAAACTAATTAATCTCTTATTTTACTCTGAATCGACAATAAGAGAAAACTCGCCTTGTAATTAATGGGTTCCGGGTTCAATAAACTGTTAAGGCATAAAGTACGGTACTTCAGATACCATTTAAAACTGTAGGTCCTGTCTTAATTTGCATATCTGAGCATCAAGAGGGTTCAAAACATGGTCATTCCACGCCATTTCAACGAGGTCATGTCAACCACCAACTCCGATTTCGATGAAATTTGGTACCCTTCCTTTATGGTTGAAAGAAACTCACTATTTTTTTCACTCTATCTCAAACTGTTTTCATTTTACAGTCTTGAGACTCTCGACACAAGATACCCTTATTTACATTTTCTTTCTACTTTTACCTACTAAAAAAAATATAGCCTACACCTCGATTTCCCTTCAACATAGAATATCAGTCAGTTTTAAAACTAAATTTCAGCCATTTGCATTAGATATGCTGAAAAAAGTTTCGGAACATAAAATATAGCCTGAAATGTACTGAAAACAATGTTTTTTACCCCAGATTTCTATAATATTTCTTAGCTGAGTTATCATAATCATAGCAACTGTCTGCATACGCCAGAAATTTTGCAAGTGATGAAACAAAAATGGCCGCCATTTTCAAACGAAGTCTAGTTTTAGGAAATTTATGTCTGTTTTGAACAACCCTTGTACAGGGGTTACAACCACAAACAAACAAATAAAAAAAATGGTCGAGCTACCAGTGGTGGAGCATTTGGTACAGATTAACCCTAAAATTTTATGCAATATCCAAAAAACGTAAAATTTTTATTAGAAGGAGTTAAAAAACCACAAATTTCATTCTTTGTAGAGAAAGAGCATGTCCTTGCAATGATTTTCAACATCAAAAGCTTTTGATTCCATCATATCCCCATGATGAAAATTCAGATTTTCGTAACCTAGTTTTCCCACCACAAAAATTAGGCTACAAGTCCATTATTAGTCTTTCTATAGACATTTGTAAAACTTTTTGAGTGCTGATGTATTTTTTTCTGAAATCCTCATTATTTCATTGAACTTTGTGTAAAATTTCAGAGATATCTGATCATTGGTTAAAGAGGAAAAAAATGTAAGCAAGGGTATCTTGTGTCGAGGGTCTCATGAGTGACAGACAACACTGATTTAATGACATTTCAAAGTGCTGTAAAATAAAAACCGTTAGAGATAGAGTGAAAAAAAAGATAGGGTGTTTCTTTCAACCATAAAGGAAGGGTGTATACCAAATTTCATCGAAATCGGAGATGGTGGGTGACTAAATCTTAGATATCTTGCGTTGATTTGATGTGGAATGACAATAAGCAAGTACTTAGATTTCACCTGTGTTTTCATTTGGTACTAGTCCTGTAGTACATATCGACACAGATGTTTATCAAAGGATATTTTATATGTACGTACAGTCAACAGCAAAGATAACAGTAGCCAATCTTCCATCGCACTAACTCCATTCTCATCTCATGCGTAAAAATCTACATCAACAGCTACTTTGTACAGTAAAAACATGACTCAATGATTTCTGGGGAACTATTGAACCTGAGTGTAACGTATTTTATACGTTTGTACACACAAATAATAATTATGCACGTTAATTGAAAAATCCCTTTTTAAATATTTGTTTTGAATCTCAAGAAATGGAAATAAAGCGTATGTCTGGAGCCCCTTCGAAATTTTCACCTTACGCTCTTGGCTTCCTAAGCACGGCTCAGTGGGTGAAAATCTCGCAACGTGAACATGGGAAGCTCTGAAATTTCTCCCATTTTTTCAATTCAAACGCTGCGTGGGAAGGATACCAGTTCCGTACATTGTGGCAGGTCAGTGTTCGATCAGCTGATAGTTCAAGGCTGTGTAGTGGCTTGAAAGCAGCACCTCCTTCCCCCATTCTTCCAAGACAACGAGGAAGTGCAGCAGAAAGGAAGAGTGACCTTCTGTTCACGTGTGGCGGATGCGATGCTAGCTTTGGTATATCCCTGTACAAATCGAGTTGCCAAAACCACGATTAATGCAAAAAAGATAGAATGGACCAACTGTATCCCCCTCGAGAATTACATCGAATTTTTTCATCGATAGATGTTTTATGTCATATAAAATATGTTTCATTGCTCGAAAACTTGAAATAACCGTGATATTTGATCCCAAAGTATGGCTCGCGCAAGTTAAACTATCTCTGTGTACTTCCAACAGCATTTTTTTTTCGTGGAAGTTGATTATATGCACAGAGAGAAAAACAGATGCAAATGATAACGCCACCAAACCATTTTACTCCCAACCTAACAACAACTTCGAAAATTAATATCAGCGTCGAACTTAACACTCCTAAGCTAACAATGTAATTATATTAAGGTCATTAAATCTAACACACTTAACGATAGTCTCACTTTTACTTTCGATTTCCGAACTAATGCAATTGGTACTAATCTGATATTCCCCGGACAGATTTCTTCATTTTTACAGAAGAAACTACTTACGGTAATAAGTTCCTGTAGCATTGTCTAACATCTGGAAGGTGTTTTGTGTGATGTGGGAATGTTTCATAGCAGAAATTCAACCACTGACGCATAGCCCCACGAACCATTTCCGGTAACGTTAGGTTAGGTAGGGTCACGTATAGGTTACAATAGTTAAAAATTAGTTTCGAAAAAAATATGCGTAGCCCCACACACCATTCTCGCATAACCACACGAACCACACGAACCATTTGCGGAAACGTACGTTCTTCAGTTACAAAAACACTTTAAAAAAATAAATTAAAAAAATTGCAATTACTTTCATCAAAAAAACGTGAATGCACCTTCAAGAATGTTCCGCGAAGCAGATGGGCAAGTACGAACGTCAAAAATTCACAAAAAGGAAAAGTTATAGGTGTCAGGGGACTATCAGATTTTCACCATGCAATTTCTTCGATCACAATGTTAATGGTGTTTAGTTTCATATTAAAGGAATTCTGCACCTTGGATATGAAAGCATTGCTCTGGATACACTTCTGTACTCCATTATTTTAAAAGTTTATATATTTTACCATTGGAAATTGAACAATGATTAGAAAAAAAAAGTTCCGTAATGGTTGCTCGAAGTGAGGGAGAGGGGTGCAGGGGGATGATATATCCCCAAGCTATAGCTCTTTTCAGTTCTTACGGCGGGCGCTCTAGAAGCTGGCAGGGGGAGTGGGGATTACGCAACAGACCAACCAGACAACAGCAGTGGCGCCGAGAGACACGACGCGGCCGGAAAAAGTACTACGTGAAACTCGTTCTACTGTCCGCTACGTTTCTTATCGTGCTGGATTGGTCGCTTCCCCGCTCCTCACTTCCCCTGCCAGCTTCTAGAGCGCCCGCCGTAAGAACTGAAAAGAGCTATAGCATAATTGTCGCAAAGCATCCCCCCAGCTGTCCCATTGCCACTGTAAAACCATAGAAGCAGCTAACAATTTTCACTTCAAGCGCTGGGTGCTACGAAACCAACCCTTTGAGAGGCCCCTTTTACGTTGATGCCCTCATCGTCGCCATGAATCTACGCAGTCAAAAACCGTACGCTACATGTCGAATATGGTATCTACGTTTAAAGATACGTTATGAGAGAATCTTCACTAACCCACACATGTAACTTATCGTGGAACAAATGTTAATCATAGAATATCGTAACAAACTCACAAAACCTTCAATAACTGTGTAAGGTATGTAAATAGTTCTACTTACGTACGTTTTAAATCTTCAACAGACTGAATTATTCACTGCAGTCTTTGGCGTCAAACTGATGATGCTCGGGATATCACTAGAAAAATACACACTTTCAAACTGTCGATACATAAAATCTAACGTTTAAACTTCACTAGAAATCACTGAAATACAAATACTATGCACTTAAAGCAGCATGAAATCAACACGAGAACAGCACATTGAAAGCACCCCGCAAACTCTTAAGTTCACAAAACTGCCACTAGAGGGTGGTGCTGTAAACATATCGAAATCGCTTCCAAAGAAAAATCCAGAAAAAGGGGAGAGTTGATCAAACTCAGGGTTACGTTCTGAAGCGCGATAATTTGTAGTCCATGTGACGTCACATTTAGGAGACTATAGGAGTCTTTGTATAAGATGTGTATATACAGTAGGCTACATATATATGTACACAAACATAGGGTTGCTATATTTCGTAAGTGACGCCGCTAACTGGAAGCCTGTAGGGTAGTCTGGATCCGATAAAGTATATGCACCATACTTTATTTTCATTCTTTTTTATGGCTATACACTAAAACTGTCGTAGGTTTCCACAGATGGTAAGGTATTTCAGACACGATTTTAAAGGACGCGGAGGAAAAATTAAAACACTGCCTTGTAGTATAATTTTAGTGGGTACGTAAAAGTCGCAAAAATTCGATTTAAAAAGGATTTTAAGGATTTTCATGAAACCATTTTCTCTCGAATTATCTCAACACATAATTTTCATTGATGCATTAAAAATGCACCGGATAAGAAATTCCGATCAACAACGAACTAACAAGGACACCCACGAATACATGAATTGATGCATCTGAAGCCATAAAATAAATCTGATGTATTTTCTTTTCTGTGTGTACGTTTACTGTAAGGTAAGGGAATTAGGTAAGTGGTGATCGAGAAAGCAATTGAACAAGAGAATGCAGAGGTGCATTTAATGCGGTCATCTTCAGAATGTCAGCAGTTCAGGGGGACAAAGAGAGGCATGTATGGAACTGGAAGACAGATGAAATGTCATCGCGTTGAAATCGAAAACATAAGCACTCACGGACGAGTTGAATATTAATTTCAGGTCGGAAACTGGAAATGTTAAACTGGGCCGGCGGAAAATGAAAAATGGGCTTGAAGTCGAGACAGAACCACTATCCGGCACAATGTCGAAAAAAGCAGTCTACTAATAGAGCTGGATTGTTATAAATGTGATTTTCTTATATTACAATGCATTAGCCTATGGAGAGTCACACTTTTATTTGGATGATTGACCTGGTTCTTCTTGTAGCCTATTTCAAAAGAAGTATAATGTGTGTTCGTTTGATTTACACTTTCTTAACAACTTCGGCCTATCTCCGTTGGGAAAGGTTAGCACAGCACGTAACGACGCCAGAGGTCCCAGTTTCGAATCCTGGACTGGGAATGCATGTTCTTTGTGTGTCCTTTCATAAAATTCATCATCTCATCACTCGTCCTCATCTTTGCGATAAGCCAAAAGTGGTACAAAAGCGAAGTAAAATAAGCCAAATCAATAAAAAAAAACATTCTTAACAGCTTAGGTGTCATTTGCTCAAATATTCATACTTGTCTTTAAACTAAGAAGTGTCCAAGAACCTTGGCAGCAGATTGATTGATTTCCTTCATTTTACTTCGCTTTTTGTGCTACTTTCGGTTAACTTGCGAAGATGAGTGATGATATGATGAAACTGATGAATGGACACTAACAAACATCCATGCCCAGGCCGGGATTCGAACCCGGGAACCCTGGCGTCGTAGCCCGATGTGCTAACCACTCCGCCACGGGGACCGGCTGCTTGGCAGCAGAGTATCACTTTCCAACATCAGGGATCACGGGTCCGTAAACTAAGACGAGAGTAAACAAAAAGATGAAATTACTTTTTAAAAAGGTCAGTACGGCGTCTGACTGTCATGCGGAAGACCCAAGTTCGATTCCAGTGGTGGATGATCTAAGGTGGGATATTTCCAACAATAACTTACATAAAGCGCCTCACCCACTTTTCGATCTTTTCCTTTTAGTAACTTTCAAAACAAGTTTCTAACAATTTCCCGATTTGTTCAAATTAATTTAGCTTATTATAATTATTTTAAGAATGCATACATAACATAACACAAAATATTCACCCCCGTAACCAAACTGTCTTAACCATACCTTACCAGTACCGTACAAGAAACGTAGCTGGTGGGGGGGATGCATATTCTTTATCACTAAAATTCAAGAAACCATTTTCATATTGAATCACTGCTTCGGTGTTCCTTATATAGGTGCAGTTATATAATAATTTTAAAAATTACCATCGTTAATAAAAATCAAGAACCAATTATTGTGTGAGTCTCACACACACATTTCATAACTTACTAAATCTAAAAAAACAAAAAAACAACATATTAATGTCAAATAATTCTTAAGTTTTCGTGCCGGTGAATGATGAAGAGGTTTCTCGGGAGAGTCCGTGTCGCTTGGGCGGAGTCATTTGCGCCGAGGGTTATCGGGTCATTTCCGCCGCGACATATGTCAAGACCTTCCTTCGTGGGTTTTCCCACAATCCGGAGTGTCATTACCGCCGCGCGCACCTGTGTTTATGACGTTTGTGTTTATCTTCGATTGAAAAGAAAGGTGATTGGTAAATGAATGTAAGATGAAAGTATATATGAGGGATATACATTGGGAAATTAGTATTTATGTAAAAATGAGACTTGTAAGAGACGACAAGATGGCTGAGAATATGAAAATATCAATAGATCGAAATGAATAAATGTGTTGAGTGTGTACTTTCGAAGTACAGAAGCTCAGGCGATCTTCAAGGATGCCTTCGAGCATTTGCATACCTACAAGAATTCAAATAACGTTTGTACTGTTCTTGTGCAAGTGTATCGAAATATTGTGTTTATATATACGTAGCTATTACTTATATAATGTTTGCAAAAATAACACTGTATTTACAATGTTTCTTTGACGATTAACGATAAATGATTAATAGTTAATAGGCTGATGCTGATTTATGTATTTTGTGTTGTGCAATAAAATTGATACAAGTAAGCCTGTGTAATGTCTTTTGAAATAAGTAAAGAAAAGTCATATTTGATTCTCTGGATAGGTTTAACATTTCAGTGTAAACACAGCTTTGCAACGTCATAAACACACGTTTCATTTTATGTTTTAAGTCCACTTCGCCATTAGCCATATGGCCAGGAAAGTGAATTACAATGAACTAAATCAATCAATCAGTCAATGTGATAGCAAAAATTCTTGACCATAAGTATATTTCTCTTGTTTTTATTGACTTCTTCACCTACTTGTTGATTTCTTTACTTTCTCTTGACTTTCATGACTGATAGACATCCTGTAATTATAATAATTACAAAAATTAGGAACAGAAACTTTGAAGGATGAATCTGACTTTATCAATGCTCACAGGCCTCACGTGCTTGCACATCCAGAGATCATTCGACAACTTTATCTTCACGCGTGCAGGAGTAGATGATGTGTTATTATTCTAATCTCTTGTTAGCAATTCAGCCCACGGACGGTGATACTGGTTATGGAAGTGCATTAATAAGCCAAGGCCTGGGGGAAGAAAAGAGGTTGGAAATTATTTCGCTTGGAGGCGACTTGACCATACAGCAGAAAGGACCATCTCCGACGCTTCTGTTGTAAATCTTCCGACGAGAAGTAACTCTACCTCTCCCTATTCTACATTCCAGTAGATTTCTTAGTTGGTACCCAGAAGCGTCTCTGTGAAGATGGGAGTTGACTGCCTCAGTCATACTTGTTTTCCATTAAAATTTTCCTCCGGCAATAGCATCATAGAATGTACGCGTTTCATCTTGTTATATGGTATGATATTTTTCGTGTCTAACTTTCCAAAGAGAAAAATGCCACCGCTAAGTTTTCAAACGATATGGAACACGACTTTCTATTAGATTAAAACATCCATAACAGTAACACTGACAGTGTCAGAAAAAAAAATAGTGGTGATGGTTTATTCTGTGGGGAAGACGCATTTAGTACACACCGAAATACCGTACAGAAAATTCACATTTGGATTAAAAGAGCACACATACCAGAGGCGTATATTCTAGGCTACCTGCGAAACGATGGAAAATCGATCGGAAAATGTGCATAAAATTACTCATTTCAACGAGAAGATGATGGCGTTTCAGGAGTTGGCATACTTATTTCTAACAAGTTGTTACACTTATTCCTTACGAGTTGGCAATCTTGCCACCTTACTTTCAAATTCACAATACGTAGCATAGGCGACGACTCCATGGGGCTTGGGGGGGGGGGCTCGAGGCCCCCCAATGTTAACGATGTAAGGAGCAGAGCCCCCCCAATAAATTTTGCTTAAGAGGATCTAATGTATTATTTCGCTTCTCTTGTAAAGTTTACTCTGAATTGTGCCACATGAACTTAACTTTAAATACACATTTGAAATGTTCTAGACCATCAACTTTGGGGGGGGGGGGGCTATGACCAGAGACAGCAAAACACATGACTTGTTACTATATACTAAGTATGTAATTATGAGTATTGTTAACATTTTTACTAAAAAGAGTTTCAAAAGACGATGTGCATGTACTAGGGGAGTGGATGGGACGTTCGGGCTACAAATGGCTCTCACATGACATTCAGAACGAGATCATTGATATATTAGGGAGACCTGTTTTGCGCTCCGTGGTAGCATATATTAATAGTCGGGAATATTTTGCTATTATGGTTGACGAAACTTGTGACATATCCATCCGTGGACAATTAATATTCTGCATTCGAACTGTGAATAAAAATTTTGATATTTTTGAGGAATTCATGGGCTTTTATGAGATTCCGAACACTGAGGCCAAAACTTAAAAAATGGAGAGAGTGAGTCATTCATTAATTTATTTCAGTGAACAGAGCCCCCTCCAATAATTTTGACAAGTCTGCGCCCCTGATACGTAGAAAGGCATGGAAGGAGTCCCGTGAGTTTAGCATGGAGGTCATCTAGCATGAATGCAGTCAGTGTTGCGAACACTCTGTTCCAAGCGTGGACTTATCCCTGGAACGGGGGAATTTTGGAGCGAAGAAAGGGGAAAAGAGTTGCTTATGACAGGGAAATTCCTCCCCCTCCCCACAAGCAATTTTTTGTCCATTCGAGCATTATGACGTAGCGAGTTATACCCCAAATTCTGTACCCAGTATACGCCACTGACACATACATATATCATCGTACGAGAACCAGAGTAAAGTAACTCAAAAAATTCGCCTTTCAGTTTTGTTTAAATAAATTCCTCTGAAGAGCTCTATTTGAAGTAAGATCAACATTTCTCCACTTCTAATCCTTAGCAGCAAGGTGGAGTCACGTATCTACAATTTACTTACTCTTAAGAGCCAGACACATTCCTAAGATTACATAATTTCATCTCCCCCCCAAAAAAAAATAATGAATTGGAGTTACCTCCCTCTGGTTCTCACACGACTATACGTATTTAGTTGTATATTTTTCCTGAGGGGCGAAATGAGGGCGCCTGGTCCACCAAAGTCCGCAATTGCCGGAGTTCCGACATTTCCGACACCGTCATTTGCGACACTAAGGCAACAACTGTTTTTTTCCCGTCATAAGCGCCACTGCTTGGATTTTCCCCTACGATTTCTAATTTGTTTACCAGAATAAGCGTCATTTGCGTACGTGCAGCAGCAATAGCGACTCTGAAGAAAGTATTTCCCGAGGCTCAGATCAGTGGTTGTAATTATCACTTTAACCAATGTTTGTGGCGAAAGGTGCAGGAGTTGGGACTGACAAACGATTACAAAACAGATCCAGACGTGCTGCTCTGTATAAGAATGTGTTCAGCTCTGGCTTACCTCCCTGTGGCTGATGTCGATGATGGATGGCTGTGTGTGATGGAAGATGCGCCAAACCACGACATATTGAGGAAATTTTTGGATTATTTCGTTGAACAGTGGATGAACCATACAGTTAATGTATTGACGGAAAAGTCAAGTCCTAACGTGTACCAATTAGTGAGGACTTTAAGATTAGAAGCTGTGTACAACGACTACTTATGTGAGAGGAGGGCCTTGAATCTTAAAGGGAAACGTAGACGACGTCAGTACATTACATTAGATGAGAGAATACAAAGAGCGTTTGCCGACTATGAAATGCATAGAGATCTTAAGCGCTTTTTGAGGAGAATGGCGTACGTTCAGAAATTAGAATGAAAATAGTAAGATGTTGGTTCAACTACAAGAGAAACGACGCATTCTACATTTCTACATTGACAAGGGATTGCAGTCTGCTCCTATACTGACAAGGGATCTAAACAATCCGTCATTGACAAAGGATAAATACATCCAGCTTTTAAACACCCAGCTTCCATGATGCCAGTGTGAAGGAAAACTAATAAAGGTTTCAAAAAACACACCAGCTTCCATGATGCTGCCAGTCCTAAGCCTGGATAAAGTGTGACGGGAAGATATTTACACTTTGTGTCGCAGATGACGTTGTCGCAACTGTCATGGAATATATTTTCCATATAGTGTCGCATACGACGGTGTCGCAAAAGTCGTGGATTCGCAATTGCCCCCTGCTCTCCTTCTGGAGGGTCACAATACATTTCGTAAAGCTGATAAAATTATTTCATATTCGTATATGCCATTTTCAGCAGTCCTCCAATTTTCTGATAATCAAAAACATAGATTCCTGTTTCTGATTCCTGTCATGCCCCTCCCAAAAGGAATTACTGAATGGTATTGAAAGTAATGATATCGTTATATTGAATTGCTGTTTTAAGTCCATTTTATGCACAGAACGGCTAATCGGGACTGGACCTCACATTAAAGTGGGATCCGTACCACTTGTGCCTCCATCGGGTGTCGAGCCCCGAACCCCTTGATTACAAAGCGACGACGTTACTACTACACCAAACAAACAAAGAAAGCTTGCTCGAACAAGATATAACCTTCGGTTAGCTATATGCATTTTCAAACAACCAAAGAATAGAATGGAGTTTAGCACAAATACGCTAATACACTGGGTTTGCCGGACACTGGAATGTGCGCTACTGGAAATCGAATGTAGGATTTTCATTTCGTCACATTTTTACTTTTGAATTATAGTAATTTGTCTATCAAAATATGTTATAATGCATAACCTAGCCTACCCTAATGTAACCAAACTTAATCTAAAGCTAACATACACAGTCCGTCCAGTAGGAAAGGTGACTGATTTTTTTGCCACGGAACCACCAGTGCCATCTATGGAGAAGTGTAAGTACTACGTAGCGACACATTTCGACTTTCTTCCGGCAAAGTTGGAAACCACTAGCGTCGACGGTCGATGCATACGAATCTTGTGACTGACAGTACCTGCTGAACGTCGGTCGGAAACGGAGCAATGTTCCAGCATTAAATTCTGTTTCACATTGGGTAAAAGTGCAACAGAGACGTTTCAAATTATTCAAACTGTTTACGGTAGTAAGGCATTGAGTCGTAAGAACGTGTTTAAGTGGTATGCAAGATTTCGTGATGGTCCAGGGTCCAGGCTCTCCAAAACCGAAGAGAAGAGCCGAATCAAAACCCTGCTCACGGTTATCTTCGATTCCAGAGGCATCATCCACAAGGAATTCACTCCAGACGATCACACTGTGAACGCTGAGTATTACGTGTGTGTTTTGCATCGTCTATTGGCCAGGATTCGTCGAGTTCGGCCTGAATATCGGGAACAGGGCTCATGGTCTCTGTTGCACGACAATGCATCCGTGCACAAGAGCAGGTTGGTACGCCAGTTTTTGGCCAAAAAAATGGATAGTGGAGCTCCATCACACCCATATTCTCCAGATTTAGCTCCATGCGACTTCTGGCTATTTCCAAAACTGAAATTGGCGTTGAAAGGAAGGCGTTTCGACACCATTCCAAACATCCAAAAGGCTTCGACCGCGATTTTGGAGGCAATTCCGAAACAGGAGTACCAAGACTGCTTCACAAAGTTCTACAACCGCTTCAGTGCATGTACTGACTCACAAGGTGTCTATTTTGAATGAACGTTATTGTAAACAACCAGTCCACAACGTCTTGTCTTTCATTTGTCATTAGTACCTTTCCCACTGGACGGACTGTGTAACGCCGGATAGCATTGGCGCCCTTATTTCAATATTTCTGTAGTTAGTGAGTAATAGTGTATGTATGTATGACATTTTTTTTTTTTTGATAAAAGCCTTCTATGACAAAATGGCTGCCAAAATTTTGATTAACTACCATCAAATGTTTTTTACCCTGACTTAGGCATGTAACATCTTGTACGAAAGAGTCCTTCAAGATCTTTCTAACGGTATATGAATCACTTCTATAGGTGCCCTGATTGCCGAAATATTGCAATTTAAAGTTAAGAAGATGTTGAGGAAAAAACGGCCAAACTCGTACCTTTTGAACCCCTGCAAAAGATCTGGATCAGCTTATTTTCCTAACATTCAGTTTTTCAGTATCGCAAATTTCAAATGAATCCAAAAATTGAAAGTTGAAAAGTGCCTGTTCATTGGTTGATTTCACATGGAATGGCCCATTAAAAAGTCAGAACGAAAATCGGCTGAGCAGAAACAGTTGAAGGCAGCATATGTGGCTTCTATCTCCTTTATGGTCGTATAACATGGAAGCAACGCCTTCTGTGCATTACTCGTAGGATCTTCTAACGGTTGTGAACAGTTGTCTGGGCAATAAAACACATTCTTTCGAATCTAAAGCGCTCTCGTAAACCAACGACGTTCAGCTCTATCGTGCAATTCGTATCTGTTCAGCTTCTGCTTGCGGGTTTGAATAGTTTTTAGTTTGTAATTTCCCCGCAAAGTGCGTGTGTGAGGGTCAGGAGGTACAACCACGAGTGACCATTTACACATCCACTGGGCAAAAAAAGAAAACCTCCTTTGAAGAGATTGTTTGATTTGGTTTGTTTTACTTCGCATTTCTGCCACTTTGGCTAATCGCGATATGAATGAGTGATGAATTTTAATCTCTTCTTTGATTTTTTTTGTTTTAAGTCCACTTTATGTACGGATAGGCTAATCGGGACACTCTGTCCAGGGTCAACGGTACGTTTTGCATCACCGAGCAAAACGGAGAAGGTTCAGCGGAAGGTCGAGGCGCACCTACCGTCAGACGGAAGCCGTAACATCGCTATTTGTCGCGCGAGAAACCTTTTTGCGTTACCTAGCGAAGTGGGGCGGTTTTGGCGGATATCGGGTGCACCCGTACCGTTACATAGGAACCGTAACATCGGCATACTCGCTCGAGAAGAAATGGAACATAACTTTCTCTAAAATCATATCCAATGCATGAAACTGTCAGGAACAGGCGTAGGCCACGTGATTTACACGTGTATAAAGTATAATTTTAGGTATATTTGGCAGAAAAGGGCTCACATTTGAAGAAAAAATAACACCAATTAAAAAAAAAGGAAAACATCGGTAAGACTGAGTCATATAAGTTTAATTCCACTCCTGATATACATATTACAGGGTCCAAGTAAGCAATTCCAAGAAAAGATACAGTTTTGTATATTTAAGAAAAAAAATGTTTCATACTTGAGATCCGATCTATTCTACAAGTATGTTACTTTTAAGGGATAACGGAATTTCTGATCAGAATCATTAATAACAGTCGTTAAGCTCAAAATAACTCTAATCAGAATATACCAATAGTAATTTGGGTTCAATTTCTTGAAAACTGTTATATTATTTCGTGAACTTTCAATCCAGATGCAAGGATATGGGAAGAAATAGATATAGTATTTTAATGTGAGACAAGAAAAGTTAAACGTACTGACACCTACACCGTTTTCTAAAGGTGTCAACATTGGTGACGATGCCAGAGCAAATTCAAAACTAGATAAATGCTATTTTGCAACAAAAACACACAGAATACAAAGTGTCTACTGACTAGGGTGACCAGACGTCCTGATATTCGCAGGACAGTTCTTCTTTTGAAGGTCAAGTCCTGCGGTCTGCGATGCTACTCCAAAAAAACAGCGTCCTGCAAAACACCCAGACAAATTGTTCATCTTGGCGAAACTGTTAATGGCTTTCAAATTAATAGTATTGTACGCTTGCAAAGAAATACTTGTAGATATAAAAATTTTCACGCTCGCGACCTTCATCTTACTGTAAAGCTTATATTTATTGCTTAGAAGCAGATATTGCATTCAGTCTGTTCACGATATGATATGCAGGAGTGCTTTGAAAATTGCAAATAGCCCAATTCTGGAAACCTGCATGTTTCATGCAAACACATTTGACATGACACACATTGATGAGATGATTACTACATCTGTGGCAAGAGACAAATATATTCTCAGTATTGATTAACATTTTAATAATATTTCACAATGTATATATGTTTTAAGTAAGAACGTAAGGAAACAGTAAGAACGAGAGAGTTAGGACGGTTAATCTGTAAAATTAAAAAGCAAAATGAGGAACGAAAAATATAGAAATGAAAGGGAAATATATAAGAAGGGAAGCCCTCCTGAGATCCTTGGGTCGAATCCCGGCCTGGGCATGGATGTTCTTTGTGAGTTTCCATTCATGAGTTTAATCATATATCACCACTACAGCGCCTTGAATAACGTAGTGTGGAAAACGGCACAGTTCTGCGCGCTCTGGCTGGTTCCACTCGAAAATGATCCGCTAGAGGCGCTGGTGTTGAACCCGGTGCTTGGTATTCGTCTGCTTATAATGGAAGTAAATGGAGTTTTCGCTGCAACGTCTGATTCTTTTACATGAAGCATTTCTATGAATGTGACAATTGCTATGATATTTGGTACAGTGGTCGCGAAGATAACACAACTAAATTTTTGTGTATGAATTAGGTTAATTATTATTATCATCATCATCATCGTTTCTTTTAAAGATATACACACTGAAGCATTTGTATTTTGGATATTTAATGTCTCTTTTCTTCCGCTTTAAACTTATCGCGGCGATGATGATAATGATGATTGCATGAAACGACAAGGGGAACCCCACAAAACTTTCTTAGTGCCATCGACATGAGTGTAAGGAAACTTTCAAACCAATGGGACAAGCGACACGGGATGTTCACACTGTCACACTAGTGACACACACTTCCAGACTGTAAAATAGCATTCATTGCACATGAGGGTCCAAACAGCAAACGACACGTTCATATGGCGTATTCGTGTGCTACTTGTTACTTCGGTCGGAAAGCTCCTTAAAGGGAGGGTGCTCAGACCGAAGCGACGCGCTACAGGGGGAGTTCCCAACTAAGTGACAAGCGACATGGTGCCTTCAGTCTATTGGCAAGCATTCGCTGCTAATTGTGCGAACAACAGATAGGCGACACGAAAAACCGCACATTACAACAACAGATCTAGGCGACACGATAAGTCACACGTGTCGCTTGTGCGTCGCTCAAACTGGGCCATTTCCTCAATAGCTTGCAACATGTTGCCGTGGTTTGTTGTTCGCGCATGCGCGATGCAATGAGTGTCTTGCTTTAGGGAGATTGTGCACCAAAGCGACAAGGGGCACGCGACACTTATCGCTTGAGGATTTCACCAACCGAACGCTGGCCTGTGCTTCCCGTCATGCCGCTACGATGTGAAATGTTGCTCTTGATTGGCTCCTTTCCAAGCAACATGTGTCGCTTCGGTGTGAAAGTTGCCTTGGACCGAAGGACCCGTGTCGCTTTGGTGTGAAATCTCCTTGAGGAAACGGTGCAGTCAGAGCTTGTGTCCCTACGGTTCGAAAGGCTGCATTGATTACGGACTGCTCGCTTCCAAGCGACACTTGTGGTTTGTCGCCTCGGTATGAAATATCTCTCAGGATACTATTTATATTCTAATAACATAGAAAAAATAAAACTCTAGTACACAATCCAACATCTGACGTCCGGAATCACTTTGCGATGTTTCTTCTTGTGTTACGCACGCTATTTATTTATTTATTTTATTTTACTTTTCTTTCCAAATTAATGTCATTTCGTGACTGCAAATCACTCCACAAATATAACTGTTTCCATCAATTCACGTACCGCCTTTCAAGACAAACAAATCTACATAATATATTCAAAAAACTAACAAAGCTGCATTACTTTCATAAGAAAATTAGCACCGACATTGATCGCACTGCCACCTATGTTTCACATCCGTCTGGGGAACCAGTTTCTTGGGTCGTTTTCCACACTACGTTATTCAAGGCGCTGTAATCACCACTAATCCTCATTGTCGCAATTAGCCAAAAGTGACAGAAAAGCGACATTAAACAACAAGAATCAAATCAAGAAGAAAACAAATCAAAGAGAATTGTGAAATATTTCAAGAGACATGTAAGCAGTATGACTTTTCTCCTTTGCCAAAGAGGGGGGGGAGGGGTGCACTTGACCTTTTAGTTACAGTTGCAATCCCCCCCCCCGTACACATCCATGGATGTCTTGCCTTTCGTTTCAGAAAAACTGCTCACCCTACTACCGACGCAAATCTATTGACTATAAAGTGCGTAAACTGCTAATGATAAATTTGGGTGCATCGAAACGCAGCACATAAACGCATCAAAGCGCACGCAGAGATTGAGAAGATCACACACTAACATTTCCAACATTTCGCCTTGTAACCAAGGGTTCCCGGGTTCGATACCCGGTTGAGGCACATAGTGGTTCGGATCCCACTTTAAATTGTAGGTACAGTCCCGATGAACCTTACTGTGCGTAAAGTGGACTTAAAACAACAAATCAATAAGAAAATACACCTTTACACCAAAAGTGCATCAACCTTAATTCGATAAATTTCGATGCACTTTTGCATGGTATTTGGGAGTAGCTATACCAAATGGGACTGCCCCCTCCCAGAAAATATTCCTACCTGCTTCCCGATTTTTTACTTTTTATTTATTTTATTTTTTGCGCCGTCACTGGTGATTCTTGCTCATAACTAAAATACATAATGATACACGCCAAAAGAAAGAGCTAGAATGCTGCAATGGAGTTTCCATTTTATGCATTATAAGCAGACCTCCGATTTTTAGGTTCTAAATAGTGTACTTATAGGTTCCTATAACACTGACAAGTTTAAAAACAAGACGCTGCAAGTAGCTGTTGCGCACCTCACACAACATTTACTCACTCCCTTCTCCGCGTCGACATTGGTTCGCAGTGTTGCAACCTGGAGGGAGCGGAATGGTCTGAGGTTTTTAAAGAAATTTGTCTTCGCTTTTTCCTGGGCTATTTTCTACCTGTCGGAGTACATAAATTCAGCTCACCTTTCGCCAACGACTCTTTTTCCTTCTTTTAAATCTTTAGAAACCATCCATTTAGATACTCCCGTGGCGGCGATTGTGGACTCGACAACATTATACTTAGGTTTATGTAACTCCTTCTGATTTCACAAATATGTTGCAACATTGGCCTGTCCTCTAAGGGGCTTCCAGAGCAGATTGTGGATTTCGTTGGACCCGGCATGATTAGATTTTTGCATTTCAAAAATATGCAGCTAAGAGTAAAGAGCAAGAACATTTCAATGCTTTAAAAAAGAACACAGGCAAGCGTGTTATCAGATTGCCTTCTCGTAGTGATTGTTGTATACGTTAAACAAAGAACCCCCACCCCACTCGGCTTTAAAAAAGAAAACTAGGCCACTGCTTGATGTCGCATTCAGAAAATGAAGTCATTCATTCGCCCCGTAGTTTCTCTTCGTTATAAACCTTAACGCGGGTGCGTAAACTACAGTTTACGATCCGCGCACCGCACGCATTTTCAAAGACCGGATTAAATAAAATGAACCACTGATATAATATGAGCTGGTACCATCAGGCTACACAGTGAAAATCGTTTGTCATATTTGTTTTAGCTTAATTTTGCTGAGTTGACACCACTGGTACTCTCAAGGCCAGACTAGTACGTTGAAGAGTAGTGGGGAGGATGACGTAATAGGAACTGTTCCACAGCGATCTGCGCATATCGCGACTTAACTTGTCAGGTTATAAAATAGGCTCTAAAAATCGAAAAATAGGTTTAAAAAATCCTAAAATAGGTTCAAAAATTCTAAAATAGGTCCTGCAGTAGGTTCAAAAAAACCTTAAAATAGTTCAAAATTCCTGAAAAATGCTGATCAGCAATGAAAATGGGACACTTATATCCTGGAATACGCACCATCTTGCATAACGTTATGTGTGTTGCCTAACCCTACGGCGATGGCAGAACATACCATTGGAAATTTGCTATTAAAACCCACTCTTCGCCGTATAGTTAGGCAAAAATCTTTTTTCATGTTACCCACAGTCAAACTCCGCGAATTTGTCTGTGAGGATCATCTTATATGCTGAAAATAATCTTTCAACAAAAACATAGTCAGTGGTGCAAACTTCAATGCTGAAATGTTAGTTTGCCTTTTCAGCACCACCAAACTCCATTATTGTAGCTTTGATGAACAGCGCCTCATGCGGTCAACTTTGCAGCTACAGGAACCTGTAATGAAACGAAAAAAAAACTCCTTTGCAACTAACAATATAAACTACAGTACAATAGTTTTCTAATAATAAAGTTTCTAAATTTGGACTTACTTTAGATACACGCTGTATTCGTAGAATATCAAAACCTTATGGCCGAGTCTGCTGCCACGCACGTGTCAGAATTAAGAATAAGCTTCAAATTTGCTCCTACCACGTAATTCGTCTGCTAAGAGGATGTTACAAATATTAAGAACAGATTGAGACGAGAGAAATGCAAGTTTATGATTAGTGGGAATGAATGTACAGGTAACTTAGAACATTTTTCTTTAGAAAGCATTTAGCGATATTATTTTAATACTAACAGAACCTAACCTAACTACGAGAGCATTTAGGTTTATTATTAGAAGAATGTTGAGTTGAGTTGGTGTTTTAAGTGCACTTTATGCACAGTAAGGATAATCGGGACTGGACCCCTTGATTACAAGGCGATGACGCTACCACTGCGCCATTGGGGACCTAATCTTAAAACATTTATGTGAAAGTAATCGCTACAACTTCACAGTATGTGTTACAGACGTAATTGCATACATAACATGATGAAATCACGATAAGACAAAGACCGAGTCTTCTGCCACGCGCATCTTTTTTGAGGTTCTAGCAGAAAAAGAACGTGGTAGCAGACACTACCAAACCTTATTCAGTTTCTTCAGTGTGTTTATATAAGTATATTGAAGAAACTGAATAACCGCAAAAGCTTAGACGGGTATTTTTTGTCGAACACACAAAATAGAGGGGGCTTTTGGTAATATTTTGGAAGGGGGCCTCATTTTGTAGATCCACTGATACTTACTCGATACTTCGATTGTGATTGATTTGGTGTTTAAAGTCCACTTTAGGCACAGTAAGACTAATGGAGACTGGACCTATAGTTTAAAGTGGGATCCGAACCACCACGCAACAACCGATGAAGTTTTAAAGTGCGTAAAAACATTTTGCCTGTTAGAACCTATTTCAGGTTCATGCGACTAAATCAAGCTTTTTTTAGGTTTTTATATATGTTTTACAGAATTTTTATGTCACACAGAGGCATTTGCTTTGTTTGGTCACGAAAAAATACAATGATGAATGTGTTTGAAACGTACTGTCGATTTCCCTTCCTCCAAGTCCATGGTGGTTTTTCAAAGCTCTTCACAAAGCAAAATGTCTGGTGCCACTGTTACCTGTACAATCCAAAGTGGTCTGATCTGTATGGTCTTGCTCACTTTCGCTCACTTCGGTGCTTTGTGGCATTCACGCCTGTAGTGATGCAAGAGTCTCCCCTTTGAAGGAAATAGAGTCCGGGGTGAAATTACAAATTACAAAATTACAAATTTTTACACAATTCATCAAAGTGTAGATAATATGTAACCATTATTATTTAATTACAGTAATTCGAACTTTCTTGCATAAAACAACACAATGGTGTTGTTGGATTCACGATAGATTCCTTTGTGAGTAAAAATCTTGCATACTGGGAACTAGAGGGAATAATTATGAAGCATGAATTATAAAGGGCTCCCTTAATCAGTTTTGCAGAGAGGCCCAAGGATGTTGGTACATATTAATCATCTATTAACATTATCGACCTGTAAATATCAAGTAGATACAGTCCCTATTAGCTTATTTATGTTAAACGTTATATTCTTTGCAGTGGCGTGCCCAGGATTTTCGAAAGGGAGGGGTTATGTCTACATTTCTAAGTAGTCAGTCCTCATTTTGCCATATTTTCCTACCTTTGACGTTCTTTTTTTAAAATATTATCGAAATATTGATATTTGATGTTGCTCGAAGTTTTTATTGTTCGTTGCAGTTTCAAGATATCATCCCTTTTCTGTTACTTATCTCTTTTGGGGGAGTGGGCAAGTGCCTCTGTGTACCTTGCTATATCTGCCAATGCGACACAATATATTAAGAAATTGCCCTCTCTGGAATTGACTTCAACCCCCCCCCCCCTACAAAAAATTCCTGGCTACGGGCCTGACTACAGTACTGGCAACAATCGAAATCTTACTAGATAAACCTGACTTCTCGAGAAAGCGCACAATAATGAACGATGAGTCGACAAATTCCGAGTAATTTCTCCGCTACATTGCTGGTCAATATGACGCAACAATAAGCCCAAACTCCACTAGCCTTCATTGTCTACGCAAGAGAATTCGCTGTTCCCTGGCACCTAGGCTGGAGAGCAGCTGTCACGGGAGACGTCGATTAACGGTATCCGAGCATCTTCACTTGGGGTATACTCACGTGTCAACATGTAACATCTGACGTTTCTCGACACGGAAGTATCAGACTCCACCATGGGTAGTCTTGCAAACTTGAGAGAATAAAATTCTTTGAGATTTCTTTACAGCCTTAACCCTAGGTTTTCCGTGCCGTAAGAGAAATTTACTTACCGCCCCTCAGGCCCACACTTCTTTTAACCACTCCGCCACGAGTGCCGGCAAAAACTCTTAAAGACAACAATCAGGGAGATTGAGGGAAGATTTTGATTGATTGATTGATTTGGTGCTTTAAGTTCACTTTATGCACAGTAAGGCTAATCGGGACTGGACCTACAGTTTAAAGTGGGGTCCGAACCACTATGTAGATTGAGGCAAGAAAAAATACATGTAGCAATTGTATTCTATATATATCTAGTATTTGGAAACTACATGTACCTATAGAATTTCCCTTCAACACATCTATTTCCTTTCTATACACTGTATCACTCAATATTAACTTCAGTTGTAAAAAATACGTAAAATGTACGCCAGTTTCGTTTACTGACGCTATATTCTTCTTACATAATTTAAAAACAAGAAATAAGAACCCTTTTTAAACAGTAGACGATATGATAAAATGTCGTAAAGCCAGGTGGCGAATATAAGCATCACCTTAACTTTTCACAGTTGAAATTTGGATAAACACTACGGCTTGTTTTCGGATCAATGCGGTATGTAACTTTTATTTTAAAACTGTGTATATATGGTTTTTATATGCATTGTATAAGGGCAGACACCTGTTGTGTGCAAGTGTTAGAATCGCACAGCTTTGCCTTGTGTAATAAAGGCATGATATGCTTAATACGACAGAACATTGTCTCAGGCAAAATTGCCACCCGTAGAACAGTCCTCCTGTAATGGGTTAATATGCTCACACACGATTTGAAGATTCTGCTCGTCCGGTCCAGCAAGCTCCAAGCAGCAGAGGTGCATAAATCAGAAATCTCGACGTCAGGGCCTACTAGCACAGCTGGAGACAAGTGCCAGGAGAGAAAAACATATTCACCGGCCACGGAGCCATTCATCCAACAAGCCTCATTCAATTAGTTTGTTCAGGAAGTCTTTTCGAGTGCTTTATGCCCAGGGCCGGATTTACCTCTTTGCCGCCCCTAGGCCAAACAAGCTCTGCCGCCCCCATACGGTTTATCAAGAATGAAAGAAAATCATTATTTTCTCTATTGCTATTTTTACTATTAACGGCATGCAGTATTAATTAAATGATAGTTGCATACAAAAAATGTAACAAAGCGATATGACATAAATTATTAAACTAACTCTCTAGCTTTCTTAAACCCGAAGGTTCATGGCTGCAGCAACACAGGCCTTCCATCTGTCCCTATCTTGAGCAAGATCTATATACTCTTCCATCCCTACCGATTTCCTTTAGGTAAGTATCTCATTAACTGCACACTGAAATGCCCCAGCCCGGTAAAGGCTCAGAACATTCCAGGTGTCTAATTTAATATCCTTATTCCTAATGTAGGTTTTTTCCTTAGTCCAGGGACCTCCCAAAGTAGTCCCCGCCCGGATATCCGAATGGGGGAGTATTTTACCTCCGGAATATTTAACCTTGGGAACATCCATGGCCTCATATTGCTGTTTCTTGACATGTCTTTTTACAGTGCAGAGTTGTCAGCTACACCTAAACCCCAATATGAATGGAGGACCGCACCTGTCGTTGGTCAGCGGATCCCTCGGATCTAGCTGGGAGGATCGCATTGTAGTCCACCACTTCTGCCGATTGTGGGACGCTCATAGAGCCATGACAGGACAGCTCTGTAAATCCCAACAGAGCAAAATGGTGACCATTTCACTCTGTTGGTTGACTAACTGCAGTGAACAAGTCACTGGGCGATGAGGTCCTCACATCCCTACGCCTAGGACATAAATTATATAAATTACATTTTAACATTGACCTTGTTTTTCAGAGAAGACTTTTATTTTTACTTTATTTAACTTATATTTACAATACAACTACATTAAGTCATTCCATTCATGTGTCCGGAGAAAATAGAGGCAATCCGAGAATTAAGTATTCCTTATAAATTTAAAACAAACAATCGTGTATACCCATCGTCTATAATTTTCAGTTACTTGTGGCGATATCGTGAAGTTTGAAGTTCTGTTTTGAGTTTACTTTATGTACAGATAGGCTAATCGGGACATATAACTCTCACGTATATCGAACAAGTTTGTCGAATATCGGGGACAAGCATTTCCCCCCGACATCAGTGCCATTGGCCATATATAATGTCTAACATATCGCTAACAATATACAAAGATCCTGTAAAACAAATACATATTACGCATAAAAATATGTTGTCCACAATTGTGCACATAGTTCAATGTGAGTAATTCTATACAGCGAGACTACAAAGTCAAGTATAGATCTCTCAGCAATAGTTGAGATTTAAAAAGAGGCTGTTGAAAATAAGGAATACTTTTTTAAAAATCTGCCGTATAGAGGAATGGGAGGCTTACGGTCACAGTAAATTATTTATTTGTTATTGTAGTACAGAATCACTGTAATTTTACAGTAAACAATAGAATCATATCAGTAAGGTATCATAAGGTACCTAGTGACAGTATCATGGGAGGAGAATTTTATGCCAGGTGTCCTAGAATTACCCAAACTGAAACATGCACACACACACACATATGGTGGTCTGTATGGCTCGCGTGAGATACGGGTTCTTTTCCTGCCGTGGGTGATTTCAGGGGAATTTTTCGAGCGATGTCACGCATGGAGTAGTTCCCACCTGGAATCGAACCCAGGAACGTTCGCACCAAAGGCGAACACGATAACTATTTGCTTACGCGATAGCCCATTAGATTGAAGATTACGAAAGATTACTATTCTATCCCGTTGTCTGTGCCAGCTATTGTACAATTTACATTAATCATTATAACTGCAAGTGCATACATGTAATTACATATATCCTACAGAATAGAATGATTTAAGAAAGAAGTGGAACAATTATTAACGTATTATCACATAAAAATTATGTTATGTTGTGCATACACCCACGAGAATTTTCAAAATACGACGCCATTTCTCTTTATATTTCTTTTTACAGGAAGAGTTCAATACCAAAGAAAAATGTATTTCATATTGATGCAAAACAGCGACAACGGCTACACTTTCCTCTCCTGCCATCAAACTTGAAATTATTGAAAATATAGCTTACTGTATAATGGGTGAAGGTGCGCCCAAAAGTTCTACAAGGTTGGGAGGCTCAACTCCAAAACAAATAATCTGAAAGCAATCATGAATAGGAAAATGGGTCTATATAAATAAATCGTCATGCTTTCTTCAGGATAATGAAGCAGTGTTGCCACATGAAGGGAAATTTCCCATTTGCAGGAAAATTCTTACCGAATTTTTAGGGAAAAGGGAATTTCGATACCACAATTTAAGGGAAATTTTAAGACATCTGACTTTACAATATTGCAGTTTAGTTTACAGTTGCATATCCATATTATTTTATTAATATTTTTTTTATTTGCTGTTCTTTCTTATTGCTGGTCCTTTGAATCTATTTATATTTTTGTTAAGTGTATTGTACGTTGCTTTTCTGCATCTTCGGATAAGATGATGACCATTAACGATTTAATGGTTTCCTTTCCACGATTTAAACCTGACATCTGGCCTGGCCAGGAAGCAATGAGCTGACATGGGGGAAAAATTGTTGAACATTTTTTATTCATACGAACATGGACCAATGGAAATATTACTACTACTACTATCACCACCAATAATAATAATAATTATTATTACTGCTGCTGGTTCTGCTGCCATTTATTATTATTATAGGTGAAGGGAAAAAGTGGTCCAAAAAGGGAAATTTTGATCCTTGGAAAGGGAAATTGTCGCCTCAGATTGAGGCAACACTGTAATGAAGTCCAAAGGGGAAAGAGGTTGTGAGCCTTTGAAATTATCACCTTCCCCCTTCGATGAAATCATCGGTTTCGTTTCATTGATTTATTACACTTCGACCTCTGTGGTGGAGTGGATAGCACAGCGCTCTACGACGGCAAAGGTCCCAGGTTTTATTTTACTTGCTATTCTGCCATTTTGACTAATCACAAAGATGAAGATGAATAGTGATGCGATTGATGAATGGACAATCACATTCATACGGACAACACAACATGGGCTTCACGGAGGATTGTACTGGCCGTGAGTCAAGATGTCAAATCCTCGCTAGCATGGGCGGAGTTTGAGCTTTTGCTTTGGGGGGTGCAGACTCTGGGAGAAGCATATGATGTACCTGAGGGTTGTTGAATATCCCCTAGCTTATAAGGGGTCCGGAGACCTTTCCCCGGAAATTAAAAAACAACAACTTAAAAACACTGAAAATGTTAAATTTCCTCGCTTAAGTAAACAAATATTAATTAGTATATTAGTTGTCAGTTTTAAAAGAAGCAAAACAGTAAGATTATTGCATTTTGCATTTCATTATTTTTTTATTGATACAATACTTGTATTACTTTCAAAACTTACGGTAGGTACAATAGTAAGCTTCAGAAATTTTAGAAAAATTAAATTGAAAAGTTATTTTGATGCCTCAGCAGTAACTGTTGACTCAACACAAAGTCATTTTACGTTTTTCTTTCTTCAAACTGTACACATCAATCAAATCGTCTAAGACCCGCTATTGCGGCGCAATTACCGCACATGCCATCATGCCAAACGTCAAGATTTGCGGTATGGCTTCATAACAAGAATGTAGGAACTGAACTTAATCATGTGTTTCTTTTTAGTCTTTTTTAAGTTGGGGGCGGGGGCAGGCCCCCTCTGGCCTCTCCAGAACTTCGCCTATGCTCGCTGGTCTGCAAAATGTCCTGTGGTGCATGATCGCCTGTCCTAGCTCGCTTCCTGCGTATATAATGTTAAGTCAGCAGATGAGAAGGTGTTTGGCCCGACTTCCGCAAGGACGGAGAGAATAGACAGTGTTTGATTGGATTGTGTTGAGACAGGGAGGAGGCTTCGATTAGTGCGAGCTAGTGTGGAGCGACCGTGCACCATCATCGACAGGTATGTGTTTTCCAAAACAGGGTCCGATTCCTTATTAAATAGCATCAATAGTCCGAATTTCTATCTTTCACCTTTTACTTCCTTTAATTGTATAATTTGAGGCAGAGTCATTTGGGGATGGTTCCCCAATATCGCGGGCATACTATTTTATATAGACCGCCCCAAGGGGCTCTGTACAGTACTACCAGGGTCAGGCACGTATCTAGAAAAAAATTCGGGGGGGGGGGTTGAACCAAGTGTCTCAGTAGTAGTAGTAGTAGTAATAATAATAATAATAATAATGGTTCAATTAACATATATAAATTAATTAATATTATATTATTATTACATGAGTAGGTAAAAAGACCGAATAAGAATATAGATATCGGGTGTCCCAGAAGTCTTTCCCTGATTACAAACTTTATTCATATCCGCTATAGGCAATGTAGAGATGTGAAAGTGGTGCCAAAATGTTGTAAAACTAACCAAGTTTATTTGTTGCAGGTTTCAGTAATGTGGCTGTAGTGTAGCAGTGTCAGTTCCAAGGAATCCGAAATTAATGCTCTTGACATCAGGTGGCATCTTTTCATACAATGTTTCTTGGACTTGACAGGATTTGGGAATTAAGATAAATTCCATTTTTTAAATTCTAGACGAAAGAATTCTGTACATTTGAAAGTTCCTCTGCACTGTTATTGGTGACCGGGTCTCGTGATACCAGAGGACATGCTGAGCTTTTTCCTGATTTGTGAACATTTCCGGTTTTCTGTCCACTGACACTGCTACACTACAGCCACGTTACTCAAACCTGCAACAAAAAAACTTGGTTAGTTTTCCAACATTTTGGCACCACTTTCACATCTCTACCTTGCATATAGCGGATATGAATAAAGTTTGTAATCAGTGAAAGACTTCTGGGACACCCGGTATAACAGCACTTATTCATTATCTCGGCATAATTTCAATAAAAACAAGTGACCTGGCAAAGAAATTAATGTCACATAGATGAAGAATTGAATATTTATTGAATTAAAAAAGAAGGTTAGATTCAATTGGCGAAAAGTAAAGTTCTTGATTAATATTTTATCCATATTATCATAAATAGTGGTGCGCAAGCATAAAACTTTGGCATTGTCCTTCACAGCCTTATGATCCCGATATAATCCTTGCCTTCCAAAAGGTTCAGAGGAAATTATAACTATCGATTACACAATAAATGCTAAACAAGTATATTTTCATTATTTAATTTTAGTACGTGGTAAGTCTTTCAGGGTGTTTGGACCCCCTGGACCCCCCTAAATACGTCATTGTCAAGTGTGTACTGTGTGGAAGAGTGGTTAACTTTTGGGTGCCCCTTACACCCCTCTCAATGTTTTATGTAGTTCAATTTGAAGACATATTATTTGTAAATGTTTAATAAAAAACAGCCACTTCCTAAAATGTATTAATTTAATGCGTTTATCACAGGATTACGCAACTAAATTTCAATGCCAATGCAAATTCGAGCTACAATTCTTGCTGAAATCCGAAACAATATTTGCTCCATTCTTTCTCAATTAGTCGATAGAAATTTTAAAAGACATATTCTTGTTTTGTACATTAGCACAGCGATAGCATGACCTTAAAGTTATATTTAAATGCACGCCTGTGTGGGTACCTAACACATCGGTCCACCGAAATGAAGGCCGCACGTTCCTCAATGAGGCACGCAACAGACTGAATGTGGGAATCCACGGACGGCGTGAACTGCCTCCTTTCACGCTGGACACAGGAACAGGAGAAAGCCAAGGTCAAGAGCGAAGGCGCTCATTTTCAGTAGTGGACCTGCTCAGTCCTTGACCCCAACGACACGAGGGCCCCACTAATTAATTCTAACAACCAGGTTCAAGAGAGGGAACCTAAAAAACGGTGAGAAAGAGATTGAAAAAATGACTCTGTCCTGGGGCTATACTCTTCTCTTCTGCAATGGATTTCCAAAGAAAGTGCAGTGTGAGGTTAAAAAGAAGAAAAGTAGACTATGCCACAACACGACCTTCACGATATTTATACATCTATTATTACGATGTAACAACTTCGAAACCAATATTTTTAGGTCTTTCTGGCAATTCGTGAAAATTAAATTTCTCCCCTGTGCATCACACCGGAACCTAACGACGTAGAAATGAAGATCCACCAATTCACAAACTAGCTCTTACATATCAAATTAATGGTGAACGGGTAAAGTTTATAGCGAATAGCAGGGTGGATAAAAATCATTATTTGTATTTTAAAAATAATTTTTGATTACTTTTTATAAAAATCGGATTTTTAAAATTCAAATCGATTTTTTTTTAAATATATTTAAAAACACGCTTAAAATTGCTTGTATGTTTTTTGGCATCGTACATATAGATATAGATATTTTTTATATATAGAATTAATTCTCTCCTGGTAAACGGCCCTGTAAAACATTTGAACAGTTTCATTAAAGCAATTTTTCTGTTTCTGAACCTACTATGGACATTTTTGTTTTGTGTGTTAATTAAACTATAATAATAACAGTACTCTTTTTCCAGTGAAAATAAAACATACTATATTATTGTAACTTAAAATATTTGTATAGTTTTTATAGCTGAATTTTGGCGATATTTTTATAAAATAGTTTGCAAAATATCAGCTCCCATGTTTATTTACAACGCAATGATGACGACACTATATATGGTTTACGATGATTAGTATTTTGTACATTATTCTACACAAAATTTTTGCTCTTTTGCCTATGAGAATTATTGAATTTTAAATTAAGAGAATTTTAATTGAATTTACAGTTTACATATTATATTTCCTTTCTTATGAGCTTCACCCTATCAGTATATATATATCTTGTTATCCTTCTCTTTCTATCTTAGAACTAATAAACACCATTCAATGATTACAATATTAATTTACTTTCATCGAAAGTGATTCTGATATCTACAAATTCTTTTATTCTATAAATTATTTCTTTAAGTGATTTCAATCAGTGATTTTTTTTAAAAATTGCCCGATTTAAATCAAACCATCTTAGCGAATAGGCGATAGTAGTTGCCTATATAATATGGGTCTTATGGGAAAGGACCCTGCGATTTTTAGAGTTCCGTTGATTGATTGATTTGGCTAGGTTAGGTTCAAATTATGAAATGAACCTAAAAAAACCTAGGAAAATTAAAAATCAGGCTCCAGAAATCTGCAGTATTTGGTAATTTTAGTTTTCTAACCATTGATACAAGGCCATCAGACGTTCTGATTATTATTGCTATTATTATTATTGCATATTAATTATGACTTTTATAACGATTTTCTTTAATTTTGTTATACCAGCACCACTGCCTCTATTTGGTACAAGGTGCATAAATCTTAATCTTAAACCTCAGCTATAATATCTACAGGGTAGGATACTTTGTAGACAACTAAACCAGACAGGATGCCTTCCAATGGAGACGTTTAAACAAATATATTATATAAGCAAGCATACATGGAAATAGAATATTTACATGATAAGCTACATTCTTCTATAATTCTTGTTTACAGGTAATTTTCATCTCAATCTGTTTTTAATTATTTCTTTTCTTCAATTTGTATTTTCTTCTATTTGGGCTTCCTTCTTAATGGATGGTCTGGATATGGACTTCCTTCTTAATGGATATTCTGGATCTTGACTTCCTTCTTAATGGACGTTCTAGATCTGGACTCCCTTCTTAATAGATTTCCATTTATTTATGTTTTTGACGATTTAATAAATTCCTTTATCCTTTTCCTTTAAGCTTTGGGAATTATACTAATATCTTCCCTTGCGGCTGCGATTGGAACGCGCCGACACTAACTGGGTACAACAGAGTGTATACTTGGTGCCAAACGACTGACACGCGCATCCAAGTAGGTGCTACGGTTGAACCGCGCAACCAAAAGTGCTGTGGGGCATCGACTGGAACGCGCCGCCACTGATGTAAACAAAATTTCCGCTATGGGAATGGTAAATCAATCAGACAGATGCAATATCTGTTCAAAGCCACAAACTTGTATCAGTGCTTTGACTTCTTTAATTTTCATATTAATTTACATATGATCACTGATTTGATTTTTCGGATATATATATTAATTTATTTCTTTTATATTTATTCCTTATCTTCTTATAGTAGATTGTATTGTTTTTCATCTTTCCCATTCGTTTTATTCTTATTTATATAGTTTTTCGCATATATTATGTTAATTCTTAATCTTGCACGCCTGGTGCTGCCATCTCTATTCCGCTTTTGCAGACTATTTACATTATTTGGTCCAGTTGGGTACGTAACAAAGAGTATATTATTTTTAATCTCTGTCCCGACTTCTTTCGAACTGCAGTGATGATGTGAAAATGTGAAAACGTAAATTTGCGGAGTAAGCGACTGTGTTGTCTGGTTAGGGTGATCTTCTCCCCCTTATAAAGATCCTTTGCTACAACAATGTTCACGTAACATGAAAATTACTTTAAGTATCTTGGATTCACAAACATTTAAGAGTTCCTTTGCTGTTTGTGGTAATTAAATCAGGGTTGTTAATGATCCAGTAATCCATAAATTCTATTGGGTTCCGCTGCAGGACCGAAACCTTCTTTCCTCGCACAATTTGAGTTCGGTACAAGTTGCGAATTGTTTCATTGGAAAAAGGTTCCTGGACCGTATTTAAATTAATCCGTAAAAAATGTTCCTGGACCGTATTTAAATTGATTCGGTAAAAAGGTTTCTGGACCGTACTTAAACTGATCCGGAAAAAGGTTCCTGGACCGAATTTAAATTCATCCGGAGAAAGGTTCCTGGACCGTACTTAAATTCATTCGAAAAAAAAGGTTACTGGACCGAATTTAAATTCATCCGGAAGAAAGGTTCCTGGACCGAATTGAAAAGCATTACAGATAAAACGGTTCGTTACGGTCCAGAACCCATTTACACTTGATTCTCTTTCCTGGGCCGGAATTGAATTTATTTAAAATTCCTGGACATTTTAACAACCCTGGATTAAAATCCACCTTCAACGATAAAAAATAGATCTTTCACTAAATCCTTAATTTTTAATAAACAGGTAATCAAATTCAGTTTATGTAAATTCGAAAAGCGACAAGATGAAGTACGAAAACTTCACTTATTTGCAAAGATAATATATACATACATACATATAATATACACACAAACACACACACACACACACACACACATATATATATATATATATATACAGGGTGTCTATACCGAAATGCCCTATTTTTTGAGGCAGTTTAAAAATAGTAAATCTTTCTCGTTTCAGGTCTGACTTGTCCGTTGGGTGCAAAAGGCCTTAAAGTTGCTGCCTAAATTTTTTCAACGTGTGGCGCGCATTGGTGTTGATGTAGTTGTCCATCGAAACCAAAATGGCGTCAGTGCAGGAGAAGGCACAAACTGTGCTTTGGTACGCGGAGTTTAAATCCATTGTGATGGTGCAAAGGCACTTTCGTTGTGTTTACAGGAAAACAGCACCAGATGCCAAGAGGATAAAATCATGGCACACACAGTTTCTGGACACTGTCAGCATTCTAAAGCGGCATGGAGGGGGTCGGTGTGTCTCCGAAGAACAAGTTGAGAATGTCCGCCAAGCGTTCCAGCGAAGTCCACGCAAATCAATTCGTCAGGCTTCACGGGAACTTCAGATGCCACGTGCAACTGTTCATAAGGTCCTCAGAAAGCGGTTGCTTCTGTATGCATACAAGGTGCAGATTCTGCAGGCCATCAAGCCTGATGACAAGCAACGACGATATGACTTTGCATGTGACATGCTTAACCGAATTGACCGGAATCCTGCCTTCTTGTCAAGTGTAATGTTTTCTGATGAGGCCACATTCCATGTCTCTGGTACTGTGAATAAGCATAACGTTAGAATTTTGGGGTCAGAGAATCCACACAGTATCTGGGAAAAGGTGCGAGATAGCCCGAAAGTGAACGTTTGGTGTGGCCTCTTGTGCGACAAGATCATTGGACCGTTCTTCTTTGCTGAGGAGACTGTCACAGAAACGACGTACCTAGACATGCTGGAGTTGTTTTGTTTTCCCCAGGTTGAAGACCTGTAACCAAACCTTTGGTTTCAGCAAGGTGGTGCTCCACCTCACTGGTCGCTGGATCTTCGGAAAACTCTGAATGAAACATTTCCAGGACGCTGGATTGGACGAGATGGACTCGTGCATTGGCCTCCACGTTCTCCGGACATCACAACATTAGATTTTTTTTTCTCTGGGGCTACGTGATGGACAGGGTGTTCGCCACTGCAGTGCTGGACCTTGAAGGTCTCCGTACTCGGATTGTGGAAGTGATTGGTACCATGCCTCCGGACATGTTGCACCGGACCTGGATGGAAGTTGAATATAGACTAGACATTCTTCGTGTCACCGCAGGGGCTCACGTGGAAGTGTTTTGATTTGTTGTTGAATTTCTTTTTTTAAAAAAAACTTAACTTGACATACAACTTATTTTTGTGAAAAAATTAATTAATTTCATTTTATTTTGTATATGGAGCAAATTCAAAATAGGGCATTTCGGTGTAGACACCCTTTATATATATATATGTGTGTGTGTGTGTGTGTGTGTGTGTGTGTGTGGCCGAAATGAGTTGAGTAATTTGGCGCTAAATAAAATTCAAATCAGGTACAAGAAAGTACCAACGCGCTGAATATCTTATGCGTAAAGAAATCACCTCACGACTACTTCATTCGAAACAACAGAGAGTGAGTTAAAATATGTGGTTATACGGGAATTGCCTTTTTGATATTCCATCAATCACTGTCAAGTTTGACATTGCCTACCCAACAACCTAGTTGTTTACCTGCCTACAGCCTTCAAGAATGAAGATGGATTGGTGGTGAAGTTGGCAACATACTCTGAGCTT
Source organism: Lepisma saccharinum (assembly GCF_977018435.1). Classification (NCBI taxonomy): domain Eukaryota; kingdom Metazoa; phylum Arthropoda; class Insecta; order Zygentoma; family Lepismatidae; genus Lepisma; species Lepisma saccharinum. The sequence continues at coordinate 7,373,110 of NC_139246.1, forward strand.
CTTCGATAGTCAAGCAGGTTTGTGTTCTTTCATTCTCTTGTCATTTTATGCCCCCTGAATATATATTAACGTTAATCGCATTGTACAGTGTCTCTCAAAAATTTTAGGACAACCACATTTTAAACTAGGCAACCCAATTTACACAAGGCGTTGGTGGGTTGCGTGTAGAGTTAGGTTAAGAATACTTAAAAATTGTTGTTACAACGGAAGGAAAGGGCGTGGTGTAGTGGTTAGAGTTCTCGATTGGGCTGCTAGTGGTCCCAGGTTCGATTCTCCTTACGAGATGTTCTCTTTTTTAAATACTTTTTTTTTTAATGAAGAGCATAGTGGCATTATTTGTAATAGCAGAGTAAAGTCGTTACATTTTTTTGCATCTGGTATTTATATATATAAGAAAAATGAATTGACACACGTTCAAAGGGATATTTTCATGTATAAGATCGTGAATTATGATAGCTACTCTAACGATAATTGTGTACTACTTCAAATATTAATGAAATAACTATTTATATTTGTGGCAATTCAGGACATACTAATTTTACCCATTTTCCCACTCGAGTTCAATGCAAAGATACCTCCACAAATATCGACTGAAAAGTTTTCATCATGTGAAATTGTCCATTAAATGTTTTCACCCATTCGTACTACGCGTGCCTTCGTTTGCTTTGTTACAAATAAGTTTTCTTTGCACATTACATGTAGGAGGAGAGTTGCATCTACATTTCACATTGGGCAGCTCCTTCTACCTGCTTTCAGGAGCGAAAGCTTGTAGGGTAGTGGTTAACGTTAAAGATTGTCAACCTGATGGTCGTAGGTTCAAACCCCTCCGGCGGCAAAATTTTTCGTAAGTTTTAGACATATCCCATTGTGATCATTGTCCACGCCGTGTGAAACGGAATGATTCAGTTTGGAATTAACGATGGGGGGAGGGGAAATATTGAATTACGAAATCTCAAATTTCAACGAAACAAAAAGTGGATAAATATTAAAATTACGTTCATCCTTTTAGTGATAAAATCGCATGTAAAATCAAAGATCTTACGTGGAAGATTTTTTTCTTGCTCTGTACTCAGCCAAAAGGAATTTCGCACCGATCTAATAAAAATAATATAATACATTTCAAAATGTTATTGAATGTTTCATGTCGATAATTTGATCAATGCATGAAACTCGTCTCAAGTTCCTTCTGTTCTTCTCTTCTCCCTCCCATTCTTCTTTCACCTCCTTCTCCTCTGATTTTATCTCATATCGTCTTCCCTACATTTCTCGCATCTTGTCTCCATCCCACTCTTCTTCACTCCTCTTATCTCCTCTCCTCTCTTCGATTTCCAACTTCATTCCACTCTTCTCTTCTCTTCGTTCTTCTATCTTTTACCCCACTCTCCTCCTCTCCTCTCCTCTCGTTTTCCTCCTCTGTTCTCTTCTCTTCTCTGCTCCATTTTTCTCATCTCTCCTTGAATCCTTTTCCTTTCTTCTCACTACTTCTCGTCTCTTTCTTCTCAACTCTACTTTCCTCTTCTCCTTTCGCTTTCTCTTTCTCCTCTCCTTTGTCTTCTTCCGTTTCCCCTCATCTCTTTTTCTTTCTGCGATGAAATGCTAGAGAACCTGTTTTCTTTCTTTCAGAAAGAATTTTGTCATTTGCGATATAATAGTGATATTTTAATATTCTTATACAATAATACTTTTTATTTTTTTCGCGTATTTCATAAATATCTATTCCGCATGTGGCAACCCTGAAATTGAGCCTAACTCTACACGCAACACACCAGCGCCTTGCGTAATTTGGGTTGCCTAGATTCAAATGTCGTTGTCCTAAAACTTTTGAGAGACACTGTACAAATGCTGTACTGCTGTGAGAAAAGTTTATTCTGACATAGCTGCACACATTCTTCTCAATCTATACTACTCTTTGTATTTATACTGCTATACTGTAACTAGAAAAGGGTAGCTACTCTAGGACTATGATAAAATTCAAGTATAATTCCCGGTTTTCAAGGTGAACTTTCCAAAAATTCAAGGCCAAAAACACATCTATTTAAAATATTCAATGTAAGGTACGTAGTTTACATTTGCCATTTCACATTCTCAGATTCGAAATACAGCTACAAACACAAGTCACAAACGTTACGTGATAAACAAACAAAATTGAAGTGTATATGTAAATAAATATATATATAAATTTACCTAATGAATTTCAAGAAATCTTAGTTTGCAATAATTTTCAGTCGGTTAGATAGATTGTTCTGCAAAGTACACTAACAAATTGCAATTTTTCACGTCTACGAAAAAAAATTCACGCAAAATTCCCGGTGGGTAGCCACCTTGTAGAAATGATGAAATAATCTGAAAATCAGTTACGAATTTACTCTGTTTCTGGAATCTGTGGAGCAATGCCGTGCATAACGGTAGAGAAGGGGAGAAAGCGAGTGAGCGGAAGAACGTAGTGCGCGCTGCTGTAAATGGCTGGTAGCTGCAGCCGCGTTTTCCCCTCCATGCACTCACTTCCCCTCTCACGCGTTCATTGGTAGAACCCTCCCGAGTCACTACTTGCGCAGAGGACGTTTTCGTTCGCCTTCTCCACAGATTCCTGGATCAGAGTGTAGGGAGATCTATTTGGAAGAGTCCCGTCTCAAATGTTTTCGATTCGATACATTTATTATTGAAATTAATTTCCTAAGGTCACGGGTACACGAGTGTTTTTCCTTGGTTATGGAGAAGAGTAACATAGTCGAAACACGAACTCTCGCGTAGGTTTCTGCAAAGAATTGTTGCTGCTGAGAATACTTTGTTAACGTGTAGAAAATCGCTGAATACTCTCATTTCAATTACGTATTTCCAGAAATAAACGTATCTTAGGGCAGGTTTATTGAAATTTACATGTGAGGGGTATTTTTAGAACCTTCATGAACCTGAGGTTCATGTTCTGGCAAGTAATTAATTCTTGCGCCGAAGTGGCTTACCTAATCAAGGTTCAACTGGTAACGGCATGAGTAAATAGATACAATACATTCTAACACGTGACCGACTCTACCAGGTCTCTGCAGATTTTAAAAGTGGGTAGCAACAGCGCAATAATTATTAATGGAATATTTATTACTCTGATGATACACGTGCTACAGAAAACACATATACTGTACTCGTCATTTTTTTCTAAAAAAAAGGTAATGAAAATTTCCATAAGTAAACTCCAATTACTGAAAAATAAAATAAAACTGGATTTTAAAATTCAGGCGCTATGGTGACTGGGTGCCTTGTATTTTTCTACCCCTGGTAAAGCTATTACAAATTAAGAAGTGAAGCTGGGTCAATGAAACAAGCCAATTCTAGGAAATGTTAAAAGATACTGCAAATAAAGCATGCGTCGTCAATTGAAATTATATTAATTATGCAAACCGTTCGGTTTGCCAGTATCTATATAATTAAATATATGTATATATATATATATATGTGTGTGTGTGTGTGTGTGTGTGTGTAAATAATCCACTTAATTTATTATTTAATATAAAAATACCAATTAAAAGTGGTAAAGAAGGAATTAGCGTATAAAAAAGTAAGTATACTCCCATTAAAAGCTGTTAGTGGCGTGAATGACAACGGTAAAAGCAGTGAAGATAGACGCTGATGGAAAATTACGTGAAAGAATAAAAGCATATAGAAGGTAAGAGGAGAAAAGACTTAAATTAAAACCTAGAAAAAATCAAGAATATATTGGGTTTTTGTATAGTAGCACGTTAAAAAGCAACATTCTCTCATTTTACTTGTGTGATCATTTGAAGCGGAGCTTTAAAAAAAAAGTCTCCTCCAAGGAAGAAAATGTATGACGCTCAGCTTTCAGATCCGAAATTGGTTACATTGTGGTACTTTAATGATGATGTTAGTTCGGGCACCGCAGGCATAGTTACCAAATTACTAATTTCACACTGTCATCTACAAGGCAGTATTTGTTTAATAACTAATTTACACCTGCTTATCACTTGGATTAACTTGCAAGTTTCGCATTGTTATTCACGTTTCATGAATCTCTATGTTGTAAAATTTGAAGGTGCGGAAGAAGCATTTCTCAGAAATATATAGTAGTAACTTCTTTCAAGGTGTGACAAATTTGCGTCCGTTATTACAGGCTCACAATGTCACACAGTTCTATAGCCAGGTGTTAAAATAAATGCGATCAGGCAATGTCACACAGTTCTATAGCCAGGTGTTAAAATAAATGCGATCAGGATCATTGTAAACTCTTCAGAAGTCGAGAATGAAATAATCAGGTTGCCCTTTTCTTATTTAAGATTTTAAAAAAGAGCAACGTTGCAGGCTGCAGGTGTTTCTGAGGTTTGTTCTAAACACGTTCTCCAATAGATCAGTGGTCCAATGCTGTATAGGGTGATTCTTATAGAACCGGCCTGATGAATATGCTAATAACGCTGAAGGTGATGCATATAACTGCTCACAATTACGAGATAATAAACCGTGGGCCGTGCTGAGTCGAATGGTCCGATAGGTGGCAGCACTTATGCTGCAAGGTTCAAGGACACGTACGGGCGACAAACCCCCAAGATCCCCCGACCTTACCAGCCCGGATTTTTTCCCCGTGGGGTTTAGTGAAGAACAGGGTGTATGCAAACAAACCGCGTACGTTACAAGCTTTAAGGGACAACACTTCGGCTGAAATCAGGAACATCACCGTTGAAACACTGCGACGAGTCACGGCAAATATGCAAACGCGGGTGGAGGCGTGTCTTCTTGAAAACAGGGGACACTTTCAACACATACTCTGATCACAATCAACGGCACACTATCCAAGGTGCATCATGTATAAATTACGTTAATATCTATATGGTATACTTTATATTACAGCTCATTTTGTCGGGTCGGTTATGGCATGTATCAGTGGTGGGAACTGTAGGTCTATACGTATTTCAAATTGTTTTGGGATAATTAATTTTGGCTTTCAAACGTATTGTACAGGGTGTCCCATTAGCTTTCGAACCCGAAAAAAACGTTATAATTTCCGAACGAACATACATAGGAAAATGAAATTCACAATACACATACCTTGTTTCATGCTGAATACATGATCGTCACAGCAGGTGCTGCAAGTGTCTTCCCTGGACATCCAGACATGTTTGTACACGGCGTTCCATATTGGGAAAAGTCCGATGTAGAGTCTCCGGTGTGTGTGATCTCGTGAATCGCATTCTCAATGTTGTTTCGCAACTCTTGCAGTGATCGTGGTTTGTTTCTGTAGACACAATCCTTTAAGGAAACCACATAAAAAGAAATCCGGAGGTGTCAAATCTGGGGATCTTGGCGGCCACAATCCTTTGGAGATGATTCTGTCACCAAAAAAGGAATCAATTTCTGCCATGGACACGTTGGAAGTATGGCATGTCGCTCCGTCTTGTTGGAAATAACCGCGACGCAGTTCTTCATCGTCCAGCTGATTCACAAATGCACTGAAGATGCGTAAGTAAACTTGTGTGTTTACTGTATCTTCAAAGAAGATGGGTCCAATGATACGCTGTCGGGAAATCGCACACCAAACTCCCACCTTCAATGATCCTTTACGGCGTCCAAATTCACGTTGAACGGTCTGATACGATCCCGATATCCAATATTTCTTTACAATGAACACGCGTTCTGATACGGTGTACCGATCCATCCTTGCGATGCAGGGATTCGCGTTACACTAACCCACACGCATCACTTCCCCTGGCGCCACCTACCGTCTTTGTTTTGACGCGTGTGTTTATTTTCAACCCAGCCTCGTGTTCAGCATGAAACAAGGTACGTGTATTGTGAATTTCATTTTCCTATGTATGTTTGTTCGGAAATTATAACGTTTTTTTCGGGTTCGAAAGCTAGTGGGACACCCGTTATTTTCTTGATTTACGTCGCTATTCTGTTATTTGCTAATCGTGGCGATGAAAACTATGAAAGGCCAGTCACAAAAGGAAATTAACCCCTACCAAGGAACGGAAACTTTGGGGGTGAGAAACGAACTCTGTGACCAAGGCAAAAAATGATATTTTAAATCATAACATTTCTATACAATACCTTCATTCTGCAGACTGCTGTAAGGATAAGAACTTAGGTGAGCTTTTACACCAACGCGACGACCGTGTTCACTTGGAAACGAACATTCAGAAAGAAATGCAACCTTTCGTAACGAAACGATACAAACTGCACGTGTCACTCGAACTGGGCCGTTTTCTGAATAACGTGTACCACGTTCGTCTGGTGGTTGCGTATGCGCAGTGAATGCCTTCTTTATTACAGATTGGAGGTTCCCGTGTCCCTTGTCACTTCGTTTGAAGGCTCCCTTAATTGTCATCAGGAGTTCAAATACCGTGCGTTCATTTCGATCTTCAGCCGAGAGATCGGGAGAACCGTGGCGGGCGGCGCTGACGGAGATGCCGACATTTGCGGTCTGTAATGCCCGCTTATTTTTATAGACATATGCAGACATTTATATAAATATTGCAAAACGAGCACTAACCTGTGTTATAATTTATCATCTGTAATTCATCCAAGTTCTGCCCTTATATACAGAAAAAAGTACGCTTTAGAAACGATTTTAAGAGCCACAGATAATAAAACATTTTAATCATAGTTCTGACCAGTAACGTCCTGCTTAAGTTTATATCCTTGAAAGAGTTTTGTGTCGATGGGGATCGTTTGGAGGTTTCGAATGTGCAACACTGTATCAAGATTACGCTGTAGACGAAACCGTTAAAAGTCAAGGGTGTTCGTGAGCTTCCTTGCAATCCGAAATCTCCGAGCTGGAGTTTTTTGTTCCTTCGCGACAGAGCTGTGAATATAGTGGCGAGCAGATGTAAACCAAGAGCGTGTTAATTTCGTACTGTGCGCAAGAGTGTTACTATTGGTTACTTGCCGATACTTGTTTGTGTTATTGCAGTGTGTATGTGTGTTGTGTCAGTAAGAGGATTGGAATGCCAGCCGCAAGGTTAACGTTACGAGGGGGGCTGATAAGTTCTCGGCCCGACCCAGAAGGACTTTAACTACAGGCACGAAAGTTTCAGGCTATTCAACGTATTCTCCCCGAAAGTCTACACACTTGGCACTTGGTGGATATCAGTTTGAACAACTCTTATAACACAGGTTAGTGCTCGTTTTGCAATATTTATATAAATGTCTGCATATGTCCATAAAAATAAGCGGGCATTACAGACCGCAAATGTCGGCATCTCCGTCAGCGCCGCCCGCCACTCTTCTCCCGATCTCTCGGCTGAAGATCGAAATGGTACATACAGATGAATTCTGGAACAAAAAATCATACACTAATATTGGAACTGATATCGGTGAAATCTGAAAAGATGCTTCTTTACTGTCCCAGGAGTCTATGGAGCAAACAAACGGAAGCAAGTACTCCACGCAAGTAGTGACTTCAGAGAGCATGAAAGCATGAGAGGGAAAGGAATTGCTTGGAGGAGGCAAAGCGACCGCATCTACAAAAAGTTTGCAGCAGCTTTGCTCCGCCCACTCGTTTTCTCCCCTTCATTACCGTTATGCGCGTCATTGTTCAACAGACTCCTGAGACGTAATATGTAAAAAAAAAAAAAAGCAATGACATTCTTACCACAAATACATCATTGTGCCTACTTCACTTTTTTATTGAAATTACAAAACAACTTAACTGCCAAAAAATATCTTATTACCTTTTTTCTAATAACACTGGAAAAAATGAGCCAACATACCTAGGTAATTTTATTCTGATATTATGAGACCTAAACAGCGATAACGTAACTGAAAAGAAGCAATTTAACCACAACAAAATCAGCAATACTCAATTATACAGTCACAAGTTGTGATTATTGAAAGTGTGCCTGGCAAGATTAATGTCTAGTATTGCAGAGAGAAGAGATAAGGGACTAAGATAAAATGCACATTTTTGAAAAAGTAACACCAGAAACAGAAATGTAGTTTACGCTAAATATGGACGGATATAGACTGGAAATTAGCTTGGAATGCGGAATGGAAATAATCTCTAATATCCAGGACTAAGAATCTAATAATCCCTGGATTTCGGGCCGGGAGAAAGGAAGCCAGCATCCAGGATACATTCCCTACATTTAACAACGGTGTCAACACGCACCAGGATATATTTTTGAGAGATTAAGATGGGTCTCAAAATAGGTTGCATGCATAACACAGAAACACAGTGATTTTTCTAACAATTTATTTCTGTTATTGGTTTTTAACAAAATCTTCATCCATTGCTTGGAACTTCTCTGTCAGATTTGATGGCACATCGACTTCACGAAGATTGTCCTCTCCAATCTCATCCTCAGTCCTATAATAATAGGAGATTTAATTATGTAGTTATTTTGTACAGCTGGTTTAACCGTGGTTCGGAGATGAGACGATTTGCTGGATGGAAAGATAGGACGTAAGTGCTCTGGTCTTCGTTAGAGGTTCTTGAAGGATGCCAGGGGGACAGGAATTCATTGATTTAACCTTTAACTACTATGGACTGTCTCTCAGACCGCGCTAAATATATATTTTACTTTATTTCTCGCACCCCTCCAACCACAATGGACCATTCTCCAGTTGAGGATGCTGGCTATACTCTGTCGAGGTCTCGCATTTGTTCAAAACTTATTGAATTTCTATTTACGGCGAGCGGTCTGATAGACGTACGATAGTAGTTACGTGTTATTTCTTGTTTTTGTTTTGTTTTACTCGTCCTTTCAATGGCTCAATTTTCGATTTCAGCAAAAAAAAAATATATATTACTTTGAACTCCTGCTCTTCTGAAAACATAAAAGAATTTGAACTTTGAAAAAATAAAGAAACCACTGTTGCAATTTTTGATTGATTTTCTTCCTCTTTGCTTAAATTACGTTACGTTTCTTTAACTAAATAATAATAATAATTGAAAACTCCTTGACAATAGTCTTCTAAGCCATGCGAAACACGTCAGAAATTGAAAATAGTAAAGCAGCTAGTTCAGAGTTCAAAATCAAAACAGGGGTCTGGAAGACCCCCTAGTTGTGTGATATCAATGTCCATATACTTAAATATTAAGAAAAAAATATAAATCTTATTCTTCTTCATTCGACCATTATCCATCAATAAACACAAATATTACATGCTACGCCAATTGTACACCCAACGGCGAAAGAAACAGTAGGCGAATTGTCCACCATCATTTTCATTCGGTCTGTATTACACAATGTGATGACAATGAATTGAAATAAATACGCTTGCTTCGAACCAAAATAGTTTCATTCCTTAAAACAACACAGGATGTAGAATAAAAAAGTAATTAAAAAAGCGGTGGACAATTTGTCTACCATTATCCTTGCCGTTGACTGTACAAGGTATACCATCATCTGAACCTAATCCCGTTCACAAGAATATAAGACCAGTTACCATGTAGTTCAAACATCAAACTCGTGATATTGGGAGACATTTCGAAATTGCAGCATGTCTGTGCCAAACACAACAAAACTTTTTGAAAACTTCTTGAGTTTTGATGCAATTTCCAAACAAATAAAAGTATCTACCTAGCGTACTTTTTATGTAATAAATGTTTGAAATCACGGAAACATTTTATGCTCACCCTGTATTTTTGCAATTACGAAAGTTTTTCTCTTTACAGAATGTTATTTGAAATATCCACCAAGTCAGGGCTTAGCTCGAAAGCTTTTACAGTTTGGTTATGACTTTCTGGTTGCCACAAGGCCTCACCGATGGTGCAGTGGTAGTGTCGTCGTCTTGTAATCAAGGGGTCCCGGGTTCGATACCTTGTGGAGGCACATAGTGGTTCGGATCCCACTTTAAACTGTAGGTCCAGTCCTTACTATGCATAAAGTGAACTTAAAACACCAAATCAATCAATTAATCAAATCTGGTTGCCACCAACTTTCAAAGCGCTACTTAAAGGTGTTCATTTTTCTGTTAAATAATCTATTGAGTTCAATGGCGTCCAAATACCTAGTGTTGCAAAATCGATATCCCAATGGAATCATTATGAATGCATGTACACTTTAAAAAATATGAAACTAAGTTGCCAGAAAAAGTGGTGTAATAATACCCTAATTGGTGTAACAAGACACCAAAGATCGTGCTAAAGAACGCCAATTCCGCATTGACACCAAAAGGAGGGCATTCCTGGTGGCGTAGTGGTAACTTCGCTGCCTTGCAATCAAGGGATTCCGGGTTCGATACTCGGTGGAAGCCCAAAGTGGTTTAGAATTCACTTTAAACTGTAGGTCCAGTCCCGATTAGCCTTACTGTGAATAAAGTGGACTTAAAACCTCAACTCAACCAAGATGAGTGTCCTGTTAACACCATTCTTTGCAGCAACTTAGTTGCAATATTCTTTAGAGTTTAGCTAGTAACATAAGTTCCTTATTAATCGGATCCAAAAAAAATGTTTAACAACGAAAGTGTTCATTTTCTATCCCACCAATTCATATGTAAAGGTTTTGTTTGAGTTCGTGGTGTGGGGTGTCTGTGGCAACGGCCCGAGTTACGAGTTTGCAAAGAAATTCCTTTAAAAAAACGAAGATATCGCAAAAACCAACCGACCAACCAAATAAGCGCCACAGGTAACTTGAGGACCGGACACACCCGTTAGTTTAATTACACCAAAATGTTGCGAAATATAATTGCGACCGTATTTTACGATCGGTTCTACCACGATCTGACATTTCTGCAAACACCAGAAGGCTTTCTCGGCGATCTTCGCTGCGCTGGGCGAGTTTAAATCTGTTAATGAGGTTGGCCATTAAGAATGAGGAAAACAGAACGTGCAACCATTGATAAAATTTTACTGCGTCATTAAAATTCGATTCGTCGAATCACTGTCACCGCCTGGAATATTCCAAATCTTTCGCGCTGTTGCCAACTTAGCTCTTTTGGAGCTCCATCTGGTTCTTTTGTGCACTCATTTTTCTCCTAAAATTTCGAAATGATCCAAGCTTTTCAGCTCCACTAGGGTAAATTTAGCTAGCACCTTTAGTATTATACTGCCAATAAATTTGTAGCCACAGTATTATTCATACCTAACACCGTTCCTTCCAGAGCTGCGAATTTAGGAAGAAATAATCATACTACGAGCATACTATGTGCCTGAAAGTGCTTACAGAGCTCTCCCAGCAACTCGACCAGGTTTTTTGTCCCCCTAACGGGCACAGGCGTCTGGACGGGGCTGTGATTTATTTTAGAAGCAGCAATGTGTTATATGTTAAAATCTGAAAAATGTAGTCCCTACAAAATAAAATATACCATATTGCCTCAATCTCATCTGCTGCTTTCGCGATTAGCCAAAAATGGCAGAAAAGCCAAGTAAAATAAACTAAATCTCTCAATCATTTCTTTTTAACCATTTCATTCATATAATTCTTCTTTAGCATGCGATGTTTTTGTTAAAATTACAATACGACTTATGAAGTGATGAAATGCTAAATGAGAACACGGGCAACTTTCTTTGTAACACACATCGATCAGAAAGTTTCTGAAACATGGATTTTCTCAATATGTTTGCACGTGTATTTCGTCCTATTTTTAAAATAGCGCGTTTTGAGTTATGTTACTAATCATTAAAGGGATGACTCAACACCATGACCGAGTATGAGAATTAATATTTTCCACCTCCTCAAAGTAAATAAAATACTTCCCTCTCTGAATATCCCAATAAAATACTAGCGGTCGGCTGCTTCAACAAGCTCTGTGCCTCCATTGTGACGTCACGCGCTCGTACACCATCGGCGCTCTTCGGATTGCGCTACTTATGCGTGCCCCTGAAATTATACTTCCCCTCATGAAACACAAAGGATGTTATGGGACCTCTGACAGGTGCCTCACTGCATGCGAAAATCTAGTCCAAACAGGGATGGAAACTTGCTGTAGTTATCCTAAGACCTAGAAGTTCACTTTTCTTGTATCAGGCCTTGTTTGATGAAATTATAAGTAAAAACATAATCCGTAATAGGCAAATACAGGGTGATTCACAGAAAACGAAGACATTTCTTTCCTAATTTATATCAACAAGAATGTTGCTAAACACAATTTGTTATGCCAAAAATGTAGAGTAACTTTGGGAGATTACTACCCTCTACAGCAAATGCTGAAAATGTCATTAAACACCAATGCACCCAGTGAAAGTCGGGGTTTGGTGCGCGATCTCCGCACCGAGAATAGTGACTGTGAACACTGCAGAGTACCGATGCATTTTCATGGAGTTTGTGGAGCAACTGGACGATGAAGAGCTGAGTCAAGGATATTTTCACCAAGACGGCGCCACATGCCATACATCGAACAAATTCATGGAGCTCATTGAAAGTTTTTTTGACAACCGGATAATTTCCAAGAACCTATAGCCACCGTATTTGACAACCCTGGACTTCTTTCTATGGGGTTACTTTAGACAAGAATTTACGCCAATGGTATTGACAACAGCGTTCCCAAACGAGCGGCCAGTAACATGGAACGACGTGTTGTGTTGTGCTTGGAGCAGCAGGGAGGACATTTTCAGCATTTGCTGTAGAGGGTAGTAATCTCCCAAAGTTACACTACATTTGTGGCATAACAAATTGTGTTTAGTAACATTCTTAACATTCTTGTTGAAATAAATTAGGAAAGAAATGTGTTAGTTTTCTGTGAATCACCCTGTATATTAGGGCAGGTCCGGCCCTAATGACGCTATGGTTATTTTACGTGGCTTTTCTAACTCTTCGGTAACTTGTGATGGAACGCCTAATGTAATCTACGAAGTATGACGCATGTTACTGGTTTTAAAACGTGTCGATACAAATGCAAGCATTCAAAATTAAGCTGTGAACTGGGGACGCACGCCCCATGCCTCCTATGGCGTCGTCACTGGCTCCACTCCCCATAGACCGAGAAGGAACTGATAATGCAATGAACTTTTGCCCTGAATATGCATCTTACACGTGATATTCAGAGTATATCTGCAACCTTTCTGCCTCTCCAACCACTCTAGCGCCTTCGAAAATCAAGCTCCTCGAAAGTTATTTTAGCTCAATTTAAGATGCGTGCTGGTACTTTTTTGCGTATCCACTTTGGCAACACTGACTCTTTCGCAATCGCCAAGAGGCGCCGTAGTAAAAGACTTAGGAGAGGGTTTTACTGCTCTAATGCCTGTTGATGGGATGGATACCATAATAGGTGGCTGACCACTTACTACCCGTCGGCCATAAAGCAACACTCGTTCTGCATTAGTAATGGCCTTCTTCAGTCCAAATTGGTCCTGGAGCACCAAGGGAAACTATCTTGAGTGCGTTTCTTATTTACAATCTATATATAGATGGCGAACAAATTGTCCGAGATTTCATACATACCTAGGGAACGAAAAAAACGGTTTCGTTATTGTAAAATGAGTAGAAACTCTCTTAGTGTTTAATTACTGGTAACATCCCAACAATAGTAGCATTTACTGTCCTGTGGTTCATTGGCACGTGGAGAGGGAGGAGGGGGGTTACGGGCTAAGTTCAAGCGGCACAATACGTCAATGAAGGCACTGTATTAAAATCTCAGTAACTTAATAACAAATCCTACATTTTCAGTAATACCATATTTCACCACACGATCTTAGCAGTTTTTATGCCAATTATTTTAGCAAAAAAAGGGGGGGAGCGACCATTACGCGAAGCTTTTCTTCCTCCAAAGGTGTCGGTATGGTCGGTACTTAAATATCATTTATTACTGGGCTTTGGTGCAAGATTAGGATGGACGGTATACTCGTGAATGTGTATTAAAATTGAATATACAGTAAAACCTCGTTAATCCGGACTAATGGGGGGATAAGTTGACCGGTTTAACGAAAGTCCGGATTGACTTAAATAACCTAAAAGAACAGTAGAAAGTGCATTAAAACTCCGTATATAGCAACAAAACACGTTTATTATGGTGTATTTAAAAGACATAGGCCTAAATACACTATACAGTACAGTACAAAGTCTGCGGGGAACAGAATTCCATCAGTGCTTGACTGCCTTTTCTTTGGGAAATTCTCTTGTTGACTTCTAGCCACATTTAAAACCTTGCATTCTGCCTTTTTTTTTTGCCTGTCCGGATTAAGCGAAGTCCGGCTTATCGGGATCCGGATTAACGAGGTTTTACTGTAGTCCAAATCGACGTACAGTCACCGGCAACAAAAATGTGTTGTCTAACTCTCGGGCGGTGAGCCGACTGCAATAGCAAACTTTTCAATCGGAAGTTCTGCTATCGCCGGAAAGCTAGGCAACACACATAACGTACGCAGTATTTCAGGATCTAGGTGTCCCATTTTTATTGACGGTGACTGTACGTAATTTCTTCGTGATAGTTTAGCGAACATTTTAAAAACATTCTAAAAAAAGTTAACGCATTAGTTGATAATGCATAATAATCTAAATATTAAACTGGAGAAGATTCATTACAGTGTTCCAAAGAACGGACTCAACCAAATTTAATTTTCTGTGTCCCAAGATCAGTTGGATTCGTTATTTGACGCTAATATGACGATTACGCAACGAAAGGTTCCAAAACAAATTTTTGGACCTAAAAAAACAGAGTGCAACGATAACATGGTAATATACGGTACTTGTGGAGAATAAATTAAAATTTCGCCACGGTCTAACCTTCTCCATTTTCAATCAATATTAATCCCTGTCTTCCTCCGTTTCTTCCTTAACATAGCTTTATGTTAACATTCTTTCTATTGCCTCTACCATCATCTATACATGCCTTGGACATAAAATTCGTCGTGCTTCTAAATTGTAGCATACGCACATTGAATCTGACGTTTATTGTGTGGAAGGTCCTGTGGTGTTGCTAATCGACTACAGAAGGTAATTACAGGATATCGTAATTTGAAACGTTACGCTCCCTTGCCATGATATGACCGAAATTAATTTATCAGCCTTGCAGCGGTGCAATTAAGATGCAACATTGCTAATAACAGGTCGCAGCCAACTGCTGAATAAAAACGAAACGCGAGCCAGTACAAACTTTCAGCAGAATCATTGCCATACAAACATTAACAAACAATACTTATTGTAAGTATAATGCTATGAGTTCTGGATGCAACAATGCTATATCTACATTCTTCCGTATTTTGGGTGCTGATGTTTATTTTATTTATTTATATATGTATATATATATATATATTACATGAAGTGTGGTATTTGAAGATTTTCGAGTGAGAATTAATTCCACTAACCACTTTCGAAGTATAAAATGTTCTTATATAGTGTACCACAAGGTCCGAAATCACTGCAGATTGGTGGGGGGAGGGGAAGGAGCAGACAGACAGACAGACACACATACATAAACACACACACTATATACAGGGTGGGCCAAACGTCAGGTGACAGCATTGTCATAGGAAAGGCTGGTGTGTTTGAGGTCCACTTTGGCTACATACGATGTTTGGGGGGAGGGGCAAACCCAAGGACACATGTGACCACCCCGGGCGCCATCTTGGAACCCGCCAACTTAGGTTTCTTAAATGGAACCATAGGCATGTGGCATATCATTTCCAATTGTTTTTTCGTCAGGAGTTCAATGCCGCAAACCGTTTTGTCCTATCTTGATCCTTTTGATAATTATGGCCTGTTTTATCTATGCAGGTATCACAGACTGAATAATGGTGCTGACGACCGAAGAACGTGTGGAGATCATCCTCATGTGTGGAAGTCGGAGCTCGCGTGTGCTGGCTGCAGAGTTTAATGCATTACACCCCGATAGGGATCCCATTTCCCACAATGGTGTGGCCAAACTCATCAGCTAATTCTGAAAGACGGGATCTGTGGCCGATGAAGCACGCAGTAGTCGCCCAAAAACGTCAACAGATGA
Organism: Lepisma saccharinum; assembly: GCF_977018435.1. Classification (NCBI taxonomy): domain Eukaryota; kingdom Metazoa; phylum Arthropoda; class Insecta; order Zygentoma; family Lepismatidae; genus Lepisma; species Lepisma saccharinum. The sequence goes on from NC_139246.1 coordinate 7,388,932, forward strand.
CGCAACCATTGTCGCTGTCCTCGTATCCTTCTCCAAAAGTCACCAACGTAGCACCAGACGTATCGCCCTTGAATCTGGAGTTAGCCGAATGTCCATACGGAGGATACTTGCCGTTAAAGTGTGGCACCCATACAAAATTCAGATGCACCAGCATCTGACAGAGGGCGATCCTGATCCTCGGGTACAATTTGCCGAATGAGCGACGGAGGAACTGGAGACCAACCCGGATCTCCCCTTGCAGGTGTTGATCTCCGATGAGGCACTATTTACGTAAATGAGAAGTGAACAAACAAAACCACCATTACTGCAGTGACATCAACTCACACTGGATTGATGCATCGCAGATCGTTGGTTCCGAGAAGGTTATGGTATGGTGTGGTATTTTTGGCACGATGAACATTGGCCCATTTTTCATCTTCGGCATGCTAAACGCCGACCACTACCAACGACTGTTGAATGAGGAGATTTTTCCTTCGGTTTTGTCGGGAGGACGGTTCGTACCCAACGTTCTTCCAGCAGGATGGAGCCCCTCCCCACTACGAACATTGTGTACGGGACTACCTGGACCAGCAGTTCCCTGGGAAGTGGATCGGGCGTCGGGGACCGGTAGAATGACCCCTACGGTCACTGGATCTCACGCCTCTCGACTTCTACCTGTGGGGCCACCACAAGGCCATGGTTTACGCCGTGAAAATCCAGAATTTACAGCATCTGGTGCAGCGGATTGTGAATGCCTGTGCTGCTGTGCGTCCGGAGACATTGCTGGCTGTGCATGAGGACTGGAAGAGGCGTGTGGCACATACCATTGTGCACGAGGGTGGTAATTTCGAGCATGTGTTGTGAGGAGACACAAAGAAGGAAAGACAGGCCATAATTAGGAAAAGGTTCACGATAGGACAAAACGGTTTGCGGCATTGAACTCCTGACGAAAAAACAATTGGAAATGATATGCCACATGCCTATGGTTCCATTTAAGAAACCTAAGTTGTGTTCAAGATGGCGGATTCCAAGATGGCGCCTGGGGTGGTCACATGTGTTCTTGGGTTTGCCCCTCCCCCCAAACATCATATGTAGCCAAAGTGGACCTCCAACACACCAGACTTTCCTATGACAAGGCTGTCACCTGACTTTTGGCCCACCCTGTATATCTGTGTGTGTGTGTGTGTGCACGTATAATTAATGTCATTAAATATGTGTCAATTATTAAATAATTAAATTATATTATAAAATATACAATATATTATATCGACTGTCTTTCATTCAAAATGTAATTGCAAATTGAAGATTTTCATGTACTATTGATGCTATGCATAATGATTTACGTAAGGTAGGAGGGACAAAAATTAAGAGACATTGAGAAGACAATAGTTTCCTGTATAAAATTCACATATAAGTGCTATTACGTGTTTTATTAATATATTTATATACTTCGTGGTTGCTAACGAAAGGCGATGAGAAATGGAGAAGAAATAAGTCGGTCTAATTTCTGTGTCCGGGGGATTGCTGGATTCAGTGTCCTAAGAGAAGAGGCTCTTTGTTGTCCGTGCTTTTTGTATGTTATCGATATTATTTCAGTCAAGTATATTCGAATCCCAAACTAATTGTTTATGTTCGTTGGTGGGGGGAATTCCCCCCTTCCCCCCCAGGATTTCGCACCCTGGTGTACCCCCATGGAACTACAAAAACTGCAAATACCATCCTGATTATATATCACCTTACGCAAGAAATTTAATAAGAAACGCGCCTGGAAAATACCATTCAGAAAACTCCAGAAATTTGCTCCATCGCTCCATTATTATTTCAAAATTATTCAGTTTGTTTGGAATCCCTATTTTATTATTTATTATGTTTTCAATTTTGTGACACGGAGAAATCGTTCCCTTTTTTCTGTATATTCTCATGTGGAAGCTAGATGAGAAAGATGAAAAAATACACAATTTTTAAAACATTGTCACTATGATACTTGCACTACGTTAATTCAAGAAATTTCTGGCCAGTTATAGCTACATATTCGTGTGTAGTTACACGTAAAATATGATTCTGAGAAGCAGAGATGCTGACGTCATCAGGGGCATAATTGCGACATGTGCAATACTTCTAGATACGAAAAACGTGGATGCTGGGTGGTTTACAGATAATATGAGGTTATTCGCTAAAAGCTAAAAGCGCACAACAAAATTGTTAAATGCTTGTCGATTTTTCAAGACATTTATTGTAAAATCATCACGTGGGAAAACAATAGCCGATATATCCTGAAAGCTCGACTACCCATTCAAGTTTAGTGCATATCCAAGTTGCTAGCATGTAAGGAGTACAAGCTGCTTCCCGCGATTGGAAACCATGTGATCGTGGCTATGTACAATGTGTAGCAATGTTAATGTATTTCGTATCGATTCAAAAATTCAACTACCATTTTTTTCGCAACGATAGCCTCGTGGATAACCCATACACCATTTAAAATTCGCCTCTTCTAACGTCGCATGGATAGACGGCCATAAATTAATATACTTACCTTATCAGAATGTCCACCAAGTTTTCACAAGCCAGCAGCGCAGCCCTGTCCATCTCCCATTTATGTAACTCCCTCAATATGAAGTAAATATTCTTGGCTCGAACAATTTCACGGGCGGGTCTAGTTGTACAGAGCTGAAAGCGAAAAAATTACAGGTTTGACCACAACTGAAAATTTGATATCTTAAAAAACTCAGAAAACAATGATTTTTTTGGAGAATAATAGTTGTATCCATAACAATTTTATCAAGATACGTATTGCAGAACAGAGAAACAAAACTACATACATAATTTATTGAATTTTAATTATTATACATGTTCAGTAAAACTTCGGGTGGCCGCGGTGGCTAAGTCGGTAACGCGTCTAAAGGTCCCGGGTTCGATCCCCGGCGACCATCCAGCGTCGAATGACATAGGTACCTGGGGAAAACCCGGGGGGGTAAAGGCGGTCAGGGGTGTGATGCTGATCACATCACCCTCACTCACGACCGGATCAAGAAAGTGTGGGGTGTTACCTTTACACCTCCTATACGTGGTGCTAAGCACAGGGGAGCACTTTACCTTTTTTATTTTACAGTAAAACTTCTCTTAACGGACACCTCTAAATATCGGACATTTGTTAATTCCCTGACAGAAATACATTGGGGATATATGGAGAGATTACTTCTTAATAACATAAATATAGTCTACTAAAGCATAAAAATATATATTCGCTAATCAAACATCTTAAAATCCATGAAGCTTTCCTGGCAACGAATGATGATGAGGTTTTCTCCGCATATCAACCAGGTGATTTCCGGATACGCTTCAGAGCTTTGGAGAGCTAACGTCACTCTCATCTTCAGGGATTGAATCAAGGAATTGAATCAGAATATGTTGTTCCCCTTCAATTCCTGAAGATGAGAGTGACGTTAGCTCTCCAAAGCTCTGAAGCCTATCCGGAAATCACCTGGTTGATGTCCCGAAGAAAGCTCTTCATCTTAAAATCCAGTTAATATTACATTTTTCTTTATTTTTGCATAAAACAAATCCACACGTCCATACATTCAGACAGTTCAGCAACTCAGCTGCTTCATGTGGGTCTATCGCAGCAATGCGCAATATACAGTCAGTCAGATAGTGAAAACCTGTATGCCTTTGGGTGTGGCAAGGCTTCCTGCGTTTCCAGAGATGTTACCACTAGTAGTTCTCTCATCAAATGGTGCCACAGCAGATCCTCTGCGGGTGGTAATAAATGACTAGTAGCTTGATGTTCACACAGAAGCTCACAGCGGGTAGCCTGTAGGCCTTGGAGGCTAAGTTTCCACGCACATAGTGCATGCGCATTGGGAGTAACGAGGAAAGGGTGTTGTGATTACAGCAGTTTCTACAACCTAAATATCTTTCATGAATAGGAATGAATTGCTTAGAATTTTGTTTGTTTGACCACCTCAACTGAAACACATCCGGAAAATGCCAAAACCGGTATGTTGTTTCCAAGAAAGAAACTGGACATTAAGGCGAACAGTGAGAGCTTCGCACAGTATACGTTTATTTTAATATCGTCGGGATGGGCAATGCTTCTGGGGGAAAAAATGCACAACAGAGTATGAATTTATCCCCAAGTTGCAAGTGGAAGCGTTTCTTTCCTTAGCTAGATACCACGTGTAAAAATCTGATGCATAAGTATTTACAGAATCCCGTGTATTACTTATGCAGAAAAAACTTCAACTTACTGCCAATCAAATGTAAGTTCCGACTCTTTCCACCATAAACAAAATCAAAATCAAAATCTTCAATCTGTCCTCTTTCCGTTCATGCATTTTTATACGCCATAAGAAATTTGATGTTCCCAAGAGAACAAATAAAATAATAGTCCTACAAGAGTAATACTTTCCAGCGCACAGACATCTACTTCTCCAGATCGCCGAAGGGAAAGGTCTGTGGGGAAAGGGGCAGTTTAGGGTCTTTCCAGAACATCGTGTCTGGCTGGACTCTGAAACTGTTCCTCATGGTCTTAATGCATGACAATTACGCATGCGCTGACTCGTCGAGTATAGTAGCAAACTACACACTGTCCCGAGGATCTCTGGAGCAAGCGAATGAAAAAAGTGTAAAAAAAAAAAAAGAAATAAGGAATTTGGTATCATTTGAGATACCGCCCTCTCTCTAAAACTATAATATAATCAGTAATCACGTAGTAAGAAAAATGTTTCTCACTTTAATCGTACAGAGCTTCTCCAGAAATTGGCCCGAAATTATAATCAAATGATAGAAAACTTTTGCTACAGTGATAGCGAATACTGAGACTATAATCTTAAAACTTTATCTTCATATAATATGTAATAGTTTCGTGAAAAAAGAACATGAGGTTACGAGAATAGGTAACTGAAATCCTCCTTAAGGCGCCCCCAAAATAAATTAGTCTGCGCACGCCTATGAGTCCGACCACAACACAGTTCTTATTTGCAAGACAATAGTGTTGAAACACATTTGTCTGTTAAGGAAACACTAATTCAGAAGGAATAATTGTGGGATGGCTGAAAATATCCTAAATTTCCAATTGGAAAATACGTTCTTTTAGTCTCTTTTATTAAACAGCAGACGAACGCATTACCAAACGAAAAAAATATGGGTAAAGGCCCCATATCTCTATTAGACTCCAATTTTTATTCGAGCAGTTACTGAAAACTCTCCCTAGGGCAGTCGTTTCCAAAGTGTGTGCTGCGGCTTTGAATTTTAAATATGTGTTTATTTTTTAACTTAAGGCAAGCAACCAAACCACACTAACTGAGTGTTGCAAGTGTTCGTCAAGAAACGAAAAAGTTTGGGGACCCCTACCTTACGGCCTTGCAAATTCTCATGCGTGCAGCGGAGTGTCAGGGGGGAGGAGGGGTTCAGCATTTCGACAGTCATATCCCAACATTAGTACGTCGTTTCGATGTGAGATAAAACAAACGCGACACCAGGATCGTAAATCTCTATGTCCTGCCGCCACGAAGGGGTGTTATTTTTCCATTTGAGAGGCAAATCACGCACGTAAAGTATGCAATTATAAACTCAGTAGGTGAAAAACAAAACGTACGTGTGCAGCCTTATAGAGTTGTTACACATGACCGTGCGCCGCTGGTACCTGTTATTCTTGCGAGATCTCACCTTAAATCACAGAAAGCGGCGAAGGAAAACCACAATACATAAATTCTTCCTTCTAGCGATCTTGTCCATGATTAAAGGGTGTTGTGTGTCATTTTGAGTCAACTGTTCCACTCTTTGCTACACACAGATGTATCCTCCGTATGCATATGGTGCGACAGCTCCATCGTTCAAAAATATCCCACAAGACTCTAGCAACAGTCATGTTCTTGCGTCAGTGCCGAATACGTTTGTTGTTAGATTAGGTTTAGTTCTCTTAGCATAAATCCATTGCAAATGTATTATTTATGTTGAGAGAACTAAACGTAACAAGCCCAACCTAACAACGAAGGCATTTAGCCTCACAATGAAAGAATTCCGCGCTGACACCAAAACACGAAAGCTGAGTCTTGCGTTCAATAGGCAAGTTTCACTGACGTCATCACAATACATATTATGGGATGGAGTCGCCATGATGCAAAACGCGTCAACAACTTCGTCTTCTGACGTCAGAATTCCTACGTTGTTAGGTTAGGTTTGGTTCTCCTAGCATAAATACACTGCAAGCAAATGTATTATTTATGCTAAGAGAACTAACCCGAACAAGCCTAACATTTACCTAGCCTAAGTAGGAAAGTATTCTGCGGTGACGTCAGAACACAAGGTTGGTCTCGCGTTGTGTGATAAGGGAGAACCTGCTAAGCAAGGATCTGGCTTATAGCACACTTCTCAAACTAGTTTTGGGTCAAGCCCCGCCCTTCGCTTTCTGACGTCAGGTTAATTGCTTTCGTTGTTAGGTTAGGCTTGTAAGGTTTAGGTCTCTTAGCATAAATAATACGTTTTTGGTCAAGCTCCGAAAAATTGCAGTGTAGTTATGCTAAGAGGACTAAACCTAACAAGGAAGGCATTCCGCAATTTACGTCAGAAGACGAAGGGCGGGGCTTTACCAAAAAGTTGTTTCAGAAGTGTGCGATCAGTCAGTTATACCCGCTAAGCAAACGCGACCTAACATTGCAGGGGCGGAGATTTTGACTTGATTTGATTTGTAACTTAGCGTCGCTTTTCTTCCACATTTGGCTAATCGAGACGATTATGAGGATGAGTAATAATATAAATTGACGAAGGGGAAACATGCTCAGGCCGGAGATCCGAATGCGGAAACCGTGGCGTCGTAACGCATTGTGCTAACCGAATATCGGCTAGATCGAGATTTAAACGCAATGGTTTATTGTGCAAAGATCGGTTGCTCAAAATAGATGTATCGCATATCACTTAATGCTCTGAAAACGCATATGCTTCTTCTGCGTATATCTACCTACGATTATTATCAAAACTGGATGCACGAGAACTGTTTCACTGGAATTGCAATAATAGCAGCAATAAAAACAACAGAAGCTTACCTGCGTAATGGCCTCCAACAGCATTCGTCTTATGTCCGGATCAGGTTCTCTGGTCTTATCTGGGGATAAGTATTGTAAATCCAGGGGCAGTTTGTCCATCTCCTCTTCAGGGAACTCTTCGGGGCCAGCAAGGGGCAACAAGAGCCGAGGCAAAATGTCCACTTCCTCACTCAGGAGCCACAGGTGGTTCTCTGTAAGGAAAAACAAGCCATTCTGGTTGGAGAAACCATGTTAGGGTTAGGTAATGCATTTTACACGTACAATGAATCAATATCATTTTTTTAAAAAAAATGATTGATTCATTTGATTTATTTTACTTGGCTTTTCTGGCACTTTTGACCGATTTCGATAATGAGGATGAATCGTGATGAGATGAGATTGATAAAAGGACAATCAAAAATATACTTGGACCAGCACACGCCACACAGAGAATTACACTGGGTGCGAGTTCAGACGCCAGAGCCTCGTTAGTGTCCAGCATGCGGTCCAGGGAGTACTACGTGAAAGAGGAGTTGGCATTTGGGTATCTTAAGAAAAGATCGTTCCTTACACCATAGCAATTACAATGCCGTAATGGCGGCTGTATAACGAAAGTTACTAACTTTGGGCTGTGAATATGAATAATACCTGGACTCGAGAAAACACAAGCCACCTGAATTAGGTTTCAATAACGCGTCATCCCAAAGAGTACACACACCTGGGATATATTCAACTTTTAAAAAAAATACAATGGGGCGTATCAGAAAGAAACCCCAAGCACGCAGTCCATCCTGAAGAAAAAATAATAACAAACCAATCAGCATCTCCTTTTTCATTCATTACACTCAGCAAACGATTTCGTAAGATACTTCCTGGGATATAAATTCTTCTGAAAGAAGAAAGAGCCTCGGATGTTTTTGGATGATCTGACGACCAGTTAAACAACTTCATCAACGCGATATTTCGTGTCGAACTAGCATGGACGGCCAGTTTTTTAATGCCTCAGTTGGTTTTATTTGCTCTGCGGAATTTTCCTACTATTACGAGCAGCATGTTCCGTTCATTTACCTCAAATCTATTTATTTTGTACATAAACTATTTTTATTGGGTTATTCACACACCATTTCGACCAATTATCAATTAATTTGTCGTTTCACTATTTTTTTTAAAAAAAATATTAATAATCTACCCACTTATTATTCCAGATCAACCGCCGGTGTCTGGCGTCAATTATACCGGGCCGTGAGAAATTCTCCTGAAGTTTGCGACTTGCAGCCCCAGCTGGTAACTACCTGGAAAATGCTTCTGAGAAATCAAAGCAGCTAAGAGGTGTAACGTTGCAGAGGGGACTGTCACCCGTGCAAAGATGGGTTTCCCATGAGATAACTAAATTATTTCGTGATAGTGGCGGTGAGCGATGAAATTATCTAACTGGGGGGGACGTTGTTTCCAGCCTCCAAATTTGTAGGTTGATGGACGGGCACCACGGCGTGTCTGCTAATCTCCATTTTTATTCAGGTCGTAGTTTTGTTTTTTTATATTTGTATCAAAGAAGTGGAACAGGAATGAAAGAGGAAGGAATGGTGCCACCCAATTTTTGAGAAGGGTAAATAGTACCATCCCCCCTTCAAATTCCTTATTCAGAATTGTACAATGTATAATTTGAGGTATATCTACAGGGTGTTTCCGGGCTGATGATACAAACTTTCAGGGACGATGGAGAAGGGCACATGTATCAATTTGAGATAAGGAACCCTGCTCCGGAAACGACTTAGCCGAAAGTCATAACCGAAAATCGGTGTATGAAGATGTAATACTTTTATTACCTGCACAAGTTTCACAAGCAGATACATTCACAACAGTAGTTCAAAGTGGCGTCCCTCAGCTTCGCTACAAGCATGACATCGTCGCACAAAGTTCTGGCCTACCCGTTGGAACAACCCTGGGGTCGTTCGAAAAATGTCACAGGCATCGAGAATTCTTGCCAGGAGATCCTCTTCAGTCTACAACAGGTGTTTCATACACAAGACTGTCTTGTCATGCCTGCAGCGAAGCTAGGGGACGCTAGGGTTCCTTATCTCAAATTGATACATGTGCCCTTCTCCATCATCCCTGAAAGTTTGTATCATCAGCCCGGAAACACCCTGTAGAAGAAAAATGTGCTGAAATAAAAACGCGAATTTTGGAAGACCGAAAAGTAAAATAAAATATAACACCAATTTCTGAAAATAATAATAATAATAATAACAACACCGAAAAATCAAGGCCCATAACTTTTACCGAGGAAGAATACTACATATATATGGCAAATCGACAACAATATTAATATAACAGGTCACCAATTTTTTTCACGTGGTGTTGCGTCGTTTATCATTTTTAAAATTATTTTCGTTTAGGTCATTCGGTGCACTCTTGTGTCATCGACCAAGGACCTCGCCCCTCCCTCGAACCTATGACTCTGTGCTAGTGGTGCACAAATATAAATGTTGGTAGAGAATTTATGTGGCTACCTCCACCCTGTATTCCGGTCCCCCTCTATAAATATACTCTATAAGTATTATCGAGTCGCGACTGGCGACACACCCCTAAAATGACCTGCCTTATAGTGTACAGTCACCGGCAATAGAAATGGGACACCTAGATCCTGAAATGTTCGCTTCCCTGCAAGGCGTTATGTGTGTTGCATAACTCTACGGCGGTGGTAGAAGTTGCAAATTGAAAATGTGCCATTAAAATCCACTTATCGCCGTACAGTTAGGCAACACACATAACACCTTGCAGGGAAACGAGCATTTCAGGATCTAGGTTTCCCATTTCTATTGCTGGTGACTGTACATTTTAAATATTTTTCAGCGATTGTTTCCTGTTATCAAGTTCTGAATCTACATTAAGTGCTAAACTAACTAACTAACTCTCTAGCCTTCTTAAACCCGAAGGTTAATGGCTGCAGCAACACACGCACTCTCCTGGGCAACATCAATCCAATCTTTTCCATCCTTACCGATTTCCTTCAGGTCCATCCCAACGTTAACCTTCGTCTTTGCCTTCCTACAGGTCTCTTACCATCAGGTTTCCCAACAAGAACCCTTCTTTCCTCTCTCGTTCGTGCCACATGTCCTGCGCACCTGAATCTCCTTGATTCTACATGAAGTCCTACGCTGTTGTTCTACATGTACGACTCCGTCACAACAATGTCTTCTATAAAAGCAACAATAAATCTTAGGAAGCCTTTACGTAAAGCTTCCACTGTTAAATAAAAAGGGGGCGACATTAGTCTATCTAATACTGTGGCTGGAAATATGTGCTACCTATTTTGCATGCACCATTATCTTGAATGAAATATGATGGGCAATGCGAGTTTTAAAAGGCACCACATCGCCAATTCGGTGAGCAGTTATAGAAAAGAAGTGGCACTTAGTGTAGCTAAGAGTACTTTCCATCATCAATTAGTGAGATGAGGAGGACTCACTGCCTTATCCGAGTTTAACAGGACACAAAAGACCCTTTGACGAGCCAGCTTTGGCTGGGAGATACCTTATTTGCAAAACAGATTCACTCTAACCGCAACAAACTTGTTACTTAAACCCGAGGATTGATTGCTCAAAGCAGATTTTATTTGTTTTCGCATCAGTCAGCACGAAAGGGTTGTAAATCTGCCTTATTCGGCGAGATGCTTATCTGCATCGTCCAATGGTCTGCTTTTTAGGTACACGCATGCTCCTATTCAATGGAAACTCAAGTTTATGGCAACGCGAATTTCAAACTCTTGATTCACTTACTTCCGCTACTGCTCTTTAGATTCTATGACGTAAAATTCTTATTAATTATAATTTCACGGTCTAACTAAATCGTGCAAACTCGTAGCAAGTCAGTCAAAATTAAAAGTTTTGACTTCAAGCACAAAATCTTGAACACTGAATCCGATCTTATAATACTATGCGAGAGCAAAGATGGAACCCAAATCCATCAATGGTCTGGGAACATGGGTTGATTTAGCGGGTTGCACAGGATCACATGCCCCCCCCCCCCCAAATCGAATTTCAAATCTCTTCCCTAGTGCTCTAGAAAGAAATCTAACGAAAATTCAACATCATTGATATGCAACAAAAAATGAATACATAAAATCATAATGGTTACATTTACCTACACTGTGACGAATACTGTAAAAATCGTAAGGCAGAAATTTACAAGTATATGGACGTGGTGTTACTAAAACATGGGTCTTGTGGTACCTAGGATGCTATCTGGTATTAAAGGAGATCATTTTTTCAAAATATTGTGTGGATTGTTAGAATTGTATTATTATTATTTTATTGATTGAATTGTTGTCTTAAGTCCACTTTGTGCTCAGATAGTCTAATCGAGACTGGAACTACAGTTTAAAGTGGAATCCGAACTACTGTGCAATGTGCCTGCACTGGGAATCAAATCCATAACCCCTTGACTGAAAGCTGAAAGGGTTAGCAGTACTCCATCGGGAAGAACCGAGCAAATTGCCTTCATGTCTTTTACGCCCTCTGAAAGTATATGGATGAAGAATGGCCACAGCCTGTATACAACCCCGTTGACGGAGGGCCACCATTGGCTATGGCCGCCGAAGGGATCGGTGTACCCTCGAAGGACCATCCGCTTTATTTACATGTACAGGGTGTCCCACTAGCTTTCGAACCCGAAAAAAAAACGTTATATTTCCGAACAAACATACATAGGAAAATGAAATTTACAATACACGTACCTTGTTTCATGCTGAATACATGATCGTCACAGCAGGTGCTGCAAGTATCTTCCTTGGACGTCCAGACATGTTTGTACACGGCGTTCCATATTGTGAAAAGTCCGATGTAGAGTCTCCGGTGTGATCTCGTGAATCGCATTCTCGATGTTGTTTCGCAACTCTTGCAGTGATCGTGGTTTGTTTCTGTAGACACAACCTTTAAGGAAACCCCATAAAAAGAAATCCGGAGGTTTCAAATCTTGGGATCTTGGCGGCCACATTCCTTTGGAGATGATTCTGTCACCAAAAAAGAACTCAATTTCTGCCATGGACACGTTGGAAGTATGGCATGTCGCTCCGGCTTGTTGGAAATAACCGCGACGCAGTTCTTCATCGTCCAGCTGATTCACAAATGCACTGAAGATGCGTAAGTAAACTTGTGTGTTTACTGTATCTTCAATGAAGATGGGTCCAATGATACGCTGTCGTGAAATTGCACACCAAACTCCCACCTTCAAGGGATGAAGTGGAGTCTCGTGGTACACATGCGGACTTTCGGCGGCCCACACCCAGGTATTCTGCGAGTTCACATACCCGTAGATATGGAACCAAGCTTCATCGGTGAACCAAGTATAGTCTAGGATTCCTGGATTGTCATGCAGCAAAGCTTGCAACCAACGACAATACGTCACGTGCTTTTCCCAATCTGTAGCCTTCAACTCCTGGACGACTGTAACGCGATAGGATACAGCTTGGCTCTTTGCACAGTTGACATCCCTGCCTCCTGTGATAATAGACGCAGGTTCTTCTTAGGAGACTGCAAAAGACGTTGCCGCACATTCTGTATTGTCTCCTCGGACATCCGTGGATGCGCGCCGCCATGTCCCGTAAGCAACGTTCCTGTTGTTTCGAACTTGTGCACCAAATGATGTATTGATGATTTCGATGGTCCTTTACGGCAAAATTCACGTTGAACGGTCTGATACGATCCCGATATCCAATATTTCTTTACAATGAACACGCGTTCTGGTACGGTGTACCGATCCATCCTCGCGATGCAGGGACTCGCGTCACACTAACACGCATCACGCCACGCAGCACTTCCCCGGCGCCACCTACCGTCTTTGTTTTGACGCGCGCGCTTATGTTCAACCCTCCCTCGTGTATTTCATTTTCCTATATATATTTGTTCGGAAATTATAACGTTTTTTCGGGTTCGAAAGCTAGTGGCACACCCGTTATTATACAATGGAATTTCAAGGCCAGAAGAAATAACTGGAGAAGGTGATAAAGTATGCTTGCAATTTCTATTTCTTCATGTTGACCCATCAATCAGTGACGTGCGGTGATGTCGGCACTTAGGGTAGCAATCAGTGGCGTGCCCAAGGGAGGTTGGTGTGAGTTATAATCCCCCTCCCCCCTTTAGGGCCTAGTATTTCTAAAAATAGAACGTCAAAGAAAGGAAATGATTACAAAATGAGGAAGGATTACTGAAAAGAAGCCCGTGTTAATCCCACCCACTTTCGAAAATCCAAAACATGTTGATTTGACTATTAAGCCAGAGATCCCGGGTTCGAACCCCGACCTGGGCATGGGTGTTATTTGTGTTTGCCCCTTCATCAATTTCATCGTACCATCTGCACGATTAGCCAAAAGTGTAGGAAAAGCGAAGTAAAACAAACCAAATGAAACAATCAAGCAATGATTTGATTTATGCTACTTAGCGTCGCTGACACATTTGGTTAATCGCGAAGATGATACAATACAATTAATGAAGAGGCAAACACAAATAACATCCATGCCGAGGTCGGGGTTCGAACCCGGAACTCCTGGTGTCATAGCATGCAGTGATAACCACTCCCCCGCGGCTGGTTGATTTGGTGTTTAAAAGTTCACTTTATGTTCATAAAAGCTAATCGGGACTGGACCTACAGTTTAAAGTGAGATCCGAACCACTATGTGCCTCCACCGGGTGCCGATATGGGGCCACTTGCACTCCTCTACGGAGGTCGGCCGACAACAAAGATGAGTGGAAAGCTCTAACTATTCGGATACGTGGGTATCGGTAAAGCAAATTGCGTATTTACTCAGTGGGATGTAATTACATTTCAATTGGATTTTTGAAACAACATATTTGTATGTGATTAACGTTTTTCTAAAAAAATTGCATTGTTTGATTTCCCTAATTTCTTCATCTCACGATCTCGTTACTGAAGGATCCGGGCTCGAGCCCTGGCCTGTGCATGAGTGTTCCTTTGTAACCATTCTTCGTCCGTTTAATTTAATCAACGTTCATCGTCATGGCAGAATTTAGGTAAAGTGATGGAAAAACAACGCTAAAGAAAGGGGGAAAAATACAAATAATTACCTCCCAGCGCATCTGCAGGGCACTCTGAAATCAGGAGTCCAGAGTTCTCTGTTTATGATTGTCCCTCGTGACTTCCATAAGCTCATTAGCTACTTATCGCGATTAAATCTATACAGCTAGAAAAAGCGATGGGAGGTGGCAAAAATTCAATATATTAGAGGAGATAAACAGGTAAAAAAAAAAAAAAAAAAATTTCTACATTTTTCACTGGTATTCATTTGGCTTTTTGAGTTCTGGGATACATTTTTCATTCCAAATTATATCATTATTCACTGCAGAGTACAACACACAGGAACAAGAATGCGCGGTCGTCACGGGTTCGAATCCAAGCCTGAATTGTTCTTTGTGAGGTCCCTTCATCAATTTCATCATATCATCACTCATCCTCATTTTCGCGATAACCAAATGTGGCAGAAAGGTGAAGTAAAATAAACCAAACCAATTAGAACGCGCGTTTTCTTGCCCAAATTAATACATCCGTATTTATGACTGTTCAGCTTATCCATTTTTTATTGGAGGCCAAATTATTAGTATATTTAAATAAAACACTACTAAAACGAGAGCTAGATATTTGTTATTTAATCATTATATATTCCATATTTGAAAAAAAGAGAAAATAAACCATAACATTTTTGTCTGCACATAATACAAGTACGTTCCCATTCATATAGAAATAAAAATACATCCCATATTATACATACATATTGTACAAAGTTTAGAAGGTTGTGTAAATACAGATAACATAAGTACTGCAGAAAAATTTCCCCCGAGTTCTTTAGAGGATTTACAATGGAATCGAATGGAAACCAATCCCCTATCTGTCCTATAGGAGATAGACTGGAGGACCTGAAACCACGGGCTTTCAACCATGGGAGCGGGGGGCGAAGGGGCAAGGGAAGTACAGGCAGAAATCTTCCCTTTCGCTTCGGGCTGTTGTCTATACCTGGAACTGGTAAGGCGGAAGAAGAGACAGCTAGGGTATTCAGCCTTGCCAGCTGATCACATCGAGGGATGAGAAGCGCGTGGAAAGAAGTGTTGCATATGAACTGAGGCTTCAAGGCAATAAATATTGTGATTTGAAAATAATTAGAGACGTGAGATTGATTGATCTATCTCTGCTAGACTAGCTACTCCTCAGTGCACGTCACTGCCATCAATTTATCCATGTTGCCCATCACTCTCCACTTCCCACCCCCTGCAATTTCGTCAACACTTCCCTAAATGATATAGAAAGGTCACAGTTCTTAACATTATCAGAGCGGTATTTGAAGGAATCAAGAGGAGGAATTCCACTTTCTGGTTGCTTTTATTCTTGGAGGTTAAGACTATGGGGTTAAGTGGTAGAACAGCCACAGGCTGAACTTCGCCCTTGAATAAAAAATATCTAACTACGTATTATATAATTTAAATACAATCACAATGCTTCGAGAGTAGTTACCGGAATTTCCGCTAACTGGATTTCTTTAAAATGCCAAACTGCTCATTATGATGCTCTATTAACCTTTATACATCCAGCTCCATTTAAAAACACTAAATCTGCTGACCAAGGCAGTTTATTAAGATTTAAAAACACTTTACAAGTACCGTTTCTACCCTCTACCAGGGTCTTCCTCAGACGAAGAACTTAAAAAAGGTTTTTTAAAGTTTTTAAGTTTTGATCTTAATAAATTGCCTTGGTCAGCAAATTTAGTGTTTTTAATATGGAAACAATGCTAAATTATATTACCAGCTCCATTTAGCAATTCGATAACTTCAACAGTGATTCAAATTTAGTGGTGGTGGGATTTAAAGGGCATCACTACACATCTTTAGTAGTACCTTCCAGATTTTTGAGGAAATTTCTACCGAAGTTTTTCTCAAGATATGTGATATTGCAAGTCTACCATCTCTATGATTCTAATCTTTACTCGGAGCCTAGGGAAAAATAGTCCAGCAACAGATTTCATAAACTACCCTATACCTCTCCTGGACATTTGCGGATGTGTGTAGCTGAAAAAGGCCAGAATACTGAGAACCTCCTGTGAAGTGTTGTACTAATGGAACATGTCACATGACTCAAGGTATCTTAAAATGGATTTCATCATTTGATTTTCAGAAAATTTCATGGCTGAGACGAGGGGAAGTCAGTAAATAAGTCAGAAACTGATGTGGGACAGCTGGAAATAGTAGTGAGTAGTTTCTAAAGGTGTCATTAGGTGACAGCACAATCCAGCTTGATTATATTCAGTCTCTAGATAGCAGCCGCACGCATGGGCAGCTCAGTTTTAAAATGCCGACCGTGCTCAAAGAGTGTACTTTAGAAGAGAAGCACATTGTTGTGCATTTTTTGTGGGCAAATTGACTTCCTGCAAAGGATATTCACATGGAAATATTTCCTGTTTATGGTGAGAAGTGTTTGCCCTATAAAGTGGTGCATAAGTGGGTCAATAAATTCTTGCAAGGACGGTCAAACATTTCATGGATGATGAAGATGTTGAAGATGAGGTGCTAGGACTGTGGCTACGACAGCAGCTTTTATGCAACAGGTTTTTGGCCTCCTCGATGGCGCAGTGGTAGCGTCGTCGGCTTGTAATCAAGGGGTCCGGGTTCGATACCCGGTGGAGGCACATAGTGGTTCGGATCCCACTTTAAACTGTAGGTCCAGTCCCGATTAGCCTTACTGTGCATAAAGTGGACTTAAAACATCAAATCAATCAATCAATCAATCCAACCAACAGGTTTTTGGGGTCTCATAAAGCAATCAGATAAGTGTAACAATGTTGGTGGAAATTATGTTGAAATATTAAAATGGTTTTCAAGGCAGTATCTCACTTAGTAAATGTTTGTGACCTTCTTACTGACCTACCCTTGTATATCACTTGCCCCTATTCCCATTTTAATTTCTTTTTGTTGAATCCCAAGATGGCAGGCAGGGTATGTAACATGCATTGGGATACAATACTTGGTCATAGATACTGCATATGGTGTAAATTCATGTCCCGTAATATTTGCAGAAATCATATGGTTGGTTCCATACCTCTGAATCGCACTGTTCTTTAAGGGATAGTTTATGTCACAATTAATTAGCACTAGAATCCAAATTCATCATACAAAATTTTGTTTTCTAGCATTTAAACTTTCCTAAATAGCCAAATCAATATAACAATTGTTCTATTTTGCTACACCCTTTTCTAAAAACTGATCTGTTAGCGACAATGGCATGCCACTGATAACTAGAGGCATGCATATTTCATTTTTTTTATGAAAACACGAAATCTGAAATAACACATTGTAATGTTAATTTTTCATGTGTCTGAAAGGTGTGAGGTGCATTTTCTTACCCTTGTCAAGAAATAATGCGAAATGAACTGCAAAATGCGAAATAGACTCTTAAACACGAAATTTAGAGTTTATTTACCAACACGACACTTTCTGACGTTTGAATTATCCTGAGAGTTATGCAATTCACGGAAATTCGATTAATTCTGCTGTAAATATTTGAGAAGGAAAAATGGACCCCTTTATACAGGAATAAACTTAATACTCTGGTAACTACATAAATGTGCTATTTGAAGGGATATGTTTATTTTGTGTAATAAGTGCAGTTTTTAAATAAAATTTAGGATTATATTCACAATTTTAAGACCACAATGTCATTTTATATACAGCTTTTTCACCGCTATAACAGCAAAATTTTATTTTATTTACCACTTTTGAACCCGAAATTAACTCAGTTTTTGTACAGAAATTTTGCTTTTTTATTTACCAAAAATATGTGCCTCTACCGATAACTTTTGGCAGGTATGCTGCCCCATGCTATCAAAACATAAACAAGACTCTTTGAGTCATTCAAGGCTTGTGGGTAAAACAAAGAGATCTTTACGAATTGTTTGTTACAGATAAAATAAACCTTAAGAACTTCCCTCAGACAGGATACATACGTATACACCTTTAGTACATGCGACCTTCCCAACTTTGGAGCATGCATCCTTGACTTGGATGGAGCATGCCTCTAGATACGCCTTATGTCGACGTTACTACCCCTGGCAACAGAAGGAGGAGGAAATCAAGTCAGGCACTAGCAGAATTTTGATTGCAGCTAAAATATGAATTTGAAGTGTTCATAAATAAAGCAAAAATCATTCTTCTGGTCCTTGCAACAACCAACTTATAGATAGATATCAGGGTGTATAATACAACTGAACACAGATTCCCCTCCTCAATCCAGAGCCAGATATTTGGTTGCAACTGTCCCTAATTGAACCAGATATAGTCATGTTGTGCAAATCAACACAGATTCATCCCTCTCATTAGAATCTAAGTTCCTGTGCTATGCTTTATCTTTACTTTCGATTGTCCATTTTTGTTTTCTTTCTTTAACTGTAATAATGGCTTTAAATACCCTAACATACTGGTAATGTGCTGATTGCTCACAATTAAATACAAATTAAAGGTTAAAAGATTAAAAATCTGTAACTTACGTGTGTGAGCAAGTATACGTGTGTGTGTATCCCAGTGTCCCCAGGGACAAAGCCGGGGATTGCTTGTATAGATGGCTAATAGACCAAAATGTTGAAATCTTGGTCGCCTGGGAATATGTCCGGTGGTTTTTTCTCATTACGGGGTACAATTACTTCTACGTTAACGATAAAATCTTCCAACAAAAAGAAGGGTTGGCAATGGGTAACCCCATTTCTGGCCTCGTGGCCAACATCTTCATGCACTATGTCGAAAAAGCCGCCATGGAGCATGTGGGGGGAGGGGTAAAATACTATGGGAGATACGTAGATGACATCCTCATCATAGGGAATGAAACCAAATTTGATAGCATTTTCAACCAATTGGGCAAGCAAGATCCCAGAATTGGTTTTACCAGAGAAGATCTGGCCAACGGAAAGATTCACTTTCTAGACTTGTGCCTTACTAAAACCGGACAACGGATTGTAACCGGGGTCTTTCATAAACCGTTGGCTGGCGAGCTGTATCTCCATAAGAGATTCCAATAGAACTAAGTTTAATATTTTTCTTAACTTTTTCATTCGTGCCGAAAGGCTGTGCAATGACGAAAAAGAGAAAGAAAAAGAAGAAGAATGGATAAAGAAGGTGGGTATAAAGAATGGGTATACT
The DNA here is from genome assembly GCF_977018435.1 of Lepisma saccharinum. NCBI lineage: Eukaryota > Metazoa > Arthropoda > Insecta > Zygentoma > Lepismatidae > Lepisma > Lepisma saccharinum. Next base: position 7,408,121 of record NC_139246.1, read on the forward strand.
ATCCGCAACATGGAAAAAGTAGCTAGGAAAGCAAAAAAGATTGTTGGACAAGAAATATCACAAAATGATAAAGATGAAGATAAAACGGAGGTAGGAAACGGTGAAAAGAACACGTATTTTGTCGGGATTCCATATTTTAAGGGTGTTTCCGAGAAAATTGAAAAATCCGTAAGGGGATACGGGATAAAATGTGGGGTGAGAGCACCTCGGAGCATTGAGAAACACTTCACGTCTTATAAGAAAGGGAGGGGAGATAGGCACGATAACCCTGAAGAGCAAAAGGGAGTGTACAGGATAGTATGTGAATGCGGAAAGGAATACGTGGGACAGACCGGGAGGAGTATGCAAATTAGGTGGGGCGAGCACGATAAGGATGTAAAGGAGGGTATACCCAAGACAGGATTATCTGAACACGTATTAGTCAACCAGCATAAGATCGCCAAAAGAGAAGTCATTAGGAAGATTAACAATAAATTGGACAGGAATTTGTACGAGGCAGCCTATATATGCGCGGATAATAGGAATAAACTCAATAGGGATGATGGGAATTTGGAAGACTGCTGGATAAACTTCTTTAAAAAATGGGATAAAGCCACCGGGAGTAGAGACGAGATGGGCTTCCATGTTACCCCTGAGGTTAGGAAAGCCGCCGAGGTGGAAGTTGAATTCTCCTTGGATTGGTGACTCATGAGCCCCGGTTGAGGAAAAACCGGGAGGGGGGAGGAGTTTTCCTTCTCCAGGTATGAGCTGACACCGTGCATTCGCCTACCCCGAGCACCGATCGGCAGTTCGCCGTCATCAGGTTTGAACGTTCTTTTGGTTTTTTTAGGGTTTTTTTTAGAGTATTGCGCGGTTTTAACAGTTAGTATGTGTATTTTACATTCCTTTTTTTAGAAAGTGTCTTTCCTATACCATTTTAACCTAAATCCTCAACTATCACTTTCTCGACGAGGCACCATGTTGGGTGTCTGAAAACATCGTTTCAACCTGAAGAAGGAGGTAGTATAACCTTCGAAACGTAGTTTGATAAACCTCATGCTCACACACGTAAGTTACAGATTTTTAATCTTTTAACCTTTAATTTGTATTTAAATACCCTATCAGTGCTCATAACAAACTGTAAATTTACAGTACCTGCTTCCAGTTTCATTTAAATGTCATTTTGTTGATGTAACTGACTGACTGGGTCACCTCAAAATGTGAACGATTTTTCTGGAAGGACATCCACAATTTGACAGACAGATGGGCACAATGTATAGCTAGCAATGGTGCATACTTTGAATAAAGCATTTGTTACCTTTCTCCCCAGATACACTTGTTTTCTTTCGGATCAGTTAAGAATTATTAAGCGGCACACCTGGTACATTGGCCTCATGCCAATAATATGGATGTGCTCTATTGATGATGTGAGAAAATGATCTTTAAAGTTCCAATTTTTAATGATTTCCAATGGAAAAAGTTAAATTTATGTAAACAATTAAGCTATTTAGAATTTGAAAAATTGGTTAGAAATTTCACCTTTGGTGCAAGTGGTGCCAGGTTTGATTCCTGGTAGGAGCTTCAAAATTTTGGTGTTGGGACAATTGGGAAGCTACTTGAAAAGAAGAACTTGCGGTCTCCGGTCTCGAAAGCTAGAAAACAGCAGTAATGGGACTCGATGCACCTACCACATGCTACACAATGAAAGATCTGCTTGGCCCCCAGAGAGCTATTGTGCCATGGAGTTCTTAATTTTTAGAATTTGAAATATAAAGTGTTCACCAAAATATGTAGTTAAATATGGACTTAAAATTGTAAAAATTTACCTTTTTCATACTATAAGACTACACAAGCTACACAAAATACAGTACGCTTGCACAGACATTAATTGTAAAACAACACAAAATGTCTTCATAATTTCTGTTTCGAAAACAATGAATAACAGAATTTTGTTGTACGTATTTGAACGTGAATTTCCTTTTGTTGTCTCTTAAGATGCATTTATATTGACTAAAACTGCGTTCAATATTGCAAGAAATAATGGGAGTGTATTTCAAATTTGTCACTTATTCACATCCCCGGCCGGTTCAAATCCGGGAACTTTTCTAACGATGGAAGCGGCCCCGGCGCCCACCCAGCGTCGAATAACATGGGTACCTGGGGGAAACCCTGGGGGGTAAAGGCGGTCAGGGGCGTGATGCTGATCACATCACCCCCACTCACGACCGGATCAAGAAAGTGTGGGGCGTTACCCCCACACCCCCTATATGCCTTCATGGCGTGGTGCTATGCACAGGGGAGCACTTTACCTTTTTTTATCACTTATTCACAAGGTATTCATCCAACTCTTTCAGTAACATGGGGAGATGTAGTTATTCTGCAAATATGGAGTATATGCTGAGAAATGTTCTGAAGTATGGAAATAATATGTAAAAATAACTAAAATATGTAAAATATGAGCCAAAACCTAATATATGCAAAAATATGAAAAATAAAAAATGGCATTTTTTGACTACATGCCAAGATACACGAAGATAATACAAAATGTAACTGATTTCAGCATCATACAAAAATATGTATTTACATATAAATCCATTCCCTGATCATAACCTTAGAACTACCACACACCCTCTTCATCAAGCTGCCTGAAAAATTGACTAGCTTTACTTCGGAACCTTCTGCAGCTGAACTCCAAGAGGGTTCTAACCAAGTTGTCACAGATGGAATGATTCAGTATTCGACATTCACTGCCGGCGTCTATGATGCAAATTACTGGAATGTCTGTTACGTACCCGCACATGTAAACCGTATGTCCCAATGCTCGTAGATGGCAGCACACGGAAGAAATATTAGGATCGTAGATTATAGTAAGAATGCTCACGCGAATTGAATGGAAGTGTTTGGGAGAACTGAAATTAATTGTGCTTACATAAATTTATGAACTGAGATAAACAATGGAGATGGATAAAGGCGAGATAAAGAAATGATCGACACGTGCAGCATATGTGATTGTATGTAAAGATTAATGAAGTTAAAAAGCGATTACAATTTTATATCTCTACCGTCTTAGTGGGAAGGAATTTTTCCCACTAGACCTTTTTGTTTGCTTTTCCAAGTGCGGCAGCAACCCAGTGGTGGCTCCCAAGCACTTCCGTTGCGGCGCATATATTGCTGACCCGGATTGAGGTCGAGCGCGGGACAGGCGGCGCCCTTCTATTAACCCCTTTTCTCTGCTTGTATTAAGCCATCGTGCAGAAAAATATTGATTTGAATTATTGTTGTATCTTTGACAAAGCCCAAAAAGAAGGGAAATATGGCAGGGAAGATACGGGAATCAATCCAATGTTTAATAAATGAAGGAATTTGGATATAGGAGCTTTTGTAAATAAAGGATATATTTACTAGAAGAATAAATATATAAAAGGCATATGACTTCATCGATAGAAGAAGAAGTATATTAAATAATAGAAGAAGTTTATAGAAGAGTAAGCATAAGAAGAATAAGTATATTGATTAGTAGAAGAATAAGTATATTGATTAGTAGAAGAAGAAGATTATCAACTAGAAGAAGTAGTAGTCTAGTAATCAAGGCGAGAAGAAGCCTATTGACAAATAGGAGTGTATTAAATAACAGAAGAATTAGTATATTGATTAGTAGAAGAAGAAATCTACTAACCAAGTGATAGAAGAAGAAGCCTATTAACCAATCGATAGAAGAAGAAGTCTATTAAATGATTGATAGAAGAAGAAGCCTATTAACCAACTGATAGAAGAAGAAGACTATTAAATGATTGATAGAAGAAGCCTCTTGACTAATAGATGAATCAGCCGAGAGAAGAAGAAGTCCATGGAAGAAGAAGTTGTTAGCCAAATAGAAGAAGAAGTCATCACGTATCCATAAAGAAGAAGAAGAAGAAGCCTTCCAGTAGATGAAATATGTTTAATAGAGATATATGTGACCAAGAAACAAAGAGACAGCTTTAAATACAATCCTGTATATAAATTTAATGTAATATGAAAATTAAGAACATACGGTGCATTGTGCCTTCTGTAGTAGGTTAAACAAGTTGTTTCATTTGGATAATGGATAATATGGATAATCTGGTTCTCCTTCTAAAATAAGTTATCATTCAGTTTTAGTTGCCCTGAGAATCTCATGTTTTACCCTGGCCTAAGCTGGACTGGTGTCACCCTCTCTGGGACGTGGCATGTCCATTGAAGTAGCCTATAGTACAGGCAATTTGTACCTCATTCTCTAAGTGTTTACATCTCCTGCAACATTCTCTCTTCTTTGATCTCTGTCATATGAAAATTTACTAATGAATCTTGGACATCTCACACGGTAGGCTTGAGCTTCCAGTGCATCTTGCCCAAACATGCATGCAGACAATACTTTCATTTTTTTAATTTTTTTTTGCCACTGTTGTGACCTCTAGCTCTGGTTGAATTCTTGATCCACAATCCATACGTTATCTTGACTGGTTTCTGGGAGACGATCTTCTAGTTGGGCTTTAGCTGCTCCTTCACTTCTGGCTCGGTTCCTGAAATTTCAGTTTCGTCGTCAGTTACGTAAAAACTCTGTTAGGCTCTTCTAGCGTGCGTTGGTTAAACTGCAGGTCGTCTCGGGAATTGTTAGAACATCTGCACCTGGAAAAGACACCTCTAGACCTTGGAGTTTCACTCTGTATGTCTCTAACTCATGTCTCATTCTTCATTGGATTCTGCCTGGAATGCCCTTCCAGGCATCACATTCATCTTTGAGGCCTAGGTGACCTTTTACATGAGTTAGGCAAAAGTTTTGGATTCTAAAAGACAACTGCCCTATCATTAGCTTGACCATCTCATCTTCACTAAAGTTATCGATTAGATTGCAATAAATATGAAGACACTAGTACTCACTTATCCGCGAAACTAGTTTTTCTTCTTCGTTCCATTAATTTCAGCCATCATCGTTGGAACTTGCTGTACTGTTGCTTGCCGTGCATTCCAACGAGGATGGTGGCAGTGGCCACTGAAATTAATAGAACGAAGAAGAAAAAACAGTTTCGCAGATAAGTGAGTACTAGTTTCTCCACACTTATATACTACCGCATCTCTCTTTTCCCAATTATGAATAGATTGCAATAATAAGCATATGCACTCAATGCACAACTCTCTAGAGCCTTGAGTACTGGGCAAGAGTACCTTCAGTTCGTGACTGCAGCTAGTTGTCAATGCTTTGATTTACAAGAGGCAAACTCATCTCGTAACAGGTTGCGGAAGTCTACATAATTTATGAATGTATCTCAGCAATTCTAGTCTGTCTCTCAGGAATCTGCATTAATTCAAAGCTGACATTTATCTCCCACAGGCATTTTATCTGCAAATTGTACCCGAATATTCTCTTTGAATTTGGAAATATGTGTGTGCATTGTCTGCATCTGAGGCATCTTAAACCTTTGACATACTCTGGGTGGGGACTCATTGAAACTGCCATGTCCCCTAGTCCCTTTTCTGCCATTCCCATTAAGGCAGATAGGTGCTCCTGGATTCAAAATCCTTAATCCAAGAGTGGAATGAGAACAATCTTACTGCATCCTTGTCTCTGACTGAATCTGAAGCTGCTGCAACTTCCATACCAGTCATTAACCCTGCTCACAAATACTCCAGCCTGTTCATTCATTTCCTCCTTATCTTATTACCCCGTTTTCAAGTTCCTCCACAATCTCCTTCTGATCCTGGACTACCATTTAAATATTTCCTGTCCTACACATAATTGTTTAGACAGCAGGATGCAGTTCTTCAACAAAAGACTCTACAGCAGATTCAAGCATTACAATATTTTCTTCCTGCTAAATACTGAACTACCTCCAGGCAGGAGTTAATATTCTTATCTAGATGCTCTCCCCAAGTAGTTAGAGATTGCAAATATTGTTGCACCTATAGACCAACTCTCTTATTTACATCTTCTTATTCTTCTTGGCTGTTTACTTGTAGCTCCTCTTCTTGCAAAAGTCACAGTTTATGAAGCAGGGTTGTGGTCCAGCAAAGGATATGTGATTTACATATGTGTCCTAGGTTTCATAAGACAGAGACCCATGGACACAATGATTTCACATTCACAATCACATGTGCTCACCAGTTATCCACATGTGGGAAACACAGTGAAACTGGCAAAAGACACTTCAAGTGCACGGCCTTGTCCTTTGAAAATGGGCACTGAAATACTTGGGGAAGTAAGAAATAATCTGCATTTTCACCATAACTTTCTTTAGGTTGGTCACACTGCCTTCAGCGCTTGTGTGTTGAAAACTGGTACTCTTGTGGTTACATGGCCGAAGTTTCACGTTAAACAGAGTAAACATGGCCACTTAGCGAGCAGTGTGCACCAAGATGAGAGATCAGTTATCTGTTTCTCTGCTCCAAAGGTGTATGAGGGGCTGAAAATCATCGCAGGCTTTCAGTACAATACGGGGACAGTGGTCTACAGCAAAGAAGTGTGTATGAGTGGATCGAGAGGTTTAAAAATGACCAGACAAGTGGGAAGCATGAAGCGGGAGCAGGACGCCCATCTACCTCCACCACTGACGGGAAGATTCAACAAGCTCACAAGATTATTCTGACGAACCAACGGGCCACAGGACGACAGTCAATGACGTGGCATGTTCTCTGCAAATCAGTGGCATGCCCAAGGAAGGGTGGGGGTTATAACCCTCCCTTCTGGCCCAGTATTCCTAAAAAAAAAAAAAAGTCAAATGCAGGATAAGATGGCAAAATGAGGACAGACTACTAAAAAAAAAAGTACACATAACCCTCTCCCCTTTTGAAAATTCTGTGCACGCCATTGTTAGTCATGGTTCTGAATGAAAGATCATACACGACAAGCTTCAGATCACTGATCTTCTTCCTCCCTTGGTGCACACTGCTAGTGAAGCAGCCATGTTTACTCTGTAACAAAAGAAAGAAAAATGGAGAGATTAAGATAAAACCTCGGTAGCTACAAGAGCACTGAAGGCAGTGTGACCAATCTAAAGAAAGTTGTGGTGAAAGTTAGAATAATTTTTGAATTGCCCTAGTAGAAATGTTAGTGGAAGGTTGGGACAAGTATCAAGTACTCTAACAGAAATAGTTTCAAAAAACCCTCCCTTTTAGAGAACAGCATCTTGTATTAGAGATTATGCTCTGAACCACAGTGTGTTACTACTGTCAATTAAGGTAAAGACACTTCTGTATTCTTCATAGCATGGCACCTTAGATTGATTAGATTTGTTGTTTTAAGTCCACTTTATGCACAGTAAGGCTAATCGGGACTGGACCTACAGTTTAAAGTGGGATCCGAACCACTATGTGCCTCCACCGGGAATCAAACCTGGGACCCCTTGATTCCAAGGTGACGACGCTACCACTGCACCATCGGGGAGGCCAACATGGCACCTTAGATACCATCCTATACAGTTACTGTAGGAACTTAGTATTTTAGCTACAGTTAAGAACTTAGTATAATAATGATTTTATGTTCAAACTTACAGAAATAAACCTCATGAAATATGTCTATGAACTACTCTGAGTTATTGACTTCAAGTAATGTTCAAATCCACTTTTTTTTCACCTGGTCTGGCAGCAACGATGCATCACTTGTGATTCACTGGCAGTATGTCCACATGCTATTTAAAACAGTCAGTAGAAACAAGAGACAGAATCACTCAGGGATAAAACAAAACAAACCCTTAAAAAGGATTCTTTATTACAGATAAAATATTGTACTCACCAACATCAAAGCAGCAATTTCTTAATGTTCCAACAATTCCTCCTCTTCTTGTTGTAGAAGCTTCATAATTTGTGAAAGGAAGAAGCCGTTGAATAATGCATTTATCCTTATCAATTATGTACCTAAAATATAAATAGATGAAAATATTTTTCAGAATACGGAACCGAATAAAAAAGCAATCAGTTACGAAGCATATAAATTTCATGTAACTTTTACATAACTGGTAGTATTCCAAGCAATGCAAATAAGAATTTGTCTTAAGATTTAGTTCTTTGCAAACTAGCATTACAATTTAGGAGGGTGCCAATACTATCTCAGGATACAGCCTTTACTTACACCTTTCCAACTGATTGATTTGGTTCATTTTACTTCACATTTCTGCCACTTTTGGCTAGTTGCGAGGGTGAGTGATGATATGATGAAACTGATGAAGTACACCCATGCCTTGGCTGAGATTCAAACTCCTGGCATCATAGAACAGGGAGGTCTGCACCTTTCTAACTTTTTCGTCTTTTCTCTCTCTCTCTCTCTCTCTCTCTCTCTGCATGTTTGTGTGTGTGCTTTTGCAAAAGTTGCATGGAATTATCATATAGGAGAAAGTCTTACAGTACCGACCGGATTACAGTTCTCACTTCCGCTGATCGATGGCAGGGTACAACCAATCTTGTATTGATTAATAACTTAAATGCAGTGACGGCAATTAAAATAGTGTGGGGTGCAGTTGTGGCACCCAATCACTGCTACTGATTAAATGTTTTAAGATAACATTAGCTTTGTCATAGTTGCATTCATGGCTTTCCTAGCCCATGTTTGATGAGGGGGGAAAGGGGAGCTGGCTCCTGATTTTTTTTTTTGTCTACCCCTGGTCACAATTGCTACGCACAGTGTCAGATAGTAGGCAACTTTGTTGCTTTCTTGTTACTTTGGCCTAACAATCATCAAACACACTTTTTTCTAAATCAAAAGTTTCACCCTCACTGTGAATGTTAAATTTCTGTACATGGTTCCGTGAATTGCTGGAAACTTCTCTAAACTTTCATCACATAATATAAAAAAATCATAACCCTTTTAATTTGCTCGATTTGCCAAATTATGCTAATAAATAACAATAAAACAACTATACTTACTTTCTAATTGCAGACAGTTGACTAAGATTAGAAAACACTGGTCCCAGATAATGAAGATTAGCACCATTCTTGTTGTACTTCTGATCAGAGAAAGCTTCAATAAGGCAATCTAGTTTCATACCATTTTTCTCTAAGATGTCAGCAACTTTCTGACATAGGACTGTTTGCCTAGTCAGATTTGACAGAATCATGCAGGCTGGATCTGCTACCAACGAGTTTGGGTCCAGAATTAGATTCATCATAACCAGAATAATGTTTTCACTATTCCCCTCATCTGTCTCTATAAGTGCCACAGAGCACGCATCATCTGCTGACAAGTTCACTAGACATAACGAAGCACTTTTGGCTACATTCAAATTGGAGTCCTTTGTAAGCTGAATCACTTTCCTTAGCAACTCGGGAAACTGTATCATAACTCTTCTGCCTTCTTCTGAACCAGTCAAATCTAGATAAAACACAAATACACACGGTTGTTAGAAAGAGGAGAATAGGAACACCTGCTGTAAGCAAAATTATGATGCGAGTCCACTGTATGAAATGGAACTTTTTTCATATACATAGAAATTGCCAGAAAATTTGAAGCTGTCGGACTTGAGTTTTTCTTTTTCTTGCGTGCCTGCATTGGTGTTTTGTTTATATTATGTCTAATTAATATATTGTAGTGTGACGTCAGGTAATGTATGGGACGTAGCTCAGTTAAACAGTTAAAGTTTCAATTTGGGTCTCGCTGGACCACCTCTATCCTGAATGGTGTGGATGAAGGATGTTCGGAGCCTTAGTCGGTTGAACGCTACTCACCCCGTGCTTCATGATCTGACCCTTGGCTTCTGATGTCGACTGGATGGAGACGGGTGCACTGTAGATGGCGGGAGATGCTGGAGAGACTGCTGGCCTAGATGTTGATGGCGATAAGAGTCGGTAGAAGATTCGTCAGCTTTATCATAGCAGCATTAGTTCTCCGGACTTGAGCTGGCTTCTGGCTCTCTATAGTCCGTGTAGTCCGAACCACTGCAATTGTACTGCACGCTTGTTGCCACCTCGTGATGTTGCGATCTCTCGGAGTGGCCTCGTTAATCAGCGTCGATCGTGTTGTAGATGATGTGGTGTCGATTTATCATCTCCAGGGCTTTTTATACTTCAGGATTTCTTCCTGACGTGGTAGACTTTGCACCTCCAGCTGATCACCTGGGGTGGAAAGTTACGGTGGAGGTGCACTCACTGCTAGTAAGGGCCGTTGCCTTGCTGACTGTGCACAGCCGAGTGGAAATGTCTTGTTGCACGGCTCTGCATCTGGTAGAGGTTGGGGCACTCAACTGGCAAGCTTCAGAGTGATGTTTTAACAAAATGGATATTTTAATTTTTATGCTCCCAATCCCTTCATCAATATAATAAATATATACAATAAATAACAGTTGTTGCAGTAAACTTAGGTCGAATTTTCAGAATACACCACTGCAATTTAATTACAACCTAGCAATAAATTAGCATTTTCAAACATATATTTATTTATTTATTTACTTCTTCTTTTGGATGGCGAAGTTAAGGTACAAGCCTTTTCTTACACTTAACCATCTCTACTTCACATTTTACAAATTTAGTTGAAATATCTAACAGTTTACGAAATATAAAAGATCAAAATACCAAAGAAAATAAAAAACACAAAAAAAGAAAAAACACAAAAAGAAAAAACACAAAAAGACAAAACACAAAAATACACATATATGCTGTAAGAAACGTAAAAAATGCACGTACAGCATGAACACACACGTAACAAAAATACTTAAAATACAGAAAAGTCGGTCGGTGTTTGGCCTGCAAATTTAGATCAAGAAAGGTTTCATTCTATTTTCTTTCCTTTATCTGACTACCAGATCACCATATTTCATTTCACACATTTTCCATTGTCTAATGTTTTTGTGATGATAAAAACATGTTTTCATTATTGTACAAAACCATTTAATGTAAAAAAATATTCCACTTTCAAAATACGAGTTATGGTTGATTGATTGAAGTTTGTTTTAAGTCCTCCTTATGCACAGATAGGCTAATTGGGACTAGAGCTGAAGTTTAAAGTGGGATCTGAGCCACTATGTGCCTCAACCAGATATCAAACCTTGGACCCTTAATTGCATCACATAACAAGGTGATGATGATAAGAATTATGAGAATATATAATTATAGGAAGGTAAAACTTGTCACTGGCCTACATCGTGGCCATGCGGTCTAAGGTTCAAGCATAGGGCTCTTGACTACGGGACATGTGCAGGTTCGAATTTTCTAGGGGAAGCATAACAATGTTTCGTGAGATTTCAGCTTGTGTATGGGACCAGTAGCCACCACCGTGAAGAGACTGCAAAGCTACGGATCAGTAGCGTAAACCAGTCATAGAAAACATACAATAACAACTGGGGGTTTATCATGGTCATGGGTCATTTTGTTAAAAATTGTCATTATTGTATGAGGGTGGATCAAATGAAAACGGAACAGTGGATGTATTGGGTTACATTTATGTAAGGTATGGCGACAACTTGTGTAGAGGTAAGGAAGGAAACCCCCTACTGCATAATGGATTCACCCTAGATAGTCGCGCGTGAACATATTATATGTGTAGACAGTCGGACAGCAGTATCGGCCGAGAAGGTGAAAAGGCCGGCAGTCAGTCAGTCGGTCAGCTCTCCACCGCGGAAGAAGTCCAAGATGGTGCAGAGTAGTGGCAAAGTGATACTGAACGCATCTGACTACCATGCTAAAGGTCCCGGGTTCGATCCCCGGCCGGTTCAAATCCGGGAACTTTTCTAACGATGGAAGCGGCCCCGCCCCCACCCAGCATTGAATAACATGGGTACCTGGGGGAAACCTTGGGGTGTAAAGGCGGTCAGGGGCATGATGCTGATCACATCACCCACACTCACGACCGGATCAAGAAAGTGTGGGGCGTTACCCCCACACCCCCTATACGCCTTCATGGCGTGGTGCTAAGCACAGGGGAGCACTTTACCTTTTTTACCCTTCTCCTTGAGTTCCTGGACAATGGTCAAACGATCAATGTTGCTTGTTACTGCAGTACCCTCCACCATTTGCATACAACAATCATGGCCAAACGGATCAGCCATGATATTCTCTGGAGTGGTTTTGCTGAATGACAACACGTGTCCACATACGCCAGCTGTTACAAAGAACATGTTGACGACGTTTGGGTGGACAGTGTTGGAACACCCACCGTATAGCCCTAATCTATCACCATGCGACTTCTGTATCTTTGGTCCGTCGAAAAAGGCACTGAAGGATCAGCACTTCACACAAAACCAAGTAAATAAATATGGCGGAAAAAATTTGCCCTGTATTATGTACACAACCTACTATACTAAGTAATTTTATGTTGTGAAAAGAACAGAGTTTGTAATTTAGGAAGTTACATAACAAAGTCAAGAACAAGTTAACTTGTATTTAACAATGAAAAATTAATAAATATTGCATATTCTGAAAACTTCATTATTCATATAAATAATCATTATCTTTTACTGGGACGCAATTCCAGAAAAATCTCAACCTTGACGGTCAAAATTATATATCAGTGAAGAGCAGTGTGCTGTGCACTGATTTAATGGAGAACATCTTTAGATTGCGAATACACAATACATGTGTTCCTAAACTGTAAAACTCTCTGTAAACAATTGCCTCATCAGGTACTACTATTCCTATAATTTTGATTCAGAAAATCCAGATTCATAAGTTACTGATTTTGTCAGAGTGTTACCTTCAAGTGTGTTTTTATGCAATGCTGGCAGAATATACTTGAAGAACTTTTGCTATGCATGAAATACTATTACACTTGAACCTTGATTTTACGTTTTTCAGGGGACCAAACTGAAAAAAAATGCAGGAATGTGTAAAATCGAAGAAAACTTTAGGTATAAATTTACAATACCGAGGAAGTACATATCTCAGATTGCTTTCAAATTCGGCGTACTCACTAATTTAGGCCTGGTGGTCACGAATCTGGAGTTAAAATTTGGCGCTGACGTCTAGAAATTGGAAAATTATGTGTACTTATTAACGGTATGATTGTCGAGACACTATTATGGTAGCCATATTTGATGATGTGAACAAGTGAAGTTCGCTATTCGTTACGCTGTGTACAGCATTGCCACATTGTTACTTTGTCACTTGGAGATCATTGATTGTAGTTGGAGATCATTGATCGTGGAAGAATGGAGGAGGAAAGGAATGAAAATATCGTTAATGTGGTGCAGTTATTGCAATGGAGTATAGAAGATGATGGATGTGGTTTGATCAAGAAATTAATGGATTTTGGTGTTCTACCGAAGGAAGGAGGTTACAAGTGTTCACGGGGCCATGTTTTACAATTATGCAAAGACAATACGGCAATTGATAAGTACGGATAGAAGTGTTGGAAGAAGGCTAAGTACAATAAGAAGAAATCAAAGCAATGTAATTACTCTGTTTCACTACGGAAAGGAACTTTTTTCGGAAGGTCAAAGTCTATGGGTTGCAAATTGTGGTTTGAATATCATATGTGAGGAGGTTGAGATATTACAAAACAGATGTTGATTGGGCTTCGTTCTGTAGGGAGGTAGTAGAACATTACTTTTACAAGGAACGTCAGAAGATTGGAGGTGTGGGAAAGACTGTAGAAATAGACGAATCAAAGTTTGGAAGAAGAAAATACCATCGTGGACATCGAGTGGAAGGACAATGGGTATTCGGAGGGATCGAAAGAGGAAGTGGGCGATGTTTTTTGGTGCCTGTAGAGAAAAGAGACGCAGAAACTTTAATATCAGTAATTAAGGAATGGATTTTGCCTGGAACAACCATCAATTCGGACTGTTGGAAAGCGTATGATCAGCTTAAGAATGAGGGTGACCAGCACCTACAGGTGAATCACAGCATCAATTTCGTCGATGAAGAGACTGGAGCATACGCACAGTATAGAATCCACATGGAGGAAGGCTAAAGTAACATTAAATGCTTTTGGAACCAAGAATTTTTTTTTCAATCTGGTTATCTTGCCAAATATATGTTCATGAAAAGGTGCCTTCAATTACGAATGGACCGGACTTTGGAATTTTTGAAACTTGTTGGAATATTGTACAATCCATAACCTGCAAGGAGAATGACAACAGTGACGATGAGAATATGGAGGGAGAAGAGGTTGTGGAATGCGGCTTAGAATAGAGGTAAGTTTGGCAACGGTGTGGTTGCTAGAGTGTTGTGCAAAAAAGTTATACCAGTTGCATGGAGCGTTCATTTGCATGTGAGAAAATGGCGTCTTGGATAATGTGGAAAAGATGTTTGCCGCACGAATCATTCACGGTAAGGATAGTAAAAATTAAGGGTTATCTCCAATTTGTTTGTACTTAGTAATTTTGGCCTCCTAATCACGAATCTGCAGTTAGAATTTTGGGCTGACGTGTAGAAATTGCAAGAAACCAGTTTGAATTCCCGCAATCATTCTCCATATTGCAGTATGGGAACGATATTTGTTGATATGGAAAATTGACGCAAATACGGGAAAACCATTGATGGATAGCCCCACTGAACATTCCGGTAAGGTTAGGTTAGGTTAGGCAAACATATGAGGTCGTAGCAATATCAGGGGTGTATATATCATTTTTTAAGTATTTGAAACAGAAAATTTTCCTGTAAATAATGAGCAATTGTGCCGATCGCTAACCACTCAATTTAGCTTATTTTGCAATTTCTACACGTGAGTGCCAAATTGTAACTGCAGATTCGTGATTAGGAGGCCAAAATTAGTGAGTATGCCAAATTTCAAACAAATTGGAGAAACTTCCAGAATTGTAAATTTGCTCCAAACTTTATACCATTTTGCTATGTTGGGGTCATCAAGAATGAATGTATGATACGGGAAAATGTAAAATCCGGGAATGTAAAACCAGTGTTCCATTGTACTCGTGAATTTCCTGGGTTGTATTTTTTTTTCATTGCATGTTTCATGAATCATGTACAAAGATATAAAGTCTGGTACCTTTGGAATTGCTCTGGGCAGAATTCAACTTGAATCGCAATAATGTATACAATACGAGGAGCACAAATACAAATATTTCATGCAAAAACTACAGGTTAATTACATTATAGCGCATTCAATTTAAGCACGTACAGTGAAACCTCAATTTTATGTTTTTCAAGGGACAAAGATGAAATATATATTAAATACAGAAAAGTATTGTACCATTTTGCTCTATTGGAACCATGAAGGCTGAATCTGCAGGGTGTTGCAATACTTTTTTTTAATATGGAGAGTTTCTATAATTGTGTTGGCAACACTTATTGATTGTCATTTACATCACATGCATGTCATTTACAGATGGATCGCTGTAGCTGTAGCTGTGAGGGCATTCTATAAAAATGATGGCACTGTTGCAGCTGCGAGACGAGAGAACATCGATGTAACTTTAATCTTGGGAGACATGATCCTATTCCATCGGCCAACGCAATCAGGATGTGGGTGAAGGACTTCGAAGCTACAGGAAGTGCACTGAAGCAGAAACCGACAGAAATATTCGTATACAGATGGAACGGGCCATGGACGATTCCATCACTGATTCTCTGAGTGTCAACAACGAAATGGTGGTCACCTGTAGGATGTAATTTTCAAAACATGAATGTGACTGTGCATATTTCGCAAATGGCAATGTGCATGGATGTAGTTGATGTATCTGTATTTAAAAATAAAAAGTAGTGTTCATTTCGTTGCATTTGGGGCATTTCAGCATTACGTGTGTGACATTTTACACACAAAATTTAAGGTTCTAGAAATGAGATTGGATCAAAATATTCATAATGAACTGATAACATAGAATTATGAAGTACTTTGTTGTGTCTGCTAACAAATGAAAAAAACTTGAGTATGATGGCATAGGCTGAATGCATGAAAAACATTAACAAAAGTGTGTTACGTGTGTGACACTTTAAAAATGTAGCAAATTCTGACTTCATTTGTCTGTCAAGCATATATGCTGCAGATGCTAGTAACTTTTATTGGTGAAATATGCAAATTATATGCATTTCGAAATATCCAAACCTTAATGCAATTAAAAACAATAATAATTTCCATATTAATTTATTTTGTTTTGAGTTTTGGTTGAATTTCCCATTTAAAAAATACAATTTTTATCCACACCCATTATAATGCAGGAACAAAATATCAGGATTCTGCAGTCTTCACTTAACCAACCTTATGAACCTTATGTCGATGGTGGCAGTAGTCATCAAGATTAATAAAACAATCATAATAAATCAGTTCCACAAAGAGTGTCAGTACTAGCTCCCATCATTTTAAAGTATTACCATTTGTCCTGAAACTTCAGTACAAATCTTACCAAGAACATGCTGAATGGCAAGAATTTTTAAATCCACACGGGCATCAATGGTTAAAAATTGTTCAATTTCCCGTAGTGCCTCCATTTTATTGTCAAAGGATCATCTGCAAATAAATAAAGTTTTTTAATAAACATCAATATAAAACAACTAGAAAAAATAAGATTATGTATTCATTGAAATTTGCGTTAATTGCTGCAAAATAGATAGAACCTAATACAATAGCTCATGTTCTTCGTAACGGTTCTGTGGTTCTTGATTCATGTTGAATTGGACTTACAGTTAGTGCATAGATGAAACAGGATAAATAAAACCAATACATGTTCAAAAGTTTCATATCTATAAATAGATCCTGTCTGTACATGTATGTACAGGAAAGCTAATCATAAATAATAATAATACATAAATATTATTGGCAAAAGTAGCACAAGGTCCTCTACACTTCCCTCCAGCTATTTTTATTTCTTTTTTTTCCGTTGACCCTTTGTGAGAGGGCATGGAAAGTGTCACATTACATCTTGTTACAAAGTATTACCCTGTATCCCTTACAGGTTTATATAATCTCGTACATTTACATTTATATTTACTATATAGATAATGCTATAGCTACAGCTATGGACAATAATTAGGGGTTTGCAGCATTATAGTGGTCCTCCCCATAGGATGACCACTTTACATCAAAGAAAGTTCCGAAAGATCAGTTTTCCCCCTAACAACCACATGTCAGGTCCATGTGGAGTGCAATAAATCGTCCCCTGAAACCTTTCACCAATAGCATCCATCCAAGAAATGACAGCTCTCATCAAGTCCACGTGGACTAAATGAGATGTTGCCAATTCAGTTTCTTTAGAGATTTCTAAACTCGAGGTTGCGGTTCTCTATCTTTGCTAGGTTGTGTTATTGTGTTTTGCTATTTTTGTTTATGCAATATAAATACCTTGGAAGTAAAACGTTGCAGTGAATGAATGGATGTCTAAACACTGCAGGTAAAAGTGGCAACATTGCTTTGCCGAAAAACAGGTGGTGGCTCGAAACCAGATACGGGTCCGGTCGGCTTCCTCTGGGGTTGTATCAAAGATGCCGAACTGGTGATACGTTCAAGACTAGCACTATACAATATGTTATGGGTTCTGCATTTTCCCTTCAGACTATGATATACAACAAGTTTTTATGATTTGATAGAAATTCAAATAGATATGATGTATGTATATAAGTCCATAACCGGATACATTTAAAATTTACACAATGTTATAGATACCTGCTTTTTCACTTGCTTTTTAAGTGATTAAACTAAAATTGTAAGAAAAGATAATTTGGCTATGCACAGTGCCTTACTTGTACAGTTTCCCAAAGTAAACTTCATGTGGGGTGTTCCCTATATTCTGATATACTGTATAGGGCTCTATTTGTGAGGTAGGTATTGATTGCCTTCGGTTTCCTATTTTGGGGAGTTATGGATTTAATGTCATTTGGCAGTTTATTATAGAAAGTTATTCTGGCATTTACAGGTGATAGATTTAATATCTTAAGTCTACTGTGTTTTGTCTTGTGCTGTAGCCATGGATTTGGTTGTTTTTTGTGCATTTTTGGTATTTATAATATATAAAATAATATATATATAGAGAGTATATAGTCATGATTTGATTTTTCTTAAATTCCTTCTTACAAGATGACCTATACCGCAGGTTGTTCATTATTCTTAGTGCCCTTTTTTGTAGCATTAATATTCTCTCTGTGTATTTTTGAGATGCCCCTCCCCAGGATATAATACCATATTCTATGTGGGGATATATTAACCCATAGTACATGCATTTATTGATTTCAGTTATATTATATACAGATAGACGTTTTAGAAGATATATTTTGTTGATAATTTGCTACATACGTTGTTGATGTGTTCATCCCATGATAATATATTATCTAGTGTGATCCCCAGGAATTTCACTGCATTTTCGGGTTGTATGTGTGTTTCATTAATGCTTGTTGTTTGTATATTGAAGTCAGTTTTTTTGCTATTATTAAAGACCATTAACTTAGTCTTATTACTATTTGTAGTTAATCCATGGATGTTTAGGTATTGTGTTAGCTGATTGATCGTGATAAAGGTGCAGATTTCTAGTTCTTTTGCTTCTTTACCTCTCAATATTACTGTTGTGTCATCTGCATAGGTCATAGTCTTCATGTTTGTGGAGTCTGATATGTCATTTATGTATAATATCGTTACGTATCCCTCATTTTCATTTTCGAGTTACGTTTAGCTAGGCAGCCTGGCAGGAAGTATAGGAAAGTGTTAACTTCAGCACCAGCTCAGCGAAAAGCATTCGCCAATATTTGCAAAGGAAAATTGATGAGAGAGAAAAAGGGGAGGAGTTTTGATTAGGAGGGATGCAAGTTGGATCTGGCTCACGAGAGACAGGGGAGTTGGTCTTGGGTTTTGAAGAGAAGAGGAGAGTGGTTCGGGAGTAAGAAAAGGGGTTTTGAGTTTTGGATATAGGAGAGTGAGTTGGATTTGGAAGGAGATTCAGGCTGGATGCAGACTTTTAGAAACTTGTTTGGAAGTGGAGTGCAGCAAAGCTGAGTGACAATTTAAGAGGTGAACTAACAGCAGAGGACCTAGTATTGATCCTTGGGGTATTCCCTTTGTTATTTTCCTATTTTCTGACCTGTAGTCAGGGATTTTACCACCTGTATTAAAACTTATTTGGGTATATTGATACCTGTCTTGTAAGTATGATTTTATTAATTGATAAGCTGTCCCCCTTTTTCCTATATCGTGGAGTTTCTTCATTAACATATTATGGTTTACCGTGTCAAATGCTTTGGAAAGGTCAAGGAAAACTGTGTTTGCGACTTCATGTTTCTCCAAGGTTTCAGATATGTATTCAATTAGTTGTGCTAAGGCTGTGTTTATAGATTCTCCTTTTTGAAAACCATGTTGAGTTTGGTTTATGATATTGTATTTGTTACAGAAGTTTACTATGTTAATTGATATTGTATTTTCTATTATTTTTGAAAATGTTGACGTCAGGGAAATTGGCCTGTAGTTTTCCATGTTTGTAATTTCCCCTTTTTTGTATATAGGTATCACTATACTGTTCTTAAGGATATTGGGAAATATTCCACTATTTAACATTGCATTTACTGCATACAGCAATGGTTCCATTATGTATCATTAGCAATATTTTACCAGTTCTGATGACCATTCGTCTGGCCCATGAGTTTTCCTTTCAGCTACAAACATTAAGAAATTTACCAAACGAAGAAAAAAGGCTAAAGAAGTTTCTTCTTTTTTAGACTTCTCACAACTCACAACTCTTTGGAGTTCATTTGCATTTGTTTCTGGTATATATATGCTATTTACCATGTATTTGAGTGTTAAGTTTTTGTGCGTGTATTCATCTTTCCCATTTTTTGCATCGTGAGTTAGTTGCGTTTACAAATTGTTCATTGAACAGATTACATATGATTTCTGGTTTAGTTATTTCTTTTTCATTTTTTATGATCTTTATGTTTTGATTATCATAGTTCCTATCATTGCGTTGACTATTTACTATGTTCCACATTGCTTTTTGTTTATTTTCAGCTCTTACAATTTCATTTTTTAGATAATTGATTTGTGTTCTTTAATGGATTTTTGTACATTTTCTTCGGGTTTTTGTATTTTTCCTGGTGATTTATGTTTTTTGTTTGGTAAATATGCGATATCGCCCGAACAGATTTCTTCAAATTTACAGGAGAAACTACTTACTGAAATCAGTTTCTGTAGCAATGTTGAAGTTCTTCGAGGTATTTTCTTTCACGGAAACTGAAAACTTCACCACAGAATGTTGCAGAATAAGAAGTAATCACTTTTTATGTAAGGAACTTGCATTTTCTGTAAAGCGACAACATTATGCCGTTGTTTTCATTATGTATCTGCAGATGGAGTGAGCATCGAAAGTCACGTGGTCTCGCCAGTGTTTCCAAACATGCCTTTTTCCTACATTTTTTTTTAACTATGCTTACCTAACCTAACCTTGCCAGGGTACTAGTTTACTATCCTTCGGACAGATTTCTTCATTTCTACAGAAGAAACTACTTACCGTAATAAGTTCCTGTAGTATTGTCTAACATCTGGAAGGTGTTTTGTATGATGTGGGAATGTTTCATAGCGGAAATTCAACCATTGACGCATAGCCCCACGAACCATTTCCGGTAAGGTTAGGTTAGGTAGGGTCACAAATAGGTTACAATAGTTAAAAATTGGTTTCGAAAAAAATACGCGTAGCCCAACACCCATTCTCGCATAGCCCCACACACTATTCTCGCATAGCCCCACGAACCATTGACACATAGCCCCACAAACCATTTGCGGAAACGTACGTTCTTCAGTTACAAAAACACTTTTTTAAAAAAAAAATTGATCAAAAAAACGTGAATACACGTTAAAAAATGTTCCGCGAAGCAGATAGGGGTACTACTTTACTATACCTGAGACACCTGGGAATCATTTCTTTCGCACTTTTTTACATTGCTAACATACTATTCTGCATTCCGGAACACTTATTTAGGTGAAATAATTGAATTTGTTAGGAAAGTAATGTATATTTCTTACATTTACGAGTACTTACTGTTCTTGTTTATTTCCACACACAACATGGCGATAGCTTACCGTTGATCGTTCCTTGAGCCAGAAAAACCATTGACATTAGCCCAAAAATTCACGATAGCCCCACAAACCATCACGGGGACGAGGTATGCCTACTAGGTTAGGTTAGGCCTGTTAGGTTTGGTTCCATTAGCACTCCTTTCGTTCAATTTAGCATATACGGACAATACGAGAGCGTATTGTGCTCTCATGCGGGAAGCAAATGGCGGCAGCAGCAATAGCGCGTCGGAAATAGATTTTCGTACAAAACCACATGCATTCGCATTAAAATGAATCAAAATTACATCCCCGAACATCAACAACGCCACAGAAAATGATTTGCGTAAGTACTTTCTCCTGTAAATTTGAAGAAATCTGTCTCAGGTATAGTAAAGTGTTACCCAGATAGGTAAGTAGAAATGTCAAAAATTGACGAAACTCAGAAGTTATAGGTGTCCGAAGGATAGTAAACATTTAGCAAAGAAACACTCAAATTTCATACTGTCACACATACAAAAAACAACCCTGACTTAAGTCTGACCCAGACTGTTTTCAATTGATACATACAGGGCAAAGAAAGCTAGAGCGTGGTGGTCAACACGTCCTCCCTATGGCAGATGTCGCTGATCACCGACTTAGTTTCATGGTGCAGTGCAATGGACGATATATAGTTTTACCTTTAAATATGGTATGTGTGTAACGCCAGGGAAAATTATCATGTTTAAAATTATTTGACAACTTTGTGTTGTCCGCCATCTAGAACATGAAGATGCAAGTTTTTAAGATAGAAGTTATTATAACGTTTTCAACCAACTTAAATCTCATCATATACTCTCCGATTCCTGCTGAACCTAATTTTCCTACAGAAAATTAAGCTACGGCCGAATTGTAATTATTATGTTGGTATATAACAAACCTTACGCTTGAGAGTTGCTTCTGTTTTCTGCTATTCTTGATCTTGGAGGAAAATCAGTGCTGCCAGAACCGCTTCATAGCACACATTCCCCCTTACAGTTACATTTTTGGGGGATTATTATTATATATTACCTGCGTTGCGCACAAAATAATCAGAATCACCGTTGCACAGAGAAGCAAAATTCTGGATTCGAGTGAAATTTTGGAATTATTTCAGAATTTGACACAAAATTGTCCGCCAACTACAAACAGAAGGACATCGAGGGGAAAATGTTGTTCTAGTTCTTTGAAGCTTTTGCTCCATTTGAATATAGTTTAGCAACACTGTCCAAGAGGGTATGGAACAGGGAGTAATGGAGTAGGGAACAGTTTCTTTGAAGATTTGTATTAGTAGGTAGGTCTACATTTTCTCTATATACGACAAAATTTTAAAAACGCCAGCGGAAAATGGCTAACTGACATGTGATTTATTTACAAAAATTATCTCCTTTTCATCGTGTTTTTATATTTCAGAAATTACACAACATCCAGATGTTTAACATTTTCATAATGCTTTTTAGTTAAAATATCCATTCATCTCATGCTGTATGAACTCGGCATAATTTTAACTGTGCGTTACCTTAAAATTTAAACTCCGATAACGAAGGGGGAAAAATGGTCTTGTAATGCAGTACTGGAATAAAATGACGGAAAGACTGAAGATGACCGAACCCCTCCCCGATTTTCTTCATATTTGGTATACTCACTAATTGAAGCCTCCTAATCACGAATCTGAAGTTAAAAGTTGTCGGAAACGTCTAGAAATTGCAAAATAAGGCGTTAGTTTTCGGAATGGAAACCGTCGATTTTCGCGGAATTTTTTGTTTCGCAAACAAATATGTACTACCACGACACCCAATTTGGTCCAAAGGTTAACTATGTTTGCCTAACATAACTGAAACTGACCTAACCACACGTGAATGGTTCGTGGGGCTAGCGCCAATGGTTCATGGGGCTACCGTCAATGGTTCGCAATTATT
Organism: Lepisma saccharinum; assembly: GCF_977018435.1. NCBI lineage: Eukaryota > Metazoa > Arthropoda > Insecta > Zygentoma > Lepismatidae > Lepisma > Lepisma saccharinum. Next base: position 7,430,897 of record NC_139246.1, read on the forward strand.
TTGCAATTTCTAGACGTTTCCGACAAATTTTAACTTCAGATTAGTCATTAGCAGGCCTCAATTAGTAAATATGCCAAATATGAAGAAAATCGTAGAGGGTCCTGTCATCTTCAGGGTAAATTTCTCGTATCGGACAAACGGATTTCTTCAAATTTACAGGAGAAATTACTTACCGAATGCAGTTTCTTTAGACTTGTGGAAGTTCGGGGAAGTGTTTTCTTGCATCGTGCATTGAATTTTGCCGGTAAATCATCTATTTTTCGATATAAATGTGTGACCGATGCACGAAAGCTCTTGCATCCATTCACTTCCAGGTGGATGTAGCCTGTGTCTGATGACGTAATCCCGGTCAGTGTTTCCAAACACGTGTTTTTTGTAACTGAAGAAGGTACGTTTCCGCAAATGGTTGATGTCTGATGACGTAATCCCGGTCAGTGTTTCCAAACACGTGTTTTTTGTAACTGAAGAAGGTACGTTTCCGCAAATGGTTTGTGGGGCTATGTGTCAATGGTTCGTGGGGCTATGCGTCAATGGTTCGTGGGGCTACGCATATTTTTTTCAAAACTAATTTTTCACTATTGTAACCTATAGTGACCCTACCTAACCTAACCTTACCGGAAATGGTTCGTGGGGCTATGTATGAATGGTTCGTGGGGCTATGCGTGATTGGTTTGTGGGGCTACGTAGGTATTTTTGGGTGCAGTGGGGTGGAAACACTGCATGCCGAGTACGGTAGTGAAACTGTGACCGCCATTTTGCATGTTACCGAAGGCAAAAAGAAACGAAGAAAACTTACTCGATATGTCGCAAATAGAGCTTATTTCCGTGAAATAAGCGAAATGCCACCTTCAGCAATGTTTCTCAATGCAGAATACGTAAGTACGAATATTCAAATTAAATGAACTAGCAAATTTCAGCCGTTTGTCCGATACGAGAAATTTACCATCTTCAGTCATACCAAAATGATTACCTTCACCACCTAGTGTTTGTGCTTTTCACCAGGTCTCTTGTAAAATATTTATTTCTCTCAGATAGGGACCCGATTTTCTTAAACGAAAAGCAGGACATCCAGTTAAAATTTGGGGGTCATGTGTAGAAATTGCAGAATAAGCTAAATTCAGTGGTCCGCGATCGGAACAGAAACACTGGATTTCTCCATGAAAACAATGGTTATTTCAATATTTGGTACTACTTTACTATACCAGACACGCCTATCAATGATTTATTTTGCAATTTTTTACATTGCTAACGTACTATTCTGCATTGTGGAACATTTAAAGTGAAATAATGAATTTCTAACAAAAATAATGTCTATTTCTTACATTAACGAGTACTTACTGTTGTTCCTTATTTCCCACAAACCATCCACGGGTAGTCCCAAAAACCATTGACATTAGCCCAAAAATTCACGATAGCCCCACGAACCATCACGGGGACGAGGTATGCCTACTAGGTTAGGTTAGGCTTGTTAGGTTAGGTTCCATTAGCACTCCTTTCGTTCAGTTTAGCATATACGGACAATACGGAGCGTATTGTGCTCTCGTGCAGGAAGCAAATGGCGGCAGCAGCAATAGCACGTCGGAAATCGATTTTTGTATAAAACCACATGCATTCGCATGGATCAAAACTACATTCCCGAACATGAATAATACTTTCTCCTGTAAATTTGAAGAAATCCGTCTCTGGTATAGTAAAGTGTTACCCAATATTTTAAGTTTTAAAACTAAATTTTAACCGTTTGCCTAACCTTACTATGAATGGTTTGTGGGGCACCGTAAAAAAATGTCAGTTTCGTAGCACTTGAGCGACAAATTTTAACTACACAATCGTGATCAAGTGTCCTAAATTATTCACTATGCGAAATATGAACGAATGTCTTATATTATTAATGGAAAAACTTTACAATCCTTCGGACACCTATAAATTCTTCGTTTCGTCAATTTTTGACATTCATACTTACGTATCTGCTTTGCGGAACATTCATTAAGGTGTTTTGACGTTTTTTTTTTATCAAAGTAATTGCAATTTTTCACATTACGAGTACTTTCTTCCCGTAGTCTTTTCGCTTGCCTGAGACGCAATATGGTGCGTACACCTTCCTACATAATCACACTTCGTGCTTGTGTTTTGTCGATTTTCAATCGTTACGCAGTGTTTCAACCTTCGAAACCCAAGAAATACCTGTGAACAAAGCTCATCTGATCTAATTTTTTTTTTTTATATATAACTTTTTCCCATTATTTTTTACGAAGAAAATTGTAATGTTTCGTGGCACTATCCGTGAATGTTTTTTGGAGCTATCCATCCCAGAATCGGTGGGAAATTTAAAGTAAAAAATTATTTTCGTTTGAAATTTTTGAGTCTAAATTTCCCACAGATTCTGGTCTCCGTCCCTGGGGTAATTGACCTACCGCGGCCTCACCTCCGCTCCGGCTACCCGGCTTTCTCTATAGAGTCCCTGTTAAAGGCATGTTAGAAATTGGCCCGAGTCACCTGCCCCCAAATGAGCCCCAAACTTGTAAATTTGAAGAAATACGTTTCGAGGATACAGAAAATGTACCTGGATTTCACCATGCATCCACGGCACGTCATATTAGTAAAACATAATTACAATATAATCATGCACATTTCGGCAGGTTGGATTATGTAAACATACTTAAAAACACCTCATCAATAGATAACATATATTTTTTTTCCTTTGCATTTTGTCATACTTTCATCAAAACTTCTCTTCGAATCTGCAAAAGTTCTGCACTTACAATTAAAAAATCCACTGGATCTTCCACAAACTTCACCACGCATCCACAACATGTCATGCTTCTAACTAACCTTCGTTTCAAACACAGACGGTTCAAAACACTGGATACCCAATGAACATGAACAAAACACAATCACGACGCGTGGTGTACGAAGAATTAATTTTCAACAAACAGCATGCCCGACCCTGTGGCCGAGTGGTTAGCACATCGCGCTGCGACGCCAAGGGTCCCATTTTCAAATCCCGGTCGGGCTTGGTTGTTTGTGAATGTCCATTCATCAATTTCATCATTCATCCCCATCTTCGCAAATTAGCCAAGAGGCACAAAACGCGAAGTAAAAAAATCTAAAGCAATCAATCAACAACATGAATGTCCCCTATCATACATGAAATGAAGAAATCTGTCCGAACAATAGTAAACTAGTACCAAAAGCTTATTTTACAAATTCTACACATCAATTAACAATTTCAACACGTCACCCCCACATGTTAACCTCACATACTTCATCAGGACTACATATTTTGTGAGTATAAGAACTAGGATAGAAATTATGGAAGGGTCCGTTATTATAAATTCAGAACGAGTTTACAATACCGGACCACTCTCCAATTTCTATGAAATTTCGCCTAGTCACTAATTGTGAACTCCTAATCACGAATCTGCATGTAATAATTGGCGGCCAAGTATGGAAATCGAAAAAAAAGAAAACGAAATAAACTATGTTTTCTTAACGTAACCCTACCATAAGAACAATAGCTCCACGGAAGACTCCATTTTTCTCAACAGGCAAGAGAAGGTATAGTTCTCTTAGCTAAAATATTAATTTTTCTTTGTATTTTTGCTAATGGAACCTAACCTAACCTCGTAGGCATTCCTCGTCTGACGTCAGCAAGATTGTTGTGTGTAAAGGAACACCATTAACGAATTGCGAGAGAAAGATGGTTCCGAATTGCTGTGTATGGACAATCACCGTGGTAAATCGCAAGGTTATTTTACAAGTTCTACACGTAAATATACAATTTTAACAAGTGACCGCCAAATATGAACTACAGATACGTCATCAGGACACCGAAATTAGTAAGTTGGCGAAATTTTATAGAAATGGGAGAGTGGTCCAGTATTGTAAAATCATGCCCTACTTACCTCACCGGCACTGTGCAGTGGCTGCAATTGGGTCCCAAAACTGGGGGAGGGGGGGGGGGGCAAAGACAGTATATTTCCCTTTGTAGATAACATTTAGCATAGTGCGGGGGCAAATGTGGTGAAAATGGAGGGGGGGGGGGGCGGCACTGTAGAAAAGGGAAGCAAGCATATCGCTATCAGACAAGGACACAAACAGAACCATTATGAGCATTTGCCCACCATCTAGTGGCAGTATGAGGAAGTACGATGTCCAAACATTACTCAGGATTGCTAACTCCGTAAATGTATGGCAAGTGACCGTTGAAATAAATTTTGAATTCAACTCCGTATATATACATGATTAGCACTCTTAAGTGTTAATCTGTTTTCATCTTGATTTGATACAATTTTTGTTATGTAACGTCACCTTTCTGTCACTTTTGGATAATTGAAAAAATGACTATGAGTGATAATATGAGTCAATTTATGAATGAACACTCACAAAGAATATCCATGCCAATGCCTCAGGACCACTCCACCATGGAGGTCTTCCCTTCTTGTATACAAAGGCAAATCGAAAAGTCTTTGCACCCTGCTCATTGTCATTAAGGTCTTCATGGCCATTTTCGAACTCTCACCACCACCACCGCACACTTCTCAAAGCAAGACACTATAGTTTAAATCACCAACCCTGAGACCTTCTGTAAACAAAACCACGTGCATGCAGAAAGCATTGCAAACTCATAGAAGTAAAATAATCTTCCTTCTTCGTCTTCTTTTTCTGACCCTATCAACTGGTAGTCTATTTTAGTCATCTTCCTGAGTTTTTTTTTTTTTAAGTATTTAGTTCGCTATTCACTTATGTTTCACAAGAATGAAAAAAAAAACATCTATTGATATTTATTTATACTGTTCGTTAGATCGTCAAATTACATCTTCTTGCATATCCATAAAGAAGCCATATGGTGGGAGGAGTAGGGTCCTTGAGCAGGGCAGTAAGAGATGTAGGGAATGGAATTCTATTTCGACGCAAACCACTATATAATTTATCTCGTTCTCTGTCGAAATTGGGACATTGTAAAAAGAGATGTGTAGCATCTTGATTATCTTCTCCACATGCGCAGGCTTGTTTTGTTGTAATATGTACTCGTGATAAATGATCATTAGTGCGAACATGACCTGTACGTAGACGTATTATAAAAGTAATAACTGATCTTGGAAAATTATATGGGTAGTACCAAGTAAATAATCCACACAAAAATCCAGCGTTGTCACAGGATTCATTACGTAAGGTAAAGCAACAGCCAATTTGTAGTATGGGATACGCTGCCGCAAATGACGTCTCACTTTAAACCCAATGCTCTTTCTTTTGTACTTATTGCTTCACCTTTATGGTCAACTCTTTGCACCAGTAATCATTTCCCATAAATTTGACTTCTTTCTTGCATGCGAATTGAATATATTTTAATTGCATCTTTTTAGACAAAATGACATAACATGGTAATGTATATTTCTAAGGTTTGATATAGGTAGGAGTGTATTTGAAATTTGTTTCTAGATTTTTTTGTAAATTGTATCTTATGTAAATAATGTCAAAGCACATAATATTAATGTAGGAAATGATAGAGTGGACATATATGCTAAACAGGCCAGAGATTTACAACTCATAAGTTTCAATAGGTTAATGTATACTGATTTATTACCACGAGTAAAAATCGAACTTATGGAACAATGGAATGAATGGTGCAAGGATCAATTTAAGTTTGTGGGTAACACATATAGATGGATTGCAGAATTTAAATCTAAAGTCCCTTGGTTCAATTCATACACACTCCCACGGCAAGTCATAGTTTTTATTAATAGATTAAGAACAGGACACGTACGTACACCAGCACATTTAGCAAAAATAAAAATTAAAACTCAAGATAATTGTAAATGTGGCAATAATAATCCTGATGCTCAACATTTAATTCTAGAATGTCCAATCTATTCAGATCAACAAATCATACTCTACAAAGGTTTTCAACGTTTAAAAATTCCATTTCCAATATCACTATCATCCATTTTAACAGATTTATCCCCTTCATTAATATGGATGCTGTATGCATATTCTCGAAAATGTAGACTTGAAATATAAAGTGATTTTTAAGAAACAGCAAAATGGACAAAAAAAAGTGAATTATTTTTAATTGTTATATATTTGTGATTCCGATTAATTTGTGAGACTAACTACCAACTTTAGAAGAAAACATTAAAAGAAATAAAAAAAAACAATAATGATTCCAAAGTCGACAAGATAATGCTGACAGGGACAAAAAAAGAAGAAGAAGAAGAAATAAAATATATAATGGGCATAAACAGCCATATGCAATGCTGTAAGTCCAATAAATATATTGATGATGATGATCAAAACAAGACAAAGAAAGTTCGTAAATTTATTACGGTTGGAAACTTTGACAAGCATCTTAATAACGATTTTTGTTCCGCCAAATATAGTGCACTTCGTAAAATAACTTGGTGACATGGCAAGGCAATATAAGTGTGAACATTTTGTAGGAATATGCATTGTAAATTTCAATGAGCTTAGAGATTTGTGTACATAATGATATTTTATAACATTGGTTATTTTCTAAAAATAATCACGTGAATAGCAAGGAAGTAGTGCCACTTTCAACATGGCGAGTTCTATGCGTGCGGGAAGGTCTCAGTGTTCAGTGATATATCGAATCGGTGAGACGGTTTGTTTACAGAAGGTCTCAGGGTTGCTGATTTACACTTTAGTCCCCATACTTCAACTGCATTTCCCTATGGATCTCGATAGGTGTTTGTCCCTTGCTCCATAGAAAACGAATAAGACTTTACTGCTCATACGACGTGGACGTGTTTAGTACTACAGCTATCTTTGCAAACTGACAGCAGCGCCATGTCACGGGCATCTGGGCCGTTCAGAGGAAAACCTATTGCATTGGATGTATATCATTGTTTCTCAATCACGCTAATATTTCAGCTGGAAAAAAAATAGGGGCAAAGACTTTTCGATTTGCCCTCGTTTCTCTCTTTTTCATTTCTCCTTTTGCTTATCTTTTTAATTTTACAGATTAACCTTCCTATCTATCCCATTCTTACAGTTTTTTTTTTGTGTGTGTGTGTGTGTGTTCCATCAAAAAATAATGGGAAATTTCCATTGGTAGGTATGCCCTGCCCTCATGATGCGTAAGGGAGTAGTTTGGCTAACTGCTCTCAATAATAATAATAATAATCATGGCCAAATAGAGCAGAGTTACAAGCGAAACGAGTTCAGAAAGGACAATTTCTGTAAACTTTGACCTTGAATACTTTTACAATTACAAGACAAATGAGACCCAAAATTTTCACGGTTACTAATTTCCATGCATACTTTCAAGTCTCCAAATTTCATGAAAATCGTAAATGGTCAGGTTGTGGGGTGTGATGGAATGACTCTTCTACAATGCCTGTTGGTAAACTCGTGCCCATCGCCATGTTGTGTAAATGGTTTATATTGTCTACATGCAAAGTGTACTTCATTAAAGTTTGTATAACGACAGCTTGCAATTACTAAACAAAACACAAGTCTCTACTTACATGTAGTTCAACAGGTTATTTCTAAAAACCGACATTTTGGATCCATTTCCAGATCTTTACTCACAGTTTCTGGATAGAAGCTGTTACACCTCACGTAAGTAGTGACTTTTGTTTTGTTTAATAAGTGCAGAATGTAGACAACCATTGTTTACATGCACATCTGATAGTATTGATAAGGACATGACATAACACTCCTTGACTAGAAAGGTGAATTATTGTGTCTTGTATCACCATGCGAGTCCCTGCATTTTCTTACATGTATAATTGCAGAGGTATTTTTTTATTTATTCGATGAAACTACCCACAGTTTACAAATTTACATCAGTAGGTAAGTACACATTCAAAATTTATTGATTTTATTTCTAACTAATTAATGAGAATTGTTAGAGTATTCCAGAAATAAAACATTAAGATGCTGACCAAGGCAAAATTTATTGTATAAAAAATATACACAAAAGAAGGTAATGTTTCCAGTCTCTAACAGAGTCTTCTTCAGACGAAGATTCACAATAAATATTAGCAGGACCCTGTGGCCGAGTGGTTAGCACATTGCGCTGCCATGCCAAGGGTCTTGGGTTCAAATCCCGCTCGGGCTTGGTTGTTGTGAATGTCCATTCATCATTTCATCACTCATCCCCATCTTCGCAAATTAGCTAAGAGCACAAAGCACAAAACACGAAGTAAAATAAACTAAATCAATCAATCAATCACAATAAATTTGGCCTTGGTCAGAATTTTAATGTTTTATTAACATGGAAACAAAGCTCAACAGTGATTGCGGAAATGTTTACCATGTGTGAAAAGATGTTTATGAAATGTATCCCAAAATGGGATTTGTAGCATGTGTTGGAAGTTCCTAAACTAACTATTTGTGACCATAGGAAATTAAATGTACATGCCTCCTCTGGGTTTGAGACCTGGGGAAGGCATATAGTGATTTGTATCCCATTTTAAACTGTCCCAATGAGTCTATCTGTGCATAAAGTGAAGTTAAAACTCCCATGCAAAGCATTTGAACAATTCTAGCAAGTAATTGTTTAACAATACAGACCAAAGTTCTGTAAGAGTTTGTGTCTCATTTATAGTATACTTTTATCTTGTGTAAGTCATTTTGTATTTTTATTACTTATCCCTGTTCACATCAGGTATATTAGTACATGAAATTGCTGTGTGGCTGCATGTCTGTAGTTTCTTTTATTCAGTTGTATACTAAAGACTGAATTTTGTTTGTGCAGTCTGGAATTTTTATATTACTACACAGAAAACTGTTGTAAACAATTCAAATCATGAAACAAAATAGCTGTTAATAATTTTTCTTCTTTCTCTGATACGTATAAAAACCTCTGCTAGAAGATTCTATTTGGCAGTAAAGCATCTGATGCATAGTAAGAAAAGTCAAACACAGTGAAGTAAAATTGTCAAATGTTTGGGGCTGTTGGATGCTGCAGTTGCTACTGGGCAAGGACAACTCCTTTATTCGATTTCTGTTACACTACTTGCCCCCATGATGTCAGTTTTTGTTAATTAAGTATGTAATTTTAATTAATTTTTTTCCAAATATGCAGATGAAATATAGGTTTACTATATGTTAAAATAGGAGAATTTACTTTCCAGGCATGCAATATCTCAAGTTACTTTCTATACTGTTCTTATATGTGTTAACATCTTTTCCATCTGCAAAGTTTAAGGGAGATTTCACACCAAATTAACCCGAGACATGGGTCTATCACATGAAGTAAACCCACCTGGTTAATCTCTTCTCGATCTCGGTGTGTTTTCAAGTGACATGAAACCTCCCTTAAGGTGTAAAAGACAGAAAAGTTTATCATTGACACTACTTATATAGCAAATCATTATTGAATATTTAGAAGCACGATGTTCATTATACACCATGTTTCAAAATGATGTGAACGATTTCAACCTGTTATATTTTATTCATAAATTGTCAAAGTAAGGTACAACTTCACACACATGTAATGTAATTGTCCAAGTTTGAGTGCCAGTGGTTATCGCGAAGTTAACTCTCAAATTCTCAATGTTTCAGCATGTTCTCATCAATAATTTGCACCGCTGCACTAACACAGTAGATCTAATAGAGTTCTTTGGTGGTAAATCTTGTAAAACATGTAAATCTATCCCATCTTGTTATTGTTTTTTTATCTTTTGTTATTTTTTGTTTCTACTTTATGTTGTTTCAGTGTAAAATGGCCAAATAAGACTGTATCTGAAACTCTGAGTAAATAAATAAATAAATTGTTTACAAAACTCATGTTGTACGCTCACAACCGACTTACTCTCGCAAAATGCTTTCTCCTCACCACTGGCAGCCATTTTACAATTGGTCAGCCTGGCACCTGGTGGCAACATTTAGAACAACTGGGACCATTCCAAAAGAACTTAAGGATGTGTTTGAATGTATTTCACGGGATATTCGATTGGTGATTATGTTGTATTGCTCATGGACCATGTTTTTTATCATTCAGATCATTTTGAAACACCCTGTATGGCTAGTACACAGATTTTTTCCCCCACAACATGCCATGTTAAGTGTCAGCACTTAGAGATAAATGTAGATGTTATGCAACATGCAATATATCTGTACAATGCTCAGCGAGAGAAGATCCCTGACATACTGTCTGGAAGCAGCTGATAGTTTTGCATTGCAGAAGTCCTTATTAAGGAGGGAGCCAGTTGTTGCTTTTTCAAGCTCTCTCTTTATATGAACTCTTGCCAATGCAGTTGATTTCATCGTGTTTGTTTTTCCAGCATTATCATCAATACCTGTTGTCGATCAGCAGAAGCCTTGGCTAATCCTGCCACTGCCAATGCAAATGTCCAATCTGTGACAGTAAGGTTGGACTTTGGTGTCATTGGTGGGGGTGGGAACTTGGCCATAGAGTGTGATGGTAATGTTTTCAGCTTTAGGCTCGGGAGAGCAGGATCATGTAACCTTGTTGGATTTTTGTGCAGTGTACATGTGCTGTCTGCTTTGTAAATGCACTACTGAATAAAAATCTGATAACAAACTTAACTGGTAATTTAGTTTTTTCTTTGTTGTTTTGCAAATAGCATGTTAATTGTCATGTTTTCTTCTGGTGCAAATATTCCAATGTTCAAAAATATTCCTGGTAATTGACTGGACATTAAGGTAGCTTACATGTCATGTTGGAAGTTGTGAAGCAAGACTTACCCAGTGTAATGTATGGGTTAATACCAACAATTGATGTAATTTTGAAAATTGCAAGAAATGAAGAACGTACTGATTTGATAGTCAATTTATTTTTCTTCAGATTTTTATTCAATAGTGTTTTCAGTCATATGGTGAAAGCAAATATATGTCTTACATAATTGAAGGAAATTAATGTGCAGTTTTGAGTTTGGTTTTACTAGGATAGATACGGTAGAACATCAAGGTTGACTGAGCCTTATTCCTACAGGGTAATTGAAAGTCTGACAAGCATCAGCATTTTAAGTATTTCCCATGTGCCATCATCATGGAAGCTCCCAGGAACTGCAGGGTTGCCGCTATAGCCACCTTCTGGTGTCTCGGATTTCTTTCCTCCCACATCCTCTTCAAGAGGCCCAAACATATTACAATCAATGGGCGCTAAGTCTGACTGTAAGATGCACGAGACAAAACTATCGGTGCATCTTGGCCAGAGTTGTAGCTGTCAAAATTGGCTGGGCATTGTTATGGAGAAGAATGGCACCCTTCATCAATGTGGCGGTAATATTGGCCATTAATTGTGCCTTCATTTCTCCAAAAAGTCCATGTGCCTTGCATGTCCCAGGAAACAGATCGCAAGGTCTTTCCAACAGATGGCTCTGCTCTGCAGTTCTTGGTAACATGGAACCCTTATGTCACAAGTCCATGCCGCTTCTCTTGGTCTCTATGGTGAAATGGTGCACTCATGTTGCACGTGATTGATCACCTTCAGCTTGAAACATGCTTGTCCACTTCTGACCAGATAATCCATCTTGCACAGGCACTGCAGAAAAGTAAATTCTTGTGAACAATGTCCTGCACTGTTACTTGCCGATTCTCAATGATCAGTTGCTTGACACGTGCAATATTCTCTAGCGTTACTGCAGTGGTTCATTCGTCATAAACTCTTTTTCCTTCTTCAAACTATTGACACCATTTGTACACCCTTGCTCATGGCATCCATCATTGGTTGTGTGCCTGCAATCTTCTCAAAATCTGCGCTAGTTGAACATCCTCCATCTCTCCGTCCGTTTAAATAGGCACCGCTGTTCCACACGCACAGTCACACTGGGCAATGGATACTCATGAGAAACTGTGACATCCTCTGCACCTATTATTGTTTTGCAGTTATACATTGATTTTTTTTATACACAAAAGGCTCATTCAACCTTTGATGACCCTTGTACGTTTTTCAGTGGACTGCAGCTAAAATAATTAGAAAGAGGGAAAATGTAAAATTTGAGAATGTATAATGGAGGTTCCACTGCATATTAATATGTTTTGATGAACTTAATGTACATTTCCTAGATATAATACTTTGAGTATAATGTTCAATAGAAAATTTTTGCATCCTTTTATGCATTTCTTTGTGCAACACAGATGCCTTGAAAAAGATGTGTTGTTAGGAATACATGAAGGTGTGTGTAATGTATCAATGTATCTGTTAAGTGAATTCGAAATTTTGTTTAAAAAAGAAAATAGGTAAATTTCAAGTTGTCTTTCATGTGGAAAGAAGTTTAATGGAATTCATGAAAGTCTAAGTGTTATAATGCATTCTGTGAACTTCTCTGTTTACCAGATATACCAGGTGGCGCAAAAGTCAGTTTATCCACACAAATTCAAGTATACATACAAAATACAAGTAGATACACAAAATTCCAGTTTCAGTGGTTTTGTTCAAAGTGTCCTCCATTGTTTGCAATATACATTGTGTGCAACGATCAACAACAGAATTGAAAATATGATGCAGTAAACTTGTATCATTGTCGATGACATGAAACTCATTGATAATTGAGTCCTTTAGTGCATTCAAATCTGATGGTGATGATGAGTATCTATACCATATCCTTAACAATTCTCCACAAAGCAAAATCGCATGGCGTCAAATCACAAGAACGTTATCAATGTGCTTTTTGGGTAAACTGATCTTTGCACCACCCTGTATTTATTAAGTGTTTGCTATGAAATTGTAACACAGCAACATAATCTGCAAGATAGATAATATACGGAACTGAGCAATATTGTAATACCGAAATTGAATTTGAGATAAATATATACAGGTAAAGATGTAAAGGAATATATAACCCAGACAGCTTTATAAGTTTAGTTATGGAAGTAAATGAGTAGCAATTTGTGCTTGAAACTAGACCTTGATACAAAGATGTCATGTGCATCCTAATGCATTGAGCCTAGTTGTCAGGTTGAATACTTCAATTAATAATTAAACAAATACTAATGTATGAAAAGACAGGGTTCATTATGTATCACCTTTGTAGTGATTAAAAGATTATAGAAATCAAATGAAAAATGGTTGCAGTTTGTAACAAAAAATATTTTGAAAATGGAAACTTTTCCACAAAATGATCGGCCATGTTGCTCTGTATTTTAGATTGTTATTTGTCAGCACTAAGAATAAAACATTATGAAGCGAACCGTAACCTGCACCTTACCCTTTTCAAATGCTTTCTTACAGTTACTCCAAAAACCCTGCATGTAAACAGATATTTGTTATTTTTTCAGCCTATACTATTTAGTATGTAATAAATGTCAAAGTTGTAGTTCTGAATTCTTCCTGACAGTCCTGTGTATGTTACCCTGTTGTGTTGCAAATGAAAGAAATATTACATTCCTTAGGGAGATATCACACTGCAGTGACAAGCTGCACTCAACATGCAACATGGGAGGTTAACACTGAAGAGACAAGCGACACTTGTTTCTCTGCTCATTTCACATGATGATACCAATATAATTGCATTAATGAGTTTATTAGTCACCCGAAAAAATGTAACAAGAGACAGTGTTACATATGAATCACATTGTAAAATTTATGCAAGTTATTGAAATCATATTGTAGATTGGTGCGTATTACTCGCTATTAAATGAAATAAACAATGTTAAATTGTATAAAGTTAAATTTAACACTACTTACGTGAGTGAGCATGACACTTTTTTGGAACAACGTTTCAGGGTCCTACTTCCCCCTTCATCAGGTTTGTAAATATTTTCCTAAGCACTGAACATAGTGTTAAAAGAGGATTAGGTTGAGGGTAGGGTTGAAAACACAACACTTTCCCTGACACATTCCTAATTTAAAAAAACTCCACATATTAAAAATCCCATAAAGACAAACCACCTATTTCGATTAAAACCACTTAAAAACGGGAACACTTGAAATCTATAAAAACCCACGTCAGTTGCAAGGCCAGCGCTGGTGAACAACACCAATCTGATATGAGGTGAAAGCTGCTTCCCCTCCTATTCAGTCCCCCCTCCCCTCCTATTACATCACCATTCTAACCTAAATTCTCGTTCCTCACCGGCCGCTCGGATGACCTCCGGAATAACATGAAAGCCAATCTTAGGTTTTGTTTTCATTGCCTTATCCCATTTTTTGAAAAGTCTAACACATCCTTCTTTCAAAATTGCCATCATCCCTGTTAAGTTTAGTACTCCTCCCTATACAAATATTTGCGGCTTCATAAACATTTCTACCTAATTTATTTTCCTCTTTCCTGATGACCTCTCTCTTTACAGTTTTATGCCCACTTTTAATATGTTCAGATAGCCCCATTTTGGGGACTCCCTCTGATGTCATCATCATGCTCCCCCCATCTCATGTGCATGCTTCTTCCAGTCTCCCCGATATACTGCCTGCCACATTCGCATTCTATCCTGTATACACCTTTTTGTCCATCTGGGTTTTCCTTCCCCCTTCCTCCCTTTTTATATTCTGTGAAATGTTTTTCTATATTCCGGGGCCTTCATCCCACATCTAACCCCGTATTCCTTTACAGTCTTTTCTATTTTTTCAGATACTCCTTTATAATATGGAATTCTGACAAAACTAACTTTCTCTTTCCTTTTTCTCTTCCCCTTCTTTCCTTGTTTTCCCATTAATGTCATTACTAATTTCCCTTTTAATGATCTTCTGTGCTTTCCTGGATATTCTATTCATTTCTTGGTTCGTGTACCCTATTTTTCTTCCCCACCTCCACTTCCTTTCTTTTTCTTTCCCTTCATTGCATAATCTTCCTGCCCTAATGAAAAAATTGAGAAAAACATTTGTTTTTATTTTCCCGGGATGTTCTGATTTTTTGTTTATATACAAGTCCCCGGCTAACGGTTTATGGTATACGCCTGTCTTTATTCCTTTATCTGTTTTTGTAATACTAAGATCCAAGAAATTGATCTTACCGTCAAGGAGGTTTTCCCTGGTGAATTCAGTCTTTTCGTCCTGCTTTCCTAATTCTTCAAATACAATATCGAGCTCTCTTTTCTTTCCTATTATTAATATATCGTCGACGTACCTCCCATAAAATTTAATGTTACCCGCTGTTTGCTCCAGAACAGTTTTTTCTACATAATGCATAAATATGCTGGCTACAATACCTGATATCGAGTTCCCCATTGCTAACCCTTCTTTCTGTCTATAAATCCTATCGTTGACATAAAAATAATTATATCCCGTTACAAGGGGAACCTCCTAACATATTCCCAAGCTGTCAAAATGCCAACCCCTTTCTCCAATAACCATCTGTGTAGACAGTCACCTGATTTCTCTCTGGGTACACTTGGGTAATTTCATCTTCATTCTCGATTTCTAACCTTTCAATAGATTTTTTAACCTCCACAGACAACGCTGAACTGGGTGATTTAGTTTATTTTCTTAATCCTTTTGACCAATACTTTGGCTAACCTGTACCCTGGGTGTTCATATGTCAGAATTATGGGTCTCAGTGGAATACCAGTCTTATGAATCTTAGGTATACCAAAAGCTTTTGGAATTCTACCCTCTTTTAAGTCTTTCATAAGACTCTTCCCCCCCCCATCCCCCCCCCACCCGCTTCCTAATGTAATGCTAGTTTCGATCCCTTTTCTTACTTCTTTAATAATTTTGTTGACCGGGTTTCCCTTAACTTCCTCATAATCATTGCTTTTGAGGCTGTCTCCCAATTTACTATGATATTTTCCCTTCCCATTATTACCATTTTGTTTTCTTTATCTGATCTGATCAGGTATACCCTTTTGTCCTTTACACATTTTTTAACCTTCGTAAACTTTCTCTAAGATTTTTGTTCCTTCCCTCTTTTTGCATCATACTCCTATCCTTAGTTCCCATTCCCTTCCCAATTTCACTTTGCATATGTTGCTCAATTATACTACGCACTTTTTGCCTGGCTTCTATTTTGTCCTCTTTTTCATCCAATCTCCCAATGATCCTTTCCTTTGCAATGATAAATTCTTCCTTTTCGAAATTTTCACCCTTTATAATGAATTTTTGCCCCTTTTTTTCCCCCAAAAAAGCTTCATACTCACTCACGTAAACAGCGTTAAATTTAACTTTATACAATTTAACGTTGTTTATTTCAAGTTTTTGAAACTCTGGAGAGGCATGTTGTGCATGAGAAAATGAAGAAATCATATGCACTGGCCTCAAACTGTATCCGCTAGACTTTCCAGCCTGGATAAAGCGAAGACCTGAACACTAGAGAAATTGTTCTCAACCTTCGTGAAACTATGTTCCAGTAATATTTTTTTAAAGTCAATGCTTGGATCCCAAGGATTTTCGACTTAAATACCTTTCCAGTATTTAAGATTTTACACGTGAATTAACATGTACCCATGAAATTAAATATTGGATAAATAAATTCTGGCATAATCATAAAGAGTAATAATAGTGTAGGATTGTGGACAAATATAAAAATATGGATGATGAAGTGGTAATGTCGTCTCCTTGTAATAAGTAATCCCAGGTTCGATACCCGGTGGGGAGACATAGTGGTGTGGATCCCACTTTAAACTGTAGGTTCAGTCCTGATTAGTCTATTTGTGCATAAAATGAACTTAAAAAACAAAAAAAAACACTCTCAACTCAAATATGAAATTGGGATTGTTTTATATGTCAACCACTTTCAGCAGAACATTTCACAGCTCAGTATAGTTGATACAAGGACCCTGTGGTTGAGAAACAATACACTAGAGTACTTTACCACGCTGACTGATCTATTTTAGACTCATGTGTCTCCATGTGCAGACCGTTTTAAAAAAAGCAGTCACGTCCTAAATGGCCAGAAAACGTGATAAAGCCAAAATAACATTTGTGTTTATATTTGAAAACTCTTTACATATCGATACTTTATTACATCAACAAATTAGAAATTCAAACATGTTGTAAGGCCTCTGGTTGGGCTCTCTTCTAGAGTTTAAATATAACAGTTGGGCTGAAAAGTTCATAGGCTAACATAGTAAAAAATATTTTTTTGACAAAATTCGATTTTATTATTCAATATAGTTGCCTTCGAGGGCGATACAACGATTATAGCGGTCATACAATTTTTCGATGCCATTTTTATAGTACGATTTCTCTTTAGCCTCAAAATAGGCCTCAGTTTTGGCTATTACCTCTTCATCAGTGCTAAATTTCTTTCCAGCGAGCATTCTTTTAAGGTCTGCAAACAGGAAAAAGTCACTGGGGGCCAGATCTGGAGAATATGGTGGATGGGGAAGCAATTCGTAGTCTAATTCATATAATTTTGCCATCGTTTTCATTGATTTGTGACACGGTGCATTGTCTTGATGAAACAGCACTTTTTTCTTCTTCAAATGGGGCCGTTTTTTCGTGATTTCATCCTTTAAACGCTCCAACAACACTATGTAATAATCGCTGTTGATGGTCTGGCCCTTTTTGAGGTAATCGATGAATATAATACCATGCGCATCCCAGAATACTGATGCCATAACCTTGCCAGCCGACTGTTGCGTCTTTCCACGCTTTGGATTCGGTTCATCACGTGCAGTCCACTCGGCTGACTGTCGATTGGACTCTGGAGTGTAGTTATGGAGCCATGTTTCATCCATTGTAATATATCGACGGAAAAATTCGTGTTTATTATGGTTGAATATCGCTAAACATTGCTCCGAATCATCAAAACGTTGTTGCTTTTGATCGATTGTGAGCACGCGCGGCACCCATTTTGCACACAGCTTTCGCATGTTCAAATATTCATGCACAATATGTCCAACACGTTCCTTTGATATTTTTAAAGTCTCAGCTATCTCGATCAACTTCACTTTACGATCATTTAAAATTATTTTGTGGACTTTTTGATGTTTTCGTCGGTAACAGCCTCTTTGGGGCGTCCACTGCGTGCATCGTCTTCGATGCTCATTTCGCCTAGTTTAAATTTAGCAAACCACTTCTCAATGGTTGATTTTCCTGGTGCAGAGTCCGAATAATGTTTATCAGGCCAAGCCTTGGCTTCAATAGTATTTTTTTTTCGCCAAAAAGCAATGCTTTATTAGCACACAAAATTCTTTTTTATCCATTTTTTCACAATAACAAAAGCTGCTTCACTCACAATGCTATATCTCACGAACTAATTGTCCGGCAGCTGTGAAATTTATACACGTATCTTTTGAAGGTTAGTACTAAGTAAAAATCACATGGATTTAATTCTAGTAATGCCATCTATGAGTCAGCCTACGAACTTTTCAGCCCAACTGTTAACTTGTTGGAGTGAAGCATTCTCTGCTCATACGCAAACAACAAACTGAGGGGAGACAATATTGAAAAAATGGCCCAATCCGCGAGACACGAAAGCAACAAATGACACTTGCACCTTGTCGTGTCACTTCAGTTCCAAAGGTTCAATTGATGACTGAGGGTTCACTTCCAAGTGACACGTGTCACTTCAGTGTGAAATCTCCCTTAGAGATCATGATTGCACTTGACACATGCTATCTGAAATTTTCAAACTACTCCTGTTTTCGCAAGAATTTTTATACTTACAAAAATATCTTTATTTCACAAGATACAATTGGACAATATTTTAAGACAACAGTAGCTGACACATCAAGTTCAAGACATCTATAGACTGTTCATTTCATTGTTGTCGTTTTTCTCTGAAAAAAAAAGTAGGTAAAAATGTAATGTTCTCTGTGCATATAGCACCATGTCAGGGAAGCACATTTCGGCAATGTGGGGGTAGGGTCCTACACATTCTCAATCTCTGCGATTTTGGAGGTGGTGTGATCAACACCATGCTCCGGCCAACTTAACCCCCCCCCCCCTCCAGGGTTGCACTTTATGTAGGGACAAGGAAAATACCAACCTCATGCTCTGTCCCATCTAACTGTAGAGCAGGGCCACGCACAGCGGTAGAGGAGGAGGAAATAGAGTGGTGAAATCACAGCATTTCCAACTGTACAATCCTTACCATACATGTATGGAAATTTCATGGCATGTATGGACATACGGTCCAGCCCTTAGTCCGTGCGCTAAATGTACGGCTTATCAAAGTTTGCAACTTGCTGTTTTATCCCTAATATTTCCCTTAGAAATTCTTAAACCAAGTGTACGCACCTGAAGACAAAAATACGGTCCATTTGCCATGTGCGTACGGTATTATGTTTTTCAAAAATTTGTAACGATGACATAGAAGCAGGTAACTCCAGTCACCCATTACGCAATCCCGTTTATATCGCTGTTCATTGGTGGAGGCATCTCGCGTCACTACTTGCGCAGAGACTTGTTCTCGTTCGCCTGGTCTACAGTTAGCTGGTACAGGGTTTAGATCACCAACCCTAGGAATCGAACCTGGGTCTCCCGCATGGCAATCAGATACCCTTCCGACTAGACCACTGCAGTTCTTTCTCTGAAAAAGAGTAGTTGTTGAGTTTTCCCGCGAGGACAACAAATGAAATCTTAGCTCCTTGTTTTGTAAACGAGAGTGGAGCAGTGGCAGAAGTTATTAGAAAGTTATTTTTATTTAGAAGACGATATGCCTAATGCACAGACATAAAATATAATTTAGTAGTAGTTGTTGCCTCTATAATATGTATTTATCAAAAATGTTTGAAATATGCATTTGCATATTCAATATGCATAACTATCCGGGCCTTAGCGATTGCTTTTCACAATGTAAAGTACTCGCTGGACCTGGTCTTCTTTTTGGTAGGAAGTGCAGGTGATTTCTCGGAAAAACTACAAGCAGAACTTCTTCCAACCTGCCACAATGAAGGGTGAACGATCTTTTGAAAAGGCTAAATGTTGCTCTTTGCCTTGGTTCTAGTGACTCAAACGCAAAGGTATTCGATGGTATTTGTGGAAAAATTTCAACTGATACCGATACTACTGGCATTGACTACCGATACATTGTTATCAGTATCGGTTCAGCACTAGTATTATAGGTCGTGTGAGTTGTTGCAAACCTTGTAAGTCTCAATGAAATACTGTTTCTACAAGCAGTATGCTATGATATCTGCAACATGAGACTGGACTTCCAAAAGAACTTACTTTCATAATTTACTTCAATGGCTTGCAATACCATTTAAATGTGAAGTGTCAGCTTTACACACAGTTAAATTTCTTATTTGTGAGCATCAGGTAGAGACGTAAAGTTTTAGTTTTATATCTCCCTAAATTTCATTGTTATTTTTTACTGCAATTCAGTGTTATTTTCTGCATTTTAGGGCAAAATTCGGTGTTATTTTTACATGCATTTTTACTTTTCCTTGTATTTTCACATTGGTTTAGTTCTGGAAAATTGAGACAAATTTTAATTTTAATGGCAAAAAGAATAAACTCACATTTGTGAAAAGTGACAAAATTTCTTGTATTTGGAAACCTATTTCAACTCATCAGCTACTAAATATGAAATATTTATTGAATGATATCACCCAAATCTTTGAACACAATCATACACATCACACACAGTCATAACACATTACATTTCCAAAAAATCCCTTTGCTACCTCAAATTACCATACACACACGCCCCATAACTTCCTCCCCTGCAACACAACAGATGCTTCTCTCTGAAAATTTTCCCATTCCTACGAAACTTCCCTTCGGGGAAGATCCCCCAGCGAATTTCTTTACAGGAGGAGGTTAAACTGTGCCGGTCATATCTGCACCAAACTGCAATAAATGAATCGTGACAGTCTCTCTTGAGCCTAACTTTAGCCATCTAGACTAGAAATGACTGATCTAATAGTGCTTTAGTTAGTTCTTTCAACAGAAGAAATTTTATTCCTAGTTTATATTGCACATTTTGCTGCATTTTTCACGTTGAAAGTGGAAAATTTGTTATTCTGAAAAATTGCAAAATTCGCGATTCTGAAACACCGATAACTTGCCTCCTTTACCTTCCCAAATACATTTTAAACACTTTATTTTGCTTTCCTCAACTTTTCGGTGTTATCGTTAAAACACAAACTTCACACCCCTAGCGTTAGGTCATCAGTGGATGATATTCAATTTGACGCCACCATACTCTGGGAAGAAATCGGGCAAACAGATTCATGTGTGTTTCGGAAACCATATGACAAGCCTTCTTACAGTGAGAATTTCACTATGCATGGAGATATTTGAATTTGTTAGTTGCAGGGGCCTTGAGGCTGTATGACTGTTAGATTTTATAACTTTGCAAATTAATATTTTTCCTTAAGAATGTTTCATTATTATGTTAAATCGATAACCACATATTCTCCAAATATTGAAATTCGATCTAAATCATCCTTTTTAAATGCTAGAAATCTATGCCCTAATGGTTTTGCAGAGCTTCAGTCATTAACACGAAACAAAATGTGAGGTCTCACTTATTGCACAATTCTCAAACACATTTCAAACATGTCCCCTGCACTTTTACAAACTGGCTTCAGATTCAGAACCAAAATGTTTTCGTGCAGTTTATTATCAGACACGTGATGTATGAAGCAGTCATTGTGAAGGATCAGTTGCATTTTGCACTGATGGGGTTACACCTCCTCTCGAAATTTTGAGAAAATGAAAAATAACTCGGGGGAGGGGTGGGGGATGAAAATGTGGGAAATTAAAACTCCCCTTAAAATGACTTCCGATTACCATTTTTGTCTTTCAACGGCTTTAAAAACTTATATTAGAAGTGATGATTGCAAAAAAAGAAAGAGCAATGTGATGCCAAATTTTACAATTTCAGAGTCCTCAGAAAAAAAAATCCTGGATATGCTAGCAGTTCCAAGTGAGTGTATGTGTGTGTGGGAGGGGGAGGGATTGCAGAAAATCACCTGTAGCACACATCTTTGAAAGGTCACAAGATGACAATATGCAAAAACCTTTTTGTATTGTAAATACTGATTTTATCACATATTTTATGGACAGAATGTAATGGTTGAATAAGTGCTCCATTGCACCTAAATTGAGGATAAAATTCTCTGCGCTGTGAATAAAATAAAATATCCGACCTTTGTGCCATTCAGGGCATAACAACACAGCAAGCCATGAATAGTATAACATTACTGTTACTTGCCCATTTATTACTAAAGTGTCTTGGTGCAAGCTTAGGATGCACGGAATACTCAAGAATACACGTTAAAATAGTCCAAATCGATGCACATCATTTCTTTGTGACAGTTTAGTGCACTGTTTTTCAGTCTGAAAAATGTTAGCACATTAGATGTTATTGATTTTTGCATTAAAGTCAAAATATTAAGCGTAAGAAAATCTTCTACAGTGTGTCGAACTATGGACTTACAAAATTTAATCTTCTGTATTTGAAGATTCTGCTCCACTATCATTGGCCGTTGCGACGATTACGTGTTGAAAGGGTAAACCAAATTTTAGTCTGAGAAAACAGGGTGTGACCATTATGTGGTGTAATATGATATTCTGCAGACACCCTTTGGTCGAACAGAAAAACAACCCAAAGTCAATTACGCAAGAATTAAGAAGACTAGAATCCCTAAGAAAGTACTCTGATGGAGGTATTATGATCGGCAAGTGGAAGGGTAAAAGGAATGTACTTTATATATCTGCAGAATATCAAAAGCAGTTGTTTATAAATAGAAGGCACAAAAAGCAGATGATGCCACTATCAACTGTGCAGTGCAATTGCTACATGTCTGGAGTAAATACTTGTATAAAGGACCAAATGATGACTTACCACCCAAGAGATTGTGAGACTGTAAAGTGGTATAAAAACTGTTTATATGCATACAATTGATTCTTCCAAATTCTTTCTACACCCTAACAAAATGATGAACCGATTGATTACACTGGTCGACATGGGTTTGGATGTTTTGCAGATGACTGTTGTCACAGAATAATTTCAGCATAGTGATTCCAAAAATGAAATACATTTTTACGCATCAAGTCTAGTTTTTTCAGAAAACAGCAATGTATTATGACTGTGAAATACTTCCAGAATCATCTATTGGTTTTAAAACAACTGAAATTTTTCTTGTACAAATTTCCTTTTCTGCATTCTCTATGTACATGGGTCGTTCAAAAAATAAGTTTCCCTATGTTGCAATATTTTTATTTGGTAATATATACATGGAAACTCTACATGTCTATAGCTGAAGTCATCTAAGCACCACCAGGTCGGCATGTTTGACACAACCCCAGAGGAAACTGACCGTACCCGTATTTGGTTTCGAGCCACCACCTGTTCTGTAAAGCGCTGTTGTCACTTTCTCCGCAGTGTTTAGACATCCATTCATTCACTGTGACGTTTTACTCCCAAGGTCTTTATATTGTATAAAAAAATAAAAATAGCAAAACACAATAACACATCCTAGCAGAGATAACACAACCGCAACCTCGCGTTCAGTAATCTTTAAAGAAACTGAATTAGCAACATCTCATTTACTCCAAATGGAGTTGACGAGCTGTCATTTTTTGGAAGGACGCTATTGGTGGGAAAGGTTTCAGGGGACGATTTACTGGACTCCACGTGAACCTGACATCTGGTTGTTAGAGGGAAAACTAATCTTTTGGAACTTTCTTTGAAGTAAGGTGAGGTTGGAATGAGGACGACAACTATAGATACTAGACAACTGTACTACTTTTCAACATAATTGCCTTACACATTGAGGCATTTGTCCCAACGCTGCACCAGCTTATCGAAGCCCTGGGCTAAGGCCTTGCAACAGTCATCTTACTTGGACCTTGCATTTCCTTCTTCCTGGTATTGCATTAGAGCATCAAGGGTACAAATTCTGTTACCCCGGATCAGTTCATCCACTTTTGCAATGTTCTAATCAGTGGAGGCAGTTGAGGAACGACCGGATCAAACTTCATCAAAAATCCCTACTTTGCTTTCAGTGAACATTTTGCACCACCTTCTGATCATCTGCACAGACATTACTGTGTCACCATACACAGCAACCAGCTTCCTGTGGATGTCAAGCCATTTGCCCATTCGTACTGAATCACGGCATGCACTTCTTCCTGACACCAGCTGTCCAATACACATGCACCTGCCATGCTGCTCTCCTCTCTAATGGCGCGAGCGTGGCATTTCACAATGTCCCGTCAGTTCCTTCACGTCTGCGAGAGAAACACCTATCATTCCTTGAAGGCGACAGATAGGGCTGGTCAACCATGTGCATAGTATTACTCAATTATTTTTGTAACAAATTTTAGGGCACAGGGAAACTTATTTATTGAACAACCCTCATAATAAATGCATTGTAATGGCAAACATGGGAATTTTGATTGTGAAATTGGGAAAAATCCTTACTTGATGGGAAAAAAAATTGATGTCATTTACATGTTCAGCATTCAAAATACTTCCAGATTGACCTATTGGTTTCAAAACATTCGATTTTTTTTTCTTCAAAATGGCCAGTGTTCTCACAAGACAGTTGCTGTGTTTCAAAGAACCGGACTGGAAGTTCTTTTAGGTTCTGAAAAAAAAAAAATCATTTACCAATGAAGTGTGAGCTGTAACTGTAGGGAAGAACTCCTCACAAGAAATGCCACCAATGTAAGAGAAATTCCAATTGACATAACTACAACTAACACTGCTCAGATAAATCTGGACTATGTTGAAATCCATGCTTTTACAGTTACACAAACTAAAGTAAAGTAAAAGCAACGATATTGTCTAAAATGGGTTTCAAATTAAATGTTTTTAATAAAAATAAATATATCAAAAATATTTTGTTACAATCATGTTAACTTATTAAGAACATAATTCTATTCATAATGAATAATTTATATCCCAGAGGTAAAGAATCATAATTGTGTGTAATCCGTACATGGTGTCCTTAAATCTTATCTACCGAATCAGTTTTTTAAACAAACTATTTGTTTTGTGCCTGAAGTCAATGGAGTTGTTACAAAATATATCCCCATGATTTATTGGAAACATTGACTTATATTTACAACTAATTTTGAGTTTTTTCACAACATTTTTTAACTAGCTTTGAGGTTTGAGACATAGGTTATAACTCCCAGTAACACATCTGCACATTCGTGAGTATTGCGTTAAAGTTGCACTCTGAACATTAAGTAGTCCCCTGCAAAAATATGTTTAACACCTGAAGGTTTGAGTGCCTGGTTTTAGAATATCATAGGTTTAATATACAGTGCTTCTAGTGGGGCACCATAATTAAAGTGGGGTTTACATATCTCTACACGAACTAAATATTATTTAAAACTACCAAATACACACTCAGTACCAGTTTCACTGTATGCCTTGAAAGCATTAATAGTGAAGCTGTGATGTTAGGATTATTTATACTTATCAGCTTTGTGTTGTTCTTCAAACCAGTTAGCACATCTGCATCGAAGTAAGTCAAAGAATTATTTAAAGATTGTGTCAGAGTATAAATTTTCAGTAACTGTACTTCAACAAGTTAGCATTGGTAGTGGATGAAGATATACTCATAACATGATCTATAATAGTGTCACCACTGTAATGCTTGTAATTCCAATATCCACTTTAATCAGTCAAGTCATCTGGATCTCCCCATACCTCTAAATACGAGAGTGTTTTAAAAAAGTTTTGCCTCCTATGCAATAACGTCAATAATATGCAAGATACTTACATGAATTATATGTCTTCTTAAAGCTTGTAATATCCTCTACGAGGATGTCACTACTTTTCCACGTAGTCACCATCATTGTCCAAACACAAATGCCAACGTCGGACAAGTTGTTACATCCTGTCAGTGAAGAAATCGGGCATCTTCTGACCCCAGCGACGCACATCTGCATGCACCTCCGCATCACTGGTGTAATGGTGTCCCTTCAGGTGCTCTTTCAGCCTCGGAAAGAGATAAGAGTCACTTCAGGTGCTCTTTCAGCCTCGGAAAGAGATAAGAGTCACAAGGTGTGCGATCTGGACTATACGGCAGGTTGGGTAAAATCTCATGGAATTCGACAACTGCGTAGGAGACTGTTTTGAACTTGGCCATCGCTGTGAAAAGTGAGATGTCCCAACTCACACCTGATGAGGTGGATGCAGGTCCGGATTAAGACTAAATTGGGCCTGATGCTTGAAATCTTCGGTGAACAATAAACACGACGACGTTATATAGATAGACCACAAGGAAAAAAAAACCTTGGGACGAAAAGTCCCCACGCAGTTTTCCCTTCTTCCCTCCACCTTGGGCCATAAGGAAGCATGGTCTACTCTCCCCCAGCCCTACTCGCAGGGGTACGGTGCACAGGAGTCACGGGTCTGCGCAGGTTGTTTTGCTCGTGGTTCCACTATAGTTACGTCACAGCATAAAGAATAATAGTAACTGTATAATAATTAATGCTGTGTGGCATCCAAAATTGGGGCTCCAAATTTCATTCTAAGATTTATTTTCAGGTTAATATAACAAATGAAAAATGTTCAGCTTTCGAAAAATTCTCTTCTGGTTTCATCTGGACCTATTTCAGGAATGGGCCTAATGCTGCAGCATCAGTAGCACCCACCTTAATCCGGCTCTGGGTGGATGGGTATTTGATGTGTCCCACATCGTTGGCAGAGTGTTGTGCATACTCTGGGGGACTATTTTGAGGGTTCACTTCTTTCTTTGTGTGCACTTCTTTTGTTTTTGTACTACCAGTGTACCCTTGTGTCCAATACATGCATGAAGAACGATACTTTTTTAATGATTTTTTGGCACTTTGCTACCAACGCCTGGTACATGTGAACTGCATTATTTGTACATTGTCCAGTTCCATACAGTATCCTCTTTTATTTGTATATTTTGAAATTTTGAATATTTGTGTCGGTCCTGCATTCTCGCAAAAAAAAAATAGTTTTCAATTTCAGTTTTCCTTTATTGAAGGGCGAGGTTCAGGCTGCAGCTGTTCTGCCAAAAAAAAAAAAAAAAAAAAAAATAGAGAAACATGAAGACAAAAAGAACAAATACAAAAGCAAAAGTGAGAACATGCCATGCCATGCCATGCCATGACTTATGCCCCAAACCTCATACATCCTTGGAAACATCCTCTATTGTGGTGTTTCATTTTACGTAAACTTAGACTACGGAAACCTGTACAATAGATCCACCAACCCATCTGAAACCCTGGCATGGGAGCAGTGGCGCTAGTGTCGCTAGTTAAAGTTACGGGAAGCCTGTAGTTTGCATATTTTCTGAGGTTTCAGAAAGCTTGGTGGATCTATACAGAAGACTGAAATGGTACATGTGTAAAAAGTTAAATTACCTTATGTTTGACGAAGTAACAGTCATGGTAACATGTTACTTTAGGAACCAAATTAACCGTAAATTATCCAACCCTGCATCCTGTCAAGTTGTCAAGAATCTGTCTGTACGTTGACATACATTTTTGAGTTTGTAATACATGCATACACACAGACACACACAAAGATTTTAAACAACGATGATCTGAAATGGTTTGTAGTGGTCTGGATTTTTAACTTTGTGGTATTTTTTATATTTTTGTCGCCAGTAATGACACGTTCATGTACATATATAAAGATTTAAACTAGGGCTGAGCCAATGCCGATGTGTCAGTGTTGGCAGATACCAGTAGTATTGGTAAATATCGGTTAGAATTTATTTACTGATACCAACAATACTTTTCCAGTATTTTGGTATTTCACAAATTCTGTGTGACACTTTCACAGAATAATTATCCTGAAAATTGTGCAAAATTCCATCTTTTTAAAATTGCGTGGAAAGATGGATTTGTGATCGCATAACATGTAATTTAATATTCTGATGTAATTGAATACAGTGAAAAACTCGTTAATTCAAACCCCGATAAGCCAGACAGGCAAAAAAAAGGTCCTCTTTTTTCCCCCTCTCTCTCTTCCTTGCCCCTCCCTGGAAAGAATCCTCCCCCCTTATCATTCTTGATGAGAGAGAGAAGGGAGTTCTCCTCCCCCTACTTCACCTCTTTTTCAACCCCCACCTCCAGGGCTGCCTTTTGGTGTCCCCCCTCTCTCTCTCTCTCTCTTTTATCTTCTTTTATTCTCTCTCAGATAAAGAGAAATGGAAAAAGGAAGAGAGTGAGAGAGGAAAATCTATCTCTTTCTCTATCTCCCTCCCTCTTTCCTCTCTCCCTTTCCACTCTTTCTCAGAGTGACAGAAAGAGACAAAGAGGGAGAGAGAGAGATAGTGACGGAGGGACAGAAAGAGACAGAGAGAGAGAGAGAAGGAAAGAGAGAAAAATGAAGATAGAGGATTTTCTTCTCTCCCCCCCTCTCTCTCTCTCTCTTTCGAGAGAGAAAGAGAGAGAGGTGCCCCTATTCTTCCTTCTTCTCTCCTCTTTCTCTCTTGCACCTTCCTTGCCCCTCCCTCCTTTCCTCTTCCAAAAAAACAAAACAGAATGCAATGTTTTAAATATGGCTAGAAGTCAACAAGAGAACTTCCCAAAGAAAAGGCAGTCAACCACTGATGAAATTCTGTTCCCCGCAGACTTTGTACTGTACATGTATTTAGGCCTATGCCCTTTAATACACCATAATAAATGTGTTTTGTTGCTACAAACGGAGTTTTAATGCACTTTCTACTGTTCTTTTAGGTTATTTTGGTCAACTTATCCCCCCCCCCCAATTAGTCCTGATTAACGAGGTTTTACTTTATTTTATAGAAAAAATCTTGGTAAATTGATGCAAATAACTGGAGTAAAAGAATTTAACACTAATATTGATCAATATTTTAAACATCTTTTAATTATTACGATTTCCAAGTATCTGTGAGAGTACTGGCATTGGTATTGGTATCAGTTTAAAGTGGTATCGCTTCAGCTCTAATTTAAAGACTTGTGAGGTATTTCTGTTATAATGCACTATTTATTGTTTCTTTCTAGTGTAGGCTGCCAATTTTTTGGTAAGAAAAAAATGGTTGAAAAACGCAAAGCTTGTGATGAACCAACAGGTTCTGAACCAAAGTGCCCTCATTTGGAAAATGCATCTGATCACAGTGCCACAGAAAATGGAATAGTGAAATGTGAAGTTGAAAGTGACTGTGAGAGTCCGACAAAAGTGGATTCTATGCAAGAATGTGCAAGCAACACGCAGCGTGAAGTGACAAAAGACAAGTGTGAAACGAACTGTATTCCAGATAGATCTGATGTGTACAATTTAAAGCCACGCAGGACAAGTGCTTCCAGGGAGTTTGATGTGTTAGATGAATTTGATACTTTAAACCATGAGAATGACGATCAAGAATCCGAAAATCGTTCCGAAGAAAGCTGCGACTCGGATGTACCTGATGAGGAAATAGAGGCGATGCTAGAAGAAGGTATGTTATAGTTGAAAATTATGCCCCCATTGAACTATGAAATTAAGCCTGTGCCTTCAGTTACGGGGTCCTGGGCAGTGGTGAAGCATATCACTGAAAGGATATGCACAGGTGTGTAATTGGGGGAGGGTGGAGTCAATGTGGTTATGGCTGTGATCTTTTAGTAGCAATGTTTTATCGGTTATAACACACAGTCCAACAATTAAGTAATGAGACAGTAGTTATAAAATGAGAATGTACCAAAATATTTGCCTGTTTATTACTATAGGTCCTCTCTACTCTTACGGCGGTCGGCCCTCATGCTGGCAAGGAAAGTGGGAGCGGGGAATACACAGCAGACCAACTAAGCAACAGTGGTGGCACTGAGAGTTACGACATGGCAGGAAGAAGTACTACGTGAACCTCATCTTTCAGGCTGCTGCGTTTCTGCTGGATTGGTCATTCCCCGCTCCCCACTTCCTTTGCCAGCATAAGGGCCTACCACCGTAAGAGTAGAAAAACCTATTAAAGTACATCCCTCGTGTATCAATAGAGAAATTGACCCGATTGACAATCGATTGAAACAACATCTGCAAGTCTTCATGTGGTATGACTAGAAGATTGGACCTCACAACCTGTTCGATGTTCCTGTGTTCGTCAAAAGTGTGTAATTTCAGCAGCAGCTTCACTTTCGGGAACAGGAAATAATCGCAGGGGAATAAAAATGGAAAGTAGAGAGACTGGTACAACACACTCACTTTTTATGGGCTAGAAATACCTGGACAAATACTGTTCGCTGGCACCATACATTATCATGGAACAGGAACCAATTGCCTGTTCAAGATACTAAGGTCGGACACAGTCAGTTCTCTTTCATAATCATTCAGAACACTGATAGTAACAGCCATTTACAGTTTCACCATCAGCAA
Source organism: Lepisma saccharinum (assembly GCF_977018435.1). Classification (NCBI taxonomy): domain Eukaryota; kingdom Metazoa; phylum Arthropoda; class Insecta; order Zygentoma; family Lepismatidae; genus Lepisma; species Lepisma saccharinum. The sequence continues at coordinate 7,460,968 of NC_139246.1, forward strand.
GAAATTCATGATGAATAATCCTTTGCTGTCGTAAAAAAAAACACAACATTGTTTCATCTGATTCTTGGAGCTGCATTTTCTTGCCTCTGTCAATTTAAAGACTTCCATTCTGCAATTTGTCGTTTCGTATGAAGATTGTAACGAAAATGCTCTGTTTCGCTCTCCACAACAATGGAATTCAAGAAATGTTCATTCCTGCAAAAAGTTTTTGAATGTCTTTCAAAAAACTTGGAAACTCGCCGCAACGACACATGTATGCCTCCCACGCAACACGGTGGCATAGTTCGCTGCATGCCTGTTCAAGATGTGTGGCCTGGTTTAAGATTGTGGACCACACTACACTGTCATGAACATGCTACTTCACGAACAGACTCCACACATGGGTCAACATAAAATCAGTTTCATTATTTAATTTTTGGACTGTGTATGATAAGAACCATCCATACAAACTAAATATTGTATATCCTCAATCTCATTATAGAAAAAATATTAGGTACATTTAACACACAGTGTGAAATTTCCAAAGCTTGCCTTCATTGTCAGTGGAATGAGCCTTAAAATATCATTCATATTTGCAAATATCACCAAATCTACTTTTCTTAATTATTTATTTATTTATTTGTATTTGTTGTACCCTAAGCTTACACATTGACCACCTCCCCACAGCTGAAAGAAATATAATTACCAAGATGCCTATTACCCCAATCATAACAGTCGACCTTGGTGAGGAAGATATTAGCACAATCGCTATGATGCTAGAAGTCTCAGGTTCAAATTCCATTAAGGGTTTTATTTGTGAGAGTCTGTTTGTCAGTTTCATAACATCACCACTCATCATCATCTTTGCAATTAGACAAAAGTGGCAGAAAAGTGAAGTAAAATACACCCAATCAACCCAACCACATCACAAGTCTATTGAAACTGCAAACTTTACCTTTATACTATTATGCACTTTATTTAATTTGCTGGTTTATTGAACAGTAAAGAATTCACTAATTCCCATACCTATGTACAGTCAGCAGCAAATATAATGCTAGGCAAATTTTCCACCACTATTTTCATTGCTGTTTTATTCTACATCCTGTGTTGTTTTAAGGAATGAAACTATGTTGGTTCGAAGCAGGCATTGTTCTCTGATTATTGACGTCATTATTTGAATTCATTGTCATCACGTTGTGTAATACAGACCGAATGAAAATGGTGGTGGACAATTTGCCTACTGTTTCTTTCGCCGTTGGGTGTACCTGTAAACTTAAGGTTTTTTTTTTTTCAAAATGTGTAATTTGTTATGTTTGAATTTTTACTTTAGTTTTACTAATGGTTAGATGTATTTTTCTGGGTTAAATTGTTGTAAACTTTAATTAATATTATCTTTGTTGTAAATGACAATGTGTTGAATTTCTGTGTTTACTTTTAATATGCTCAAGATATATATACAATAGTATATACAGGGGTTGGACAAAATAATATGAACACCTACCTAATATGGTGTGGGACCGCCTTTGGCTTTGAGAACAGCCTCAATCCTCCTGGGAATGGATGCATACAAATCCTGGATGGTAGTCAGTGGGATGCTATACCATTCCTCGACAAGAAACTGCTCCAATTCCTTGAGATTGGCTGGCAGAGGGAAATGGGTCCCTACTCTGGTTTCCAATACTGATCACAATGGCTCTATAATATACAAATCAGGCGATTGTGCAGGCCAGGGAAGATGTATAAGTGCGTCATCGTGCTCATCAAACCAATCTTGGACAGTGCCAGCAGTATGAATGGGGGCATTATCATCCTGGAAGATGGTATCCCCTGCTGGGAACAATGGCTGTGCCATTGGATGGACATGATCACCTAAAATTTATTCATACCTTGGCAGTTACCCTTCAGTGTGACAAGAGGACCCAGTGAATGCCATAAAACGACCACCCCCACCATTACACTACCGCCACCATGCTTCACTGTTGGCACCAGACAGTCTGGATTGTATGCTTCGGCTGGTGTTCACCATACGTAAACATGTCCACTGGTGGGGAATAGTGTGAAGGTTGATTTGTCGGACCACATGACATGTTTCCATTGGTCGGTAGCCTAGGTTTTGTGCTCCTGACACCACTGATGTCTCCGTTTGGCATTGTCCTGCATTACAAGAGGTTTGGCAATAGCGGCTCCGCCATGGATATTCTGTTTATGCAGTTCTCGGCGCACTGTTTTCGTTGACACTGCATTCTCGACATGCATATTCAGCTTAGCAGTCACTTTGGTTGTGGTGGTCTTCCTCTGAGACCCAATAATCCTCCTTAATGCCCTCCTGTCTCTCTGTCAGTTTCATCCATTCTGTTTTGCAGATGTCGTTTTCCCTTGCACTTTGTATGCTGTCATGACGGTAGATACTGTAGCTCGCGATGCCCCTACTAACTTTGCGACCTTTGTTACGGATGCACCAACTAATCGGGCACCAACAATTTGCTCTCGGAAGTCTGTAAGGTCAGACATAATGGTATCGCAACACAACACGAAGCCATTCACAGGCTTACTGGTGGCTCATACCTCTAGCAGAGGGATCATAGGACACGGAGAAAACAAAAGATGCATTCCGTGCATGCCAGTGCAGTCAGCACACAACTCAGAAAATGGGGCTCATGTAATCGGGTGTTCGTATTATTTTGTCCATCCCCTGTAACTGCAACATTTAATGCAGTACTATGGTATTACAATCAACATCCCATACAAATGGTGGAATGCCACCCCAACCCTGGTAGTAACAATTGATCAATTGATGATGTACCATATAAAGAACATAAATTGAAATATTATGCTCTTGGATTTTTTTAGGACTTCCAGAGGAATTTAAAGGAAGGCATAAAAAGGATGAAATTAAGAAAGAAGGGGATGACGAGTCAGCATATATTGCAAAGAAGCGGCTTGTATTGGAAGGTAATGTTTTTAGCCATACAAACCATCTAAATTATTCTAGTTACGTTTATTGTTAAGAATGCAGTTGATGTGTTCTGCACTTTTTTTTTATCCCCCTCAAAATACATTCATTTGACTGCACAAAATTATTGGCAGAAGTATTTAGAAAAATAAATAAATTATTAATTATGCATGCCAAATGATACTGCCAAAAGTCTTAATAAAGAATTTATGGCGTGAACTTTTATGATCAGAACTGCAGCAGTGTATGGTTTCCTTTACATGTATAAATTACATATTACAAAGAGAACAATAGTCTATTACAAAATAATACAATAAATGTTGCTATTAAAAGTGTTTTTGATATTGTAACTTTTTCAAGCTAACACTATCAAGGCACACAGTCTTACATGATAATGCAAAATACTGCATTATTTTGAAATAACTTGGAAAATAGTGTTTTTGAGTGATTGACACAGTGACCAGGAACTAGATGGTAGCTTTCTACAAGAATCAGGCAGTTACGATTCCACCTTTGACAAGGAATTTCAGAGTGTGACATGACCAATGTTCAATATTCACTGTGAATTATTTCTTAGTTGCAATGACAGGCTTTTTATCAATAAAATGTGACTAATCACTATGGAACACAGTTTTTGGCACATGAAACGTATATTGTGTTTCTAATGTAAAATGTTATGCTGAATTCAAATGTGCACTCAGAATTTTTGTATCACCCACAGTTTTTGTGCAATAACATTTTTTAGTATTGCTTTTTCAGAATTTTAGATATTTTTTCTGTGATAAGTAATGTATGTCAAACAGTATTTTAAATGATTTCAAACAGAAGGTGGACACAAACAATAACCTTAAAGAAAGTACAACAATGCATGAAGGATTTTATTTCGGGGGAGGGCTGAATTACATTGAGGGGGGGGGAGAGCTCGTATTTGATGTGACTTTAATGGAAATGGAATGGTGTAGCTTGAACCACGAGATCATTCATCCGACTGTTATTTCTGTATTACATAGATAAAAGGAATAAATAGTAATGCAAATATACTGTTTAAGTACCCAAATTTGCCATCTGCTATGAGATGTACCACACCCCCCTACATATCTAACTATAGAAGATGAATGGGAACATGAGGCAGCTACCGAAGTTCAAAATGAGAAGCAAGATAATTCTACTTTCGAAAGCCTTTTCTGGTGAACCTCATCTGTTTAAACATGGTGAATTAAGCAACCTTGTTCAGGATTTGAAATTGGGAAAGATACAGGCTGAACGTTTTGATTGAAAAGTAATTGCGTTGTTAAAGGGTTTGCAGCTCGGCTATACTAAATGCTTTTGATTCTTGTGCGAATGGGACAGCAGGGACAAGAATAGTCATTACATCAAGAAAGAATGGCCAAAGCATAAATCACAAACATATCAACAGAAAAATATTGTACATCCCTCACTAGTCAACTCATATATGATTATTCTTCCTCTGCTTCATATAAAGTTAGAACTTTTCAAAAACTCTGTTAAGACGATGGACAAAATTGATGCTGGGTTTCATCATTTAAGGCAAATAATCGTGTTGGGATGCTAAAATCAAGAAAGGAATTTTTGTGTGCTTGTGTGCAAATTAAAGCTTTGATAACGGATAAAAAATTTAAAGGTCTGTTAAGCGAAGCTGAAAGATCAGCTTCGAGTTCAGTTAAAAGCATCGTGTATAAATGTTTTAAGAAATCATAAAAAGACTCCGAACTACTGTGAGATTATGGGTGAACTGTTGCAGTGATACAAAGATATGAGAAAAAGCACTAAGTTGCTGACCAAGGCAGATTTATTAAGAAATAAAAACACTTAACAAGTAACAGATACATTTTAGTTTAGTTCTTCGTCTGAGGAAGACCCTGATACAGGGTTGAAACGTTACTTGTTAAGTGTTTTTATTTCTTAATAAATCTGCCTTGGTCAGCAACTTAGTGTTTTTAATATGGAAACAAGGCTTAATTCTATTAAAGATATGAGGTGTAATATGTCCCTCAAAATACATTTCTGGACTCTCGCCTGGATTTCTTCCCTGACAATCTTGGTGGCGAACACGGGGAGTGTTTCTACCAAGACATCTCTGTCATGGGAAAGAGATGCCACCGTGCCAGAGACAGTGGAGTGCAAGAATGCTTGCTGATTACTCTTGGATGCTGAAGAGGGATATTCCACGTGCAAATACAGAAGGAATCAACAACTCTCACATTTTAGTTAAGTTGAATAGTGTCATGTATGTATATAAAGATACACAAAAATGTTTCACATTCAACCTGGACGTCAAAAAAACTGTGGGTGATGGAGAAAAACTACTTACATATTTGAATTCAGTGCAAAAGTTCTATTAGGATCAGTTATTTTCCTTTGTGTGCCAAAAAAATAGTTCAATTTTGTTCCCCAGTATAACAGAATACTGGTAGTTAAGGCAGTACCATGCAATTAAAATACTTTATTATATATTTTTCACCAAACACATGCAATTCTTAAACATAAATTAAATTTGTAAGATTTTTCTTTTTTTAGATTTAGTAATCAGCATACAGGCTGAGATAACTTGGGATAAAATTCAGCAATTCTTTGGACTTCTATTTCTGTATATTTTGAAGGAATTATGAAGAGATAATTGTACAATGTACTATCAACGTTAAAGTATTAAAATCGATAATGAAAATAGTTTTTTTTTCTTGAGCAAAAGTTAATTGAATTTGGTACTTAAGAGTTAATATTTTTTTGTCTTGAGCAAAAGTTAATTGAATTTGGTACTGAAGAGTTAATAATCTGAAGCTGTGGTATATGTTTGGTTCATTATTGTCTTCATTTCAGAGAAGGGACACAACCACTTTGATCTACTGCCAGAAGGTTGGGTGCAGATATCTCACAACAGTGGTATGCCTGTGTACTTACATAAGCAGTCCAGAGTGTGCACTCTATCCAAGCCATATTTTTTGGGACCAGGAAGTGCCAGAGTAAGTACCTCTTGGGCCATAATCATATGGAGAATGTTCCTTTGTTGAATCTGCAAATGTTATATTTACACAAGATGAAACTGCATTTACTATGCAACTGCAATGACCCTCGCGGGTACTGATCAGAACATTGTCATTGCACCCAGTTACGATTTTTTTAAACAAATTTCTAATTTCAGTCCTCAGGGTCATGTATTGATTGTAGTTACAATAAGGGGCTGGGCCCTGTACAATGTTATGGGTGCAAATAACCTAAGTGCTGAAGCACCCAGAAAAATCAATCGATCAGAATAGGGCTCAGACACAACCATAAAACTGTCTTCAGAAATCCATGGCCCTTGATTTTTAAGAACCATTCTTTTTCATTCATGATTGGGAAAAGAGAGACGCGGTAGTATATAAATATGGAGAAACTAGTACTCACTTTTATCCGCGAAGCTGTTTTTTCTTGTTTTTCGATTAATTTCAGTGGCCACTGCCACCATCCTCGTTGGAACTTGCTGCGCTGTTGCTTGGCGTGCGTCTTTTGTTCGTAGTTCCCTGGCTGCCGTTAGGTGCGCTGCTAGGTGCGCTGTGCATCTTGGTGCGTCGTCTGCTATTTCCTGGCGATAACTGCTGCAGTAGTGGAATCCAAGTATGGTGCGCTTGCCCGCTATCGATGTTTAGTTCGTGCGGGAAGTGCATTATGGCGTGCGTTTCCTTGATTTTGGTGTCTATGAGCGTGTGGGCAGTGTGTTTGACTCGAACCTTTTGAATTTTATGGCTATTGTATTTGATATGTCTAGCAAGACCAGTAGTGGGTTGGGCTTTTTTCGCATCTGCTAGGTGCTGTTGGATTCTTTCATTGACAGATCTGATGGACCTGCCGATGTAATGAGCCTTGCATTCACACTCTGCATCATATACACCTGGGTTGTCAAGGGGGGAGAGGAAGTACCGTTTGTGCTTGTTCAGTTTATCCGTTATTTTGGAGTTGGGTTTGTGCGCCACTTTGATGCCAAATGGGAGAAGGGCTTTGGCTATGCGGTTGGAAGTGGTGGGATGGTAGGGGAAGGCAAACCATTTATATTGGTCACTGGGGGTTGGTTGTGGCTGGGTTGATTGTGGTAGGTTAGGGTGTCTGACCTGTGTTTCCGCCTTACTGCACCAGGTGGAAAGTTGTGATTCAGTGTAGCCATGTTTCAGGGCTATTTCTGTGATGGTGGCTATCTCCTCTCGTAGATCCTCTTCTTTGCCACAGTGGGAGAAGGCTCTTCGATAAAAGTTTAGCCACACATTGGCTTTTTGCTTAGGGGGATGGCTAGAGAGAGCATGTATGTACTGGTTGCCTGCATCCGGTTTTCTGTAGACGGTGGTTGTGAATTTGTTAAGTGCACGGCTGATGGTGATGTCCAGGAAGTTGATTTTACCAAGTTTTTCATGCTCTACGGTGAAGTTGAGCCTGGGGTGGATGTTATTTAGTTTGTTCACTAGGAGGTTGAGTTCTTCTGCCTTTTTGTATACAACTATTGTGTCGTCCGCGTACCTTCCATATCGGATGTGTTGTAGTTCTGGAGTGTGGAGTATCTCTTTTTCAGCCAGGTGCATGACGATGTTGGCTAGAGGAGCTGATAGCGGGTTGCCCATCGCAAGGCCCTCGGATTGGTTGTAGAATTTATCTTCAAACTGAAAGTAATTGTGTTTTAGACAAACTTCCAATAGCCTGGTTATCTCTTGTACCTCTAGGGCCGGGATTCTGTTAGTTGTCAGCCATCTTTCCACCGAACTCAGTGCTAGGTCTATGGGGATTGAACTGTACATATCTACTATATCAATGCTGGCTAATTTTGCACTGTCAGCTTGCACTATTGAAGTTACCAGATTTTTAGCATCGGCACTGTTGCGGAACACGTATGTAAGCTTGTGGTTGAAAAGAGATATTTTGTTTTTTAGCCAGTTTGTTAGGTGAACTGTGGGGTAATTGAAGCCAGCTATTATAAGTCGCATGGGGATTCCAGGTTTATGAGTTTTAGGAATGCCATATGCAATGGCAGGTGAAGGGTGGGGATTGAGGAGGAATTTGTGGTCTTGTTCACTAAGTATGGCACTAGATTTCACTGCATTTTTCACAATTCTATTGTACCTGTCTGTGGGGTCTTTTTTGATGACACTGTACGAGTCACTGTTTAGTTTGTCTATCACTTTCGTGGAGTAATCACCTTTGTGCATGATTACGAACTGATTTGTTTTGTCAGACTTTAGACACCAAACATCATTGGTGTTCAGCCATTTGCCAAAATCGGAGAGGACAGAAGAGATTTCTTGGTGCACTGGATTAGGTTTCCTGGTTTTACTGTTGGTCATCACTTTTTGAAAAATTCCGGCTGCTGATGTTCTGATGTTTTCCGAATCTTGGGGTTTGGGAGCAAAACAAGCTGCTTTTTCTGCCGCACATATGAGGTCGAGGGTGGGTGGCTTACTGTTTTGTACATTAAACTTATCGCCGTAGGCAAGGAGTTCTTTGAATTTGTTGGGGATTGAGAGATTTGACAGATTTATTATGTTTTTTCCATGTCCGTCATCTGGGTTGATTGCATTCTCACTCGGCCATGTTCCTCCCAAGTGGTGAAGTTTGTTGCGTAAAGACCTAGTTTTTTGGTTTTCCAAGATTTGTAGCATGTATTCGATGTTATTCTTTGCATGCTCCCACTTAGCGGGTGATAGCGTGGTTTCCAGTCTATTTCTTTGTCGTTCGCACGTGTGAGACAGTCGGCGAATTTCGGCATGTTTGTCGGAAATAACGGCGCACGTTTTTGTGAAATATGGATAACGTTCTTCATTCTGTAGCTGCTATTTTGCACTTTCCACTGGATGAACTTGGGAAAAACATCGCACCGTTTGCACGCTTTTAAGAAAATTACGTCCAAACGACGCACAAGTAACTTACGTTCGTTCCGTTCGTATTCCCGTAATTCCTTCACACGCGAAGGTTCTGTATTCATGATTGGGAAAAGAGAGACGCGGTAGTATATAAATATGGAGAAACTAGTACTCACTTTTATCCGCGAAGCTGTTTTTTCTTGTTTTTCGATTAATTTCAGTGGCCACTGCCACCATCCTCGTTGGAACTTGCTGCGCTGTTGCTTGGCGTGCGTCTTTTGTTCGTAGTTCCCTGGCTGCCGTTAGGTGCGCTGCTAGGTGCGCTGTGCGTCTTGGTGCGTCGTCTGCTATTTCCGGGCGATAACTGCTGCAGTAGTGGAATCCAAGTATGGTGCGCTTGCCCGCTATCGATGTTTAGTTCGTGCGGGAAGTGCATTATGGCGTGCGTTTCCTTGATTTTGGTGTCTATGAGCGTGTGGGCAGTGTGTTTGACTCGAACCTTTTGAATTTTATGGCTATTGTATTTGATATGTCTAGCAAGACCAGTAGTGGGTTGGGCTTTTTTCGCATCTGCTAGGTGCTGTTGGATTCTTTCATTGACAGATCTGATGAACCTGCCGATGTAATGAGCCTTGCATTCACACTCTGCATCATATACACCTGGGTTGTCAAGGGGGGAGAGGAAGTACCGTTTGTGCTTGTTCAGTTTATCCGTTATTTTGGAGTTGGGTTTGTGCGCCACTTTGATGCCAAATGGGAGAAGGGCTTTGGCTATGCGGTTGGAAGTGGTGGGATGGTAGGGGAAGGCAAACCATTTATATTGGTCGCTGGGGGTTGGTTGTGGCTGGGTTGCTTGTGGATGGGTTGATTGTGGTAGGTTAGGGTGTCTGACCTGTGTTTCCGCCTTACTGCACCAGGTGGAAAGTTGTGATTCAGTGTAGCCATGTTTCAGGGCTATTTCTGTGATGGTGGCTATCTCCTCTCGTAGATCCTCTTCTTTGCCACAGTGGGAGAAGGCTCTTCGATAAAAGTTTAGCCACACATTGGCTTTTTGCTTAGGGGGATGGCTAGAGAGAGCATGTATGTACTGGTTGCCTGCATCCGGTTTTCTGTAGACGGTGTAGACCTGCCATTGCATATGGCATTCCTAAAACTCATAAACCTGGAATCCCCATGCGACTTATAATAGCTGGCTTCAATTACCCCACAGTTCACCTAACAAACTGGCTAAAAAACAAAATATCTCTTTTCAACCACAAGCTTACATACGTGTTCCGCAACAGTGCCGATGCTAAAAATCTGGTAACTTCAATAGTGCAAGCTGACAGTGCAAAATTAGCCAGCATTGATATAGTAGATATGTACAGTTCAATCCCCATAGACCTAGCACTGAGTTCGGTGGAAAGATGGCTGACAACTAACAGAATCCCGGCCCTAGAGGTACAAGAGATAACCAGGCTATTGGAAGTTTGTCTAAAACACAATTACTTTCAGTTTGAAGATAAATTCTACAACCAATCCGAGGGCCTTGCGATGGGCAACCCGCTATCAGCTCCTCTAGCCAACATCGTCATGCACCTGGCTGAAAAAGAGATACTCCACACTCCAGAACTACAACACATCCGATATGGAAGGTACGTGGACGACACAATAGTTGTATACAAAAAGGCAGAAGAACTCAACCTCCTAGTGAACAAACTAAATAACATCCACCCCAGGCTCAACTTCACCGTAGAGCATGAAAAACTTGGTAAAATCAACTTCCTGGACATCACCATCAGCCGTGCACTTAACAAATTCACAACCACCGTCTACAGAAAACCGGATGCAGGCAACCAGTACATACATGCTCTCTCTAGCCATCCCCCTAAGCAAAAAGCCAATGTGTGGCTAAACTTTTATCGAAGAGCCTTCTCCCACTGTGGCAAAGAAGAGGATCTACGAGAGGAGATAGCCACCATCACAGAAATAGCCCTGAAACATGGCTACACTGAATCACAACTTTCCACCTGGTGCAGTAAGGCGGAAATACAGGTCAGACACCCTAACCTACCACAATCAACCCATCCACAAGCAACCCAGCCACAACCAACCCCCAGCGACCAATATAAATGGTTTGCCTTCCCCTACCATCCCACCACTTCCAACCGCATAGCCAAAGCCCTTCTCCCATTTGGCATCAAAGTGGCGCACAAACCCAACTCCAAAATAACGGATAAACTGAACAAGCACAAACGGTACTTCCTCTCCCCCCCTTGACAACCCAGGTGTATATGATGCAGAGTGTGAATGCAAGGCTCATTACATCGGCAGGTCCATCAGATCTGTCAATGAAAGAATCCAACAGCACCTAGCAGATGCGAAAAAAGCCCAACCCACTACTGGTCTTGCTAGACATATCAAATACAATAGCCATAAAATTCAAAAGGTTCGAGTCAAACACACTGCCCACACGCTCATAGACACCAAAATCAAGGAAACGCACGCCATAATGCACTTCCCGCACGAACTAAACATCGATAGCGGGCAAGCGCACCATACTTGGATTCCACTACTGCAGCAGTTATCGCCCGGAAATAGCAGACGACGCACCAAGACGCACAGCGCACCTAGCAGCGCACCTAACGGCAGCCAGGGAACTACGAACAAAAGACGCACGCCAAGCAACAGCGCAGCAAGTTCCAACGAGGATGGTGGCAGTGGCCACTGAAATTAATCGAAAAACAAGAAAAAACAGCTTCGCGGATAAAAGTGAGTACTAGTTTCTCCATATTTATATACTACCGCGTCTCTCTTTTCCCAATCATGAATACAGAACCTTCGCGTGTGAAGGAATTACGGGAATACGAACGGAACGAACGTAAGTTACTTGTGCGTCGTTTGGACGTAATTTTCTTAAAAGCGTGCAAACGGTGCGATGTTTTTCCCAAGTTCATCCAGTGGAAAGTGCAAAATAGCAGCTACAGAATGAAGAACGTTATCCATATTTCACAAAAACGTGCGCCGTTATTTCCGACAAACATGCCGAAATTCGCCGACTGTCTCACACGTGCGAACGACAAAGAAATAGACTGGAAACCACGCTATCACCCGCTAAGTGGGAGCATGCAAAGAATAACATCGAATACATGCTACAAATCTTGGAAAACCAAAAAACTAGGTCTTTACGCAACAAACTTCACCACTTGGGAGGAACATGGCCGAGTGAGAATGCAATCAACCCAGATGACGGACATGGAAAAAACATAATAAATCTGTCAAATCTCTCAATCCCCAACAAATTCAAAGAACTCCTTGCCTACGGCGATAAGTTTAATGTACAAAACAGTAAGCCACCCACCCTCGACCTCATATGTGCGGCAGAAAAAGCAGCTTGTTTTGCTCCCAAACCCCAAGATTCGGAAAACATCAGAACATCAGCAGCCGGAATTTTTCAAAAAGTGATGACCAACAGTAAAACCAGGAAACCTAATCCAGTGCACCAAGAAATCTCTTCTGTCCTCTCCGATTTTGGCAAATGGCTGAACACCAATGATGTTTGGTGTCTAAAGTCTGACAAAACAAATCAGTTCGTAATCATGCACAAAGGTGATTACTCCACGAAAGTGATAGACAAACTAAACAGTGACTCGTACAGTGTCATCAAAAAAGACCCCACAGACAGGTACAATAGAATTGTGAAAAATGCAGTGAAATCTAGTGCCATACTTAGTGAACAAGACCACAAATTCCTCCTCAATCCCCACCCTTCACCTGCCATTGCATATGGCATTCCTAAAACTCATAAACCTGGAATCCCCATGCGACTTATAATAGCTGGCTTCAATTACCCCACAGTTCACCTAACAAACTGGCTAAAAAACAAAATATCTCTTTTCAACCACAAGCTTACATACGTGTTCCGCAACAGTGCCGATGCTAAAAATCTGGTAACTTCAATAGTGCAAGCTGACAGTGCAAAATTAGCCAGCATTGATATAGTAGATATGTACAGTTCAATCCCCATAGACCTAGCACTGAGTTCGGTGGAAAGATGGCTGACAACTAACAGAATCCCGGCCCTAGAGGTACAAGAGATAACCAGGCTATTGGAAGTTTGTCTAAAACACAATTACTTTCAGTTTGAAGATAAATTCTACAACCAATCCGAGGGCCTTGCGATGGGCAACCCGCTATCAGCTCCTCTAGCCAACATCGTCATGCACCTGGCTGAAAAAGAGATACTCCACACTCCAGAACTACAACACATCCGATATGGAAGGTACGCGGACGACACAATAGTTGTATACAAAAAGGCAGAAGAATTCAACCTCCTAGTGAACAAACTAAATAACATCCACCCCAGGCTCAACTTCACCGTAGAGCATGAAAAACTTGGTAAAATCAACTTCCTGGACATCACCATCAGCCGTGCACTTAACAAATTCACAACCACCGTCTACAGAAAACCGGATGCAGGCAACCAGTACATACATGCTCTCTCTAGCCATCCCCCTAAGCAAAAAGCCAATGTGTGGCTAAACTTTTATCGAAGAGCCTTCTCCCACTGTGGCAAAGAAGAGGATCTACGAGAGGAGATAGCCACCATCACAGAAATAGCCCTGAAACATGGCTACACTGAATCACAACTTTCCACCTGGTGCAGTAAGGCGGAAATACAGGTCAGACACCCTAACCTACCACAATCAACCCATCCACAAGCAACCCAGCCACAACCAACCCCCAGCGACCAATATAAATGGTTTGCCTTCCCCTACCATCCCACCACTTCCAACCGCATAGCCAAAGCCCTTCTCCCATTTGGCATCAAAGTGGCGCACAAACCCAACTCCAAAATAACGGATAAACTGAACAAGCACAAACGGTACTTCCTCTCCCCCCTTGACAACCCAGGTGTATATGATGCAGAGTGTGAATGCAAGGCTCATTACATCGGCAGGTCCATCAGATCTGTCAATGAAAGAATCCAACAGCACCTAGCAGATGCGAAAAAAGCCCAACCCACTACTGGTCTTGCTAGACATATCAAATACAATAGCCATAAAATTCAAAAGGTTCGAGTCAAACACACTGCCCACACGCTCATAGACACCAAAATCAAGGAAACGCACGCCATAATGCACTTCCCGCACGAACTAAACATCGATAGCGGGCAAGCGCACCATACTTGGATTCCACTACTGCAGCAGTTATCGCCCGGAAATAGCAGACGACGCACCAAGACGCACAGCGCACCTAACGGCAGCCAGGGAACTACGAACAAAAGACGCACGCCAAGCAACAGCGCAGCAAGTTCCAACGAGGATGGTGGCAGTGGCCACTGAAATTAATCGAAAAACAAGAAAAAACAGCTTCGCGGATAAAAGTGAGTACTAGTTTCTCCATATTTTAACCATTCTTTATTAAACTTTTTAACAAATAACGGGTAACACATTGTGAAAGCTATACTATATCTTGGTTAAGTGACTGGATAGCATAACTTTAATTCAAAATAAGTTTCTTTAGTTAATCAATATTTTGAAAATAAGATATATTTCTTTAATATTTCAGAAACACGAAATTCCTCTCAGTGCAATTCCATGCTTTCAGTACAAGAGAGCTTTAGAGCAGGAGAAGCAAGCAATTGAAGCAAAAGAGAAAGCCAGCTGTGATAATACTCCAAATAAAGAGAGTGAGGGAGATACTACCTCTTGTGATAAAGGTATTGCATTTGCATCTTTGCTTTATTTATTTTAAATCAATAATGGATTGTGAATGGTGGCAAAGTGTTATCTAAATCGTCAAGTGATTTTTGTCCTGATCATCTAAATAAAAAGTATAAACATTGTACTCACTTGCAAACTCTTGACATATTAGACCACTTGATGAACTTTGATTTCATTTTATATAAAAGCATTATTCCTTCTGGGATATTTTTATGTTCCTGATGGATCTGGTAAACAGAGTTTCACTATTGGGTATGAGAAGTTTTCAGGTTGCTAATTTGATTGTTTTTTTGTTTTTTTTGTTTTTTTTCCAATTCATTTTGAAGGCTCACTGCCTTCATTCATTGAGGATATGCTGTCTTGGTCAGAGGTGATAGTGCGTCACTTCTTTGTTTGTCCTTCTCCACATCCACTTCACCCAGCCATCACCTTCATAGAAAATGCCATCATCCAACAGAAAGCAGCACTGAACCTAGACAATGGACAGGCACACCCAACCTGGCACCTTCAAAAAATCCCAGACTACAAAAAGAAAGGGGAAAAAATGCAGCTCCTTTCTCAACCCCTGTTCACCTATCCAAAGAACACAAACCATACCACACCTAGTAACACAATGCAACGAGCCGGCCCCCGTGGCAGAGTGGTTTGCACATCGTGCCATGATGCCAGGGGTCCCGGGTTCGAATCCTGGCCTGGGCATGCATGTTTGTGGGTGTCCATTCATCAATTTCATCATATCGTCACTCATCCCCATCTTCGCAAATTAGCCAACAGTGGCACAAAAAGTTAAATAAAATAAAGGAAATCAATCAATCAATCAATCAACAATAGATGACTGAAACCAAAACAACTGCCAACAGGAAACACACACTAGCGCCTCCAGATGGGAGAAAATTGAAATATCACCGCTTGGTAACAAACAAAGAAGTAACGCACTACCACCTCAATGGAAGAGGGCATACTCTCAGGCACATTGAAAGAAGGCAGTGATCCTTCAAAATTAATCAGGAAAAACTATCAAATTAGCATCGTGGAAACACAAAATTTCTTACGCACAATACTTGAATATATTCTCAACATTTCGATATTTCAAACTCTCAAAAGCTTCTACTGCTTCAAGAAGTTTATCTTTAGATTTAACAATTATGTCTGTGTCATCGTAAGCAAGACAGTATGGGTAGAGGCACATATTTTTGATAAATAAAAGAGCAAAATTTCGGTACAAAAACAGTCGATTTTGGGTTCAAAAGCGGTAAATAAAATAAAATTTTGGTGTTATAGCAGTGAATAATCACATTAAAAGTGCTATATAAAATGACATTTTGGTTTTAAAATTGTGAATATAATCCTAAATTTGATTTAAAAACTGCACTTATTACACAAAATAAACTTACCCCTTCTAACAGCACATTTATGTAGTTACCAGAGTATTAAGTTTATTCCTGGGTAAAGCGGTCCATTTTTACTTCTCAAATATTTACAGCAGAATTAATCAATTTTCCGTGAATTGTATAACTCACAGGATACTTCAGACTTCAGAAAGTGTCATGTCGGTATATAAATGGTACATTTCGTGTTTAAGAGTCTATTTCGCGTTTTGCAGTTCATTTCGCATTATTTCGTGACAAAAGTGGGTAGAAAAATGCGCCTCACACCTTTCAGAAACATGAAAAATGAACATTACTGCATGTTATTTCATATTTCGTTTTTTCGTCAAAAACTAAATTTGCATGCCTCTAAGTATGAGTCATGAGTACGACAATATTATGCAACCTAGGTTATGGCTCATGTGGTGTGATTAGATTAACTATTTTCCACCGTGTGATCCATTGAATTTTGTTTGAAGTGATACAGTTCTATTTATGAGGCTATGTAGTAAATAAATATATCTGATTACAGGAGACATGGTGTCTGCAAATGGAACAACTATTCCAAGTGCACGCATAGAAACAGCTCACGAAAACCAAGAGAAACAGTCCTTGAATTATCTGCAAGTTCGTGAATATTGTCAGAACCTTTTTCGATTTAAAGTGATGAAGATTTTGAGGTTTAAGTAAGTATTGTGGTACAATTTTTTATCATGGTAGAGTTGAGAAAATCTTAAAATATCCAGCTTAGATTTAATTGAATATTTCAAAGTTTAAATTTATTTTCATTTTCATGTAAAAACTGCAGTAAGTACAATTTACATAAGAAATGGAACTAATAAGAATTGTTTCCTAAAGTGAAATGAGTTTCAATGCATCATGGAAAGGTGTATTAACATGCTGGAGGGAAAAATCATGGCATAATCACATAATAATGTATGCCTGTATTTCTGGTGTCCACATTGAAGTTGCATATGTCTAACTTTTACATTATTCAAAAATTATTATACGGGATGTCCGAAAAGTTATGCAACCAAAACTTTGACCATAGTGTAACTTTCGTACAAAAAGTGATAAAGATATGAATCTTACACTGGTATTAACTTAAACATTAAACAAGGAAATAATGCTACATGATCGTTCAGTATGCAGAAAAAGTTACAAAGCTGCAAAAAAGTTTTTGTACGAAGTAAAAACAAAAAATAGATAAAAGCCACTGCGGAGTCGCTTGCAAAATTTTTGATTTATATTGATGGTCTGTGTGGGTATTTATTGAATTGAAAAAAGAATGATAAATCTTTACACATTATATTCATTACAAACTATTTTCTGATCTTTACACATTATGTGCATTACAGACTATTTTGTGGGGTTAATTATAGCACATTCATAAAGTGTTTTTTTTTTTTTTTTTTTTTTTTTTTTTTTTTTTTTTTTCTCAAAATTACAAGATGTACAGGCAACATTGGTCATGTGAAAGGGCAGTACCAGGTGTGTATGACATCTGGCTATGTTTTCCAATCTATGCCCAGATAAAATTTAAAAAATGGAAATTTATTGTACAAAAATCGAACCTACCAATTTTTCTGCACGATAAATTTCAACTACCAATTTTTCTGCAGGATAAATTTCAACTACCAATTTTTCTGCAGGATGAATTTAAACTTTTTTATTTCATCTGAGCATTGATTGAATAACGTAGCTGTTGTACAGCTCACCGCTCATGAGAAGATCTCCAAATGAGGGGTGAGGGCGTGCAGAGGGTCAGGGGAAAACCGGTCTATTTGCAGATTTTAGGGGTAGAAGGAAGTCTTCCGCTGCGGTCATTGTTGTTGTGGATTTGCTTCTGCGCAGGTGTTTAATTGTGATTTCTTTCGGATTTGTTGTGGTTTTCGTGGTGTTGTAAGAGTTATGGTAGTTGTATATTATTTAGCCGTGTTGTGTCTGAAACGGTCGAATAAAAGAAATGATCAACAGTGTCGATATGAAACAATCATCCCGAGAATTTTCATGCCAAACCTAGACCGACAAAGTAATGTTTACCATTGTTGACATTTGTAGCTTCTTTGCACATTGTAAGTGCAAATAAACGTTCTCCGCTTTCGCAACTCTTTTTATATTTTTCTCTTTGCCATTTGCTTCAAACGCCAGTACTGTAACAGCCAATTCCGTCGTTGAAAATATCTTAAAGATTGTAGTTAGTATTTAAAAAAAATAGAAAAATCGGTGTACTCTGTCAAGAAATCAACACCCGATGGACGATTATCATACCTTTACCGCTAATGTGGATACCCCCTGACCGTGCGGGGACAGTGAATTGAGCATAGATGTGAATCAAGCCTTAAAGCTTACAGCGAGACCACAGTGCTTGTTTCTGACCCAGGGTGCACTCCCCCAACCCTAATAGTGGAGTCGCCTGCCGCTACGTCACTTGACTTCCGTCAGGGATCTTCTCCTGAGCGGTGGGCTGTACACACCTGGTACTGCCCTCTGACATGACCAATGTTGCCAGTACACCTTGTAATTTTGAAAAAAAAAACTTTTTTATGAATGTGCCATAATTAACCCCACAAAATAGTTTGTGATGCATAAAATGCATATAGATTTATAGTTCTCTTTTCAATTCGATAAATACCTGCACGGACCATCAATACACATCACAGACCATCAATACACATCACAAATTCTTGCAAGCGACTCCGCAGTTGTCTTTTATATCCATGTTTGTTTTTTTTATTTCGTACAATACAAAAACTTTTTTGCAGCTTTGTAACTTTTTCTGCATACTGAGCATTCATGTAGTGCATTATTTTTTTGTTTAATGTTTAAAAAATATCCACATAGACAGAGTTAATACCCAGTGTAAGTTTTATGTCTATTGCTTTTTATACAAGAGTTACGTAAGTTTAAAATATCGATTACGTGACTTTTCGGACAGAGTTATTTTAGTTTCCAAGCAATTCTATGTTAAAGTAGTAAGGATTAATAAAACAAATGTATGTCATAACAAATAATTGAATAGAATGGCATTCTAGAAAAATGATCTGTCAAAAAATTTGGTATATAAATTGAAATAATTTAGTCCTGATGATGTTCAAATCTGTTTGTGCTTATATTTGCAGATCGTGGTCAGAGCGAAGAAAATATTCGAAGAAGTCGAAGCAACTGAAGCAAATGCAAAGACCAACATTGCCTAAAGGAACGAAATTAATAACTTTTCCTATTCAAAACAATGGTATGATTTTGATTTCAATATTTTTTTATGTACATATACTGGTACACAACTCTTTTTTGGTATATCAGCCACCTCAGTGGCAGAGCCAATGAAAGTGTTGGGTTTGACTCACAGCTGCTCCTATGTGACTGTCTCTTCCTCATTTTCATCCGATCATAATTCATCTTCATTGCCGCAATTAGCCAATAGTGGCAGAAAAACCATGGAAAACAATAAAAATTCATTTCAGTTTTTAACAAATACATCATCTGGATGTGAGAAATTGTTTTTTGTTTGCACAAAATACAGCAGTTTTTGCAGTAAGGTCCACTGCATGTTCATTATGTTTGTTTTTACTGTAGTACATTGGTATTGTTTCATTGATTTTTTTAAAAAATGCTTGTTTTTTGTTCATTAAAATTTTCCGTGCCCACTTGGAGTTTAAATTAGAGGGTCCACTGTATACTGACCATATTTTATAATTTTAAAACTTTCTGAGGAGATGCTATCATGAGAGTTTTCATGTCTGACCTCTACTGTTATTTAATTTACACTTGTATTTCTTAACTTCACTCTGTAACTATCCAATAAAAATTGCCTATAAAAATTGCAAGATATTACTATAGAAACTACAGTAAAACCTTGTTAATCTAGACTAATGGGGGGGGGGGTAAGTTGACCGGTTAACAAAAGTCCGGATTAACTGGAATAACCTAACAGAACAGTAGAAAGTCCATTAAAACAGTTTATAGCAACAAAACACGTTTATTATGGTGTATTTAAAGGGCATAGGCCTAAATACACTACAGTAAAAAAAACTCAATATGCTGACCAAGGCAGAAATTAATTTTTTTATACAACATAACATTTGTACTTGGTGCAGAGTCTGAAGAAGACCTTGCTGGAAGGTTGAAACGTTACGTTTAGTTTATGTTTTATAATAAAATAAATTTCTGCCTTGGTCAGCATATTGAGTTTTTCATATCATGGAAACAAGGCTTAATGGTGTTATATACAGTAAAGTACAAAATCTGCTGGAAACAGAATTTCATCAGTGGTTGACTGCCTTTACTTTGGAAAGTTCTCTTGTTGACTTCTAGCCACATTTAAAACATTGCATTCCAAGTTGTTTTTTTTATACTTTAATTTTTTTTTTATTTACCTTTTGCCTGTCTGGATTAAGCGAAGTCTGGCTTATCGGGATTTGGATTAATGAGATTTTACTGTATCTGTATTTTATAGCATTCCAAAGCCATTAAAATTTATTATGACTTGTGCTCTTGTTATTGAATTTTTTTTGTACTGATGTGTATATAAATCCTGTGTATACTAATTTAATTTCTTTCATCTCAGATAACGAAAACAATTCAGCTCTGACAAGGTCAAAGAAAGAGTGGATAATGAATCCAAGTGGAAAAAGCTATGTGTGTATTCTGCACGAGTATGTTCAACATGCCTTGAAAAAGCAGCCATGTTATCAGTATAAAGAACTGGGTATGTTTCAGCATGTTGCTTATTGTTTTGTATATTCATTTTTTTTTTATTATTTTTTTTTAAGATATACATATATGGAAAAATTAACAATATCAGGGTTTGTGTAGAAATACTGGAAATGTCAGGGAAATTTACCAAGTTTCTGGAAAAATCAATATTTTTGTGCTAGGAACATTCCAGCTTTACGTGTGTGACATGTAAGGTTATAGGCATGAGATTGGATTAAAATATTCAAAATTAACTGATTTCATAGAATTATGAAGTACTTTGTGGTGTCTGCTAAGAAATGGGTATGATGCTATAGCATGAAAAGCATCAATGAAAATGTGTTACATGTGTGATGCTTTAAAAATGTAGCCAAGTTTGACTTCATTTGTCCGTGAAATATGTAGGCTGCAAGTGTTTATAATTTTTGTTGTTGAGTTTATATTTTTTGTTGGTGAAATATGCAAATTATATGCATTCACAATAATTTAACCCTAGAACACTATCGTGTTCCAATATTACAGTGTAACTAGTGCTACGTAAATTTTATGTACATGAAGGAAACTATTTGTAAACCAACCTGTACATCCTGAAAACAAAATGACGATTCTTTGTGAACATTATTTTGTTTATTTTCCTTATATTGGAATGTTATTCTTCATTTTAAAATGTATAAACATGGTTTAATTTAACATAGAATAAAGAGAATGTCTTGATTGACATGCCCGTACGTAAATTAAGAATGAAGGCAAAAAGTTTGAACAATGAAAAACAAACAATAATAATATTCATAACGCTGTAAATAAAGAACGAATGTAATTTTAAAGCCTTACAAGAAAATAGTGCATGCTTCTAAACTTTTGTTTTCAAAATCTAACTACCCAAATCAAATTTACGAATGTCAAAATTACGTGAAAGATTTTTCTCGTTTTACTAGAGCTACGTAAAATTGACGTACAGTGCACAACATAACAAACCAAATCAAGACGATCAGTGCTTGCATCCTCCTTACCACACTGCTGCCTCGTGTCTGACAGAATGCCCGCGC
The DNA here is from genome assembly GCF_977018435.1 of Lepisma saccharinum. Classification (NCBI taxonomy): domain Eukaryota; kingdom Metazoa; phylum Arthropoda; class Insecta; order Zygentoma; family Lepismatidae; genus Lepisma; species Lepisma saccharinum. Next base: position 7,482,553 of record NC_139246.1, read on the forward strand.
CACTGCTAGGCAGAGGGGTGAGTGGGTGCGAGGTGGGAGGTAGGGGAGGGATTTGAGCACAAAGCATATGTAAATTTTACGTACGGTAGTGTTCTAGAGTTATTAAACCTTAAGGCAGTTAAAGAAACAATAATAATTTTCAGATTAATCCATTTTGTTGTTCACATGGAGTAGGACCAGTAGTGCATTAAAAGTAGTTTTCGAACAAAGAAAATAAAGGACAATCAAGACATTTTAATTAGTAGTGGACAAACTGTATTTCAATTAGCTATACTGAGTTTGCTACAGTAGAAATGGCATACCTTAGGAAAAGAGGGTCACGTTTTGAACCATTTTCATGTAGAAATTTACTACAGAAAGCAGCTATTGGCACATTCTTGTTGCAATTTTTAGTTTGTGTTTGGTTCATATTAGAATTAATACATATATTAATAAATTTTACTGTAATTATGTATTATTTATGCTATAATTGTCATGATTTCTTCAATAAAAGAATTATTCTTTGTTGGCAGGTATTATATAAAACTCACCCCGATACTCCTATCCAGGAATCAATTTCTGTTCAGTTTTTCTCCTCGTTATTACTTTTAACTTAGTGAAATTCTTGAGTCTGGTGTTTAGCGAAAATGTAGTGACCTTCTTATGCACATGTGTAAATATGTACAAGAATTGCCCAAATGACTTGGTGTGGAAGTCATAGAATTTTGTTTTTACAAAATTGTAGACACCCTGTATATCTGAACAAATTGACTTTGTATTTTTAACTTTTAATTGTTATTTAAATTGCACTATTTTTAATTTGCCAACAACTGATACAAAAGCAAGTTATTTTGAATAAAAGTGATATCTACATGTGGCACGCATGCAAAGACAGCTACTTCAAGCAGGTTTGTGTAAATTAATGATTGCCAATAACTTTTCTGATCTGAATTTAGTGCAATATGTTGTCATTTTATTATTAATGTTATGAATAAAAACATATAATTTGTATGCCCTGGTTTTGTAAAGTAAAAGTCTAAATGCACAATGTCTGTCTTGAGGTAAACCTCATGGTAATCACATAATAGCAAAACTTAATTAAGGAAATTATAATGAACCATTAATTAGTTTCAATTTGCAATTTTATATTGGTACTTGGCGAAAATTAAATGCTTTTCCATCCCTAAAAAATAGTTTCTTATTTGATAATGTTTTTGCTGTTGTTAAGTAGACTATGTGACAAAGAATGAATTGACCTTACTAGGTCTCTTTCAATCAAGCATGGGTCATTTCACCAACCCATGTTGCTTCACCATTTTTAAAAATATTAATAATCAAGCTACTTATTTCTAAAACTTTAAAGTGTTCAAAACTGATATTGAATTTTTTTTCAGCCTAGCATTTGCCAATTAACACCATGGAGTGATTTTAGCATTGTCAGACATTTACAAAAATCACTATAACTTCTGTTCTGTAGTTCCAAATGTAATGATTCAAAAACCATTTCCATCACAAGCAAATTCAGCTTATTTTTGTTTTATCAACACTTTTGCTCAAAGTAGTACTTTCCATTTCGTACTACAATGAATCCTATGGATATTTTTTCATTTTTGAGGTATGAAACACCTTAACCACTATTGCCAGGGATTTTTGTAAATGTCTGAAAAATGTTGAAATCACAGAAAAAAAAACTAATTGAAAATGGCTGCCAGACTCAAATACAAGTCTGGAAAAACAAATGTCGCTGTCAGTTTTGAACACTGAATTTTTTTATAAGTAATTAGTTAAATTATTAAATTTTGCTTGGAAAACCTTAAATGTACACCTCGATTCTGCACTTTAGTATGCGTTTCTTTAATTTTGTTCACCTACATACATGGTGCCACAAAAAGAATGAATGTTTTTGGAATAAGTGTAACGTCGTTGATTTTTTAAGGTACAAATGTTTTATTAACACCAAAACCATCGGTAAGAAATGCAGTTTGGAAGGTATACAGTGATGTTTTAAGTATGGAAGTTGATGTCCTTCTTGCTGTACACACATCCAGAGCTTCTCCTCTAAGTTTCGCATTTCCCTTGCCAACATTCCGTCTGGCACAGCTGTAATTTCTTCATGAATGGCAACTTTCAGCTCGTCGACTGTACGAGGTTTGCGAACGTAGACTTTCGACTTGAGGTAACCTCACAGAAAGAAGTCGCAGACACAAATCTGTGGAGCGTGGGGCCAAAACATGAGATTACTTGGTGGGGAAACATTTGATGCGGAACTGCCATCGTAAGCCTTGCTGTGTGAGCGATGGCTCCAACTTGTTGGAACCACATGTCTGCCATGTTGACCCCTCGACGTTGAAGTTGTGGACCCAAAAGTTTGCATTGCCAGACGAAATGTTGGCAAGGCCAATGCAGAACTTTGAGGAGAGACTCCGGATGTGTGTACAGCAACAAGGACATCATCTTTCTGATATCATCTTTCGTTCTTAAAACATCACTGTATACCTATCCAAACTGCATTTCTTACCGATGGTTTTGGTGATAATAAACCATTTGTAACTTGAAAATCAATGACGTTACACTAATTACAAAAAACATGTGTTATTTTTGCACCACCTTGTACATGTAAAGCTTATTCCTTTCTATCCACATTTGAAAATGTAGATCTACATTGAAGAAACATGTGTAGATGGTAGTCTGGTATTTACCAATTATGATTCTGATGATGCATAGCATGAAGTTTAAGGTTTTGATGAGTAAAGAGTGTTTTCTTTACAGAGAATGCTGCCACACCATACGCCGCAACCGTCATTATAAATGATATGCAATATGGAATTGGCTACGGGACGAGTAAAAAACAAGCTAAATCGGAGGCTGCAAAGTCAACCCTTGAAATTCTGATCCCAGAAATGAAAGACAAGCTGAGAGAAGAGAGTAGTGGAAGAAGTAATGAAGAACCTGATCTTTCGGTTTGTACAAGTGCAAATATATATTATGCTTTTATTAAGATATGTTACACATCAGAACCTTGATCAGTAGCCTAACTAATGGTCCTGCTTGACACCAGAACAAATATAAATTAGGGACGGGACCGATTAATAGGTACTCTATCGGTATCGGCTGATCTAGGCATATCGGTGTATCAGTTTATCAGTAAAATTACCGATTATTTTACTGATCCGATATATCAATAAATATGTGATAAATTAGTGCAAAATTCTGCCATTTTTTTGTAATTTTTATGGATAATCTCCATGCTCTAATTTCTAAAAAAAAGTAAATGTCTAAATATGCAACTTCTCTTGCACTGCAGTCACATTGAAACAATTTATTAAGGAGGTCAATGAACCTCTCAGGTTCTTCAAGGACCACTTCTAAATTATATCAGATCGGTAGAATATCGGTATCGGTAAATTTAATATCGGTCTTTATCGGTATTGGCTGAAATTTCATATCGGCCCATCCCTAATATAAATTAAAAGAAATACAGGGTGTCTGAAAAGTCATGCAACCAAGACTTTGAATGCATGTAATTTTTTGTACAAAATGTGATATTTTTATAGTTATTGGCAAGCATATTCAGCCTAAGTAAACACTGTACTCCACACTCTTAGCTTTTTCTAGCTCTGTGTTTTTTCCTTACATTTTTTCCAACTTTAACACGTTCTCTGCCAAGGTGGTTTGACCAATTCTTTCCTCCTGTGCAAAGTGTTTATTGGACTTTATTTCGCAAATTTCGCATTTTTTCCTGTAAAAAAATAGAACAGCCAAAATACTTTTATGTGCACTCGACTCCCCACACCTTGCCGGTCATGCAATATCATTGTTATACTTGTGACCGACGGCATGCTAGGAAAAAAACGTGCAAGCCACATGTTTCGGTCATAATGACAAACATGGTGTGATTGGTATGCACCAGTTTCGGTCATGATCGTGACAGAGAACATGTTAAATCCTTGCGAACAAGGAAAATATTATGCTAACTCTCAGTTGAATACAAACAGAATATCATGTTATTGGCTTATTAAATTATGAATATATTTAATTAAATATGATTTTCATATTGGTAAATTCTGTTTTAGTTTTTTGATGTGATCAAAATAGAAGATCCACGAGTTGCTGATCTTTGTGCCAAAACCAGTGAACCTTCGCCATATTCCATACTGTTGACTTGTTTACAAAGGTGAGTATAAATTGATACATTTTTGTAATTTATGTATAATTTGTGAAAAGGATTCATTGGCTGATAGTATTTTATACACCTCAGAAAATGTTTAATAATAAATTGAAACTGATACTTAGCCATAATACACTCACTTTGTTGTTATTTTATGTTTTATTATTAGTGTTAGACATTTATGACTATATGATCCATGATTTTCCACATGATACTGTGGTTAATAGTTGGGTACATGCTAAGAAAATTCTGGACTGCTAGTGTGGCAAACCAAGAATATATCCCACTAAGAGTCTCTATTTCCCCCCCCCCCTCAAACTCATTATTTCCAAACCTATCAAGTGTTGCACGTGACTTCTATTGGTCACGTGGTAGCATGGAGCCATCAGAAAACTGCAAAATATGACCCTGTAATAATTTCTTATAACCTCTTCTCCCCCAAAATCGGCATTCTGGATAAAAATGCACTCCAATTTCAACCAATACAGGAAAACCTCGTTAATACGAAGTTCAAGGGACCAAAAATGTCAACTTCGAATTAAATGACTTCGAGTTATCCAAACTTTTGAAGATGGTGCCTGTTTTTCAGGTGTAAATAAAGTAGAGTATAAATAACCCCCACAACGGATGTTTTATACTTGGTGGTAGCTCACAAAATAAGCTTTATATATACAGGGTGGGAAATAACCTTTTGCTAGGGGTCCACAGTAAAATGTAACAACAATTAAGAAATTATGGTAATACAAAATATTTACTACGACAAATGTGGTTACAAAAACAAAATTAAAAGTTAGTATGTCCGCCGCTTGCTTCCCTCCCAGCACGACGACGATCAGGGTAGGAGCTCAGAAGATTCGCAAACAAGTCCGTATTCCATTCCTTGTCACGGAGGACTTGTTCCAAATGGAGTGTTGCCCGGCAATAGCGGTCCGGTCCACGTTCCACTATCATCAAGGACTCAACTGCGTCCTTCAGAATAGCCCCAAAGTGCTCCGCTGCATTCAGGTCCGGCCATTCAGAACTGCTGAAGAAGTCAATGCCACTTCGCCGAAGAAGGTCTTGGGTAGCATTTGCCTTGAAGCAAGGTGCTTTGTCGTGAACTAACTTTTAATTTTGTTTTTGTAACCACAATTGTCATAGTAAACATTTGGTATTACCATAATTTCTTAATTGTTGTTACTTTTTCCAGCAGACCCCTAGCAAAAGGTTATTTCCCACCCTGTACTATATAATAATATTGTACGTTCTATAGAAAGTGTAAAAAGTGTTACACAAAATGAGAACACGGACCTTATGCGGACACAAAGATTCCAAGCAGACGGTAACACCATTTATCCTGCCTAGTTATACAACCGGTTATGCACAGGATGCATGTTGTGGCAAAAAGTATTTTAAAAAAAGAGGTATTTTCTTTCAATTGTGCAAAGTCGTTGCTCTTCTACGAAATTCTTACAATTTTAGTTCATAAGAAACCTGTTTGCACGGAGACATACTCAGTTTGAACACTTTCGTTATTTGCACAAATATATTTGAATAGTGAACACAAAACAGTATTTGTTAAGATCAGTCAATTTCACAGTGGTGATTCTCCAACCAGCGTTTTAGCGCTACGAGGGAGACACACGAAAGCCCGTCTGAAAGCAAAAGTTGAAAGTTGTTCTAGGTAGGGAATATATGGAACTGGAGCTGGGGGTTTCGTGACGTTATTGTGTAAGGGGTCGTCCTCACCATCCTCATCCTCAGAACCTCGATTTTATTTTTTTTAGAGGATGAAGTTGGAAAAGCTTAAAATGCGGGAAATGTAAAATCTAGAAAAATTTTATTTAACTGTGTTGGGACCATCAAGATTGAATGGATGATGCAAAAAAAAATGTAGAATCTGGGAACACAAAATTGAGGTTCCACTAAAAGCAAAACTTTGATAGCCTTATAAGTAGGGAGACAAATTTATGGTAAATAAAAACTGAGGAGAGCGGTAAATAAAATGTTTGATCAGCGGTATATACCAGCGGTGAAAAAAAAAAATTGGCACACACTTTTTCATCATGAGAGGAAACAACATACAAAAGAGCTATAAATTGATAAACTACTTCATTTTTATATACTGTACACATACACAAGTACTTAGCTGTCCAACCAAAAATAAAACATCCACACAAAATCACTTCATTTCTAAATTGCATATCTCAAGTGATTTATTCATTGTATGTATTTAAAGGATGTCCTTGCTGTCCAACAAATAAAATAATCACTATTGCACAAACACAAACACATGTTGAAAATCACATGATGATAAACAAAATTCATTCATGACTGAACACCGATGACACCATTGTTTCCCTTGATGTGCGGGAACAGACTAATCTTATCGCTGCTACAGCTAGCAAGTTCAATGAAACTGGAAGTTGAGTAGACATTCAGGGGAAGAAAGGAATGCAGCTTCATAGGGAGCGAAGTTTTCGAACTGAGATTATGTGCATGGGAAATCCCAATTTGCAGCGTCTTCCTGATGTGATCAAAGATAAAACGTTCTTCAGCTGCAAGTGGTAGGAAACTTTAGGCAAACTTTTCGTTACAAATCAACAGTTTGCGCGCACAACCTCGATTGCCGGTTTTTGCGTGTTTTCTACTTAATTTGATGATATTTCAAGGTTATTTCGCAAAAAAGCGTTCATTTCGTGGAAAAGCACACATTTTGCATTACTTCGTGAATAAAACTCATGCATATTTCATCATTGGGGGTGTAGTTACGTGCAGAATGTTCCAAATAGCATCTTTTTCCCACATTTCGCGATTTTGCGCATCGCGAAAATTCAATGTCCCTACTTATAAAGTATAGTTTCAGTGAAAATTGATGTGTTAAAAGTTATAAATTGTATTCTTAACTACTTGAAATGTTTTCAGTTTCAAAGTATCAGCACTGATGTTTTTAGAATTGTTAATTCGTTGGTGATTTACAAGACCACTGTTTTTCTTAACAGTTGGGTGGTTCTGTAAGAATCTTTGTGTGGCACTACAGCTGTTGGTGAGATTTGGCCAGCTCAACAACATTGTACCACTACTTTCTGTCTTCGACTTGTCATCTCCAATTTTTAACTTTCATTCTTCGTAAATCTTCTTCTATGTCAGCTTCCCATTTCAGTTTTGGCCTTCCTCTTCATCTAGATGCAATACTATTATTTTAACCTCTTTCCTGTTTGTTTTAACATTCCATGAACCTATTCAATTTATATTTAATTGCATAATAGTTAGAATGTGGAGACTTCTAGAATAGCACTTTTTTCTCTTGTCTTTTTAACAAGCCTCGGCCATCGTAACATATCAGTCTGCACATTATTCCTTTGAACTTTTTTGCGGTTCAATTTTTTTTTGCAAAGATAGGTTCCTGGCCTAGGTCTAATCCAATCATATGCATTATTTCGTGACAAAACAAGGTAGGAAAATGCACCTCATGCCTTTGAAAAACATGGAACTTTACAGTGCGTTATTTCACATTGTTTCCTTCAAAAACGAAATGTGCATGCCCCTATTGATACTGTCTTTCTGTTCTTCCATTCAGGAACTTTGGCCTAAGTGATATGCATATAAAATATGAAGTGAGTACTTTGAGGCACCAGAAGAATGAGTTCACAATGACTGTTGGGAAACATAAAGCAACAGTCAGCTGTAAGAACAAACGAGATGGAAAGCAACATGCTTCTCAGGCTATTCTTCAGGTAAAAACTTTGTCTTTTTGGAAAGGATGTTGGGGAAAGATATTACTATACACTTTTTTTTTAAGAAAGGAAAATTATGAAGCTTCCTCATGTGTACAAAAGCTGCAAATAAAATAAAATTTCAGTGTTATAGCGGTGAAAAATTGGATCAAAAACAGTATTCAAAATGACATTTTGCTTTTTAGGTTGTGAATATAATCCTCAATTTGATTTAAAAACTGCACTTGTTACACAAAATAAACACATTCCTTCTAATAGCATATTTATGTAGTTACCAGAGTATTAAGTTTATTCCAGTATAAAGGGCTCCATATTTGCTTCTCCATTATTTACAGCAGAATTAATCAGTTTTCCATGAATTGCACAACTCTCAGAATAATTCAAACTTCAGAAGAAAGTGTCTCTTCGGTAAATAAACTCTACATTTCGTGTTTATAAGAGTCTATTTCACATTTTGCAGTTCATTTTGCATTATTTCGTGACAAAACAGGATAGGAAACTGCACTTCACACCTTTCATAATGAAAACTTGACATTACATTGTGTTATTTCACATTTCGTGTTTTTATCAAAAATGAAATACGCATGCCTCTACTCATGTGTAAAATATAGTCCATTCCCACACTCAATCTTCTTTTGGTTAAGTTGTGTAAATCACCCAAGAGATTAACAGAATATCCAAATGAGTTTTGTGAAAAGAAGTGGATCACAGTTTTTTTCTATTTATTTTCTGTACACTGTGAGAATGAAGAAGTCAGCATAAACAAATACATGTGGCTTCTAAGATATCCTGTTGGTTGTTTGAGCTGCAGCGGTGTAGTAATCTCGTGCATAGGGAAATTGTGCATGTGCCAATGTCATACTGCTTAACGTGGCTACTATATTGAAGTTGTGGGACCTTATATTACGAGCTGTAAAGCTATAAACAATATATTCGTGGGCACAATAACTAACATACAGAAGAGGAACAGCTACTTGTATCGTCACATGAGTGCCAAAACCACAAATTTGCCAATTTTGACTTTTTCACCTAAGTGTGAACTTATATGAGCTAATAAAGAACCATATATAGGTACACATTTTTGCAATTTCGAATGACAACATTTATTCAAATGTAAAATAGTTTTTTTTTTGTTGTTTTTTTTCAGGAAATCAAATATTATAATGCTTTTATCTGAAAGTAAGATTTAGCACATTTGCGGTTTTGGTATTGGTGCAACAATATGTCATGTGGTTTTATGTACAGTCTTGGAAAGAAGTACTTCCCCCATAAGACTACTGGTATTAAGGCTCTATGGCAGTGGTTCTCAACCTTTTTCAGTCCGGGACCCACCTTGAATGATATTACACTTCATGGAACTAGGGTTGCCAGATGGCTATAAGGGAAATGTAGGACATAATGTCCCAAAAATGTAGGACACACAACATTCACAATAAATAATACACATTTCCAGAACATGTTAGAAAGTAAATTAAAAATTAGAGTTTTCAGATTTAAAAAAAAATATTTCTTAATCAATTCTTGTAATCATGTTTTAACTGATACTTCTCAGAGAATCCAATTTTCATTAAAATTTCAGGTTTAGTCAAACTATATATATGAGACACTGAACAGTCAAAGTATTTGAAATTATATCGAACTCCAGTACCAAACTTTTTACAGGCATTTGAAAAAAAATATTCCTCTCATGACTTCGTTATGCTGCTGGTAATAAAAGTACTCTCTCGTTATGACCTGGAATGGCAAACAAATATTCAGCAATTACCATAACTTGAAATGGTTCCAGACGTTTCATCTAGGGTAGTTTTTAGTTCAATAATAACTTTGTTCTCTATACCCACTGCTTTAAGAATGGGAAATGCCTTGTTCCATCAGTATAAACCACAAGGCAAGAAATTTCACTCAGGCACTGAACAGTGACATCATCAGAATGTGGTCCCAAAACTTTGTTCATTAATTGCTTCCGTTTTCATTCTAGCAGAAACTTTTCTTTTCTTTTTGGATAATGACTCAATCAAAATAAATTTCACTGTTGAGTTTGGAAGTAGTACATAGACTTGTAACGTGCATGATTTCTCTTTGTGTAACTAAAACATGCATTTTCCTAATCAATATTATGTGATGCTCAAAATGTAGGACATTTATGATATTTTTCAAATTCCTCCTGGACACCGGACATAATGCTAAAATGTAAGACATGTCCGAGGAAAACTGGATGTCTGGTAATCCTACATGGGACCCCATAAGCTTGGGTGCCGGTATCTGAGTGCACGTCAAGTCTTAGAAGCAGAAGGTGCTTATGTTCACTGCCCATTTCGTCGTACAGCACAGAAAAAAGTCTTGAATTTAACAGACGAGCTTTTATAAAGTTTACGATTTTAACCCCAAACAGTTTTAAAACCATTCTGCATAGCCAATGCCTTCCGAAGAATAAGAGAGTTTAGACTGCGTACAATGCGAGTTGAATTTAGATTGTTAAAAACAATATATATTAGTAATTTAAATGTAATAGGTTTTTAAATGTAAATAAATTTTCGAGCCCAACTTCGCGACACACCAAATACCCCCTCGGGACCCAGTAGTGGGTTGTGCCCCATAGGTTGAGAAATGATGCTCTATGGGGAAAGTACTTTTTTCTTGACTGTACATAAACTTCCTTCATGCAGCAACATTCTCTAGTTGAAACAGTCGAATGAGGTGCATTCAAATTTCAAAATGAACATTACTTATTCTATTCAACTGGTTTATTCATAAATAACATTGAAATTTCTTACTGATTGTAATTGCATATGAAATGAGCCAGCCTCTATAGCAGAGTGGCTACGATGTCAAGTGTCCCAGGTTGGGCAAGGGTGTTCTTTGTGAGTGTTCCTTCATCAGTTTCGTCATATCATCACTCATCTTCACGATTAGCCAAATGTGACAGAAAAGTGAAGTAAAATAAACCAAATCAATAAACAGTAAGCATACTTGCGTGGCGTCATGAGAAAGCACTTCATAGTTGTGCAGAAATATCATTAACAAAACAGAAAATCATAGAAGGTATGGTTTGACATTCACACAAGTTTCTATGTATGAGGGTGGATCAAATGAAAACGGAACAGTGGTTGTATTAGGTTATATTTATGTATGTGTGTGGCGACAACCCTGTGTAGAGGTAGGGTGGGAGGTAAGGAAGGAAACCCCTACTGCATAATGGACTCACCCTAGATAGTCGCACGTGAGCACATGATATGCATAGGCGGTCGGGCAGCAGTATCGTCCGAGCAGCAATCAAGGCCACACTGCCCAGCCTGTTGTCCTCTGGAGTGATTTTGCTTCATGACAATGTGCGGCCACATACGTCAGCTGTTACAAAGAACACGTTTCTGACGTTTGGATGGACAGTCTTGGAACACCCACCTTATATCCTTGATCTATCACCATGCAACTTCTATATCTTTGGTCCATTGAAAAAGGCATTGAAGGGTCGGCACTTCCACTCGGACAATAAAGTCATGGACAATGTTCGCAACTGGTTCAGATCTCACCCAAAGGAGTTCTACGAGCAGGGTATTCACTGCTTGGTGAAACAGTGGGACAAGTGCTTGTGTAACTTTGGAGATTACGTTTGAAAGAAACCTTGTTGATTTCATTCTGTGACACCTGTTCCGTTTTCACTTGATCCACTCTAATATATTTAAGCATTAAAATGTTGGTTATATTTATATATGTATATATATATATATATATATATATATATATATATATATATATATATATAAATCAAAGAAGGAGAAAGGAAACACTCACGGGACAATGGAAAAAAACTTCCGGTTCCGTCTCTTTCGTCTCACACCGAGGACGCTACTAAGCTAGCGAAAATTTTGAATTTTTGCACTGTCCGGTGCGTGTTTCCTTTCTCCTTCTTTGATTTTTATTTAGCCCTTTTGGCCCTCCTTGCTTTTATCATATATATATATGAATGATTATTTTTGTGCACTTGTTCTTGCAGGCACTTCATCCACATATCACAAGTTGGGGTTCTCTTTTGCGTTTATATGGGAATCGCTCGGTGAAGAGCATTAAGGAAAAGAAGTTGGAAGAACAAGAAATAACGCTGCTCCAGAGCAAAGCTTCTGTGAATTCACCAAATTTTGCTATTTTAAATAAGCTGAAACAAGAAATGACAAAGCTCAAGGAAATGAGGGTATGTGTGATTATCTCAAATGCTTTCAATGCTTACATATTTTCTCTTTCGTCATTGGGTTGACCAACATCAGATGTTTCTTCATCTTTTCTGGCACTGCAGTCCAGAACAGACCCTGGCCTCCTTCCGCCAGCCATGTCTATTCACAGCCCTCCTTCTCCAACTCCTAATTCCCAGCACACTCGGAACCTCTTCCGCCGAATAAACCCACCTTAAAGGTGGTCTTTCTACTTTTCTTCCATCCATATTCGTAAAAGTGATCTTCTTACACACCATGTTATCTGGCATTCGGTATATATGGCCCAACCACCTTAGCCGTGTTAGTTTAATTTCCTTCACAATTCTATAGCCTGATAAAGCTGAAATAGTTCCTTCTTCTCCATAATTCATTTTCATATATCAGCCCATAGATCCTCCTCAGAATCTTCCATTCAAAGATTCCGGTCATTGACTCAGCCTTCTTGGTTATTATCCATGTTTCACATCCATACATTAAAATAGGTCTTAATACGAGGGTCACTATTTATATTTAGAGCCTAACAATGAAAAAACAGGAATTTGGCATTGAAAACTGCTTTATTGTTTTTCGAAGTATTCTCCTTTATGGTCAATACACTTTTGCATTCGTTCGAACCATTTGTCAAAGCAGTTTTTCCAATCTTCTTGAGACACCTCCATAATATGGTTTTTGAACGCATCAACGGCGTCTTCCGCCGACGAAAATCGTTGTCCATGCAATTTATTCTTGACATTCGGGAACAAGAAAAAGTCATTGGGTGCCAAATCAGGACTGTACGGCGGATGACCCATCAATTCAATTTTTTTACTGTTCATAAAGTCGGTTGTTATACGAGATGTGTGACAGCTGGCATTGTCTTGATGAAGAATGATCCTATGGCGTTTGTTTGTTTTCCGTATTTGACCGAAGACCTCTGGCAAACAAATTGTTGTGTACCATTCAGAGTTGACCGTTCTACGTTCCTCTAAAGGCACAGTTGCCACATGACCAGTTTTCCCGAAAAAACAGGCGACCATTTGTTTCGATGTGCTTCGAGCACGAACAACTTTTGTTGGATTGGGTTCATCTTGAAACACCCATACAGTCGACTGCTGTTTACGTTCCGGCTCGTATGCATATATCCATGATTCGTCACCTGTTACAATATTATATACGTCTTTTGAAGCACCACGATTGTATTTATTGAGCATTTGTTTGCACCAATTGACGCGAGCGTCTTTTTGAGTTTTTGTCAAATTGTGTGGGATCCAACGAGAACATACCTTTCTCACAGCTAAATGATCATGTAATATTTTATATATGCTGGTGGAACTAATGCCTATGGTTGCCTCAATCTCACAGTATGTCACATGACAATCTTGCAGTATTAGGTTTTGCACAGCATCAATGTTTTCTTGAACAACAACTGATTTTGGACGACCTTCGCGAATCTCGTCGGTGAGTGAATGGCGGCCACGATTAAATTCGTTATACCAGCGTTTCACAGTCGCAAAGGATGGGGCTTCATCGCCAAATGTGGAAGCAAGTTGATCGATGCACTCTTGTCTTGATAATCCACGTCAAAAATCGTAAAAAATCATCGCACGAAAATGTTTACGAGTTAATTCCATTTTATTGTTGTCGCGCAATCTCGAAGGCAACATAAACAACACAAATTAAGCTATTGACAAAACATTTGAAGTACGTTATGGTCAATAATGCCAGACGATTCCGTGCAAACGTCAAATCGCGCCTAACTTCAATCAGTGTTGCCAAGGCTCAAAATATAGATAGTGACCCTCGTAATTTGTCTTCCTCGCATGGATTGGAAGAGGAACATGAGATAGTCACACAGAAAGTTATACGCGAGGAAGACAAATTATTAAGTAGGAATGTTTATGAGGCCTCATTTATATGTAAAAATAGAGAGAACGAGCTGAACAGAGAAGATGGGAATATTGATGAAGTATGGCTAGGAATGTTGACAAAATGGGAAAAACATGAATATAAAGAAATCTGATTCAAGGTTAACCCAGACATTGAGTGGGAGGCATCATACGCGACTTATCGTTTGAAATAACGTAATGGAAGGAAGAAGGAGGAAAATTGACTCACTTGCAGCACATTTGAGTACATACCAGTTCCAGTCAACATGTGAATTGTGATAGGATAGTAACACGGGTTTTAACAGTTTTTATATGAGTTTTAAGGGATTTTAACATGTGGGAATAGTCCTGTTTGTCATTTGTTATCCTAGCATTCAACCTGTCCACGTAAAAACCTATATCCTTTCTAAATGACAAAGCTTTGTGGATTTCCGTAAAGCCAACTTCTTGACCTGAAGAAGGGGGCAGTTGCCACCGAAACGTTGTCTTTGACAAGTATATACTCACTGTACGTAAGTAAATAACAAATTTTGATTTTATGCTTATATATGATAGTAAGTCGCACGCATCCAAAATATGAAATCTAACATGTTAAGATTTGTGTTTACTATCTAAAATTACATGGTCTATCTGATTACTTGATCCCCATCCGGAGTTCTCCATGTTGCTTTATGCATATCTTTGAGGATAAAAGGTGCCGGCTGTGATCATTTGATGTCTATTTGCGAAATCAATCAGTTTTATTCCGTTATCATTACTCTCGTTGGCAGGGTTTTAATTCCAGTCACTGGTCTAGCCCAGGTTTTCTGGCCTACCTTTGCATTAAGATATCTGAGGATTATTTTAATATCATATCGATAGAGGAATCATAGGCCGCCTCTAATTTATCATAGTGGGCATCCTCTGTTGGTGCGTGGGTTGTTATCAAGCTGTAGTTATGAAATTTTCCTCTAACTCTTAAAATACAGGTTCTGTCATCTATTGCCTTAAAATCCATTACAAGATTTTTTCGTGTCCTTCTCCACAGCTATAGTATATTACTGTCTCTTTTTGCTCCCTGTAATGCAAGAATATCAAGCATGTATTTATTGCTCTTCGATAAGATTTTTTTAGGGCCCAGGTTCTGTATAGGGATAATATGTTTTTAATGTAACCTTTTCCTTGCCTGTTCATATTACATATTCCAGTCATCTGGGAATGTTCTGATTTGAAGGCTTCTCAACTGTTGGTGTTTTTTACTGCGAGAAATGGTCAGTCCCACACCAAACCCCCCAAACTTTGGGGACCAGGATTTTTCTGTGGGGTTTGCTCCCCTAGGGAGGCTGGCTTCGCTATGCCTTAAAGAGTCCTCCCTGCCCTTGGTTTTCTTTCAGGGTATCCTTCCCTTAGCCTTTGGGGATCCCTCCCCTCCCTGCAAGGAGGGGGCAGTGCTTATTTGATGGCGGCACTTCCTTGCCATGTCACAGTGTTGTCAGTGGGCTTTTCTTGAGGATAGTCCTGCCACCGGCCAACCCCCACAGACCCTGTTGACAATGCTGCCTCGGTCCAGGACTGCTTATTTGGTATTTCCTTATTCACAGCTAACCACCATATCTGATGGTCGTTCGCTATCCACCACCTGCGACCCGCCCAGTAGCTGAGGCCTGCCCTGGGGCATCAGATGTTTAAAAAATTCTTACGCCATATGCAAGCAACATTCTTGTTTAAAATATGCACAAAACAAATAAACAGCACTGTACGAGACATTTTAAAATTTGTCCAAGCTTTCGACTCCCATCTCGGAGTTGTCACCCTACCCTGATGGTGACTCTGAGATGGGGTTGAAGTGTCTCATATAGTGCTTTTTTTTGTGATTTTTTTTAAGAAGAATCAGATGTTTATGTTATGGGACATTAGCCACAGTCAAATATGAATATTAGGCTAAACCAATACCAATTCCAATCTATTGGTATTCCAAAGGAATTCTTTGATTATTCATTCATATGTTGATTTATGTTGCTTCTGATTGTTGACCAGTGCAGTGGAGTATGCTGCAAAAACGTTTGAGGCTTTGATTTGTAAATTTTGGGAGTGCATTCCAAGCCTTGGGTGCTGTGTAATGAAAGAGGCTTGCTCAAACATGTGACTGATGTTAACTTTACTATACAGGGTGTACACAACGAAGTTTGGGTGTTGTGTTTGCGTCATGCTTGGCAGCGCTGTCGTCGCTTTTGTGGAAATGGCATCTGCTCGAGAGAAAGCACACGCTGTGGTATGGTTTGCGGAGTCAAAATCAATTGTTACAGTGCAGCGTAAGTTTCGGCGTGTCTTTAACAAATGTCTCCAGTGGACAAGAGCATCAGGGCATGGTACAGAAGTTTTCTGGAAACTGGGACTGTGTTGAAGAAACGAGGGGGAGGAACACCACTTTTCCAGATCATTGAATCGGGTGAGGCAGCTGTATCCTCTGGCCACCATGTAGCCCAGATATCACTCCTCCGGACTTCTTCCTCTGGGGGGGTATGTTACGGACACAGTTTACTCAACGAAGGTGCCAAACGTGAATGCTTTGCGTGACCGAATTGTTGCTGCCATTGATACCATCCCTGGTAACGTGCTGCTGCGCGAAGTGGAATACTGTCGGGACATTCTTCGTGTCACTAAAGGTGCTCACGTAGAAGTGTGGTAATTTTTTGTAAGAAACTTTTTGAGTTGCTCTTTGCAATAAAATTACAAAAAAATGTGCACGGGTCTTCGTTTTAATTTCCTATCACTTCAAAACCTCGGACGTTCATCGTGTACACCCTGTATTATGTGGCTGAGAAGTGCAACAGAACAGAACGGCTAAACTTAGAACGAAGACAAAAGAAACGTTCAACTACACAAAAGTACCCATGTGCAGTATAGTTCACAGTGTTGCAATCTCACAATGAATATCAGTGGGCACTGGTACCCCATGCATCTAACGGAGAGGTAGAGTACCGGTTAATCGGTCCCACCCATATTATATAGGTATATGATTATTATTATATTCCAAAATAATTTTTGATTTTACAGGCAGCTGTGCAGCCCATAGGAAAATTTGTCCCTCCAGACGACGTTGACCTGCCTTCAACATCAGGAGCAGATCTCAACAATGTTGACCTTTGATGTTTGTTCTTGAAGTAGTGATCAAGTCACCCACGTATTATTCCAGTATCTGTACCAGGACCAGTAATTGAATGTTAATATTGCTCATAACCTGTTAGCATTTGTAGGTTGTTAAGAAAATATTTTTAATGTGTTGATATGTCCAGGTATATACATATGTAGTTTTGGTAATGTACTTTCTAATTGAATTTGACACTCGATATATACATATATACTTATAAGCGTTTTAATTTAATGTTCGCAACAATATGATTGTATTCTGTACAGTGCTAACTCTATTTCTGTTAGTGATTAAGACATACCAGTGTTGTGTTTGAATGAGAATTTGTAATTGTGAGAGATTTTAAATGTTCTATGGCAGAGTGTTCTAGAAAATGTTAATGTAACTCTTACGTAATGAATTTCTACAATCATTTTTTGAAACTATTGAAAACTCGGCAATTTTTCATTGCCAGGCCAATGTATGCACAAAACTATGTTCATTTGTTTGTAGGGTGGGAGTATAACTGATAAAAACATGCATAGGGTAGATTTTTCTTCTGTGATATTGTGCATTGAGTTGCTTTTATGCATGACACTTGAGACACCATAGAAAAGTTATCCAACAATCTGACTTGAGACCAGAAATGCTATAAGTCATTATCCAGTATGACAGACCAATTCATGAAATATATTCGGAATAGGCCAAACTCATTTTTCTGAGACCAATAAGGTAACAATATTAAATGTACCAATATCCGGTATTCTACTAATCATGTAATTGATAGCAAATATTCTGCGACGACTTTGAATGTTTTATTCATGTAAGCAATGGCGAAGGAAATGGCATATTCAGAAATTTATTTTACAAAAAATATGTTACATTTTATCTGAACAGAAGTATACTTTTATATTTATTTAAATAAAGAAAGACACAGCAAGCAGAATTGTGCAATTTGTTACAGATATCTATAGAAACGTTTCATCTGTCAAATATGGCAGTTTCTTATATCCTCTGGTAGCTAAGCTAATCAACACGTAAAACCAGTGAACTTGTTGATGAATTTCATAGAAAGCCTTGTAAAAGTTAACCAAAGGAACAATGAAATGATCAGGGATGAATTTTTAGCTTCAAGATTATTATTTCTGACACGTTCGCATAGAACGGAGTAGTCACTAAGTGAATCTGATTTTTCTTTCCTATTAATGCAACATGAATGAAATGAACTAGAATCGATTGCATTGAAAGATCACATGTACATTGCAAAGGTGTGTTGAAAATTTTATTACCAATTTGTTGTATATATTAATGTCGATGATAGTAAAGAAGAATAAAAATATATGTTATTGACAACAATGTTAAGACAAAGTTGAATAACTTGTGCCAATTTTTTCGATATGAGTCACTAAAATGCTTTTCTTAGTTCATCACAGATGGGTTAAGTTCTGCAGCATTTCACAAACATTGCCAGTGAAAGAAAGAGACATGTGATAGCGTCTAAAGAGCATCAGGGAAGTCCCCATGCCCCTAGATTATATCACATATTATCCCTACATATATAAATGTCGTATTTATTTACATTACAACATACTTGCGAGCAAAGAAAACAACAAGAAGTTACCATGACAACGATATAAGAAATAAAAATGTAAATCATGGTGATTCAGCACACTTTCTAATAATATTAAACACATGAGTTAGTTTTCTACAAATTGTCCTGTGGGTATGAAGAGAATGTAAAGTTGAAGACTATCGACCAATTACCAACACAGTTGCAGCGTGATACGTGCAAGTAGGGGTACTGGGACTTATGGGGCACACTGTAGTTTAAAGTTCAGCCCATTCGTAACAAAAAGTGTGTACCTGTTGAGAACAGTCTTTGTTTATTATGTACTAAGTGTAAAGACATAAGAGATGTGAAAGAATTATGATAATTGGAATGAAAAACAGAAACTGTTTATTAAAAGCTAGTAAAATGTTATTCAATGTCAAGGACATTTCATTCAGTAACTTTACATGGCAAAAGTGGAAAATGATGACTAAATGAAGTTATGATTATAGTCATAAGTGAAGTGTGATAGAAGTTATTTACTTATAATTTTTACTCAAACTGCAAAATAACCGGTAGATACTTTCTTTCTGTGTAATATCTCTCAAAGCTTGTGGTTGTGTTTGAAGCAAAGGATAATGTGCAGTCCATCTGATTTATATACTGTACTAGTCATTTTTTTCTCAATGCCTTGAAAGAACCCCATTGAGTTCAAGGACACTACACGTAAGTTGCTTATCGATAAATGCCAAAATATTTCATTGTGTAAAAATACTACAATAATTTGTGTGCAAACCTTCATTATACATTTTGTTTTTGTAATTGGATGGATGCTTTACCATGTAAAAAAGAAAACTTTTTTTTAAAGAACAGTGATAGTTTATAGAATGAATGAATTGTGTTATGGCTTTTTTTATGTAATTGTGTTAATATTATCATAAACTATTATAAAACTGTATTTGTTGTAAAATCATTATGTACAATTTATATTCAAACCTTTTTTACTAACAGTGATTTCAGGTTTGAGTGGTAACAATATGTTTATGAAGTTCTGTATCACCCACACAAGTTTTTTAAAGTCATTTATGCACAGAAAGTTTTAATTTGCACTGAATCTGCAGTTTAAAGTGGAATCCGAACCACTATGTGCCTCCACCAGGTATCAAACAAAGGACCCCTTGATTACAAGGCCACGACATTACTATTACACCATCAGGGATGTTGTGGAGACCTTATCAAGCTTTAAGGAACTAGTGCAGGAACTCCCTTCACCTTCAAGCATGTGAAGCAAGGGGGTCAAGGTGTGTGTGTGTGTTCCCTCTTCATCAGTCTGTAAATTTCTTTTATTATACAGTAAAAGTTTAAGAAAAAGGTCACGAGGACAGATATATTGTAGTCACTGACACTTCTGGGTTGTAGCAATTCCATTGAAAGTTAATGGGGTTATTACAACCCAGAAGTGTCAGTGACTGTACATGCTGAAAAATGTTTGTGTCCATTTTGCAATAAAAGGTAAGGAACCAAAAAAACAAGGCTTTATAGTATTGGGGAAGAGAAGGTAGGCCGGTTGTCATTCAGTTGCCTTTTCCACTGACTGGCCTAAGTAACGCAGTTTCTTGTGACGAAGTATCAGCCTAGTGGAGGGTGTGGGCATTATTTCTCTCACTTATCGCACAAGACTCGACCTCCTGCCTTTTCTGCAGTTTTTCGGCTCTTGATCAACAATGTATTATTTATGCTAAGAGAACTAAACCTAACAACAAAGGTACTTAGCCTAACAATGAATTCTTTTCGGCAGGGAGGAGTTGGTTCAGTCTTGTGCAATGAGAGACGCTGGGCACTCCTACCAGTTCCTTTACATGCAGCAGGCATGTGCAGTGTATCCAGTAGGCTGCTCACCCATAAGTGTCAATGTGGTTAGCATTATGTGAAGCATTTAAAATTGGTCACAAAAATATTGACACGGGCCCAAATCATCATGAATGAAAGATGACCTGGGAACTGCACATTCCACGAGTATACTACATACCCTGTGAATGTGGGACACCATGTATATGACAAGCACCATTGAACAGCAGCAACCTGAACATCATTTTGAACGACAGACTGTTCAAACTAGAAAAGTCGGGGCTAGCAGAACGCAGCTTCGGCGAGGGCCACAGAATTTTATATTCGGACATCAAAATCATAGCTAAATGTATCTGTTACTGGGACAGAGGAGTAAAGGAAATCTTGCCTGAAGAACTGATCGGTGGGATACTGATTGCAGACCACCGATGAGCCATTACATTATGACCCACCTGCCTAATGAGCATTGGGGCACGACTAGGCCTTCGACTCCGCAGTCCCATGTGCCGCAGTGTTCGATGAACCATGTGCTATGAAACATTATCTTGGTCACCACTGTTGTACCTGTGGGTGATTTCTCACACTGTGGCCCTGTGGTTGCATGACAGCCACTGCTGGCCTCAGTCATCGATGAGCCGCTATGACCTGCTGTTGACACACGAGTGGACGACATGTTGTCGTTTGCCCATTGTTGCAATACTTTCGATACACTTTCACAACAGCAGCATGAGAGCTGCCAACAAGTTGCACCGTTTCAGAGATGCTGGTACCAAGGTGCCGTGCCATCACAATTTGACTATCAAACTGGGAGTGGCCACTTTTCCCATTCTGACACCGAAGACATTACTAACAGTGAGCCTGTAGACCTGCCCAATATATACCATGCTGCCAGCATGTCACTCCGCACTCCAGGCATGCTAAATGTTCCTGGGGCAGTGTGGTCATAATTCAATGGCTCATCGGTGTATGTTCCCCGGTAGTTTGATTTCATTTTGTGGACTTTGAATGGTCAGCTTGATCTGACGTGTGAAGTCTCGAGAGTGGGGGGTTGAAGCCACTAGAAAAACGAAGTTACAGCTATCTCCTATGCATTCCTTTATGCCAGGAAGGCACATAGAAAGGCCCCACATTCCCGATCTCGACCATAGTAGAAGTGTTGTGATCAGTATGATGCTCCAGCCACTTTCATCCTCGGGTACCTTAGAAGGTTTATCCTTGAACCAGTCCCGCCACTGGGTTAAGTCCAGTTTACCCTCATATAGGCTAATTATGATTGGACCTACAGTTTAAATCAGGATACTTAAGTCTAAACTTTAATTCTGCAGCAAAATTAATTGATTTTATAAAAAGGGCAAATTAAAAATTAAACAATGAAGGTTATAAAACACACACTTTATTCAAATATCTACATATAATACATGACAAAAATCTCAAAAGTATTATCTTTTTGTGTGTATATATATATATTATATAGAATGATATATATTTATAAAGCAGCACCACAATCTAAGCAAAATATTCTTCACTGCTGTTACATTTTGCCTGAATTTCTTTTTTTCATCATGGGTATCTAGAAAATCTAATTTCTTCAAGAATAGGCTTTGACACTGTTTACAGTAAGTACAATTCAATTTTATCTAATAATTATAAAAATTATAACAGTTGCCATGAGCACACTTACTTTCTATATGAATATGTGTGATTGATGTAACACTGAAAGCTTCCACAAGTGAAAGACTTTTAATGTAGTGCATAAACATAAAATTGTACAATTGTTATTAATATACAGTAGAGCCTCGATTTTACATTTTTGAGGGGACCAAGGCAAAATGATGTAAAATACAGGAAAATATAAAATTCCAGAAAATTTTATATTTTTGTTGGGACCATGAGGAGTGAAATGTACATGTATAATGAGGGGAAAATGTAAATTCGGGCTTTCACAAAAATTAATTATTAAATACTTTGGAAGCAAATGAAAATGAACAGGCTTTATGTTAAAATATTTTCAATATATTACATACATTTGATTTCACCTGGATATCTGAATATGCATACAAATAGAAAATTTTCTCTATTTTCATTCTAAACTTAAGAAAAATAGATTGTAACTAAAAACTAGGTGACAGTACACAAAGAAGTAAATGAAAATAGAAATCTATATATCACAGAGCAAATTAAAAAATACACATATTTACAATGGCATTGAAAATAGGACAAGTAATGGTCCTATTTTTATTAGCCTAAATATGTTCTACAAGCATGTAATTTCAAACAAAAAAAGAGCAGAAGAATTTTTTTGAGTAAAATAATGGAACAAACATATGAAGGGAAATGGACATGAAGATTTTTTTTAAAAAAAGGGGTATGGATATGTTCACTGCCCAGACAATCAGTTAACACTGAATCCATGTTGACATGTGGTAACTACATCAATTATGTAATTAGAAAGTTTTGTTAATGTATACATAAAGGAAGCACTGCTGTGTGAGATTAAAAAGATTAGTTGAAGCGAAAGGAGAGAAATATTGCTATTACAGTGGAACCTCTATTTTGTTTTGTTGGGACCATGATGAAAAAACTTTAAAATCTGGGAAAGATTTGTACCATTCATGATGAATGCACGGTTTGTATTACATACGTTACGTTTCGTGTGTGGCCGCGGTGGCTCAGTCGGTAACGCGTCTGACTACCATGCTCAAGGTCCCGGGTTCGATCCCCGGCCGGTTCAAATCCGGGAACTTTTCTAACGGTTGGAAGCGGCCCCGGCGCCCACCCAGCGTCGAATAACATGGGTACCTGGGGGAAACCCTGGGGGGTAAAGGCGGTCAGGGGCGTGGTGCTGATCACATCACCCCTACTCACGACCGGATCAAGAAAGTGTGGGGCGTTACCCCCACACCCCCTATACGCCTTCATGGCATGGTGCTATGCACAGGGGAACACTTTACCTTTTTTTTACCTTTACGTTTCGTGTTTCCGTGTTGCACAATTGATTTTTTTTTTTCAATTCAGGACTAAAAGGTTTGAATGTATAATGTGATAATCAAGAATTATTAAGGCTAGGATTTTGATGCTTTGGGGGGGGGGGGGGGGTGCATTTCTCACATGTTCATGGGTTTCACAACAAAAGCAGCTAAACAAAGCATCTTTGATAAGCCATTTTTGTCGATTTTGCAGGATATTGCATTTTAAGGAGGTTTCATGGTATTTAGTGCATTTTTTAAACAATTTTTAAAAACATTCTTACTTTTTTATCTTTTCATGAGCAAAGGGACATTTCGTAGTGTTTGTTTATTTTCTTAAAAAGAGGCCGCTTGTTTCTTGCCAGTACGAAAGTTTCAGAACTACTACTATGGTTCTAGGAAATCTGGTAAATCCTTCTTTCTGGGACTAGGAGATAATAGTGAAAAAAGTAGTAGCAAGCAATTTGGTAAAAGTTCATGAAAATGTGGGAAAGGAAATAACCAAGAAAAATATTCTGGTTTTGAACAAAATTGAAAAGCTTAGTATGCTATGTTCAAATGATGATGTTTTGTTTGAAGATTTTTTTTCTACTAGAGAAATACAAGGGGATTTGCAAGCTGACGACATAGTTTACTTCCAAGTCTTTGTTAGGAGACAATCAGCAGCCGCTTCGCTTTTACAACTTACATATGGTGTTAGTAATCCCAGCACAACAGCCCGTAAGGGCCAGAGCCTAGCTACTGACAGGGGCCACCTCTGGAGGTGGGAGGTCATCTGACCAGTTATGGGGTGATATACGGTCACCACAACAAACTCCTAGTCCTTGCAGGTTTCCATGACCGGGTTAAGCTGCTTGTTCATAGCTCCCCAATTTCCTCATGATGGTAAGTGGCCACCATCCCCATACATAAGGCCAAAATGTGAGGAGAAAAGTTGCTATGCTTCTTCCAGGAGACTGACCAGCACGTCCCGTAGCCGGAGTCCAAAGCATTATGCCTTAAAAAGCACAGCCACGATGCAGGACTCCCTATATATGCAAGTTAATTTTGTAAGCCATGAGGGAACTGCTGCACCAGAAAGAAGAAACTGACAAGTACCGGGTGTCCCACGTAAAACTGGCGCGCCTGTTCTGCATGAAAACACACATGGGTCAGTTTTACATGGGACACCCTGTAGAATAAAGTGATTTGTTTTGATGATCAATATCTGATATGATACTGATAAAATGTATACCTTTTACACATTAAATAAACAACATATAAGATAAACACCAAGAGGAAGAAAGTATACTGTGTACTTAGCATGGTGTGATATACAGTGTGTTCCATAAAGGCATGTTCAAAAGTTGAAAAGAGAAAAGTCAACATAGATCAAGAAATGCATTGTTTTATATTTGCAGGCACAGGAAAACCACTGCAAATATTGGTTCTTATACAGAATCCCATATCAGCCAACTGTACCACAATTTGGGAGAAATAAATTAGAAGGAATTCCTTTTTGTACTACTTTCTTCTGCATTTATGGTAAAATTCTCTCTATTAAATTATATTTTTCATCTCTGCAACACTAATTTGAAAGAAAAAAAATTATACATTGCAATGAGCATAATCTTTTCTGTGACTAAATCAAATACATTAAATTAACAAAAGAATAAAGACTTTAGTGGCTAAAGACTACAAACCTCTACTTACAAGACTACAAGCTACCGCATAAATATATGTGCATATATTTACATGTTCATAATGTACTAACGTTATATCACAATATTCTTTTTGTCTTTGCTTCCTTGTCTGCAACAATGTGGAAAGCACTATAATAATTCTGCGAATGTTACTGTAACACAGAATAAGTTACTTCTCCCTAATCGACTACATTCACATTTGTTGTAGAGCTCTATAGACAAACAATGGAAACTACCAGTGGCGTATTCTGAAAATATGTCCTGGTTTACCGCAACAATTCTTATTTATTGTAAGCGCCATCTAGATTAATTAGATATAATGGAAGTAAAATAGCAAAAACAGAAGTCCGGCAACTTTGAATTTTCCGATTTCTATTTTTTCATAAAATCTCCCCTTTTAACCTAAAATTGAACACAGATTTCCCTGCTTCCCTTCACTGCCTCTGCCAAGTGTAGCACAGAAAGCAGGAAGGAACAAGCAGTGTTCTCCTGCCAAAGCTGTTTCCAGCGGTGGAACTGACCAACCAAGCTGCTTCTATAAATAGCCACTCGGCTCTCTCGCCTTCCCTGCGTACAATCGGGGAGGAAACCGGGTCGTCAAAAGGGTGCTATGGAGAACGATCAGTGGTGTACATGAACCAGTCTTGAAGTTCTTTAAATAGTTTACTTAAATTTTGGTTTAGAAGCTTATTTTAATATTCTGCATAATACAAGACACACTCAAATGAAAATCTTAATTTGTTTTTTGTTTCTTATCTAGTAGATTTGTCTGTAGGACAAGTTTGCTGCATTTTAACACAGACCTATTGCTGATCTACATACAGTGTGTGACTAAATAACTGTACCACTTAACACAATGGAACGTAAACTGTGTTTTAGGTGATATGTAAACAATTATACCTTTTATGTACGCATTGCTTGCATTATAGAATTATTTTCCTGTAGTTTACGGTTATTACAAGCATAAGAAAACAGTTTTTCTTTGTGACGTTTCAGGAGAACACACGCTCATTTAATCAGACATTTATTTTCATTTTGACTAAAGATACAGTTATAACAAATGGTTAGTAATTTTTTAAACAAAAAGAATCCATTATATAATGGATGTTGTCAATGTTATATTGTTGTAATATAGCAACTTAACTGTGAAAAAAGCAGTCTGTTTTATTTTTATTTCAGATTTTTTTTAAATTATGAATCCCAAATATCATCAGGAAATTCAAATTCATCATTGTTTTCACAAAGTCTCTTGATGTTTTCTGTTACATTAAATTTTAAAAATGGTGGCTTACTCCATTTGTGAAAAAGAAAACTCCATACTGGATCTATGTTACCATTTTCATTATTTAATTTATTCCAGTGTTCTTCTGCAATGAATGAAGCTTCCCAGACATTCAACTCTGTGTTTCCCATTATTCTTCTCTTTTTAATCAAATGCTTCTCTTCGATGATATGATTTGACAAACCTGTTCTTGGGTTTAGATTTATAATGTCCAAATCGTGTTCGTGCCATGAATGGTAACATAGATCCAGTATGGAGTTTTCTTTATTATTACAACACAAATGACACACATAATTTGGTATGCCACCCCTTACAGGTGGCAGCCATTTGCACACAGACGTCAGAGACACCTGTTGGCAGAGAGTGGTGTGAAAGACAGCAGTGCAAAAATAACAAAAAAGAAATGCACCAAGGAACAATCCCAGGTGCAATTTGGCAATGGCCATTGTTTTGCACATTATTACAATGGCAATTTAAACATATTTCAATATTCCCCTCATTTTTAGTGGTGGTGTAGTTATTTTGTTACAGACTATATGTATTTTCAACTTTGAGTTAGTGCTTATATACCTTAAGAAGAGTAAGTCTTTGGTACCCACGTGCAGTTGCCTATGAGCCACTGCGAAGGCCTTTCCTGCGAACTGAGGCCATTGTCAAACTTTCTCCTGCATTAGTAAACTTGATGGTGTCGTAAGCATGCACAGAGATATTGAATTTTCATTTGCCAAGAAATTTCTGTAAGTTTTAGGCTGACAGAGGGCAAGAACACACTCCTCTCTACTGGTGCAAGTATAAGAGGTGCCATCTTTAAAACGACAAAAATGACGTTTAGAAGTTCACTTCATTAGTGTTGCAGCCTTGAGGTTGTTTTGTAAATAACAGTTGATACTTCATGTAAATTCAAGCTGTATACAGTCTGCCTTATATTTTTTATTAAACTTCTGAGTTTTCATTTTAATCATATAACATATAATGAGCAATTACACATACATTAAAGCTAAAGGTATGAAAATATATGACAAAGTTGGTTTACCAGCGGCAAACGCAGTAACACAGAGAATACGCCACTGAAAACTACTGAATAACAATGTGTTGTGTGCAGCGAATGTGAATCACACATTTAGGTATCAGGAAGACATGCCAAGGTAGAATAGCTTCAACTACCAATATTTTCGTTTCTCTCATGTAGGTAATATCAAATGACTAGGCACTTTAAAACTAACGTTCTCCTACTCAGTGTATGTAAATGTTACCCCTTGAACTCCATGTTTTTCTCGCATGCAAACACACTGACTCAATATCTGTCTTGGAACAACAGCAAGAAATAATTAATATAATACCTAGTACAACTCGGATGATACAGATAAATGTGAAGAAACATACAGGACAAATACATTCCACTGGAACCTGCCAAACTTCTAACAATGACAAATACATTCTTTGCATGCTCATTTGCTGTTCTTGTTTACACAATATAACACTTACTTCATAACATAACTAGGGGTGTGCGGGATCCTGAAAAGTCGGGATCGGGAAAAAAATTTCCCGTCCCGACTTCAGCAAATGACTTCCCAACTTTTTGGGATCCTGCGCAGTCTGGAAATACTGAATAAATAGTCATTAATTCTCGACGTTTTCTGCATTGTATGTCAGGAACTTTTTGGAAATTGTTCTTCCATTTCTGGTACAGTCACAGACACTGCCGGCTTGTAATGAATACATTGACTTTCAATGGAATCCGTTTCAAGCCGACAGTGTTCGAGACTGTACAAAAACTAACAATCACTTAAGGTGAAAATAACATGTAGAATTTGAGATTTTCAGAGCTTCAGAAAATTTCGAACATTTTCCGTTCCGAAAATTTCCTCTTTTGTCGGGAAATTGCAAATTTTCCCCATCCCGAATGTCGGGACTTAAAAAATTTCCCATCCTGACCCAAAAAATTCTGTCCCACACACCCCTAAACATAACACTACATGACAACGTATCAGTGTTATCTACAACCATTATACTACAATTTAAAAGATCGAACTGTCATAAAAAAGTATTTGACAAAATTATCAAACTGCAAGAAGTCACAAAATCATTGTAATTCATCCTCTAACAAACGATATTTACAAAATTCGACTCAAAGACTCTTTTAATGTACAGTATTGGGTGTTTCATAAATACTTGAGAGGTTACAAATATTTATTGCAAGTAAAGTATTGAACTCATGTTAATAAAAGCAGTCCAGAACAAACGAGGAACTCAGTTTTTTTTAACACATACAAATGTTCAATGTATGCACCACAGGTAACATGGCATGTATCAACACGATAGTCTACTTCTTGCAACATTCGCATCAACATGGGCCTGTCGATAGTGTCTATCACTACGATGATACGATCCCTTAGTGCTGCGATGTCACATGGCATCGGTGTGACGAATACAGTCTTCGATGAAACCCCACAAAAGAAGTCACATGGTGTAAGGTGCCATGATGTAGGGGACCAAAACATTGCACAAAACTATGGGAGTGATTTGAGTGTCACCTAGTGGCACGGATATGAACTCTCAGCTTAAGAGTGGCCTGGAGGTTGGCATGAAAAGAGTTTTCCTGCCCCGGCGCGATACAGAGACACCTAGCGACATACCAGGGAACTAGCAATTCTTCTCGCTTGTGTCCTAAACTACAAGAGGAAGAGCACAGGCCGGGGGGCAGAGGACCTCCCCCCTGCCTTCACCAACCCCTCTCCTTTGTGATCGCTGCGAAAGGGCGCCACCTGTTTCATTTCATTCTGGTTCCCGCTTCTTTCAAGATTTCTCCACTGGCAAAATATTCACTGCAAGGGAAGTGGCAACGGCAAACAGTCAGGACCTTCAGAAATGAGATTTGGATTGAATAAATGTTGTTGATTACAGTGGCTGCTATAATTATGTGGAATTTCTCTTTGTGCGGTTGAGATTATAAATTGATAGTAAAGAAGGAGGTAGAGATTATCAGTTGAAAGTAACAACGAATCAAGTAAGAATAACTAATTGAAAGTACGCTGTGTAAATGTATAGCATACCAGTGGCAGTGATAACAAGGCAGAGGCATACTAGTCGCCATTTTCTTTTTTTCTTTTCTTTGTAGGGGGTTTCGTGTTGATACAAAATTTGTATCTAATAGTAATAAGCACAAAAATAGTAACAGTTATTATTTTAACTACTACGAACAGTGCTGATAATAATTCGAGATGGACGGGAGCGAGACTATTTCGAATTTAAAGGAAAAAGTCTCGGATATGTGGAATGACCTAGGGATAATCAGAAGAGGCGAAAGACAAACCAATGGAACAAAATGTACAACTACAGTAGTAGCAATGATGTAAGGTAACGAATAGGTAAACATTGAACTTACAGTATATGTATTACCCATCTTAAAAACAGCTCAAACGTATTTGAAACTTTCTACATGTTATCATTTTGTATCATTATGACACATGCTTTCTCTCGAACTAATATTTATTGTTGTTAATTTCCTTTCTCGTTGCACAAATGTTTATTGCTCTTTTAAATTCTAGAAATATTTTTAATGTTATTCGTAATACCTTTAATTTGCTGCGTGATTTTTGTGTTAGTTAATATTAAGACCTATTACTGATGATGTCACATAATAGTGACTCACCTGTATGTATATATCTTGTAAGACCTGATGCTATGGTAATTATGGACTGTGTTTAGTTTTTACCTTTGGCTTTCGCACCCCTCAGGATAAGTCACGTATCATATCTGGTCATCTTGCTCCGAAATAACTACAAGTATTACGGTCACAATGGCAGTCTTACGGATGACGTCAAGATGGAATGTTTACTGGAATCCGAACAATTGAAATGTAACACCACCGAGAGTGTAGATACATTGATTGATTGGTTGATTATTTTTCGTCGCTTTCTGTTACTTTTGGCTAATCACGACATAAAATGGTGATTACATGGAATTGATGAAGGGATACTCGCAAAGAACATCCGTGCCCTGGCAACTTATAATCCCCACCTCCCCATTTCTTTCAATTGATAATACGCACCTCTCCATTACTATCATGAGTGAATATATTTTACAGTATTTTTCAATAGCTGTTAACTCGACATAAATCTTCTTTACTGAATTGAGTTGATTTTTGTTATTTAGCGTCGCTTTCCCGTCACTTTTGGCTAATCGCGACGAGTTTAAAATCCTTTTTACACCACAGTAAACTATCTTATGAACATGGACGTCCGCAGGATCTTTTCCAGGGCACGGGGGGGGGGGGGGGGGGGGGGGGGCAAAGAAGGCAGATTTTCCCTATGATAGTGATGCCCGCTCAAAAAAGCATTATTTCAGTCTGAAATTATCACGCTCCTTAAACACAATTATAATGAGTAACATAAATTACTGTGATGGAAATTAAATTATCTGTGAAAGATATATATATAATTATTATGTGGACATTCATTCTCCCGTAGGGGGGACATGGCCCCGCTTGCCCTCCCTTCCGGACTCCCATGCTTATGAAGGTACAGGAACTTTTTTCCTAAAGAGAAAATAAACTGAATAAATAACAAGTAATAGCTCTGTCATTGACAGCTAGCACTAAGTTCCTCTGCTTGAATGAGAAATGGATATTTCTTGCATGCTTTAGTGTATTAAATTTTATATGTATGTAAAGCAGAGGAAATATACCATCTTGCGTGAATAATATATTGTTAATTTCATACAGTGTTTATCCTCTGCATATGTTTCTAATTATACATTTTCGTAGTTGAAAATTACACGTTTGACACGTCTGTATTTGTATTTTATTTTCTGCTTCTGCCACATTTGACAATTAGCGACGAGGAGGATGAATGAAGACACGCACGCACTCACTCACTCACTCACTCACTCACTCTCTCTCTCTCTCTCATTCGCGAAGATGGGAGGGAATGAGTGATGATATGAAATTGATGAAAGAACACCCCCCCCCCCCATGCCCAGGCCTGGATTCGATTGATTGGTTTCAAACTGAAATTTCAGTCCAAGTAACGATAGTATGATCTTCGAGATGAGCACTATACGTGTTACAAAGTACTCTTAAAAAATCCCCAGTGAATTGGTCAAAATAAATTGACAGAATTTCGAGGAGAGGTCGAGCCGCTGTAAGACCACACCTTACGCCAATATACGTAAGTAAACCCGTGGCGCAACAGCCCGTGAAGGCAAGGGCCTACTCACTCACTCACAAGGGCCGGCCTCACTCGCACACCAATCAGTTACAGGGTGACGTGTGGTCAGCACGACGAACCCCCCAATTGTTGTTGAAGGTTTCCCCAATCTCCTCAACAGGTCCTATAGACCAGCCATGTCAAACTCAATTCGTGAGTAGGGCCGCATAACGATAATGTCAAAACTTTCCGGGTCACACATCTAGAACCCCAACACCTTGAAGTCCAGAAGTAAGTGGTTCGACCCAACGGTGCCGGGATTCCAGTGATTATTATTGCAGCATCGATATGTAAATTATATATAGACCTCCCCCCATATTTTCTCATGGTTATAGTATTTTACATGTTACTTTCGAGTATAAATTGGTTACAATTGTGCAAAATTTTTTGCAAGAAACTGTTTGTGTGCAATTATAGTTTCGTTTCGCACAGATTTGACAGTTTTTTTTTTAACAAGCTTCTCAAAAGTCTGCAATAAGTTTTTTTTTGTGAGCATGAAACTCTTAATTCAGACAACAAATATTTTGTCAGTCATTCTTGATCATTCGGCAAGGCTGTTTCATTAATCTTCATTATGGAAAACAACTTTTCACCAAGGCAAGTGCAACCAAAATTAATAACATTTCTACAGCAAAATAGCTTATTCGAGGATACTGCTATGGGAGATATGAGAAAAATCAAGGATAACCCACCTCGCGACATTTATTTTTCAATACGAGTTGCACTGCAATTCAGTAAGTTCCGTTCGAACGCAGGACTTGCACACACATCATCAAAAGAAAAGGGAGCAGAGCAGAACAAGAATATTGCCCTTCCCACCCTCTGAAGTCTTGAAACCTGTTTCCAAATTCATCACGTAGTATTTTTAATGTGGACAAATATTACTGCCATACCTGGTATTCCTGAGAAGTTGAGAAGGACAAATTATAACTTTATTAAAGAAGTTTTAATGTAACGGAAGACTGTAACTTTGCAAAATGGCCTCCACTTCCTTCAAAATATCAGCCCTTGTGTCACGGGGAGGAATCATTCAAGTAGTTTTACTGTCATATCGAGATGAGAATCGCATCCACGAATGAAGGGAGCTAACCGAGCTAGCTCGCAGACGTTTGTAATTTCACATATTGTGAGCGAAAAGGCAACAACACGAACAAGTTTTGCTTTCAATTGTTCGTTGACTAAGTTATCAATCCTCTCCTCAACTGTATTTCTGATTTTTTTTATATTTTTTTTATTAGCGTTGCTTTTCTGCCACGTTTGGCTAATGGCGACGATGAGGATGAGTAATGGTATGATGAAATTGATGAAGAGACACATACAAAGAACACCCATGCTCAGGCCAGGATTCGAACCCGCAACCTCTGGTGTCGCAACGGGCTGTGCTAACCACTCTGCCACAGAGGTTGGCAAATTTATTTCGTGATATAGAAATACTTCTGGATGAATAAACTTTATCAGGGTACAAATTTTCTACGCTTTTCACTATTCACTTCACAACAAAAGTAAGCATTTCACTTGAAAAATCCACATTCCTCGTCTATAGTCCTTTTCTTACTCCCACGAAGTTTGGGCAGCCATATGGTTCTCTGAAACTTTTACAGAAACTGACTTTTCTTCCAGGTAAATCCTTGAAAATCAAGAAACAAACTCATAGGCGACAGAAAGTATGCACGCTGCCCTCCCCCAGCTGGCAAGATATTTTCGTACTTCAGAAGTAACATGTCCATCAGCTTGCTTAGTTGACACAACATCTACTCTATAATGGAATGTATACCTGTGTAGGGAAAATTGGTCAATGTGTTGAAGTTTGGATGAGTCTGGTCTTGTATCACGAAAAAAGAGAAAACGGGATAACTACAAATGTATAGATAATTTCAAGCATGAAGTGTTAAGTGGGGCCAAGGCGGGCCGCATTAACGGATGCTGGGGCCTACATGCGGCCCACGGGCCGCGAGTTTGACTGGCCGAAATATCAGGAGAAAAGTCGTTACGCTTCTTCCAGGAGACTCGAACATGAGCGCGTCCCGTAGCTGGAGAGCCCAAAGCATAACGCCTTAGACCGGACGGTCATGATGCAGGACAGCAGGCCCGTATGCAGAATTTTTTTTGGGGGGGGGGAGGGGAATGCTCATCAGCAGCTGCTATGTAAGGGCGAAAAAATGAGGGAACCCCTGAAGATGAGTTTTTGTTTCCTAATTTTGATTTGGCAAAGGGGAGCTCTCTCACTGCACCAAGCGCCGTCAACCATATGCCGGTCGTTTGAGTATCTTGAGTTTGAGTTTCTGTAAGTCTTCTTTATGTATAGATAGGCTAATCTACATTTATAGTGGGATTGAACTATTGGGCGTCCACCAGGTACCAAACTCGGGACCTTTTTTGACATTACGAGGGTCATCTTTACCATTACGCTATAGGGGAGGCAAAAATATCTGAAACTAAGAAGACATTTTGAATGGACATGTAGAATGTAGGAGGCAGGGTTCGCGCTGAAAAGGAAGAAGACGGAATTCTCCCTCCCCTTTCCTAACCTGTACATCTCTAATGTAATTCTCAACCAAGCCAAGAGTCTTGTCTAGTGTTGCCCACGAGACGAGACTTTGGCCTGTCTCGTCTCGTGGAAATGCTGTGAAATGCTGTCTCGTCTCGAAAATATTCGTTTGTCTCGGGACACATGATCAATCTCATCTCGTCTCGAATTTTTAAAAGCCTGTCCCGTCTCGTCCCGTGGGCAACACTAGTCTTGTCCTTCTACATTTTATGTCACTTTTGTTATTGTTATGGATTTTATAGGTAACACGTAAGTAAGTAAACGTAAGTACAATTTTTAACTTTCCTTTTTTATATTATTGTTATGGAGAATTCAAATTAATAATTTGTCTTTAAATCTCAAGTTAGCAAGTCAGCCAAAATTATGTTTTTATACTAAATTTTAGATTAATTGAAGGTTTGCAAAGAAACAGTAGACCTTTTCATGATCCTTCCACTCCAAAAACAAATGTTTTGTAAGAGTCACATCAAGTTTATGTTTGGAAATAGTGAAGTTCTAGGAACCACACACACGCACACACACACATATATGTAAGCAACAACGATAGTAGGCTATTGTAATTTGGAGAGGATATGATTTGTGAGCGGAACAAGCATGGGAATTTAACGAAGTTCCTTTGCGAATCATCAATTATGTGTGTGTGTGTACACGTATTTCCTATTTCCGTTGACTCACAAAGTACTACATGTGAGGTAAAACTATCGAAATGTAAAAAGAGGAAGCGCTACCACCCTCCCCGCCTTTTCTACATTTTATTCAAATCGAACACCAGGCACGTATCGAGATATATATTTCGGAGGGGCGTCCTAACGTAATGTCTCAAAATAATAATATTAATAATGTTAAATTAAAATAAGTATAATTATATTAAATTAATTAATATACGTATTTTTATTACATTAATAGATAAGAAGGCGATATAACAACAGTGATACAGTATTCATTATCTAGCTTTCGTGTAGTTAAGGTCGGCAAAATTTGTAAATAAATAGAAACTGCCCTGGCAAGGAAATTAATGCCAAATAGATAAAGAATATAATATTTGTTGAGTATGAAAAAATGATGTTAGATCCAGTTGACGAAAGTAAAATTCCTGGTAATATTTTGCATGTTATTATAAGTAGTAATAATTCTTGCATAAATCTTCTTTGGTACTGTCATTCAAAGTCGCATTGCTTTCCAATATTTTTGCGGAAATAAACAAATTGCGATTAGACAACAACCTTATTTTCATTACTTAATTGAAGTTATTTTATGATCTCATTATTTAATTTTTGTACTTGGTAAGTCTTTCGGGGGGAGGTTGGGACTCCTGGACCCCCCTGAATACTTCCTTCGCGGTAGGGATCGAGATAAATTTACTGTGTCACTGGTTCCAATTCACGGTAAATATGCTCTGCTTCTCTACACTCAAACATACACAAACTCATGGCCTTCCTGCTTTCTTGGTTTCTTGCCTGGGAAAGAGGCAATAAATCAAGCTGTGACAGCTACGGGACCTTCTGATGAGGGGACGGAACCCAGCTGTGCAGAGGATTCAAACACCCGCGCGAAATAGCCCTCCCGTCACCCTGGGGCAATTTTCGAACAGAGACATCTAGTGGCCAAGTGGCGAACTATGATGAATGAAATTCGGCTGAAGCGGCCGTATCTTTCGCCGTCGATAATACATGACATTTTTAAACAATTATTTTGGGCTGTGCAAGTGACTTTTGAAAGAAAAGCCCTCCCTAGCTCAGTCATAAAAGGATTGAGCATTACGTTAGTATGCATCATAATGGCCATTTTCGTTGGTGCTACCCACAAATCCTATAACCATTCTGTGCTTATTTACGTATTTCCTTATGGGAAATAAAAAAAAAATAATGGAATTTGTGCACATTTAACGAACTGAAATTGCATAAATGTGTCATGTACTCAAAGTTTCATAAACTAAGTTCACATCCACTGCGCGTTTTCCGTCAAATTTTTGCCCTAAAACGTTATATTCAACAAAATGAAAAAAAGCCCATGTTAAATTTAAGCGCTTTCCACGGCGACCTTCGCCAAACTCCACCTCCCTCTTAACGAAACATGCACGCACAAACTGTTTGCATTCCTATCGTGTTGATGCATGCAGTGTCACCCATGGTGCATACATTGAACATTTGTAGGTGTTGAAAAAAACTGTTTTGAGTTCCTTGTTCGTTCTGAAATATTTTCATTTACGAAAATTCAATAGATTACTTGCAATGAATTTTTGTAACCCCTCAATAAATTATGAAACACCTGATATTTTTAATTCTTACTAAAATTATCAGTAATAATACAATTAAACCAGTCACAAAAACGTTTTTGGCAACATAGATATTAAATAACAGGAATTTTATTATAAACTTGATGGAGATTTATGGACAATGAAAATTTATATTTCGGGACTCAAAATGGATCCTTAGCAACATGCCATAAAGGTGTTGTGACGATCGAGCAGTATGTGCTTGCACAATAGCTCGTACAACATGTACCATAGAAGAGCAATGAAACGTTACTCGTTTTTTGTGATCAGGGGGAGTGAAACCTTCTGAAATTTACAGCAGAATGAAAGTTCAGTACGGAGACAACTGTTTAATTCAGAGGAGAGTGTATGGGTGGAAAGATTTAAAGATGGAAGACGAAATGTCAGTGATGAACACCAGAGTGGGAGGCCAGTTTCCATGACAACTGAGCAGTGGAACAGTAAATTGACCAGCAAATCTGTTAATTTAGTACAGAAGGTTTCACTCCCCCCTCACCACAAAAAACTAATAACACTTCATTGCTTTTCTACAGTGCAAGTCAACTGTTAAGCGGCCATGTTGTACGAGCTACTATGCAGGTGCATACTGCTCGATCATCATATCATCTTTATGGCATGTTGCTAAGGCCCCATTTTGAGTCCCGAAAAACAAATTTTCGTGTTTAGAATAAAATTCCTGTTATTTAACGACTTACCCTCATAATAATGGACAATAATGGTTCTTAAAGAACATTTATTAATATTAGTAGTATATTTTATGGATATATGGATTATTTATCTGCATCATGTCATTTGGTATAACAACATCCTTGCGAAAGCAATATGGTCTACTATTGTGGGGTTTCAGTGACATTTGGTATCTGTTGGTTGCAACAATGTTTGTGCGACTGCTTCAATTTAATTTTTAACGGTTCATACTTTTCCACATAATCGTTGTGTAAAAATTATCAATCACTACAAATTCACCATTATTATTCAATCTATTCTGCCAGTAATTGCACAAACACCCTGCAAAAAGGCTACCTGGACCAGATACACTTTAATAACATGAATTTCAAATACCTTTAAATTCAGGCCGAAACAGGAAATTGTGGAACACCTAATTTCAAATACTGAAATTCAGGCCCAAACAGGAAATTGTGGACCACTTAATTTCAAATATTGAAATTCAGGCCCAAACAGGAAATTGTAGACCACCTAATTTCAAATACTGAAATTCAGGACCAAACAGGAAATTGGGGACCACTTAATTTCAAATACTGAAATTCAGGCCCCAACAGGAAATTGTGGACCACTTAATTTCAAATACTGAAATTCAGGCCCAAACAGGAAATTGTGGACCACCTAATTTCAAATACTGAAATTCAGGACCAAACAGGAAATTGGGTACCACTTAATTTCAAATACTGAAATTCAT
The DNA here is from genome assembly GCF_977018435.1 of Lepisma saccharinum. Taxonomy (NCBI): domain Eukaryota; kingdom Metazoa; phylum Arthropoda; class Insecta; order Zygentoma; family Lepismatidae; genus Lepisma; species Lepisma saccharinum. The sequence continues at coordinate 7,520,372 of NC_139246.1, forward strand.
GCCCAAACAGAGGAAATTGTGGACCACTTAATTACATGGCAACGTAAGAAGTTTTCACTTGCATCACCTACTGTCCATTTATAGGACAGTTACAGGATTGGCTGGGCCTTTGGTCGGTGCCAGAGCAGCTGTTTTTGATCTTACTCTCCCTTCGAAAAACCGCTATGACATTCCAAAATCTGAAAAATTACATGTATTTAGAATTCCTTCCAGAGCATTCACGTTTATCTGCACGTTTGCCTTTGCTGTTGTCTATGTATTCTCAATAGTTTTGTGGCTACGTTAGTCTATTAAACTATTGATAATATCTAAGCAAAAGTAAACCACATGAAGATTCATGTGAATGCTCTAGAAGGAATTTTAAGCTGATATAATTTTTCAGATTTTGGGATATCATAGCAGTTTCTCAAAGGGAAAGTAAGATCAAAAACAGCTGCTCTGGCACCGACCAAAGGCTCAGCCGATCCTTAAGTAGAGGAGAAAAGTAAACAATCACTAATGACCTTACTTTTAAATGCATTATCCGAAAACCCTCCAGTTACATTTGAACTGCAAGGCGTTATCATTGTCTTTGCTATGATGGTACTTTGATGCCCTTTCCCAATAGAGAATAACTGGAATAATAATAATAATTAGAAATATGCGATTTTATCACATAAATAATCAAGGACTACTATTTGTTGAAATGACACATTAATGTTGCAAATTATAATGACCGATATGGAGACATTAAGGTCTCAATTACAATAACATAAAAACACTCCGATAAACATATGGTTCAATTATTTCTCTTGTAGTCTACAATTATTAGTAAAGAGGGGATTTTAAGGTGGAAACTTATGGTCAGGAAAGTGGGGACAAAGGTTCTGAAAATGTTTTCAAAAATATGCTGATAAAATGCCTTTATTTATTGATTGATTTAGTTTATTTTACTTCGCGTTTTGTGCCTCTTGGCTAATTTACGAAGAGGGGATGAGTGATGAAATTGATGAATGGACATTCACAAACAACCAAGCCCGAGCGGGATTCGAACCTGGGACCCTTGGCGTCGCAGCACGATGTGCTAACCACTCGGCCACAGGGTCCGGTTAAATGCTTTCATTCAATGGTCTCTTTTTCTGCGCCTTCTGTATATAATGCACGCGGACCGCCTAGAGAACTGTGGACCTTCCGAATAGGTTTCGTTGCAGTTTATGTTTTCTCTCGTGGGTCTTGCTACATTATCTTGGGAAGTATTGGGGCAGCAATGATTGTATTATACCGTTTTATAGCTCTCGTTGTGCTCTACAAAATGGGACTATAGGATTTTATGTAGCTGCTCAAGAAGAGTGAAAAATTATTTATTTCTTTGTCCAATTTCTTAACAAAACCTGAAAAAAAGGAAGGGAAAATATGCTGAAGCATGGTGAGGGGGTGCAAAGGGGATACATGTGCTAATCTTACAAAAAGATGCAACAAAGTGTGTTCATTTTACTTGATTGCATGTCCTAAAATATACATCTCAAATGATCAGCATGAAAACTGCTATATTTTTGGAATCCGTTCCCTAATTAGAAGCGTAAAAACAGAGTCTTTGGTTGTGACATTTCCGAACACATGCTCCCTTCATCATCATTATTACGTATGGTTGATTTTTTGGTGCAGTTTTTGTTCACTGATATGTAACCACCACTTTAGATACAATATAAAAACAAATGTTTTGACAATCTTTTTGTAATTAACATGCCATAACATTGGTATTTGTTGTGTGGGAAATAATAGAAAATAACTTCCACATAATCATAGGCAATATAACCTACAGTTTGAAATACTAATATATAAGCACAATGAATGTATAATTTTTGGTATACATATTTGGAAGAAAAGTATGCTAAAAATAAAAATGCAAATTTTGGGAAAATAAGACCGAAAAGTAAAGTTTGTTTTAAGTATATTTTATGTGTGGATAGGTTAATCTGGACTGGACCTACAGGTTATAGTGAAATCTGAACCACTATCAGATATGGAATTGGACCACTTGATTACAAGGTGACAATGTTACCACTACATCATTGGGGGGTCCTCATGAGTGAAGTGATAAAACGTTCCAGCAACCAAATTTCTGATGTCATATGAAACCCATTACTGTAGCCAGCATTACAGAACTTATTTTAATGGCACTTGGTGAGGATGAATTACAAGTACTTTCTGTGAAATCTCAAACTGCTACATAAAACTTATATCTACATACGATAATCTACATCTCAAAACATTATTTGGAAAACTACAGATCAACTAATATTCAAGCCCGATTGAACCAGAATTTACAATTTGCTTTTCGATTCATTTACGTTTGGTGAAATGAGTTAACTTGGCATTTGTAAGTAACGACATCTGATTTGTTCTCTGTACAACACAATGTCACTTCAAGTAGACGAAGTGCTTGAAGTGGAAGGATGCAGGGGGTGCTATCCCCTCCCCCCCCCCATTGTCTCCATGTTGATCTATACAAGCATTGCTGGCCATACCCGTTAACTATCCAAGCTATAACTCAACTCCCGAGAGCACTATAAAAGCAGTTATCAACCTGCCTCAGGAGAAGCCAACAAGAACACAAAGAGGCTGCCAAGGGATCGATATCGGGTTGATAAGGCAAGTATCCCTCCTTCCCATCCCCAGACTCGACTAAGCTTCTCCCCAACCTAGAAATTTCCACTCCAAGCACTAAGTAGATGGGTATCTTTTTTTAACAACGCATACCTTTGAGCATCTTCGGAACATGTTATCCCCACTCCCTCTTCACCAAATCCATTTTTTTTAAATAACTTGATTTAACACATGAGTAAAATCTTTTGTTATCCACATTAGTAGATGAGCTAACAACAAATGTAAATTAAATATAATTACTTCGAGCGACCAAAGTGGAATACTGTAAAATACCAGTGTATCGTTTTCTTAAGAAATTTCTAAGAATATTACATTGTGTTGTACATGGTACAGTGAAATCCCGAATTTACATTTTCCCACTTCATACATTTCTTACCCCAATGAAAAAAAATGTTACATGTTTTGCACATTATACGTGCTTTATTAACAGTCCTGTGAAAGATATAATCATCATTTTTCCATCTCCCTTTCCCTGTGTATATAACAGATGTATCATTTAGCAAGTGCATATTCTTAAGTATAAAAGGCCTTGGGAGTCATCCAATGGAAACAAGTACTAATGAATAAAACAACAAACAGAAAAAGTGATAATGGTTCTATTCGAAAGATTCTAATGAAAAGCATAAAAGGTGATAAGGTGTACATGGATGAGAGCATATTTGGTGCCTTCAAAAACTCAGAAAAATCTACTTTCTGATTAGGCTTTACTTGAAATTGGATGGTGACTGGATAAGTAACTCAGTCGTGTATGTAATAAAATTTCTCTACTTTTTTTGTATTTCTTTTTAACCAATTGATTGGAAAGTGATTTTTAGATTAGCTCTATTATCTATCTCCCATAGTATGAGTGCATTTTTAAAATTTCACACATTTAATACTATTCTATTTTTTATGTAGACATTCTTGTTAGGAAAACAAGTAAAACAAAAACCTGACAAATAAAGGTAATAAATCCATCAAATTAGGTTCATTTCTGAAGAAAAAATATGAATGGAAAATTGTCTTTTTGACATAATACACAGTCCACCTTATGACCACAAAATGACTTAGCTTGTGTAATTTTGGCTTTCATATACAGGATATCCAAGAAGAATCTGTCCCATTTTGACAGTCTAAGAGCTGAACAAAAGAACAGTATGATTTTAAATTTATAATTCAATATACAGTGGAACCTCAATTTTACATTTTTCAGGGAACCTAGAAGAAAGAACGTAAAATGCAGAAAAATGTAAATTCCAGGAAAATTTCTTTGCATTTTGCTGTACTGGAACCATCAAGATTGAAATGTATAATGAGGGGGAAAAGTTAAAAATGGGATTTCACTGTATTTTTCTATCTCATTAAAGTCAAATAATTACAAAGTTACCGAAGCTGGAGCGATTAAAAACACACCTTAGTTAACATTATTTCTCATACGCCCTACTACGTTTTCACAACTTGAATCTGAGAATGTGTTTGCGTCTGAAAACACTGATACTGTCACACTCTTTATTTGAAAAATTAATTACCCCAGACGAAGCATGTAATGTGTCAGCTCAACAAAATCATAGCATACCTCTTCTGGCTACTTGCGCCATGTGAAGATAAAGTATTACATTCAAGCCAACTGCATTCAATTTAGAAGCCAACTCATCAACAAAGCATTTTTAAATATTTATTTTCTCAAATAAGAGTACTTTTTTATGAGCCAATTTGAAATGAAAGACTACACGAAGATAAACAAAAGTCCTTTGTTATATAATATATTTCGCCACCCTAGTTCTATTTCATCTATTTCCCCAAAGAGTATTTTAAAATAAGTCATTATATTTAAAACAATTGCACGGAAAATGTCATTTTTTATGTTATGCAGAGTTTACATGAAAAATATTTAAATGTTAAAAAATGTCTTGTTTTGTACATGGCATGATTTTGAAAATGGGCAAAGAGGCTAAGAAAGTTTTAAAAAGTTGCAATTTGAACTATGAAATATGTGTGATATAATGGCTCAAATTATGCACATGATACTCCAGAAAAGATGCTAGTAAAATGTAAAGACATGTAACTCAAATCAATGCTAAGAAAATAGATCAGTTAAGATCTTCAGTAAAAAAAAAAATTAATTAGGTCGCAAATAGTAACTTGTACCTTTTGTATTTCCTGCCATATTTAATCCGCAAGCTGACCAGTTTCCATTTGGAAATGCACAAACATTCAAAATAGCTTACCAACCTGCACACAGGAAAAAGATTAAAATGCTATACATCAATTTCCTTCTATATTCATTAGGCTCATGCTACAGCAAAACATATAAGTTATCACATTACAAAAAGTGAAACACTGTATTAACTAATCATCCCAAAGACCTATGCAAATATGATCACACATGTTTTACTATGAAATTTCCTTAGATGCCCATAGTAACCTACACATTATTAAATTTGAAACATATAGAAACAGATGTGTTAACTGGTTCGTATTTAATAATAATTTATATTAAAATTATGCCTCTCTACAGCAAGTTCAAGAAAACATAGATCTGGTATAAATTGAAGGGCTCGGGTATAAAACATGATGACATTTTGGCCATTTTTGAGTTACAAAATCAAATGTGCCGTCCTTCAATTTTCGAGTGAAATTGTCGTGTCATACAATTTACGTTGGAGTCAGTGAAGCCTTCCGAAATTGGTAAACACAATAAGAAAACAATTTATCTAAGCTTCTAATAACCATTTCTCTTAATGACGAAAATGTCACCATGTTTTACACAATGCCCTTAAATTATTTCTTAATCTTCCCATCTTTCTTAACGCAATTTCTTTCTTTGAAAAATCCCTTGAGCTATTTGAAACATCACCTATTGTTAGCTACCATGTTACATAATCATTCTTACACCAAACACACTCAAATGATGATTTTTTGGCAATATAATAGTACACCATATGTAAATATAGTAACATTAGCACATACATTCTACACTGTAAATAACATAGTCACGAGAACTATATAGTCTAGCATGTAGCAGCTCTTTGGGGGGGGGGGGGGGCGCAGATTAACGACACAAAAAAAAATGTACAGGGTTTTCTACATTATATGTAGCATTCTACATGGCCAATTTTATAAACAAAAAATGAATTAAGAAATAACAGCAACAAAATTTCACTGTACAAAATATAACATACAGTAAAGGTAAAGTCTTGAGACGCACACATACGTAAACATGGTCCACTCACGCTTACATTCACAGCAAGTTAAAAAATAAAATTTTTTACCTTTTAAAAACAATTGCAGCAGTGTTTCATGCATTTCTGAAATTAGATTACATCTAAGTTTCCTGAACTGTTTATAATAAATGACGTAACTCCCCTCACAGCACTTGTTCCAATGTCCACGTTTGGCATTGCATCCTGACTAGACAGGTGTACTAGCAGTTGCGCTACTAGAAAGGGCCATCTTGGAGAGGGAAGACAAGCTTCTCTTAGGGCTGCTCCCGAGAAATGTGAGGTTACTCTCTCCAAATAGCTTACGAAAACTGGAATCACAAATAAAATATTTTGATTACCGCAGGTAATTAGCAGCACCACTCTGAATCTATTTTATGCTGGAATAAATCTACATGGGCAGCCACGAAAAAAGGCGGCTGGGCAGAATTGCGCTGGTGCCACATATGGAAAAAGCAAAGCGAGAGCAGGAGAAAAGTTGCTGGTTCCCACGCACTGAGTCGCAACGTCAACCGGGCTGCTGTGCCTAGTTCGAGCATCAGACCGACCTCTCTCCTCTCTACTGTCAGTTTAAGAGGAAGAGAAAGAAAAAGAGAGAGAGAGAGAGCCCTCTCTCTTTTTCAGAAGAGAAGGGGAGAGAGAGAGAGAAAGAGAGGGGGCAGGAAAGAAAGAAAAAGAAGATTCTCCCCCCGAAAGAAAGAAGATAGATGGAACTCTTTCCTTCTCTCCTTTCTTCTTCTTTCCTTCTTCTTGCCTCTCTCTCCCTCTCTCTAGAGAGGGAGAGAGGGAAAAGGGAACGAAGGAGAGAAAGAAGGGAAAGAGAAAGAAAGAAAGAAGAAAGAAAGAATGGAAAGAGAAAGAAAGAAGGGAAAGAGAAAGAAAGAAAGAGGAGAGAAAGAAGGGAAAGAGAAAGAAGGGAAAGAGAAAGAAGGGAAAGAGAAAGAAAGAGGAGAGAAAGAAGGGAAAGAGAAAGAAGGGAAAGAGAAAGAAAGAGGAGAGAAAGAAGGGAAAGAGAAAGAAGGGAAAGAGAAAGAAAGAGGAGAGAAAGAAGGGAAAGAGAAAGAAGGGAAAGAGAAAGAAAGAGGAGAGAAAGAAGGGAAAGAGAAAGAAAGAAGGGAAAGAGAAAGAAAGAAAGAAGAAAGAAGGGAAAGAGAAAGAAAGAAGAAAGAAAGAAGGGAAAGAGAAAGAAAGAAGGGAAAGAGAAAGAAAGAAAGAGGAGAGAAAGAAGGGAAAGAGAAAGAAAGAAGAAAGAAATAAGGGAAAGAGAAGAAAGAAAAAAGGGACAGAGAAAGAAAGAAGAAAGAAAGAAAGGAGGGACAGAGAAAGAAAGAAGAAAGAAAGAAGAAAGAAAGAAGGGAAAGAGAAAGAAAGAAGAAAGAAGGAAGGGAAAGAGAAAGAAAGAAGAAAGAAAGAAGGGAAAGAGAAAGAAAGAAGAAAGAAGGGAAAGAGAAAGAAAGAAAGAGGAGAGAAAGAAGGGAAAGAGAAAGAAAGAAGGAAATAAAGAAAAATAAAGAATCCTCTCTTTTTCTCTCTCTTCCTCTTTTTTTCTTTCTTCCTTTCCTTCTTTTGGTGAAAAGAGAGAGAGAGAGAGAGAGAGAGAGAGAGAGAGAGAGAGAGAGAGAGAGAGAGAGAGAGAGAGAGCTCTCTCTTTCTCTTCTCTAGAGAGAGGGGGGGACCCTCTTCTCTTTTCTTTCCATCTCTCTCCTTCTTTCTTCCATATCACATAGATTACAAAGACCAACTCTACGAGATCCTTCATTCTCTTAAACCTCCCAACACACAGGGTTGTGCTCCGACATGGCAACAGCGCTAGCTTCTGCCACCCGCCTAATTTCATGGCCGTGCATTTAGTAATCTACACTCTATCTTGGAAATCTCTGGAGCGTGCGAATGAAAACAAGTATCTGTGCAAGTACTGGCTCGAGAGAGCTTCGCCAATGAATGTGAGAGAGGGGAAATTAGTGCATGGAGGGAAAACGTGGCTGCAGCTAGCATGCACTGCTTGACCCCACCCACTCACTTTCTCCCCTTCTACACCTATGTGCGACCATGCTCCACAAATTCACGAGACAGTGTGTAACAGCTGCATCATAAAATTAACATATTGTACAGCCTGCAGAAATTGCCGTTGTTAGGGATTTATTGAAAAACATGAAAAAATTCCTAGAACTTACGCCTTATAAAACACTGCATCATGTATTGCCTCTTGATTGTCAGCAAAAAGAAATATAAATAAGAATTTTAAGGTGTTCTTTAACAAATCCATAACAACAATTTTTTTGTGACTGTACAATGTGTAGGCTCAACTTACATTTGCAACAGAGCCGGCCCTAGGGAGGCGCAACTACGGCACTTGCCAAAGCCCCACGCCAGATAAAAAAAAAATGTTTGTGTGTAGTTTATTAAAACTTTAGATATGCTGGTGCTTCGAATTAATTAACTAATTGGATTTTTCCCGACTTCATGTCTTGCTTTGACATACTAAACAAAGTACTACATAAAAATTGTGTTAGAATATTTGAATTCAAAATAGCTATGCACTATTTGTTTTATTATAGAATGAAACAATGAAGTGAAATTATCATTTAATATAAAATAATTAAATTCACTACAGTGTCAAAATTCAATCAAAAGTAAACAAAAGAAATGTATGATAAATAATAAATTACCTGATCACATGAAAGCAATGGAATCAATTACCCTATAAGTTTCATATTTACATTTACTTTTCATTTTACATTATAAAATATTCTTTGCCTTAAATATTATATATAATTTTATTCCTATAGTGTATTCTTCCTTTATTTGGATTTCTTTCATGTAGAAATTCTTCAAATCATTACTGTAATTTCAGTTTAAAATTGTATTAATATTTTATTACTGTATATATTATTATGACGATTCCCATACCTATGGACATGGGTCAACGAAAATAAAGAATTATTATTATTATAATTAAAAATTGCCACTTTTATAGATATTGAACATGCCGAGTTGTGTAATTAAATATAATGAATGTCGCACCAGTGGCACGTCGGAAATGAAAATAAACATTAAAAACTTTTACTAGCTTTGTTTTAACTTTCAACATGTTCAGTGTTTTGCTCTTAGGTAGTAACACAAAATATATTAGGGATGGGACCGATTAATCAGTACTCTATCGGTATCGGCCGATATAGGCATATCAGTGCATCGGTATATCGGTAAAATTACAATTATTTTACTGATCCGATATATCGATAAATAGATGATAATTTAGTGCAAAATTCTGCCATTTTGTTTTAAATTTTATGGATAATCTCAGTGCCCTACTTTCTAAAAAAGTAAATGTCTAAATATGCAATTTCTCTTGCACTGTAGTCACCTTGAAGCACACATAATTAAGGAGGTCAATGAACCTTTCAAGTTCTTCAAGGACCATTTCTAATTTTATATCGGATCGGTAGAATATCAGTTATCGGTATGGGTAAATTTTATATTGGTACTTTATCGGTATCGACCAAAATTTCATATCGGCCCATCCCTAAAATATATAAATTTATAAATTGCAATAATGTTCAAATTTGACCATCTACGACACCTGTACTTCAAACTAAGGAACAAAAATCTGATTCTTACAGCTCTCTGAAAAATTTTCGTAATAGGCCTTGTGTATATTGTATGCCTCAGGACCCACACCCACCTAAGGCCGGCGCTGATTTCAATACAGCTTAGTGTTTATTGAGTTGAATAAACTTTCATAACATTAATTTTTACAGAATTTCACTAAAATCAGTTTATGCAATGTTTTAAAAAAAGTCACAAAATCAACTTCACTCAACTTGACAGAACTTTCAGTTGTATCAACTTTACAGATATCATATCATTATCATAGCATTTAAAATATCCAGGCTAGTAAAAAAGCATAACAGGAAGATAAAAATACAAATGAAACCACATTTCCGACAGAAAGAAGGTAAGTGGAATAAATGTAGTTACCAACAAGCCTTCCTCACATTAACTGAATCTTTTACTAGATGTCACCATGGTGAAATACTTTTATCTGTGTTTCATCATTGAGTTATGCCATTTTTCAAACCTAAACATTTTCGCAAGATAACTGTAGGAAATCAATCACTTAACCTACACTACATTCTATGACATGTATTAACCCATGTTCCTCCACAAAGTTACATAGAACATGCAGCCATGTTAGTATCATGTTTTTTTACAAGATAAGTTACTTGTACAAACAAACTTTTCTAGAGTCAAACAACAAGCTAATTTACACCAACAACTCATTTGTATTAATTCCACCATACCCACATGATTGAAATAAAGTTCCCATGCAACATACATAGCGCTTGCCAAAATATTTACACCCTTCAAGCTACTTTCTTATACCTTTCGACACTAGCATTTCTAGTTCTGTTTTTCCACAACCCCATCACCCTATTACATGCACAATTCATCACTATCTCTAACTTCATTGCTCACCTTTTCGGTGTATTCAGTTTTCTATAATTATCTTTACCATTATTTAGTTCTCTTCATGTTTGTAATTCAAATGTAAATTCTTCATTACTAGAGGCACATATTTTTGGTAAATAAAAAAGAAAAATTTCGGCACAAAAACTGAGTCAATTTCAGGTTGAAAAGTCGTAAAAATAAAATAAAATTTCGCTGTTATAGCAGTGAAAAAGCAGTATATAAAATGACATTTTGGTTTTAAAAATTTGAATGTAATCCCAAATTTGATTTAAAAACGGCCTTTATTACACAAAATAAACATATACCTTCTAATAGCATATTTTATGTAGTTACTAGAGTTTAAGTTTATTCCTGTATAAAGGAGTCCATTTTTGCTTCTCAAATATTTACAGCAGAATTAAACAAATTTTCTGTGAATTGCATAACTCACAGGATAATTCTGACTTCAGAAAGTGTCGTGTCAGTAAATAAACTCTAAATTTCGTGTTTAAGAATCTATTTCGCATTTTGCAGTTCATTTCGCATTATTTTGTGACAAACCAGGGTAGGAAAATGCACCTCGCACCTTTCAGAAACATGAAAAATTAACAATACAATGTGTTATTTCACATTTCGTGTTTTCGTCAAAAACGAAATATTCATGCCTCTATACATTACTACACAAGCAACAGTACAGCAAGTTCCAACGAGGATGGTGGCAGTGGCCACTGAAATTAATCGAAAAGGAAAAAACAGAAAAAAGAAAAAAGTACTAGTTTCTCCATATTTATGTACTACCGCGTCCTTCTTTTCACAATGTAACAAATTGTTAGGATGTCCAAAAAGAATGAGGAAGTAAAGAACTACAAACAACCCTCTTAAAAATAGACTCGCAGAGAACGGAAGAGTTTAATTCTTGGCACGAGCGAACAGTTGTGAGTGTGGAATGTCTTCGGAAGGAAGGTCGTGGAAGTTTATTTTTCATGAGAAGTGCAAGAATCTTGCTGAATGAACCACAGGATGTGCACTCATTGAGAAAAATCTTTAAGGTCGGTGACTGTTTGACCATTTTTAATTTTTCGGAATCTACAAATACAGTTGGGCCCGAGTTGGTTGGTTGGTCCGAACGTTTCAGTGAAGATGATAGAAACCCAACCCAATTAGTCCTAGGTTTGATTCCTAGTGGAGGCACATTGGACTAACGGTAATTCATATTAGAAATATAGAGGTAATATTCATACACACCATTAACTTTTAAATATACACACAGCTTTTTTCACATAATACAACCCACAGTGTGTTTGATCGCATACACTGATTATCATGTATCATCCAGGCACTGCAGAAAATATTGTATTCCAAATGCACTGGCTCAGTCGTCTACCATGCTCAAGGTCCCGGGTTCGATCCCCGGCCGGTTGAAATCCGGGAACTTTTCTAACGTTGGAAGCGGCCCCGGCGCCCACCCAGCGTCGAATGACATAGGTACCTGGGGGAAACCCTGGGAGGTAAAGGCAGTCAGGGGCGTGATGATCATCACATCACCCCCACTCACGACCGGATCAAGAAAGTGTGGGCGTTACCCCCACACCCCCTATACGCCTCCATGGCATGGTGCTAAGCACAGGGGAGCACTTTCCCTTTTTTTTTTAATGCACTGCATTAGGCCAGTGATCATATACATGAGTTCAAATTCAAACAGATAGAAAAAGATGAATGGAAACACATGTCTCCCTGGAATTTGATAGCCAGTTTGAAACCTACAAATCTGTCTATGACTTTAAACTTTATTATATGGCACAAGAGGGACAAGTTTTGCATTGCTTCGAATTTTAAGTTCATTAGTATCACTTTTCTTCATCTCTATGTTAATAACAAGCCCCACACTGTGGCCGTGCGGTCTAGGGCATGATGCATTGGGCTCCAGCTACAGGACACGCACAGGTTCGAGTCTCCAGGGGGAAGCGTAACAACTTTTCTGAGATTTTAGTTTGTGCATGGGACTTGTGACCACCCACCATTGTGAGGAAATTGGGGAGCTACGAATGAGTAGTATAACCGGGTCATGAAAATCTACAATAACGATCGGGAGTTTGTTGTGCTGACCACACATCACTTCATAACTGGTTTTGAGCAGGTGGGATTGAGGCCGGCAGGTAGGCCCGGGTTCTCAAAGGGTTGTTGTGCCACGGGTTATTATTAAGCTAATAACAAAGTTGATGATGAATGACAAAATAAATGTAGAAATAAACACATGCCTTGTACAGTTAAAAAGACAAAATGTCGCATAATAAATGATCTATCACGACTAGTATATTTTTTACAAGCTATACAGTGCTCTAAGTGAGAGAACATGGGGGGGGGGAGATAGAAACTGTTCATAAAGCATCCCTCCCGCTAGGTTAATTTGCATGAGCATCCCCACACCTACTTCACTGTCTCCATGTTGATCCATACAAGCATCACCCCAACTATCCCCAACAACCATTGTCAACCTCACTTCCACATATGACACCCTGGACTGCATTTTGCAGACCAACGAGGCTCTGGCATCTGAACCCATGGTCAGTATAATCCTCCATGAGATTTGCTTTGTGTGTTGTCCATGTGCATTTGTGATTGTCCCTTCTTCCTTATCTTTGCAATTAGCCAAAAGTGGCAGAAACTGAAGTAAAATAAATCCACTAACTCAACGAAGTTTCCGCCCACTTCCCTGCAAATTTTCACTTCAAGCACTGAATATAACAGTTGGGCTGAAAAGTTCGTAGGCTGACTCATAGATGGCGTTACTAGAATTAAATCCATGTGAATTTTACTTAGTACTAACCTTCAAAACATACGTGTATAAATTTCACAGCTGCCAGATAATTAGTTCGTGAGATATAGCATTGTGAGTGAAGCAGCTTTTGTTATTGTGAAAAAATGGATAAAAAAGAATTTCGTGTGTTAATAAAGCATTGCTTTTTGGCGAAAAAAAATACTGTTGAAGCCAAGGCTTGGCTTCATAAACATTATTCGGACTCTGCACCAGGAAAATCAACCGCTGAGAAGTGGTTTGCTAAATTTAAACGAGGCGAAATGAGCATCGAAGACGATGCATGCAGTGGACGCCCCAAAGAGGCTGTTACCGACGAAAACATCAAAAAAGTCCACAAAATAATTTTAAATGAACGTACAGTGAAGTTGATCGACATAGCTGAGACTTTAAAAATATCAAAGGAACGTGTTGGACATATTGTGCATGAATATTTGAACATGCGAAAGCTGTGTGCAAAATGGGTGCCGCGTGTGCCCACAATCGACAATGCACCGTGTCACAAATCAATGAAAACGATGGCAAAATTATATGAATTAGACTATGAATTGCTTCCCCATCCACCATATTCTCCAGATCTGGCCCCCAGTGACTTTTTCCTGTTTGCAGACCTTAAAAGAATGCTCGCTGGAAAGAAATTTAGCACTGATGAAGAGGTAATCGCCGAAACTGAGGCCTATTTTGAGGCTAAAGAGAAATCGTACTATAAAAATGGCATCGAAAAATTGTATGACCGCTATAATCGTTGTATCGCCCTCGAAGGCAACTATATTGAATAATAAAATCGAATTTTGTCAAAAAAATATTTTTTACTATGTTAGCCTACGAACTTTTCAGCCCAACTGTTAGGCTGAACTTCACCCATGTATACAGAATTTCTAATAATAGTCATTGGTCAGATTCAGAGGCAATAACCACTGAACTATCATCATATCATCTACCCATGGAGCATATAATAGATTACAGTATCTATAGTATGTCAGAGAACATTGTGAGATCCACAGTATGTACAGAGTGGTCACAAATTGGGGGTACCCCCCATTATTTCCGACACTATGACGGTTTTGGTTGAATGCTTCATATGGACACACATCCGAGGGTTTAAGAGTTCAGAATAGCGGTACTGAGATCATAATTTTCGTAGCACAGACGAATTCTGTGCCATGTTCTGGCAGATGTTTTGCGGAGATTAATACATGGTCACATACAGGAAGGCATCTTTAATATCTGCTTGTAACTCCTGTGTTGTGCGATACCAGTTATTTTGGACCCTGTCATTCATTCTTCCAAGACAAAGATGGAGGGATAACGTTGAGATGGACCTAAAGGAAATCGGCAGGGATGGGAAAAGAGTATATAGATCTTGCACAGGATAGGGACAGATGGAAGGCCTGTGTTGCTGCAGCCATGAACCTTCGGGTTTAAGAAGGCTAGAGAGTTAGTTAGCCATTCATGAATCCTAAAGAGATGAGGTCGGGACTTCTGAGAAGTTAAGTTATGGGAGCTGAATAATCTTCAGAATGTCTTGCACAGGAAAGCTCTTTATTTAGATAATGACACACTCGCAATGCAAAGCGTGCCAGAACATGGTGCAGAATTCGGCTGTGCTACTAAAATGACTGTCTCCATACCAATGTTTCGGATTCTTGAAGTATCAGGTATGTGTCCATATCAAGCATTCAACCATAATCATCGTAGTGTCAAAATTAAGGAGGGCACACCCACTCTGTGAACACTATGTACAGTACGCATACAAAACTTGAAAATTCATACATTTCACCCTTATTCTTATCCTTTTGGAGATTTCCCGCTGAGTGACAAGCAACAAGTGGCAAGTACAATTTTACCACTAACTTTTTATAAAGTGGAATAGGCACTTCTCCCTCCTGTCCATCAAAAAGCCTGCACTGCACATTTGCTTCCAACAAACTGAGGCAACACTATAGAAAAACAGCCAAGCAACAAGAAACAATGTGTGCCACATCATACCAGTGCGCAAATTTGCACTTGCTAACTATTTTTTCCGAGTAACATGTTACTCAGATGCCAGGTGTCACTTGTCACTGTGGTGTGAAAGCTCCCAGAAACATCTAGCACGAATAAGGTCAACCACCACCTTTAAGGGAATCTGAAACGTGTAAGCCTTATCTAAATTGTTGCCTGACAAACCAGTAGACAAGTTATTGAGAGATTAGTGAGTATGAAATTAAATAAGTATAGAATGCTTGCTAATTTGAAGGGCTGATAAAAATCTTTCAAATGAAAGCTTTGCTTATAACACTGGTCCTTGCTTTGAACAACAGATAATAAATAAGCACAGAAAAATGTCTAAATTTTTGAGTTCTCAAATTCAAGAACTTCATTTTCATTGTCTTTCAAACACTACATCATTTGGACATGGAATTATACTGCATATTACAAACTTTTTGCCAATATCATAAGGTTGATAAAAATGTGCCATTTCATTAAAAAAAAAATATACAATAGCTAATTTTAAGACTAAGTTCTAGACTTCCATTGCAATCTTGCCATGACACATACTTTAAAATAATAAAAAGTTACTAATTTCAACTTTTTTTCTTTCAAATGGAAAAAGCAATACACTTAATAAAAACTACAATACAATAACACACAATTCTCCCAAGTTATTTACAAAAGTGCAAAATATTGTGTAACATACTACAAGATTTCCCAACTCCACACCATGCTACAAGTGAGCACATCTACAGCATGTGTTAAAGGCTGCAAGTATACTTCAGTGCAAATTACACGGCACTTACAGTGCTTGTTCAAATTGTTGTTAGGAACACACTTGAGCCTACTCAGCATCGACTCATAACACATCAAGTGCAATATGGCCAGCAAACTAGTATGTTGAAGCTGTAGAATACTAATCAGCCTATGAAGGAATGTAAACCAAAATCAGTAAAAAACTAAAAGTTTCTCGCATGCTTAAAAAATAGCAGAATTGTGCAACAGAGGCATAATACTTGCTTTCTGAAATTACCCATGTTTCTTAAATCAAACAGAACATTAGACATGCTAAGACTTAAATAAAAAAATGAATGAAATTAACAGAAAGCAAGAGGTGCATTTACTTTTACTCTAACATTATTCTAGCATTCCAACACTCTCAATGATGCCTTCTTTGCACTCACGTTGCACAGTTAATCACAATTGTTTCTCCTATACAGGCCACATTTGAAACTGGCAGCTGGGAAACAGCAAATTGGCGATCAGTTGAAGTTTCTTCGACTGACATCGGGTATTTTCGAGTCACAAGACACCGAACGCTCTTAGCAGGACAAAATGAGCATTGAATACTCGACACATTGCCAAACATACTCTAAAGCGAGTACTCTCCGACAACGATACAGTCAGTTCCAGAAATCAACGTGTGTTAACGGCAGAACTGCGTACGTGGTCTTGCACAATGAAGTTTACAGAAAGACCACCCACAGGTGGTGTTACTCAACTCAACTGGTATAAAACAGAAGTATGCTTGGCAACGTTGCTTCAGGAGAGCGATGTTATCCCTGCCTTTACTGCATCACCCATTGAGCCACACACCCCCGAAGACGACAAGGGGCAGAAAGAGCCAGAAATAGGCATGAAAGTCAGCCGCCAGTTGGAAATGCGACCAGAATAGTAAATCTGAATGCAGTGTGCCTCACATAACGAACACCTTGCACAATGAATGCCCTGCAGAGTGAACATGTACATGGGCTGGAAAATGTTCCTCATTATGAACCGCACACGAATATCGTTAACTGTATTGTAGATACTATATTTTCTCTAACTTATAAATTAGTAAATTCCTAGCATTCCCAACACTGGTTGATGCTTTTGATATTCCCTGCATTTCTTTTACGATGTTTCATGACTTTGGAGCAGGCTTGGGAATGGATTAAAATTATTCACAAAGTAACCTATGGGAAAGAGCATCGCATATAATGAACGATTTCCAGCATGAACCTCATCCTGCAAAAGAAGGTGTTCATTATGTGAGACATCTCTGTACTAGGCACGGATTAAATAATCGGTGTCCATATAGGCATACTCGATGTACAGGTTTATCAGTAAAATTTTACTGATCCGATATACCTGTAAATATCTTATAATTAATGCAATATTCATGGACATCCAGAAGGGGTGGGGCATGCCCCCCCCCCCCCCGGAAAGATGAATGGCCAACAAAAATTATATATTTCACAGTAATTTATGTTAATTATTGTAAGGGTATTGAAGAAAGATGATAATTTTAGACTGAAGCAGTGCTTTTTCGGGGTGGCATCACTATTATAGGGAAAAATATACCTCTTTGCCCCCCCACACCGGAAAAAAAAATATCTTGCTTGTCCCTCCTGGAAAAGACGTCCATGGCAATTTTCTGCCATTTTATAATTTTTATGGACATAAACTTGTATTTAGAATTTGTACGGGAGTACTAAAAAGATTACCATGAAATTTTGCGACATGAATAAACTTATAATCTACGTCCCTTTATTTTTTAAAGTAAATATCTAAATGCTTCTTTTATATTAGATTCTCTAATAAAGTGGTGTGAATTATGGAACTTAAAACTCAACCCTCAAAAATGTACCATCATGACCTTCTCCTTGAAGAAAAACACATTTAATACTAAATATTTCATAAAAAATAATTGTGTTCAAAGAGTTGCCGCACAAAAGGACCTTGGCGTCATATTTGACGAGAAACTTTCCTTTTCTGAGCACATCTCTACAGTCACAAGGGGTTCAATGCGTATGCTGGGTCTTCTCTATCGTTTCACGGAAATAAACAACTTGACTGCCCTCAGCACCTTTTACAAATCTTTTGTGTCACCTAAAATTGAATACTGTTCTCCGATCTGGTCTATGGCATGCCCCTCAAATTCAGATAGACTAAATTCCGTCCTACATTTCTTCCTGGCCATTGTTCGACACCGAATTCCGTCCACAAAACACTTGCAAAAGTCCATCCTCCTTCAAATGTTAAATATCCAAACTCCTCAAGAGAGACATAGACTGGCTGACCATATATTTCTACACAAAATAGTGAATGGCAACATCAGAAGTGGCCGTCTTCTTCAGGAAATTCACTTTCGTGTGCCTGCCCGCTCAACAAGAAGCACTCTACTTTTTGCTTCTCAGAAGCCGAGATTGTGCCTCATCCAGCGCTCTCTGTTTCATAGACTACCCAGTGATTACAATAATCTAGGAAGCGAAATAGACATTTTTGAAAATCTGGACAAATTTAGAAGAAAGTTAGCTAAAAGTATGTAAGTCTCTTAACCACATGTAATTTTTCTGTTATTTTTTTGTTGTATTATGTTATTATTTTTTTTGTCCTTATATTCTATAAAATCGTTCCAATGTAAAATGGCTAACGCTGTATTTGGAATCTTCTATTAAATAAATAAATAAATAAATAAATATTGCAGTCATCTTGTAACTTACATTTATTAAGAAGGTGAAGGAACCATTCAGATTCTTCAAGGAGTAATTGGAATTTTACATCGGATCGGTAGAATATCAGTTATCGGTATATATCAGAGTGTCTACAAATTCATAAAACCAAAATTCCCTGACTTTTCCAGGTTCCCCAGACTAAAAGCCATTAGAGCAATTCATGTATTTAAACATGTAAGAAGGTCACTATATTCTAGGTAATGCCACACTTAGAATCCCAATTCGCCAATTTTAGAACATGAACTTTATATGTAAAGGTGTTAACAGAATTCTCTTTTTATTAAAAAATCGTAATAGTTGTAGCATAATTAATTTGATTGATTTGCTTTATTTTACTTCGCTTTTTGTGCCACTTTTGGCTAATTTGCGAAGATGGGGATGAGTGATGATATGATGAAATTGATGAACGGACACTTACAAGCATCCATGCTCAGACCAGGATTCAAGAACAGGAACTCTGGAGTTGTAGCGTGATGTGCTAACGACTCTGGCACTATGGCCAGCAGTTGTAGCATAAATAATGCATAATTAAAGTAAAATTTAGTAAGAGAATCAGTATTAATTCTAATACCTACTAAACCAAAATACTGAAACAAGAAAGTGAGATTTGCCAATAACAACTTTCTGTAGTCGATTTCTACATGAAAATAGTTCAAAACATGACCTTTGCCTAAAGTATTTAATATACAATATATTCCTAACCAAATTGAAGTATATTTGTCCACAACAACTTAAAATATCTTGCTTGTCCTTCTTTGCTTTGTTTAAAATTACCTACTTTTAGTGCACTACTACAAAAATTAAAAAATGTTGGTGCTAAGCACAGGGGAGCACTTTACTTTTTTACCTTTGATTTTTCCAGAAAAAAGTAGATTCCCTGACTTTTCCCAGTAAACATGGGTCTGCAAACGAGACACCCATTTTTGAGATAATTGCGAATGTGTGATTACAAGTTGCCACTGACTTCATTGTTTGTAAACATCGTCCTAGTTGATAAAATGCTAATAATGTGTGCAAATTGTGGTTAGAAGCCATCACTGATTGCATTTTGTAAACAGAGTGTTTCACTCCTTGCGCGTTCCGAGGTTTGCTCTTTGTTTACAAAACAGAACATGTCCGAGAGGTGGCGTTGTAATCAAACAGGATGGATACAATCAGTACACAGAGTTTGTACATGCTTGTGACCAATTCCGAAATGAACAGGGAGTGTTTGAAAGAATTCGAAACTCAATGCGGAATCGCGTACAGTATTGCATCTAGTCGCAAGGACAATCGCAAGGACAACACTTTGAAGACCTCCTTTAACAGGTACGAGTGTACAGTAATTGTAACATACTAATGTTTGATAAAGTAAGTAGAATGTTCAATAAAAGCAATGAGATCTCCAATGACTTTCCTTACTGTATATTAGCATTTTACCAACTAGGAAGACGTTTACAAACAATGAAGTCAGTGACAGCTTGTAACCACACATTCACAATTATCTCGATAACGGCTCATTTGCAGACCCATAATTACGGAGACTTTCTTGCTTCTATTATCGTGTACTTTCAACTGTGTCAGTTTGCGCTATTACTTATGATACACCCTGTATAAAAAATCATGCCATTTGATTGTCAGAACTTTACGATGTCTGAAATTTTGGAAAGCAAATTTCCACTTTACTAATTCAGATCTGTAGGTAATTGCTTCACAACGGACATAAAGCTTTCATAATTACGGTCATATTTTTCATTTTAGGGATTTTTTTCTGCACGTAAAAACTGCTTCTCCCTCTTTTTCTTAAACCAAGGTGCATTTTGAAATTCTAACCCCTTTCCCTGACAGTTGATCTCCTCTATTTTTTCTTCCCCTCTATCAGCACCATCAAGGATAGACGTGAAGCACTCGAAGGTTTTTATGACTTGGTGTGCTTTCATAAATATAAATAAAATAAAAAGGAAAAAAAAAACATTTCATTACTATGTGGTTGAAATAAATATAATTTTGCCATAAAATAAATAAAAATACAGTAAAACCTCATTAATCCGGACCCTGATAAGCCGGACTTTGCTTAATCCGGACAGGCAAAAGGCAAAAAGAAAGAAAAAAAAAAAGGGTGAATACAAGGTTTTAAATGTGGCTAGAAGTCAACAAGAGAACATCCCAAAGAAAAGGCAGTCAACCACTGCTGAAATTCTGTTTCCCACAGACTTTGTACTGTACTGTATAGTGTATTTAGGCCTATGCCCTTTGAATACACCATAATAAACGTGTTTTGTTGCCATAAACTGAGTTTTAATGTACTTCCTACTGTTCTTTTAGGTTATTTCAGTTAATCCGGACTTTCGTTAAACCGGTCAACTTATCCCCCCCCCAAATTAACAAGGTTTTACTGTAGTAAATAAAATAATAAATTAAAAACAAAGGGTATTCTAGGGGAAGGGGAGTAACTAGGAAGTATGAAGTAAATCAGTATTTTTAAAATAATAAACAAGCTAAACACACATATTTTCCTTTTCATTTGATTGATGAACATAAATTTTGAAGTAAAAAATATATAAAAAGAGCTAAGTACAAAAAATATTCAGAACGAAGAAATATATACTACTTACATTATGTGTAAAGTATATTTGGGAATTGTTTTCATTGAGTTCATTAAACTAAAAAATCAAAGGATTACTAGTATTGTTTTTTCAAAGATATTTTCAGTAATGTCAGATGTGTGTTCAGGCTGGAAAGTGTAAAGTTCCCAAGTTTACTTATTGTGGTTAACTTAATCCTGCACTTTTGTGTCAAACTATCATTATATAGAAACAAATAGCAAATGATGTATTCACATCTGTCATTGTGTGTCTCTACAGGGTGACCCAAAAGTCCCATTACTCCGTAGGTATGCGAGTCTGTGCTGTGATAGTGGTTCGTGGCGAAAATTAGTGGTTGTAGTTCTAAGTGGTAGTAGTAGTTGTGTGCAGATGGAGCACCAGCCCATTCTTCAATTGCCATGCGAGAATATCTTAATGAAGTGTTTCGTAACAGATGGATTGGACGTGGTTCTCCACAGTTACCAGCACCTCTGAACTGGCCTTCCAGAAGTCCCGATCTTTCATCGTGTGATAATGCATTGTGGGGTTATATCAAACAGCAAGTTGCCGGCACAACTAACGAACTGAAAGAAGCCGTTCGGCATGCATTTGCCACGATCACTCGCACAATGCTGGGTATAATTTTACACCGTACCCGGAGGCGCATAATTCTCCGTTATGAAAATGATGGTGTCCACACACATTCTGGACTAATTGTTGTCTGTAACCTCCTCAGCTAACATGTCTCGTCTCTTATCATACTCTATTTACTTCAGATCCATAACCTTTCCTCATCACAAAATACATAGGGGGTACTGGGACTTTTGGCTCACCCTGTACAATAGCCTTAGTAAAAAATATTTTTCAAGAAAAATAGTTTACTCAGTTCTGTATGTTTATTGTAGTAGCAGAGTATTAAAAATGTAATATTTCTGCAAAACAAATTGCAGGATTCTAAAAAACTAAATTCAATTATATATGATGAAAAAAAAGAGTCCAATACTGTACGAAAAAAGATTGTTACAAAAGCAAAAACAAATATGGAAAATCATTTACAATGTTAACTTAATAAATGTCAAGATTTAGCAGTAATAATGAGAATGAATTTGTTTGTGCATGCACAATTAATCATGAAAGTAGTACAAAGAAAAATAATTCAAGGTGTATCATTCTGAAATGGTAATGATATATATAATTGATACAGTAAAAGTATGAGATATAAAATTACATTGGATTTATCGGTAGCTATACATTATCAAATGTACCCAATAAAAATATGGGAAATCTTGTGATTGGTTTGGCAAATAAAAGTAATTTAAGACAGAAAAATGCAGTGGAGTGAATTATGAACACACCAAAGCACAAGTTGGTTAGGAAGTATACATGGATTGGTTTGCTACACATCCCAGGACAAAACTAAATTTCCATAGAAAAATTATAACTTATACATAGTAATGTTCAACCTTGAATGTTCTTTAATAGTAATGGCATAATTTCAAAAAAATTACTTTCTTGTAAGCACAATATTTTCAAAACTGTTAGTGTACAAGCTACAAGAGTGTTGTTTCAATGACAAACAAGGCACTACAAACAAACAGCATGCACTATTGCAATTTCTACTAATTTATCTGCTTACCACACTTACTATTCAAAATATTTATGTAAACAAGCATTATGAATGCCATACTCTGTGGCCTGTGCAATCTAAACAAACAAACAAACAAAAATGTTCTAACCTTACAACTGATTCTGCTCAGGAGAATTTAGGAAATTTTGTGAAATTGTGGTAAGATAAGAGAATCTGTGAATGAAAATAAAAAAAATTACAACATGCTCTTTATCTCTATTGTGACTAATATTTTTGTTTTCGCACTGCAAGAGATCTAAATAGATTTAATACCAGGTTGTCATACTTAAAGTTTACCTACTCAGAGCCATCTGGAGCACGTTCAAAGCAACAGATTGCGGTGAAACTTGGTACAGACACTATGGAGACCATGGGGAAGCAAATACTGATGAAAAAGGTAGTTCGAATTTTCACCACCAGGTGGAAATGTGGTGCTTAAATCTGGTGTGCAGTGAACATCCAAGAAAATGTTTTGCGAGACCATTGTTCACGCTGTCTTATGCTTCCAAAGGGCTATTCACATTGATGGTGTGCAGAGAAACTAAAAATAAAGTTTCACATGTCCGACTTCCGGGTTTTGATATTTCAGCGCCACATTTCTACATGGTGGTGAAAATTTGAACTTTTTTTTTCATTTATTCATTTATTCATTCATTCTCTCTCTTCCCTATGATCTCCATACCCTCTATACCAAGTATCACTGCAATCTGATGCTTCAAATGGGCTCCAGAGGGCTCTGAGTAAGGAAACTAATTATGACCACATGTTATATATGTACCAGTAAAACCTCATTCAATGCGAATACAAATATTATACATTCTTCTAGATGCATGTTAGAAGTATGGAGAATCATGAGAATGGGCATTCTTCATTGTTTTTATCTATTCACGACTGCTGTTAGTATATTCGAACATTATTATGTTTCGTACTACATTATGTAAATTACACCAAAATGACAAAAGAAGAAAAAATAAAGTTTCACAAAAATATATAACAGACGAAGAAGAGATACTTAATATTCTAACTACATTAAATAGAACTAAAAAGTGAAGGAAAAAAATGTAAAGAAATTTGCAACTATTTTTAAAGTTCAAGTAAAGGTTCAAAGAAATTCATACACCTCTTGTTTCCACAACCACAAGCTATGTCCGAAAGGCTAAAGTATGTACTTCACGAATACATACTTCACTTATTTGTTTGAATGCCCATTAACTATGCTATATGCTACTAAGTGTCTTCCCAGAAGGAAATATCGCACTAGTAGGGCTGTGTGATATTTCGATATCAAGTTGATATTTTGAAAATATCAAAGTGTTGATATTGTAAAAAATATCGAAGTCGATATATTGATATTGATATGTCAATATTCGGTATGTCGATATTCGATACATTGATATTTCATACATTGATATTCGATATTTCGATATCGATATTATCAACATATGGTGGCATTGCATTCCTTATGTACAAGTTAATTCAAGCATAAGGATGCTAAGATAATACGCAGGGCTTGGAAGTAGAGGAAAAATCCCTTTTTGTCCTAGTGTCCGAAGACGAGGCCCAATATAATATATGTTCATTTTGGGTCATTCTAGGCCAGAAAAGGGTGGGTTTTATTTGTCTTTTTTTTGCATTTTTCAGCGTTTTTTGGCTTATTGGTCTTTTTTTGCCTTTTTTAAGGTTTTAACGGCTTTTTTTTTGCAACTTCACCTTCTTTCGACTACGTTTATACTGCCCATTCTCAATTTCGAATCATCATCAGTTCATCACCTCTTAAACATTCTTTCTGTCGTAAAGAAATAAAATAAATAAATATATTTGAACCATCCCTGAAACGAGAGAAAAACATTTTTGGACTGAAAGATGCATTTCATTCATATAGTTTTTTTCGCACTGTGTGTTCCATACCACCAGAATTTTGTATTTTTTTATTCATTAAATATGTAATTAAAACTGAAGTTATTAATTAATTTGGATCACATTCATACGTCCTTTTTTCCGATTTTAGGTCCTTTTTTGATATTTTTAGGTCTTTTTTTGGCAATTTACATGTCTTCAACTTCCAAGCCCTAATAATAAGAAATGCGTTCACCACGTGGAGACAGAACGTGGGAGGTGAATGATGAGAGACTGCCTCTGATTAACATGGAAAGCAAATACATGCAACAACCAATAAAAAGAACAAGGTTCCTACTTTATAGAACTTGCTGGTCACCCTTGTGTGCCCAAGTATAAAAATGGTATCGTTACAATACAAGACAATACTTGGCAAAGACTCGGTCTGAAGTTGTAAATGATTGTCTAATTCTTGGTGTTGCCTTGATATACAGCATATACACAGCACAAATTATTTTGTAATAACATTTTTCTGTTTGATGCATAGTTTCGAAATCAGTAATTTCCACATAATGAGGTTTTACTGAGTATAGTTTCTCTAGGAAAATGAAACATATATATTATGCACAAACTGAATAAACACAATGCACCTTTGGTTAACAACTATCGCAGCATACTTAATAATAGTGAAAAAATCAGAATCTGCACAACACTAGCATTATCTTATGGTATGTCTTCCACAAAGCAAACCAAATTGTTTAACATCTCAACATGCTTCAACTAGCTAGGTTCTATAAACAATATATTTATAAGACAGTAACAACAAAGATTGCAGTGTTCTGTTGGAAAATTTTAGGTACTTCTCCATGAACTATTGCCTTACTTAAAGTTATTTAATTAATGGAAATGCTTACAGCAGTCTCCAATGGAAGTGAAAGCATGACTCACAATGGGGAGAGGGAATTAATCCTGCCCTTGCGATGCCAAAATATTTACCATTCTTCAACACATCAGCACCAATTGAGAAGAGAAAAATAACTATCCACTTCAGTTCGCAAGTTTGCTGCATTTCTCCATATCTTGGTTGAGCTATACTAGTGCCAATGTGATATATTAAGTTACATACCTGGTGATGTAATCACCATCGAAATGAGTTTACCTAGGTAAAGGTAAAGTGCTCCCCTGTGCTTTGCACCATGCCATGAAGGCATATAGGGGGTGATGTGATCAGCACCATGCCCCTGGCAGCCTTTACCCCCCAGACTTTCCTCCAGATACCCACTTTATACGATGCTGGGTGGGCACCGGAGCCACTTGAACAGGTGGAAAAAAATCCTGGTTCTCCCGGTTGGGGATTGAACCCGGTTCTCTCGCATGGTAGTCAGATGCCCTGACGACTGAGATACCGCAGCTTACCTAGTTTCATATCAAATCATAACTAACTACTGAGGAATGATAAAAAAGGATGTGTATTACATACTGTAGTGATGCGTTGTTAATTATCTTATACCTTTAGACATAATTAATGATGACATGTATCATTAGAGTACAGCATCTGATGCGTGAGGCAGGGATTGGAAAATTTTTCACAGTGGCACACTTGGGATCCAAACAATTCCACCTACACTTATACATCATATTGTTATATGATTAATATCCCCCCCCCCCACAATACACTACTAATGACTTATTACATGCCTTGACTTCACCGTATAAATAATACTCAATTCAAGGCTATCATTGTACATATAATCTTTGTATTATATTTATCGATTGATTTGCTTTATTTTACTTCGCTTCTTGTGCCACGTTTGGCTAATTTGGGAAGATGAGGATGATATGATGAATGAAAAACTCACAAACATCCATGCCCAAGCCGGGATTCGAACATGGGACCCCTGGGATCACAGCACGATGTGCTAACCACTCTGCCACGGAGGCCGGTGTAGTATCATTATTGTATGATCATGATCATCATGTTTGTTTCATTGTATCTTAAGGGTTCATTGTATCTTGTTGTAAGGATGGCTGAAACACACCTGCTTAAATAACAGTAGCATTTATTCAATCTTATGTATTTGCATTATGTATTGCTATTTACTCCAGAGAATCAAAGCAACAAGACCCATGCTATTCTAATACTCTAGCGTATAGGCTAACAATGGAACTCTTTTACGTTCCTGGTTTTTATATTTTCCGCATAATACATTCGATCTTCACGATCTCAATAGTGCAAAATGTTACAAAATGTTTTCCTCATTTAATATTTTCAGTTATTTCACTTTGGTCCCCTGAAAAATGTAAAACCAAGGTATAATAGCATACATTAATTCAACATGTTACCACATAAAATAGAAGGCCAGACACCCCCCCCCCCCACTCCTCTGGAATTAGTATCCTTACACAATCAAGACCACCAGATTCCTTTTTCCCCCCTGTTTCAGGTACAGTAGTACTCCCAGAATATGTAGGTTCCATACACTCTCCCTTTGGGTAAAGAATTATTAGAATTTAAGAACATACTTTTTCTGTAATTGTACAGAAGAACTTCCCCTTTTCTACTGGGTGTTCCATTTACAACGCAACCCGGAGTTGGGGATAGTACAACTTTTGAACCGGAAGTGGTACACATATAATCCTTATACCAAATCGAAGCCTTGTTCATGCATATATTTTTAAAACCGGGGAACAATAATTGGATTTCATGTGTGTCCACACAGTGTTGCCAGATATAACGGGAAGTGTAAATGAAATTTTTTACAAAGCATGAAAAATGGCACATAACACACATGTACGGACATGCCATTGGTAATTTTCATTTTGGTTAGGTGGATTAGCTTGGCATCGATGGCAGTGAAAAAAGAAATGTTCATTTCTACCGACAGCCAATCGGATGAGGCAATTTAAGGGGGAATTAGGAAAATCGTTGTTTTTAGAAATTAAGACTGTGCATTGGCAACACTGCTGGTGTTTCAGTGCCACAAAAGGTGTGTTTCGAAACTGTATACATCATGCAATTACTGAAAACAAAAAAGAAACTTGGAAATTTTCATGAAAATAGTGTTACATACATGCACCTGGCAACCATGCGATGAGTAGACTGGCCTTTCCAAGGAGGAGAAAATGTAATCTCATCGCATGGTTGCCAGGTGCATGTAAGTAACACTATTTTCATGAAAATTTTCCCCTTTAAGATGCCTCATCCGATTGGCTATTGGTAGAAATGCACATTTCTTTTTTCACTGTCATAGATGCAGAGCTAATCCACCTAACCAAACTGAAAATTACCGATGGCATGTCCGCACATGTGTGTTATGTGCCATTTTTCATGCTTTGTAAAAAAATTTATTTACACTTCCCGTTACATCTGGCAACACTGCATGGACACTAATGAAATCCAATCATTGTTACTCGGTTTAAAAATATATGCATGAACAAGGCTTCAATTTGGTATAAGAATTATGTGTGTACCACTTCCGGTTCAAAAGTTGTACTATCCAAAACTCCGGATTGCGTTGTAAATGGAACACCCTGTACATGCCTACCAGATTTAAAGATCCTGCAACCATATTATAAATGGCAACCTCATTACCGATTACAAAGTTACTCATAGGCGTAACTTGGCAGGGGCAATGGGGTGACCTGTCCCCAAATTTTCAGGTTTATTAAAATTTACAAGTCAAAGGTACTTTTGTTAACCTATTGGGACCTGAGAAGCAAAGCAATAAAGAGTAATAATTGTGAATTCGCAAATGTAACAGTTATTTAACAAATAACAATGGATGCTATTTTTATGAGGTGGAAAACTTATTGAGTCTGCCCCACCAAAGTTAAACCTTAAGTTCAATTCCGCCCTTTCAAAAATAGGCTCCAAGTTATGCATATGAATTTGGTGATATGAAAAGTATTAAAACTATTTCCAAGTTAACTCAGATTAATGTTAAAAACTGCACCATTTTTCTTAGAACAGTAGCAAATGTTCTACGCCTAAGTATAAAATCCATAATTTTCTTTGGCTTGAACATATATATTGTTCAAGCAAACAAAGTCAGGTTATAGGTTGACCCCAGTTGCACAGTCAAGGAGAAAATTTATAAAAATTGTTAAAATATATGTAAACAGCAATAAATTATACACAAAATACGAGGGCAAATCGAAAAGTCTTTGTGCCTAATTTTTTTCTAGCTTGCCATTAATGTTATTACAAAAGCGAGATATACGAGCGATGCCGTAGGCTTTTCTTGAAACGACCCTATTGTAACTTCCGATTTCTTCCATGGCACAGCGATGTTATCAGTTGGCAAAGATGGTCGGAGTGCTCAGGAAGTCCACGCCATATGAGCAGCGAAGTGTTATTCGTTTTTTATGGTGCAAAGAACAAACAGCCACAGATATCCACAGGGAAATGGAGCCAGTATATGGAGACAAGCTACTGTCGCACACTCTCCCATCTGCGAGCAGCCATTAGGAAAAAGCGTCAGCGTCAGGGTATTCGTGAAGTGACCAAAGTGGTCTTCCTCCATGACAACGCGAAACCACACGTGGCGAAAAAAAAACAATCGCCAAACTTCAGTCATGGAGGTGGGAGATTATGGAGCATCCCCCATACAGCCCAGACCTAGCCCCCAGTGATCATCATCTTTTTCGTCCATTGAAGAAGTTCCTGGCAGGACAGAGGTTCACAAACGACACCGAAGTGCAGAATGTTGTTCGTCGTTGGTTCCGTGATCAGCCGACCACCTTCTATGCAACAGGCATTGCGAAACTTGTGGTACGGTGGGACAAGTGCCTCAACAGGTGTGGTGATTATGTGGAAAAATAGCAAAACGTACGTAGAAGATGTGTATATCTTGTTTTCCTTTTATGATTTGTAATCTGGCAATAAATAGTTAGGTGCAAAGACTTTTTGATTTGTCCTCGTAAATAATATTCAATTATTATTTTTTCCAACTCTTCGTTTTCTATGTGAAAAGTTTTCCTGACTTGCTATGTATGCACAATAAGAAAGTTGTTATAAATTAATAACTACGATACTCACAACTTCCGAATCCCTGACTCTGATCTTTTCCAAGGGGCATCATCTGGTTCCAGTGGCAGTGGTCCTTGAACTGGTGCCTCCTCATCTTCATCCAATGATGGCCTGAAATATTACATTGTAGCCTTTGAATAAGATGTTTCATCTCTGCCAGAACACAATTAATGGTGACGAGTTAATAATGAATTCATCCCTATAGCCCTTGACAGATGAATCCCACACAACCCCAAGATATTTGATGCAGATCTACTAAGGACATTACCCAACTTGCAGTTTGTAACCAGTGTATAATAGTACAATTTTACACTAAATCATCGCACTCTTACAACTAAAGTTTAATAAACTAGTATGTGTCAGCTATTTGGTTTTTCTTATGTTTGATAACCAAGTAACAAATAATAAATTATTTTTTCACAATAACAACATTTGTCAAAGAAATCTAACTCAGTGAAGTTGTGTTAAACGTGGACTTTTACTGGTTCCTATGAACTACAGTATACAGAAGTAAAAAAAAGCACAGCAGTTACGCTTAAAATAAAACTTGAGTTAATTCTACCACAATGCTTCTCATTCCTGATGGAAAAGTTAGTGGGAAATTGTGATTTGACCTGGTACACTGACATTTCAGCTACCAAACCAATCTCTGAGTTCTTCACAATTTATGTTTACCACTGAAGGTATATGGTACTAACACTAAACAACAACATTAATTAACTGTAACTGTAAATTAATAACAGGTTAACAGTTTCAATGCATTTAATATATTGCACAAACTACACTCCTCACAAAAAGTTTGTAATATTATTATATTAGGCAATAGGCGATAGGCACGGTGGCATATTTCAGCGGAAAGACGAGAACGTCCACCAGACAGATACCATGTGTTGTTGCATTCCAAAGCCGTGTCTATCACATATTCTCTAACATGACAATATTCCAAACTTTTTGTGAGCAGTGTATAAAGGCAACCACAGGTAAATGCATTTCGAGTCAAATGGTGTTATTTTGAACATAAATGGTGTCCTGCCAGGAGGCGTATCGATAGGTCTAAAAAAAATGAGTCTCCAACATTGTAACAGGCTAATATTTTTAAAACGCAGAACACATCGTGAAAAATCTCATACTTCATCACATGAAACCTCATAAGGTGACTCAAATGGGGACATTTTTTAATGTCCACAGTGTTGCACTGAGGAGGGGGGGGGGGGGCTACTGGAAAATTTTAAATGGGACAGCACCTTGAGTAATCCCTTATTCGATAGGTCTAATTTCAAGACATTCTGTAGGAATTAATTTTTGATATGGGCAACCATATATCATTGGGTAACCAAATTCTGATCTATTTGCATGTTTAAATTCATGTTAATTTCTTAGTTATCCATTTGAATACAGTGGCCCATATCAAAAGTGTTTCCCACACAATTTTCTTGAAATTAGGAGAACTATCCAAGACGTGTTTATTACTGTTTTTTCCATTTTAAATGCATACCCTGAGTATTATCCACCAAAATACCCCACAAGTGAGGCACCACAAACAACACCATTTGATTCACCCCATGTAGCTTGTTAAATTGTCACTGATAGCTAGGGACGTGAAGTTTTCGTTTTATTTTTCCCTGAATTTCGATGTTATTTTTTACTGCAATTAAGTGTTATTATTTGTGGGTTAGGACAACATTCGGGGTTAATACGGTGTTATTTTTACAAGAATTTTTACTGTTCCTTCTATGCTTAAAATTTTCACATTGTTTTAATTCTCGAAAATTGAGACAAATTTTAGTTTTAATGTCCAAAAAATGTATGGCTTACCTTTGTGAGAAACTAACAAAATTCTTCCATTTGGAAAACTATTTCATCTCATCATATGAAATGTTTATTGAGTGATAACACCCAAATCTTTGAACACAATCATACACATCACATTTCCATAATAATGCAAAAAATCCCTCTGCAACCATTTTGTAAACACACACATACATGCACTCTCCCCCTCCAAAACACAACAGGTGCTTCTCCCTGAAAACTTTCCCATTCCTATGAAATTTCCCTTCTGGGAAAATCACCCCTGAGCGAATTCTTTCCAGTTAGTACAAATGACAGAATAGCGCTTCAGGTAGTTCTTTTTGAAGGGTAGTAGTTCTTTTTGTTTCCAGTTTATATTGCATATTTCATGGCGTTTTTCACGTTAAAGTGTAAAATTCTGTTCTTATTCTGAAAAATGGCTTAATTCACGTTATTTCGAGATTGCGAAACACTGAATAGTTGCCTCCTTTACCTACCCAAATACATTTTAAACACTTTATTTTGCTTTCCTCAATTTTTCGGTGTTATCGTTAAAACAAAAACTTCATCTTGTTACTCATAGCTTCTCCACTGTATTTACCCACTCAGAAACTACATACGAGGGTTGGAGCATAAGTCATGGCAACTATTTTTTTCCCGTGAGAATGTGGGACCAGCACGAAAATCCGAAATGTACAAATGGAAGGGGGCAGTGTATGGTACTGTGGAATGTACTAATAATGTTGATCATGTGTACCAGGTGTAGGATAGTAAAGCAAGCAAACATACTTAAAGATAGCATTATGCCACATGTGTTTACAAATCTGAAAGCATAGTTACATGAACAAAAGAGGTGCATGCTATGGTAGGACAATATTCCCCACAGTATCCACCAGCTCACTGTAGCATTCTCTGGCATTCCCCCCTGATTTTGATACACAAATGACATGGCATAACGGTTGATCCAACAATGAATTATCACTGCCTTCTGTTTGATAACCGTTCATCACACTGCTATCTAATGACGTGTCCACATGCTATGGGTGTCACCGTTTAACTTTGAGATAAAAATATGGTTGCCATGACTTATGTCCCAGCCCTCGTATTAGAATGTTAATAAGTTATCTCTCTTCCTAATGGTATGCGTTACTTGCGCTTAGCTTCAATGCAATAAAATTGTGTGTGTCACGTACACAAGCATATATTTCTTCCATTGGTAATGTGTCAATGCATATAAAGCCATGCATCTAATATTTGCTACAGCATTATTTATGCTTCCAGCACACTTATTCACAGTGTCAAACAACTGTGGTCAGATTGGCATGGTCAATATACAGAGTGTCCAAGAGTTCCCACAACACAAATAGCGATAGAGACAAGAACGTTGCACTGTGCATTACCTTTGTCTATGTAGATGTTCTTAACCTTTTGGTGCCCAAGCGTCTCGATCGAGATACCCAAAAGTAACCCTCGGGGTACCAAGCGTCTCGATCGAGATGCTGTGTCAAGGTCGTAGTTTTTACGTTATAACTTTTCTATTTTTGGCTAGAATTTCGATTTTATTTTTTTATATTGTTCCTAACATATGTATTTAACAGAAATGGTTTTTTGCATTTTTTTTTGTCTTCATGAAAATGGAAGGGGAAAGGCGGGGAAAGGGACTTCTCTTTTGCGTCTCTTTTCAAGGTCAATTTTTTGCCAACAAAGGAAGACCGGCTTTGTTGTTCTAAAGCAACGCTTTTCTGTTTCTTACATGCCAGCGATAATTTCTATGTGCATTTTTAACTTTTCATATCCTTTTTTTCGGGGGGCGGGGGGGGGGGGGCGAAACCCCATTTTTTAAAAAAAAAGTATTTTCTGGGGATTTCCCCCCTTTCCCCCTCCATATATACGCCAAATGTGCATAAATTATATATCGCCTAAATCTGTGATTCATTCTGCGTACAACGGTATATCTTTCATATCTCTAGGGCATTTAGTTTCTGAGCTATAGTCATTTCAAGGTACTGCTGCATTTTGAAGCTTGAATCAGTGGCGTCCCGACCATTCCTTTTGGGGGTACAACTCAAGTCACATTGGTCATACGACAATGATGCAAATATTTTTCTGTTTCTTACATGCCAGCGATAATTTCTATGTGCATTTTTAACTTTTCATATCCTTTTTTTCGGGGGGCGAGGGGGCGAAACCCCATTTTTTTAAAAAAAGAAAAGTATTTTCAGGGGATTTCCCCCCTTTCCCCCTCCATATATACGCCGAATGTGCATAAATTATATATCGCCTAAATCTGTGATTCATTCTGCGTACAACGGTATATCTTTCATATCTCTAGGGCATTTAGTTTCTGAGCTATAGTCATTTCAAGGTACCGATGCATTTTGAAGCTTGAATCAGTGGCGTGCCGACCATTCCTTTTGGGGGTACAACTCAAGTTACATTGGTCATATGATAATAATGCAAATATTTTTGTGTTCCTTACATGTCAGCGATCATTTCCATGTGCATGTCGACACTGTCATGTACTTTTTGCTTGAGGGGGGTGGGGGAACAACAGTTTTTTCCCCGAAATTTTGGAATTTTGAGAGTTAGCCCCCTCCCCCCCACCACATATACGCCGAATTTGCAAAAAAATTATATACTCTGAATCTCTGGTTCATTCCGCGTACAACGGTATATCACTCATCTCTCTAGGGCAATTAGCTTCCGATCTACACTCATTTAATTGAAACTCTGCATTTTGCTCAAAATCGGCTCGGTACCCCGAGGCTTACTATTGAAAAAGGGCTTGGGCGTCAAAAGGTTAAACATTTAAAAATAAAATTATATTCTACATGAACTTTTAGTATGCGGGGAAAGTTAGTTGGGTGCAGTAAAGTTTCTGTACAAAATAAAAACAAACATTGGTGAAAGACAGCTGTGGAGCAGCTTACAATAATTTTCGATGTGTATACAAGGTGGTTACTGTAAGACCATGATAAAATTCCCAGTTTTCAAAAAAAAAACTTTTCAAAATTTCATGGCTAATAATTCAAGGGTACAGGCAAATGTGTCCTCTATTTAAACCTCGCTTATTACCATGTGTAATCATAAGCATATTAGGGGAAATGCTTATGATTACACAAAAGAATATTTAAGAAAACTAAAACACGGCCATCTGTGTGAGCGAACAACAGACAAGGTATCCATGCTAACGCAGTCAGATGTTGGTCATAAATAGAGGCACGCATATTTCGTTTTTGACAAAAACACGAAATGTGACATAACACATTCTAATGTTAATTTTTCATGTTTCTAAAAGGTGTGAGGTGCATTCTCCTACTATGTTTTGTCACGAAATTATGCAAAATGTGAAATAGACTCAAACACGAAATTTACCATTTATATACAGACACGACACTTTCTGAAATCTGAAGTATCCTGTGAGTTATGCAATTCACTGAAAATTGTTTAATTCTGCTGTAAATATTTGAGAAGCAAAAATGGACTCCTTTATACAGGAATAAACTTAATAATTCTGGTAATGATTTAATGTGCTATTAGAAGAGATATGTTTATTTTGTGTAATAGTTTTTAAATCAAATTTGGGATTATATTCACATTTTTTAAAACCAAAATGTCATTCTATATGGTGCTTTTTCACCGCTATAACAGCGAAATTTCATTTTATTTACCACTTTTGAACCCGAAATTGACTGTTTTTTTATTTACCAAAAATATGTGCCTCTAGACATAAAGGTTAGGTTTGGCACCTTCCCATGAGTTGCTATGTCTCTCAGATAGATTATTCTGTAAAGAACATTAATAAAGTATAGAAATTGAGAGATTTCTCTTTTGTTTTTCACTGAAGCTTTATTTTCCTTCCTCGATAAAAATAAACATGCCACACGACATTTCTAAATATGTATGGATTCAGTGAGGTTTGGATTAATAAAAACGGCAATTTTTCATGTTTACGGCGAAAAATTCACGAAGAATTCACATATAATTCATGCATAAATCCCGCAATTCAGGGAATTTCCAGTGAATATCCACCCTGGTATAGATAGTTTCTGTGGGTATAGATTGATGAAAGAACAATAATGTTTTATGCATTTTGTGCATTACAGGATGATTTAAGGAGTAAATTATGACATTCATAAAAATGTGTGATTTTTTTAAAAAATTACAAGGTGTACTGGAAACATTGGTTGTGTCAGATGACAGTACCAGATGTGCAAATGTACAATAAAGTTTAAATCTTATATTTCAGCTGGGCATGGATTGAATAACAACCAGATGTCTGGTACAAAAATTCTGCCCTCTACTTTCTAAAAAAGTAAATGTCTAAATATTCAATTTCATTTGCACTGCAGTCACTTTGAAACACACATTTATTAAGGAGATCAATGAACATTTCAGGTTTGTCAAGGACAATTTCAAACTTTATATCGGATTGGTAGAATATCGGTTATCGGTATCGGTTATCGGTACTTTATTGGTATTGGCCAAAATTTCATATCGGCCCATCCCTACTTCTTGTTTAATTCATAAAAAACATAAAACATCCATGTAGACAAATTTAATACCTGGTGAAAGATTCATGTCTCTATCGCTTTCTGTACAAAAGTTATGTACGTTCAAAATCTCAGTTGCGTGACTTTTTGAACATCTTGTAGTATAATTAAAATGTGCCAGCACTGTAATTTACACTGAAACTGATTGTATGTATAAATATGTTGGCACAAGAGTACAAGTTACACATTATAAAAATCCCTGATATTTGTATATTGGTGTGTCGTAAGTAGAACAATTAGAGTATATTAATGGACACATTTCAGTTCCTAGAATTTTCAAATTGTCAACCGTAAAGTCATGTACGCTACAATGAATAAAGAAGTACTTATGTTACAAATGCTTACAGGTTCAAAGATTTTGTAGTCTTCCTTGAACTTTTGGAGTGTGAAGGAAAAGTTACTAAAGGAATAAAATTAGGTTGTGAAACAGGTGATGGGTATAATGCCGAAACTAGAGGAACTACAGGTGGAAGATCAATTGGTAATGAATGCGATTCTGGCAGACTATGCTTTGTATTCACCTCTCCCGTACTCCTTCTTCTGCAACCCCTAAAGCACACCAAAGATAGAAAAAATATAAATAATAAGCCATGCACATGCCTCGAGAAATGTTATTAAACAATAAAAATAATAATTGCCAACACCTCACTAATACATTGAGAGTAGCAACTACAGACTAGAAAAGAAATCTTATGTACTATTCTTGAGTTCACAAGCACATGTACAACATGCTGTATATTCATTATTAATAAATTAAGACAGAAAAAGTGCAAAAGTTTCAACAAAACTTGTTAAAAAAGCTGAAATATTTTAAAAATATAGTGCATTTACAAGTTCTGATAAAGACAAAGAAATAAAATTGTTTCTTTGTAAAAACAAAAAGATACCACTGTAAAGTACATAAATATAAATTAATGTATTTAACACTTTATTCTTTGTTGTGTTTTTTATGTATTACTTCAGTAACATGAATCAAATAACAAGGGTTACAAACAGTCATCCATTGTCGCTAGTGTATGTTTCCCCAGTGTAACCTTGCATGCAGTTTTTTACAACAACCCAGCAAAGAATGTTTTGTCCTGCCAAATAAATCCTCAAGCTCTGAATATAGAAGTTATGAAAGTGAAGTAATGGGTCATTTCATGTAAAATCAACCACCGAAGAGGCACTTTTCAACTTCACATATTTTGATTCATTTGAAATTTGACATATATGCCAATTACAATTACAATTTTAATTACATGCATGTAATCAAATTTCGAATGAATCAAAAAATTGTGCAGTTGAGGACCTTATTGGTTTGACATGAATGCAAAGAAAATAACTACCATTGCAATTACTCATATGATTTCAGTAGCATGTAAGTACACAAAAAGTAATGTTACTAATGAAAGCACCAGAGAGCAACACATTACATTAGTCATGTTATTCTTCAACTTTGGTTGCTTGTCATCTGCCACCTGCCACTTTAATGTGAAATCAACCTTAATACTAGCAATATGATTGAAAAACATAATCACCAGAGCTAGGAATTTCAGGTGCAAAAATTTGCCAATAAAGGTGCAAAAAAGGTGCCAATTTTTGTACAAAAAAGGTGCTAAAATAGGTGCTAATGTTCAGATGTAAAATGTATTGTAAGCAGTGCATACATATATGATTCAACTTGTCTGGATAAACACATACAGTATTCTCTGGTTTTAAATCGTTTAATATAACTAAGCAAAGAAAATTATCTGATACATTAGAAAGCGACATAAAGGAAAACATGCTTCTTCTTACTTGCTTAGAATTAGTCATCTAGAAAACTGTTAAAATAGATTACATTCAAAATTTCTATGTTTTTCTGAGTGAGGCTACATCTGCGGTCACTAAGCAGATACTTGTAAGTTGAAAAAGAACGTTCAACGTCAACAGACACAAGTGGTGCGTATTTTGTTTTCAACCGGTAATCCACATCCTTGTTAGTTGCGACTTTTTGAACATCAGGATTTTTGACTAAACTTTGTTCTAACTTTTCTTTCTCGGCCCCTTGCAGCTCTCGTTGCACATCCATCAAAACAGCCCACTGTGCTTCATTTTCAGGAGACTGCTCCTCCAGTTTTGTGATTGCAGTAGTAAGGAAAGAGAAGCCATGTACAATATAGAGTTCATCTTGCAATTCCTGTTTAAGTGCAAGTTTTTTGGCTTTTTCTACAGCTGAGGAATCACTAGGCAAAGCATCTAAAAATTTTGATATTGTATGGAAATGATTGCAAATAAACACTGCAGCTTTTAACCATGTACCCCACATAGTGAGGATGGGAGAGGGTGGTAGTGGAAGTTTCGTAATTTCTACGTACTTCTGTATTCTAGAAGGAGCCCTTTTCAGTATTTCCTTAATGCTAGAAACAAATTCGTTCACATATGTATATTCATCTTTAAGAGCTTCACAAACTCGATGCAAAGCATGAACAATGCAGGTCACATGTTTTAAGTTAGGATACATATTCTTCAGATTAGAAAATGCAGCTAACATGTAAGATGCTTGGTCTGTAAGAACTAACCACACACTATCATATTTTACGCCCTCCGGCCACAATACAAAACATGCATCATTGAAACTTTGCATTATCTGTTTTGCCGAGAAAATAACTTTTTTTAAAAGCATGGGTTTCACTTGATGTCTATTGAGAGGTGCTACTAAAATGTTCAAAACGTACCTGTTTTGCCTATCTGTGGTTTCATCTACTATGAAATAGACTGATCTGAGAGATTTTAGCTTTATAAAGAGGTTGAAGGTAAGATTTCCTTAAGGTGCTCTCATCTGGAACTAACTTCCCAGTATATTTTTGCAAATATGATTTCATGACAGGATTGTCAACTTTCGAAAGAGGTATTCCACACGCTATAAATGTCCTTGCTGTCTCACTGAAAAAATCATTTGTATTTCTGGAACTCGAAGATGCAAGTGCCTCACCAATGAATTACTGTCGCTTCTCACCTTTATCATCTCGTAGTTCTTTATTCCTGACGTGGTTCCCAGTTTGTAGATGTTGCACAACCCGGGTGCGTTGGTGTTTGTCATCAACAGCAATAGAAATATTACACACATTACACCTAAGAACAGATCCATCACTCTGAATGCCGTCACAGCTAAACTGTTTAAAAATGTCCTGCAGTTTCCCAACATTTACTTTATGTTTTGGCATGGTGAACAAGCAAATCCGATGCATTGATCAGTCGATCACAGACTGCAGTTACCTTGCTAGCTGAGATGGGAGAAAGAAACAAAAACAAAACAGCTTTCCTACAACAATTCGTAAACAATACAGCATAGGACAAAAAGAGCACAACTTCTAGCAATTGTAACGCGTCATTGTTGGCACTGTTTAAAGTCTGCGTGCTTACTACATTAACGTCCAAGAACTGAAGAAAGCCGATTCATTGTTGTGAGGTAAACAATAATCGCATGCCAAGAAGCCATGCCTCGAATGTGGGTGGGGTTAAACAGCGCGCGAGTTGAATTTAAAAAAATGATCAAGATGCAAAAAGGGCGAAAAGGTGCAAAAGGTTCTGAGATTGTGAAAAAGGTGGAAAAGATTCCAAGATTGTGAAAAAGGTGCAAAAAGGTGCAACCGAAACACCATGAGTAGAGTTCAATACGTGCTTATTTTGGGGATGAGTCACTTTTTTATCCATTTTCACACAAAAAAATTAAGGTGCAGCACCTAAAATTCCTAGCTCTGATAATCACTAATGTTCTTACCTGTCAGATGAACCAAATGATGTACACAATAAAAAGCATAGAAACATGGAATAAATACATGGAACACAACCACATCCATCCTCAGCACATTCAAAGCAAGTGCTTCTATTGTACATATAACTTTCTAATATACTAATAATTCATCCCATGATCAAGTCATACTTGAGATTAACTTACGATTTACTCGGCCTTGGATGATACATGTCTAATTCGTCTTCCAAATCACTGACACGAGCCTTAAGTTCATTTCTTTCGTGAAGAATCTCTTTTAATTCAGCAGTTGTGAACCTCGGTCTATTAGGGTCATCTAAGTCATATATCACCTTGTTCGTTAGGTCAGGAATCTCTGACTGCAAAATAAAAATTATATTTTAAAGAAGTCCCCCAACAAAGAAGCTTGAATTAAATATTCTCTTTCTTAAAGCATAGTATGAATAACTTGTTAAAATTAGCAACACTAAAGATTGTCTTTCTCATTATATATACGAGGGTTATTTTTTAAGTAAGGTCCGTTTTGCAATAAAAACGAAATAAGTAAATTTTTTTTTTTTTTTTTCAGAAAACCATTGATTTTCTGAGAAAACCATTGATTTTCTTGAGTTTGGGCCACAGCATGTGGCCTTG
Source organism: Lepisma saccharinum (assembly GCF_977018435.1). NCBI lineage: Eukaryota > Metazoa > Arthropoda > Insecta > Zygentoma > Lepismatidae > Lepisma > Lepisma saccharinum. Next base: position 7,560,719 of record NC_139246.1, read on the forward strand.
CATTGTCATGAATCACTACGACACCAGCTGACTCAAGATCTGATCAAATCTTATGGCTGGGAGGTATTTGATTATCCGCCATACAGTCCAGACCTTGCACCTAGCGACTACCACCTCTTTCGCCATCTGAAGACCTTCCTGGGCGGAAAGCGTCTAGACACTGATGAAAAAGTAAAAAAACGACCATGGGTAAGTGGTTATCATCACAGGCGGCAGATTTCTATGAGCAGGGTATCCAGAAACTCGTAGTTCGTTATGATAAATGTTTAAATCGGCAAGGAAATTATATAGAAAAATAGAGAAGTGTCTGTAAATTCAGAAAATAAAGGGTTTTTGAAAAACATTTACTTACTTCGTTTTTATTGCAAAACGAACCTTACTTAAAAAATAACCCTCATATATTTTTTTGCTTTTTAATTCCATTTAATTTTGTATATTGTATGCTGTAATCCAAATTAATAACACATAATTCACACTTAACAATATAGTGCTTTTTAAACATCATTTGCATGCCCCTGTTAGTAATTTGAAGCTCATGTTTTAAAAACACACGTACACCAAAACAAAAAAATCACAAAGAAGAAAAATTCTAAGGAGTATATTGAAGTAGCAATGTAGTCACACACAGTAAAATTACTGATTAAATATTCTTGCATTTAACTCTTCTGTTGATAACAAATAAAATAATAATGGATTATTCAATGCTCAATTGGTATCAACTGGTTTCGGTAAAAATAAATCTATAAATAATTTATAATTTCTTCAATTTTGTTATTATTTATATAGATATTAACATATAATTCATGTGCCCTCGTTTTGTAAGAGAAAGAAATGTCAAACAAAATTCAATGTAGTTATCTGGTAACATACAATAACTAAGGTAAATAATTAAATATTATTTTGAGTTTAATGAGAACTGGACCTACAATTTCACGTTGAATCTGAACCACTATGTTCTTCCATTAGGTATCGAACCAGGCACCCCTTGATTAGAAGGTGACGATGCTACCACTGTGCCATCGGGGAGGCCCTTTGTTGATTTGGGGAGGGGAAAAAGTACCAGGGCTGATTTTTATGTTACATTTTTATGTACTGACCAATAAACAACAAAGAATCATTTTCTATAAAAAAAAATAATTAAACACTTGTATAATACACAATTATAGTACAATTGTGTATTTTTCTCAATAACTACACCAAAAATAGAAAGAGAAAGGGTTAAATTCCAATATCCACCTATTGTAGTAGAATTCTACATGAAAATATTTCAAATTTTAGTGTAACTACTGGTTACACTCAGTACATCAAACTAAAGGATAGGTTGTTAACAATAAGTTTTAAATTTCTTGCTTGTCCTTTCTTTATTTCTTTGTTCAAAAACCTACTTTTATTTCTCTTGTAGTCTACGGTTATTACAAGCATAAAAACACAGTTTTTCGTTGTGACATTTCAGAAGAACAAACGCTCCCTTCATCAGACATTTATTTTTAGCTTGACTAGAGATACAGTTATAACAATGGTTAAACATTTTTAACAAAAAATAATCAGTTATACAATGGATGTTGTCAATGTTATGTTGTTGTAATATAGCAACTTAATTGTGAAATAAGCAGTCTTTTTAATTATTATTTCAGATAAAATATTTTGATTATATTTTTTAAAATTATGAATTCCAAATATCATAAGGGAACTTAAAATCATCATTGCTTTCACAAACAACAAGGAAAATGGCAATAAGATGGCACAAACACGATTTGAACATTACAAATTTAAACTTAAAACAGGTTTGTCAGCTCACCATCGAGGAGAAGCATATGATTAAAAAGAGAAGGGTTTTAAAAGAGTGACGGGAAATATAGATTTTAATGTCTGATTAAATAAAATGAAAATGATTAAATAATGAAAATGGTAACGTAGACCCACTATGCATCTAAAAAATTTAATGTAACGGAAAACATCAAGAATCTCTGTGAAAACAATGATGATTTTGAATTGCATGATGTCATATTTTTTTAAAAGCAGGTGATCAAAAATTTTTAAACTGAAATAATAATAAAACAGACTGCTTATTTCACAGTTAAGTTGCTATATTACAACAATCAGGGTGGCTACAAACAAGCAGAAATGAAATTCCCTGACTTTTCCAGGTTTTCCAGGACAAAATTTACATTTTTCCCTGACAATTACAAACTAAACTAAATCGATGTTTTTGCAAATGGAAATAATAAACTCATACAGATCCATGTATGGTTTTGTTAAGTACCAATATTATCTTCTATGAAATTGACTTAATTTCTCTATGATTTGAATTCAAACTGCAAAATAGTGAATTTGGAAAATTATTACAATTCACAAGCTAGGGAAGGATTACGGAATTTTGTTATACGCAGTAAGTTTAAAATAAAATACTTGATTACTTTTGAAGTTACGACTAAATGAGATAAGAGTGAAGAGTTATTAAGAAAAAAATTGTAATTTATCAGTCTCCTTATACATTCTCGGTATTATATGTTGATATTTCCACTGAGGTTTTGAAACCCTCTGCTTGCAAGAACCATGAGTGCGGACTCATTTTTCAATGATTAAAGCTACTTCTCCCTTCTCTGTAAAGCAAACAACTTAACTCTTGCATATAAGTGAAACAATTGAATCGAACAAAATAAAGCGTCAAATTTCCTTACATTATCAATGGGATTTCTGCTTCAGTACAGCATATGCAAGTGAAGTACTGTGAAACTGACAACATGCCATTATTGCTGACGAAAAGGGTATGTCGGTATTAGAAATTTAATGCAAGGAATTTATAGAATTGCATTGTATAGGTACCTGATTTAGCCAACCACACATTAAAAAAAGAACACTCTAATAATAAAAGCTTCTGAGAGTTCATATACGAGGGGCATCCTGAAAAAAGCTCCAATGGTGCCTATACGCATCACTAGTGGTCAGAGAGAGACACACACACATGCAGGCAGGAAGAAGTGGCATGTAGCTGTAATCTGGTAGAGTTGCAATGCAGCCGTTTTAGGACAGTTCTAGGTTAAAGATTGCAGCTCTCATACAGTCTCCCACCGACTGCGATGTAGCCTACATTGCACGCTCAGAATTTGGCACCAGCAATCGTGTGAGGTGTGCAGACCGGACGTCGTGAGTGATAGTATGGTCAGACGATGGTGCAGACAATTCACAGAAGGCCAATCGAATGTGCACAACTCCATACAGCTAAGTACACGCGGGTCCTTTGGATCACTTCAGGTGAGTGATCTTGGACCACTCCCTGTTCAGCCCTGGCCTTGAATGTACCGACTTTCAATTCTTTGTTTAACTGAAGAGGTTTCTGGCAGGGCAAGGATTTGACAGCTACACTGCGGTAGAGATAGTTTCAGTCTTTGCTGTCAGACACATATAACATGGGCATACAAAATTTAGTGCCATGCTACGACAAATGCCAGAACAACGGTGGTGGTTATGTTGAAAATTAGGTTAGGACTCTCACTGTTACTAATGCAATAAATTACAACTGATATTCTTGTTATATTTATGCCTAATCGGTAGAGACCTTGATATTTGGTTATTTTTTTCAAATTGGTGTATTTTCTTATTTTTTATTTTTCCCAACATTCACATTTTGATTTTAGTGCATTTTCTGGCAAATATCTCAAAGTATACCTTCATGGTGTTTTTAAACTATTGTTTCAAATTGTAAGTCACATGGCTTACGCCTCTTCGTGAGAGTTTGATATCTTGAAAGTTATTTTGGAAAAGTTATTTTCCATACCCCTTTTTTAATTTTAAGATAAGGATTTTAGATAATGGAATTTTCACCGTATATACTGAAGGGTGCATAATGACCATAAGTGGTGACGCACCCAAAAATTTAAAATCAATCAACCTCACATGACAGATACCGATATATTATCGCACCAAAAATTGGTATTATCTTTTTTTGACTTTTTAGTATTAAGTTTCCCAAAATTCACGTTTTTGTTTTAGAACATTTATCTGCCAAATATACCAAAACTTAATACTCCATTGTGCTTTTAAACTATTATTTTAAATTGTAGGTCACATGGTCTACGTATTTTCGTGACAGTTTGATATGTTGGAACAGATTTATGAGGAAGTAAAAGTAAAGTGCTCCCCTGCACTTTTCCATGAAGGTGTATAGGGGTGTGAAGTTCGGGCCCCACACTTTCTTGATCACGGCTGAAGGTGGGGGTGATGTGATCAGCACCGTGCTCCTGGCTACCTTTATCCCTCAAAGTTTCCTCAAGGTACCAGCATCATATGATGCTGGGTGGGTGCCAGAGCAGTTTGAATAGGCGGAAAACATCCCGGTTCTCCCCCGCAGGGGATCGACCCCGGTCTCTTGCATAGTAGTCAGACACCCTAACGACTGAGCTCCATTATTACTCGCTCGACAAATGCCGATGGTGACCACTTAGATTGGTAATTCAAAACATATCTCGTGCGACAAATACAAAGATGTGGCTCCCGTGTGACGGTAGATACGTACTCGATCTCCTGTTAGCACCCTGCCACTTTTATATGATTTAATGTGGCTGTTGGAATTATTCCATGTATGTATAACTCTATAGTTTACTCTTGAGTAAAATGTTGGACAACTTGCATGTTCTATGTACACAAACATTGCCTAGAAAAGACAAGAATGTTGGATTTCATGGAATTTTTAAATTTTTTTAGGACATTTATTTTTTAAAAAATCGCTAAAAATGCCAACTCGCATTTTATGCCAAATTCGCATTATTTCGATATTTCGAACGGGCGAAAAATGTGTCCAGACATCACTGCACATTCCTAAACATAACATCGCAGCAATTACAATTTTTCACGGTTTTGGCGTTTGCGAAAAATCAATGTCCCTACTAATCGGAAATCACTTTCCACCCCTCGTATAAATCAGTAGATGGAAAGTGAAAATTTAGCAGGGCTGGCAGAGAAAGTAAATTCTTGAAGAGAGTGATTTGCTTTTATGATTGAATGATTCGAGTAAATATGATATTAGAATATTTACATATTTATTATTAGTATTTTATTTCATAATATTGGACATTAACCTGACTCAGTGAGAGATTAATGACCATCTCTCATGAGTTTAAACAGACAGGACAGAGAGTGGCATTAAAGTCATTGCAATACTAGTGTTGCAGTAAATTTGAGGTTGAAAGCATGCACTTGCCAATTTTTATAACGTTCACCAATACAGGTTTATGTTTCACTTTTTCGTGATAGTATTCAATATACATCCCATTTTGTTGGATTCTTCTTGATATCTAAGAATAGTGCAATGTCATTGTAAACGTATGTTAACTTGTACGAAACCAGTAATACGTCAGGATGATGAAAGAAGACCTTCGTAAGCACTGCTACATTAAATAAGGTGAAGTGAGCCAGAAGACTAATAAAATTCCAGCAGCATATTTAAGTCTAAATCTCTTCTTGTTTATGCATGCGATTTTTGTTGGATGTTGCAGTCCATGCAATTTCTGTCGCATGTTGTAGTGAGATACTTTGTCGGGTGGCGATATTCGACAAAAATCGTATGTATCAATGGAACGTATTTGTTTTCATGTTCCTTCAGTTTGCCCAACAAAATGCCTTACTACGACGTCTGACAACTATCGGACGGAGCCACCCGCTCTTATCCGCTCCATCTGTTGACAAGTCCCCTTACTACTCCCATACGGACAAGAAAAAATGATAATTCAATGCATTTTCCATGTAATATTTAGAGGCTTAACCTTTACTCCCCCAATGATACCATATGGTATCATCAGAGTAAGGTCGTACTGGCCCGATGATACCATATGGTATCATGGTGCTGAATACAAAATGAATGTGCTTTTTGGACCTTCATACTCTTATGTTTGGGTGGAAACTCTGTCACAGGTCTGGAGCAAGCCCGGGAAATTCATACTGATGACCCCCCCTCTCCGCAACATTTCCATGCCACATTTCCGAACAGAGTTTCACATTTTGACTCATTATTCAACTTGTATGGCACCCAAAAACATGAAACATATTTCATTCTCTTTGTAAACGTCCATTCTTTGAAGAGAATACTAAGGTTTGCACCTTCTTCCCAAAATAGCGGGAGAAGAGAAGGCAAACTACAGATTTTTATGCTTTTTTTATTGTAATTCGGGAGTTGCGCCCCCCCCCCCCCCCCAAGCCCCTCTTCCTCGGTCCGGCATTCTGAATTGTACACGGTTGCATGCTCTGATGTTTTAGCTGCAAACCAAAAATTATCCGAAGTAGATTGCTCCCATAGTGCCAGAGTTATAACTAACTAACTAACTAACTAACTCACTAACTCACTAACTCACTCACTCACTCACTCACTCACTCACACACACACACACACACACACACACACTCACACACTCACACACTCACACACTCACTCACTCACACACACACACACACACACACACACACACACACACACACACACACACACACACACACACACACACACACACACACACACACACACACACACACTCTCTCACTCTCACTCTCACTCTCACTCTCTCTCTCTCTCTCTCTCTCTCTCCTCCTGCCATCACTGGTCTCTGGCACCGTGGTTGTGGTGCGCATAAAAGGGGCCTAAAAGTTGAGGCCGAAATTACGAACGAGATTTCGTGTTCCCGTGCAGAGTTCTATAACGATATCTTTAAATAAATAAATAAATAAATACAATAATAAAAAAAAGTCAATGAAGACGAAATTCCCTGACATTTCCCTGACTTTTTTTGACACCTCAAATTCCCTGACTTTTCCCGGTTTTCCAGGTTTTTCAGGTCTGTCGCCACCCTGAACAATGTAACATTGACAACATTCATTGTATAACTGATTCTTTTTTGTTAAAACATTTTAACCATTGTTATAACTGTATCTTTAATCAAACTAAAAATAAATGTCTGATGAAGGGAGCATGTGTTCTCCTGAAACGTCGCAAAGAAAAACTGTTTTTTTATGCTTGTAATAACTGTAGACTACAAGAGAAATAATTCTGCAATGCAAGCAATGCGTACATACAAGAAAACCTACCTTTAGTGCAATACATCACCCCCACTCATGACCGGATCAAGAAAGTGTGGGGCGTTACCCCCACACCCTCTATATGCCTTCATGGCGTGGTGCTAAGCACAGGGGAAGCACTTTACTTTACTTTTCCAGAAACACAGTAAATTCCCCTGACATTTCCATGATTTCTCCAGAAAAAAAATAATTTCCTGATTTTTCCAAGATTTCCTGGAGAAAATTAACAGGGTTTTCTTTCACAGTTGCTTAGAAATTATTAAAATTCAAAATTCAACAAAAATGAAAGAATTAACTTAATATTAGAGTAGTATAAACCTACGTGGGACTTTGCTAAGTCCTCATTCTCCTTTTGTGCAAGGCTAAATCGCTGTCTAAGCTGTATCAATTCCCGTTGCTGATCCTGCAGCTGGGCTAGGAAATCTGCTCGTTCATCAATGAGCCCCCTGATCTGTGATTGGTGAGTTTTATGCTTTCTTCTCAGCTCTTTCCCCAGCATTGCGAGCCTTTCTACTTGTGTCTGAAGCTGAAACACAAAAAAAAAATTTACAAAGTAACAAATAATGGCTGGTTTGGAACAACCTCTAATATACAGTAAAACTTCTCCCAATGGCAGAAAAGTAATGAGACTGGCAACACTGCACACAAACCAAGAATGCTGCTATCTTCATCTTCATGTGGCAGTTAGATAAATATCTCCAGAAATCTCAGTATGAGTGTCGACCTGCTTCTGCTGCTACGTGATAGTTGAGGGCATCTTTAGTGAAGATTGATTTGTGAGGTGCATAACGAAAATGGACCGGCAAAATTTTGAGCAATTTTGTGTAAAACTTGGCGAATCTGCCACTGTGACTTATGAAAAGTTACAAAGGGTCTATGGAGAACATCCCTATTCAGGGCATAAGCGCTCAGAGGGCACAAGGCTTTTTTAAAGGGACAAGAAGAAGTGCTAGATGAACCTCGTGCAGGAGAATGGGCTTGGATGCTTCACCATGATAACACCTCATGTCACTCGGTAATATCCATAAATTAATTTTTGGCAAATAAAAGCATTCACGTGGTTCCACAGCCACTTTATTCACCGGAACTTGGTCCCTGTGACTTATTTCTGTTCTCCAAGCTCAAAAACAACTTGAAAGGACACCATTTTGACATTTTCGATAACATCCAGAAGAGCGTAACCAAGGAGATGAAGGACATTCCAGCAAAAGCCTTCCAGAACTGCTACAAACAATGGAAACAACGCCTCCGTCAGTGTATAGCTGCTCAAGAAAACTATTTTGAAGGTGATAAAGTAGATGTAGAAAAATAAAGAATTTTCATGGTTAAAAAAAATCAGTCTCATTAATTTTCTGCCACACTTTGTACATGGGGTACATCGAGAGATTACTTCTCAACAATGGACATTCTCAATAACAGGCACAGACATTGAAAACTATCACCCCATGTGTCGACTTAAAACTTGTGAACAATGGACAACCATGAGAAACATCAATGGCGATTTCTGAAACTCAAAGATTAACAGCATTGCAATAATGAGCAAACTGTCTTCTCTGCAAAGTTGCAATGATTTGGTAGCAGACGAACATATTTACATATTTTTCGCACTTGAAGAGTACCTAATTGTTGAACCTCATTGTTTTCAAAATGCATACTGTATTTATCTTGTGAAGTGTGTGGCATGCTATAATGGCAGACATACAAACAATACACTTTAAACAAAAAAGGTTGCCAACCACGTGTTCCTGAATGAGTCATAGGCATGTCATTACGTACAGTGGGATGCACAAGTATTGATTGGCAAATTGTCCACAACCATTCTCATTAATTTTTTCTCGTTTTTAAGGATTAGATTTTCATGTATGGTGATGTAGAGGTTGTCAACATCTTGTTTGAATAATTGAAGCTCTAGCTGCGTAAAACAAATAGTATACACATGGTGATGGACAATTTGCTTGGTAATACTTATACACCACACTGTACAACCAAAATTCCTTTAATTTTTTCATTGCCATGTTTACTTTTGCCGGACTGTACCTCAGCTCAACATTTCGATGCACCTCTCTACAGAGTTTGTCCTCCTCTGTGGCCGTGCGGTCTAAGGTGCAGTGCTTTGGGCTCCGACTGCGGGACGGCATGGGTCTGAGTCCGCCTCGATTTTCGCCTGTGTATAGGACCAGTGGCAACCCACCATCGTGAGGAAATGCGGGACCTAGGAGTGAGTAGCTTAACCCAGTTACGGATGTCTCCTACAACGGCTGGGGTTCGACGTGCTGACCCCACATCACCCCATTACCGGTTGAAGATCTCCTCACCTCTAGGTAGGATTGTGGGAGGGAGACTGGCAGTTGGGATATAGACCAAGGTCCTTACGGGCTGTATAGCCACAGGTTATTCTCTAAAGAGCTCTATGAAGACATACACATAATACTCACACTTTCAACTTCATTAACTTTGGCACTGAGCTCCCTATCTCTGGCACGAATCTGTTCCCTTTGTTGATCCACTAGTTCACGTAGTCGCTGAAGAACATCTATGTCTACTTCGGGACTTGACAGCTGACCTGGAAAAACTTTTTAATTTTACAAAATTTTCAGTTAGGGTAGCAAAGACACAATATTATACCATTTACTCAATTTACTTAGGATATAATAAAACATAAAAGTGAAGTTGTAGCCTGTGCATTGCACCAGAACATGTAGTGGAGGTGGAAAATGGCTACGAATATTCTAGATATGTTAAGACGTAGTGCAATCAGCACTACGATGTGCGGATTCCACATCAAGAGGGATCAAATAGAAAATTCGTGGCTGATATCAAATTAAGGTAACTAAAATTTTATTTAAATTATTATCTAATCATTTTACCAACAGAATATATTCCTACTTTATTTGTTACAGATAGGTCATTATAATGTCAATTGTTCTTAATTTTTGACTTTCACTAACTGGAATATAGACAGATCGATTGAGATATTAAATATTTGCACCTGCACTTATACATCATATAATGCATACCTAACCCTCCCCCCCTGCACACACATTGAACTACCAAAGACTTATTACTTATCTTTACTCCATAGTATACGTATATACTAATCTATCCAATGTATTATTTTATCATTGTATAATCTTTATATTATTGTATTATCATGATCATTATGTGTTTTTTTTTCTTGTTTTTATTCATTTATTGTATCTTTGAGAAGGGTTGGTTGAAAGAACGCCCATGAGGCCGAAACACACCTGCTTAAATAAAGACCAAAGACCATTCTACTAGTTCCTTGTATTTGCCGACATGAAGGGACAGGAGGGCAGACCAATTGGGAATATTTTGCTTGAATTAAGAATAACAAAATACCAAACGGACACCTCTAGCATCGTCATTGCTCGATATTCTAGGATGCAAATTTATTATACACCTAATTAAAACTAACCTACATGTCAGAGTGGCATTTTCATTGGGTGATGCATGCTTGTGTATCGAGTCTCATCATCTCTGTTTTCTGCCTTTTGACACCATAGTCTGTCACCACTACTTTTCAAATAGCTCCCCTGTTGTGCTAAGAATGCTAACTCACGCCAAAATTTTGAGGACCTTCACCAGGATCTGAACCTGAAACAACACAGGTGATATGAAGCACTGATCGTTTGGCTATCTGGGAGCCCATACAACAATTTGCCATGTATACATGAAACATATTTTGGCTAAAGAACGTATATTTACCTAGTTTTTCATGTTTGCAGGAGGAGCGGAAGGAAGCATCCTCCCTTGGGCCCCTCTAGCATCGTCACTTAGCTTTATTTAATTCTGAGATATCGAAGGATAGCCATATATTGATTACTAGCTTGTGATTGCTCAGTTGCTATAGACAGATGGGCACACAAATCGGGATCCTTTATAACACGTTAGGTTAGTATTAGATAAATGTTTCGATCCATCCAAGTTTGTGTTATCATCTCTAACAGTTTCTGAGAAATTGATACGTATTGATTGGTTTCGGTTGTTGACTGGAACACACAAATGATCGATATTGCATCAAGTACATAATCTGGTTTCGGAGATATCGACATTAATAATGTACTGATCAGTGCCGGATCTACAAATCTTGGGCCTCCCGCAAAATATTACCAAAGGCCACATCTACCAGGCCCGTACCCAAGGTTGGGCCAAGGGGGCCATGCCTCCCCCCCCCTTGAGCCATGAAATATTTTAATGCAAACCTATAAGAGATTGCAAATATAACATGGACGATTTTTAAAATTTTGCAAGAATTTTGATTTCCTTCATTCATAAAAGAATGGGTTGTTTCTGGAGAGAGACACTCCAGAAATCTGCAGTCTACAATATTTAGTAATTTTAGTTTTATAACCATTTATGCAAAGCTACTAAATGTTCCAATTTGGTCGGGACAGTTCACCGTTTTTACTCCCTGTTCTGACCTTTTTCTAACTGCAGTCTTGATGAGAAAATGTCCTTATTTTTTGGTTAATTCACACTCCGACATGTTCTTCATTATAAGGATCATTCCATAACGTTGGTGGTCACATTCAGGGTACGAATTCCCATGGTAGAAGGGGGATCTCCCACCTTCCCCAAAAAAATATCTTGTTCTATTAAAATTTTCCGAGGGTAAGAGTTTGTGTTACAACAACATCGATATTCTCTTATTCTCTCTCACTCACTCACTCACTCACTCACTCACCCACCCACCCACCCACCCACCCACTCACTCACTCACTCACTCACTCACTCACTCACCCACCCACCCACCCACTCACTCACTGGTAACAGCATGAGGTTAGGTACCGTAACTGCGAAGGAGGTTGTCATTGTCACATTAGGCCCCTGGAACACAGACATTAGACCGACCTGTTATTTCTCTCCTTCTTTGATCGGGAATAGAAATTAGCACTTACAAGTTAATTTCATAGGAAACTAATGTCTTCTTAACGTCTCTCATTTCTTGTCCCTCCACCTAGTTATTTATCTTTAATTTGCAATCAAGCTTGCAGATTTGAACAATAACACACACTGCTTGAATGAAGATAGTGTGGGATGCACAACCAAAGCGACTGCCCTTTTATTAGCCATTTCATCGGATTCAACAGAAAAGAGTAGGTACATACAATTTCTTCAATGTCTAAGTATGCCAGCTACATCTAGGTAAGGGGGGTGCAAATTCGGTGCAGGGTGTGTGAAAATCTATTCTCGTCCTGGATGCTGAAATCTCTAGCAACAACTCTGATAAGGAAATATTTCCTTTTGAGAGACCATTAATTGATTTACACCATTACAGAAACATAACACAATAAAAGTATGAAAATTTAATCATCATTATTAATAAAGAGCAATAATTAAATAAAATATAACACTTATTAAAAACATTTCACCTATCTTCTAATTTCTTGACATTTTGAACCAGTTGTTAAAGGAATTCATTATGATTATATTAATTAATTACTTAATAACTGACATATATTTCATGACTATATATATACGAGGGTGGTTTCAAAAGTTCTCGGAATCACCACCAGATGTCAGTGCTAGGACAACGAGGTTCCCGCATAGTAATAGGCCATCCTTTATTAATAAACACGTGGCGCGTCAGTGTTCTGGGTAGAGATCTGTGGTGCGGACGTCACTTTGTAGTTGTTCCCGTGCAGTGCTTTGTGAAGATGGAAAAAATCGAGATTCGAGCGGTGATTAAGTACTTCGTAAAGAAAGGTATGAAAGCAAAGGAAATTCATGCCGATTTTCTGAACACACTGGGGGACTCTGCTCCTTCATATTCAACTGTTGCAAAGTGGACAAACGAGTTTAAATTTGGTCGGGACAGCTTAGAAGATGATCCACGTAGTGGTCGCCCAAAATGTGCTACTACCCCAGAAATTATTGAAAAAGTGCATAAATTGGTCATGGAGGGTCGCCGACTGAAAGTGCGTGAAATTGCTGAAGCTATAGGAATGTCATCCGAACGGGCGTATCACATTTTAACAGTTGAATTGGATATGAGAAAATGATCTGCAAGATGGGTGCCGCGACTTTTAACACAGGACCATGAACGCATCAGAGTGGACATTTCCGAACAATGTTTGACTCGTTTTAAGAGAAACCAAACAGATTTTTTGCGCCGGTTTGTGACGACAGATGAAACGTGGGTCCACTACTATACCCCAGAGACAAAACAACAGTCAAAACAGTGGAAACATGTTGATTCACCACCACCAAAGAAAGCAAAGGCAATACGGTCGGCCGGAAAGGTAATGGCGTCAGTGTTTTGGGATGCGAAAGGGATTCTGTTGATCGATTATCTTCCCACTGGTCAAACAATTACGGGACAATACTACGCTAATCTCCTCGACCAACTAAAGCATAAGATACGGGAAAAGAGGCCAGGTTTGGCAAGAAAGAAAATCATCTTGCATCAGGACAATGCGCGCCCTCACACAAGTGTCGTTGCCATGGCAAAAATTCATGAACTTGGTTACGAATTGTTGCCACATCCGCCTTATTCGCCTGATTTGGCTCCCTCAGACTTCCACCTTTTCCCCAAACTCAAAAGTTTCCTCGGTGGACGGAGATTCTCTTCAAAGGAAAAACTAATAGCCTAAGTTGACACGTATTTCACAGGCCTGGAGGAATCTAATTTTCGAGATGGGATCAAGGCATTGGAACATCGCTGGACCAAGTGCATTAGTGTACAGGGAGACTACATTGAAAAATTGAAAAATTAAAAAAAAAATCGCTGTTGTAAGTCGTTTCTTTCTATTCCATTCCGAGAACTTTTCAAACCACCCTCGTATATATAATCACCATGGTTTCGGGCTTAGCCCCTCCCTCAAAAAAATCCTAGGAACAGGCCTGACCTCTACATACCTACCTTTACAACCCCCCCCCCCCCAAACACACATATATACAAGGTGTTACTAAAGTTCATTTCCAACGCTTAGGAGGTGATTCTACAACTGAAAATAAACACAAAAGTTCATGTGACGAAATGCCGAAAACGGCACCCATACGGAGTTATTGTAGTAGGAAAAAGTGTGAAAATTATGTTTACAAGGAAATAGTGGCACAACGGCCAACCATATGACCGCGGCGAAGGGCGTTCCACAAAGAAATGCGGCATGCTCTATTCAAAAAAGCACATGGCAGATGTGTGAAGTTGATGCGCAAGGGATCCCCAAAGGAAGCGAAAGGTCTGTTGAAGTCATGGGGGTAGGGAAGGGTTTAGCGAGATGTGTTATCCACGGAAAATGATATGTGGAGACTGAGAACTAAGAAGAAAGCGAATATCCGTAGTGGACATCAACATAGAGATGACAACGCCGAATCAAAGATTATCTAGTGCGACCAAACAACCTCGCGGTGTCTGCTATCGTCGCTGCGGCAACATTAATGCTTGAAACAAGATCCTCGGCAGACACGACAGGTGTTTCGTATATGAGGCGTTTCATCTCTCCCCACAGAAAGAAGTCCAGGGGAGTGATGTCCGGTGATCTTGCTGGCGAAGGGCGTTCCACAAAGAAATGCGGCATGCTCTATTTAAAAAAGCACATGGCAGATATGTGAAGTTACGGTGTTAAATGCTGTTAGGGATCGTCCTGACACCAGTACAAGCGCTATAGCTAGTGCACTCAACACCTCCCATGTTAATGTGTGGCGCATCCTATCCGAAGAGGGAAAGTACCCTTTCAAACTCCAAAAGGTACAAGACCTTTTCCCTCAGGACTTTGACCCACATGTGGTGTTTTGCCAATTGTCTTGCATCACATGGAAACTATCCTGAATTTTGTGAACATGGTGTTGTGGACCGATGAAGCAATGTTCACCAAAACGGGCATGTTCAATAGTAAAAACAGTTACGTTTGGGATTTTGCAAATCCACATGCAATTCTCGTGGCACACCATCAGCACAGGTTTGCAGTTGAAGTGTGGTGTGGGATAGTGCATAACCATTTGATTGGGCCGTACATTTTCCCTGTTTGCCTGTGTGGTGGTACATATCATGCATTTGTTCGCGATGTTTTGCCTGAACTGTTGGAGGACGTGCCCTTGGCACTGAGGCAAGGACTATGGTTCCAACACGATGGTGCACCACCACATTTCGACCAAATTGTGCATCACTACATCAATGGCTTCTTCCACAATCGGTGTATTGATAGGGGTGGGCCTATGCCGTGGCCAGCAAGATCGCCGGACATCACTCCCCTGGACTTCTTTCTATGGGGAGAGATGAAACGCCTCGTATACGAAACACCTGTCGTGTCTGCAGAGGATCTCGTTGCACGCATTAATGTCGTCGCAGCGACGATAGCAGACATTCGGCGTTGTCATCTCTGCGTAGAAGTTAATGGCAGAACAGTTTGAACATCGTCTGTGATGTGGTTTCCTCGGTACCTCCACTCTGCACACAGTGAACATGTCGACACATATGCAACCTAGCGCACCACCACCACCATCTTTGTTTTTCTACGTAATGTCCATTACGGATATTCGATTTCTTCTTAGTTGTCAGTCTCCACATATCACTTTCCGTGGATAACACATCTCGCTAAACCCTTCCCTAACCCCATGACTTCAACAGACCCATTTGCTTCCTTTAGGGAATCCCTTGCGCATCAACTTCACACATCTGCCATGTGCTTTTTTGATTAGAGCATTTCTTTGTGGAACGCCCTTCACCACGGTCATATGTTTGGCCGTTGTGCCAATATTTCCTTGTAAACATATTTTTCCCACTTTTTCCCACTTCAATAACTCCGAATGGGTGCCGTTTTCGGCATTTCGTCACATGAACATTTGTGTTTATTTTCACTTGTAGAATCACCTCCTAAGCGTTGGAAACGAACTTTAGTAACACCCTGTATATATACAACATAGGCATGCACAGACACTCTGATTGGGGGGGAGGGGGGCAAAACCTTGAAAGTTCAGTCCAGAAAGAAAAATATCATTTTATCTCACTCTTTTAGTTTTATTGCATTGATGGCAAGGACGTATTTAGAGGGGTGTCCATGGGGTGCGGACCCCCTCAGAAAGATTTATCAAGTACTAAAATTAAATAATGAAAATATACTAGTTTAGCATTTGTTGTATAATTTCCTCTGAACTTATTGGAAGACAAGGATTACATCGGGATTATAGGGCTTTGAAGAGCGTGTGTTTTCGCGAAAAGTCACATCGCAAAGGATGTTTAATTGCTTGTAACAACTGTAAACTACAAGAGGAATAATTATATAATGCAAGCAATACGTACAGTCACCAGCAAAAAAAATGGGACACTCGCTTCCCTGCAAGGCGTTATGTGTTACAATGATAAGTCGATTTGTAATAAAATTTCAATACGAACTTCTACAACCGCTCTAGAGTTAGGCAACACACATAACGCCATGCAGGAAAGCGAGTAGTCCAGGATATGTGTCCTACTTTTATTGCCGGTGACTGTACATACAAGAAGAAATGATCTTCTGCTTGAGTATACTTATAAGCAGGCGTTCACAAATAACTAGGGACCATGATTTCTCCGTGATCTTTTTTTTTCTAAATTCAGTGTTAATTTTCCCAAAATCTGAGTTTTTATTTTAGCACACTTTTCGGCTAAATATACCTAAAAATATACATTAATTGTGCTTCTAAAATTAGTATTTTAAATTGTAGGTCACATGGCCTACGTCCGTTCGTCATTCATATGTTGGAAACTGTTTTTGACGAAGTTATTTTCCATTTATCGCACAACAAATACCGACGTTACTGCTCCCGTGTGACGGTAGGTGTGTGCTCGATCTTCCGCCAGAAACCCCCTCCCCTCCTCCTCGTTTTGTTATGAGATGCAAACTTCGTGGGAAACATCCATTTACTTTATGTGACTCCGCTTAGCTGTCGGAATTATTCCATGAATAACATGCAACATATGTATTTTTGTACATAAAATTTTGGAAAAGGTGTGCGTTATACACGAGTAAATGGGGTTCATTTTGTTTTTTAAGCCTAAAACAGAAGAAATGTTGAATTTTCGCGGAATTTTTCGATCTTGAAGCACAAAATGAGTTGAAATTCGCGCAAAAGGCCGCGTTGCTTTGCTATTTCTTATTAAAAAATGTCTTTAGAACACGTCACTGCACATATATAAATACTTTTTTGTAACATTCGTCGGCGATATCGCATTTGCGGAAAATTAAGGTACCTACCAATAACACAACAATGCAGGGTTGCCAAATTTAACATCACTGGAGTATCCAATGCAATATAGCAACCGATGTCAAATTTTAAGAAAATTTAGCACAGCCATAGATCACTACTTAAGGGAAGAAGCTAGAAAGAACTTACCATTGTCCCCTGAAGACCCTCCTTCCCTCTCCGCCAAAACCGTGGATAACTTCCTATTCTCCTCCTGCAGTCGCGTTACCATAGACACTAAATCACGTGACTCCTGTCTCCAGTGGTCCTCGATCTGCTCCAGCTCCTGCGAAGAGAGCAAATGAGGAAATAAACAGTGGGAACAGCTGGAGAAATGTCAGGGGAAGAACAGCTTAAGCGGAAAGTAAAAGACATATTTTGATAAAAGTTTCATCCTGAATCCAACGGGACAACACGCGTTTTCTTCGCTCCAATATTAATTTAAGGCCTGAAAACATAAAAGCAAAAATCTTAATCTCCATACAGTCCACAGTCACATCGAAAATCTAAACCGTTATTGCCGTTTCCTGATTGAAGAATGTACACTCCTCACAAAAAGTTTGGAATATTGATATATTAGGCGTTTTGATTGATTGACTGATTTGGCGTTTTTAAGTCCACTTTATGCACTTTAAGGCTAATCGAGACTCAACGTGAAGTTTAAAGTGGGATCCGAACCTCTATGTGCCTCCACCGGGAATCGAACCCGGGACCCCTTGATTACAAGGCGACGACGATTAGACGATAGGTGATAGGCAGGGTGGCATATGTCAGCGAAAACATGTGAAAGTGAAGCAGACAGATACCATGTGTTGTTGATTTCAAGATCTTGCCTAACGTAACAATATTCCAAACTTATAGTGAGGAGTGTATTAACAATTATTTTCTCACGGGTTTATTCAATTTCAAACCGACTGAGACAATAACAAAAGATGCAGTTGAAACGGAACTCCAGAACAAAACTTAATTTGGTAACACTGTTTATGGGAGATCTCTTTTCTGTTCATAGCACAGAAAACGAGTTCATTGGGCAGAAGTTGAATGGTTGCTTGAGTTTGTTTTAAGTCCACTTTATGCACAGATAGACTAATCGGGACTGTGCCTACAGTTTAAAGTGGGATCCGAACCATCATGTGCATCTACCGGGCATCGAACCTGGGAGCCTTTGATTATAAGGCGATGACGTTATCACAACGCGAAAAAGCACTCTAATTTTCCTCGACTTACAAATATGCAATGAAAGAGTGTACGGTGCGCACACAAACTAGATTTTAAAAATATCCGAATCTGCCAACATGTAAAAATCATACAAAAAGATTCATAAATCGGTTTAAAAAGGTCACTTCACAATTGTATGTTGATTTTCTTTTCCAGGGATGGGTTAGAAAAGTACCTAACACATGCTTGAATTTAAAATTCGGACGTTTTTTTGCGATTAACCTGTATCGCTTTTATTTTAGGTATTCAATTATCTGTCCCCTATAATGATTAATGCACTGTGCTGTCGGTAAACTGAATTACACGTATAAAAGTATGGAAATTTGCCTGATATTCAATTCTAGAAGGGGCGTTTCTCCCCTGCCCTCCTCCTTGAAAGGCCACAGATACGAAAAGGAACTAGTTCTAGATTGGTTCTAGTGAAACGTAATACATCGATCGCTGTACTTGCCGATAATGCTAAATTATTACAAAGACAAGGTTAACAGGTGTACAGTCATCCACAAAGTTCAGTGTAGCAATTTATCCATCACCAAGTTTAAACATTAACATTGAAACCAAAATGTCAACAAAACAGGAAACAATTTTCACAACAGCGCCAATTCCATCCCTTGAAAGTATGTTTACTTTATGCTCAGATAGGCTAATCGGAACTGCACATATGGTCTATATAAGTGGTATACGAACCACTGTGCAATGTGCACCCCCCCCCCCCTGGGAATCGAAGCCTAGACATTTTAATTGCAATCTGTACACAAGGTACAACATGGACTGGGATGGGATAGTCACAAAATCCGGATAACGGATATCCAGATTTACAAATTATCCGATATCCGTTTCGGATGCAACGGATATAAGATTAATACGGTTATTTCTGATGTCCGAGTATTCGGATAATCTGTGTATTGGATCGTAGTGATTGCTGCCACTACAGTTTTAAGCAATCCGATTGGTTGACGTTTCCGACTGGCTGACGTGACGTCATTAGTGACGTTAGGTTAGGTTGGGTTGGGTAAGATAGGAGAAGAAGAAAGAGTGTTGTGGTACTAATTCCAACCATTTACTTTTTCAAGTTCATTAAGTTATTCTGGTAAGAGTGGTGTCTGAAATTAGGAAATAATTACCAAATAAAGGATCGGGAAATCAAACTGAGAAGGTTATACTCTAAACTGTATCTCTTTTACGTTATTTTGTTACGGAGGAAAGCTTTGTGCATTTACACTGAAGTTAGTAATGTAGAGGTCTGTTTTAGGCAAATAATTAAACATCCAAAACATATGAGAATCCTTAAAACGGATAAATAGACAGATTGGATGAAGGCTTTGTACAGAATTTGCACAGTGGAAACACGAACCTGTTGAATAAAACGGAGGGCTATAAAACGGATAAAACTGTCCGGATAATGCACACATTCGGGTATTTCGGATATCCGGATAATCTTATTACAAAATATCCGATATCCGGATCTTGGACAAGGAAAGTGAATGAAAATAGTGTCGGATAATTTGCTTACTATTATCTTTGTGGGGAAACAAATAAACTGATTATGAAAAAAGGAAGGCTGGAGGAATAATACAAAACCATGAAAAAATCAATATGCACATGGGATTTCCCACTGGGAATTGTGTTTGTTCTCTTCTGATGCTCGTTATCCAAGACCACGCCCAGTTTAGTAAATATCCGAGCTTTTCAAACTACCATCGTACAGAGGTTATTGCGTCGCACTTTAAAACCAGGAAGCAGACCTCCGTGGCGGATTGGTTAGTGTTCGAATTCCGGCCTGGGCGTTCATTTTGAGTGTCCCTTCATCAATTCCATCATCGCTCATTCTCATGATCGAGATTAGCCAAAAGTGGCAGATAAGAGACGCTAAATAACAAATCAAATTCAAAAACAGAAAATGTAAATTCGCATTCCTTCTTTAAAATAATATACTGCATGAGTTCTCTCGTCTTTCTTGATTGTCATTCATCTTTAACGTGCGTCGCTTTTCTTTCGCATTTGGCTAATCGTGACGATGAGTATAAATGATGACAAAGTTAAGTACACGTTATGCTCGGACAGGTTAATCGGAACAGTTTAAAGTGGGATCCGAACCACTGTATAATGTAACTCTACCGGGGATAGAACCAGAACGATAGCGTAAGCCACCATAGTAGAGAAGAAGGTCTAAATATGGGCGAAGGTTTAAATATGGGTTTTGGAGTTATCAGCGCTCCCGGGTGCTGCAGCCTGGCAGAAGCTATTGGAACTGGTTAATGTCAAGGACAAAGGTTGCGGCGCCAATTCGCAAAAGAAAGTGGTGGTTAGTTTCGGCCTTGGACGTTGTTATATAATTGCGACCTCCGAAAACTTTTTGCAGATATGTTTTAACTCAGCGTTTTCTGAATCCTCATCTGCTTTGTATAGGTTATGATATTAGCGGTACATAAAACAAATGTGGGCCTTTATAATGCCATGATTTGTTTGTGAAATATGTACCACAGAGAGTGAAAATAAATTGAAGAAGAAAAATAGCGTGATGGTCTAAATACGGGCTATGAAATGAGGTCCGAAAATGACAACATAAAAAGGGGTGGGGCATATTTAGACATTTTCCTCTATCGGGAATACTCCATGAATGATGATTATGAAACTGATGAAGGAATATTCAGAGAGGAACAGTCGTCATCTCCACGCCGAACCCGGAACCTACGGTGGCCGTCACGTGACTCAAAATCATGTCGTCGCTGTACTTGGCATATTTATAATGTTAGGTATACAGCCGGGACATACCCGATGGAGACACACAGTGGTTCGGATCCAATTTACTCTGTAGGTTCAGTTACTGTCGGTTCTATAGTTCTCTGAATGTTAGTGTCTGGTTCTACATTAGCATGCAATGTTAATTTGACAATTTCCATTGTGTAGTTCTAGTGCTAAACTATACTTATTCTAACACTAAGTTTCGAGGGCCTCCACGCTGGCGTAGTGATAGCGTCGTCGCCTTGAAATCATAGGATCCGGGTTCGATACCTGGTGGAGGCACATTGCACAGTGGTTCGGATCCCACTTTAAACTGTAGGTCCAGTCCCGATTATTTAAGCACACCAGAGAAACAGGACATGATATAGACTGGGATGATGCTAAGCAGATAGGAAGGGAGAAGAGACTACTAGTGAGAAAATGGAAGGAGGCCAAGGAAGTAGATAAGAAAGGAGAACAAGACACAATGAACTGGAATGGGGGACTGAAGATAATCAAAGAATGGAAGCAGGTGTTAGAAAGAGTGGAAATGACAAGAGCGAAGGAGGAGAAGAGAAGGAAGAGGAACGAAGAAAGAAAGGAAAAGGAAAAAGAACGTGATATAAGGAGGACTACAACCGGATTGCGCACACTTTTCCGGTTTTATCAGTGGTATCTGATAAGCCGTTGACAAGCTGTTACAATGTACAGGATTGCACACAAAAAAATGAGGCTATGTTGTCAGATGTAAAATGTTCTCAATGGAATGGTAGGATTACATAGGCATGGAGGATGAATCTGATTGGTGGACTAGAATGTAATGGTCGGTGTATCTCCAATGTAATGGTCGGTGTATCTCCGTATTTATACCAAAAATCACAAGCTTCGATTGACAGAAGTGTTTGTTGTGCAGTCATTAACCTAACTTTTGAGTTTGAGTAAATTGGTATGAAAATTGTATCTCGAATTGCTACATTTACTGGTCAAATTATATTTTTTATTTAATCATTAAGAGATTTACTATTTTATTTCTAATTTCTCTCTCTCTCTCTCTTCTTGTCTAAAGAAAAAAAACAGTTATGCGCACAGACTTTAAAGCTATCAAAGTGGCAACGTTGGATCAAAATCTGTGCGCAAAACAGGTAAGTGAGATTTGTGCGCAATTCTAGATTTAAAGTGGGCGCAATTCGGTTGCGGCGATAAGGAGTCCAACCACGTTCCAGATGAAAGGAAATGTTTATCTAAATCGTTGTCAGATGAAACAACACCTGGAAAGGAATGTTCCAGATAAACAACTTTCTAATAATCTTGTGTCTGGAGGGGAGTGATTTTTGTATATATCGTCTTGTGGCACACTTTTATGAGGGATACGTAACGATATATTCCTGTTTTGTACCTTATTTCATTTGTATTTGGTACAGAGTCTGAGGAGGACCTTGCTAAAAGGTTGAAACGTAACTTTTAGTTTATGTTTTAAAATAAAATGAATTCTGCCTTAGTTAGCACATTGAGTTTCTTGTCTTAGTTCGAGTTGAACCTATCTGTGCACAAAGTGGACCTCAAAGAAAACTCAACAACCAGGATGTAAAAGAAAGCCATATATGCCAGGTGAACGATTCAAACGAGAAGCAATGCCTACAACTAGATCACAGCTTGGTTTCTGTTTGCAGTAATGCTTACATCTATCATTGCTAAATGAAAGGACACATCCCCGACAAGGTGGCGTGTCTAAAGGAAACCCGCCTCTTGGAAGTGTGATTCTCGGTTCCGCTCTTGCTCAATGCGTTCATCTCAGATCTAATTTAGTACTTTATGCGGTCATCACACAGCTCGTAATTTCGGGAAAGAGCTTCAATTTCCTTGTAACTAATGACGCGGCAACTTAACATCATTTTTTCGAGGAAAACTGGATCCATATTTAAGTTAAAGTCAAAAGCATGTGCGAGGTGTATCCGGGAAGTAAAGATACAACGGTCGATAGGCAATCAAACAATTATTATTTTACAAAGCTTTCACTGGGGCATTCTAGCGTTCCGTGTGTGACATTTCACACACCAAACGTAAAGGTCTAGACATGAGATCGGATTAAAATATTCATAACGAACTGATTTCATAGAATTATGAAGTACTTTGTGGTGTCTGCTAACAAATGAAAAAAAAACCTTTAGTGTGATGAGTTAGTATCAATGCATGAAAAGCATTAACGAAAATGTGTTATATGCGTGACGGTTTAAAAAAGTAGCAAAATTTCACTTCATTTGTCTGTGAAGCATATTACACATGCTAATATTTTTTGCTCGCGAAATGCAAATTATACGCATTCACAAACATTTAAACCTTAAAGCAAATAAAAAAGCTAAAAACTTTCAGATTAATGCATTAATTATTTACTCCCACTACAAATTAATCACTTTACAATGAGGTCCAAATGGGCCTAGTGGGTGATAATAGAAAGTGCGGGTTTTCAGTGCTTTATGAGAAGCTGGGAACTCTGAGCAAGTAGTTTCTAGCTCATTTGCGTACGTACGGTGTAGTACAGTCAACGGCAAAGATAATGGTAAGCAAATTGTCCACCGCTATTTACATTACTTCTTTATTCTACATCCTGTGTTGTTTTAAGGAATGAAACTATGTTGGTTCGAAGCAGGCATTGTTCTCTGCTTATTGACGTCTTTATTTCAATTCATTGTCATCTCATTGTGTAATTCAGACCGAATGAACATGGTGGTGGACAATTAGCCTACTATTTCTTTCGAAGTTGGGTGTACAAGAGAATATGCACGCATAAATATCCCAAACGACGAGTCGTTACACTGCAACAAAAATACGATGCCAATATCTCGTAATTTTCATTCTCTGTCGATCAAATTTAGGATTGGGCTACTTTTGAACCACACTGCATTTCCAGTCGGATTGTAATGGTGTGGCTTTCACAAAAATTGAGAAAATTACTGCATGGATATCCACAGGGTACTCGCCTCCCGATGGCACAGTGGAGGCGGTGTCGTAAACCGTGGGTGAAGTTCTTCGTGCACTTTGCACCATGACATGAAGCATATGTGGAGGTAGGGTCCCACACGTTCTATCAATCTCGTTCATTTTGAAGGTGATGTGATCAGCATCACGCTCCGGCCGTCTTTACCTCCCATAGTTGCCCCCAGGTACCCATTTCATTGAGGCTGGGTGAGCCCCAGAGCCTCTTTGTGCGGGAACAAGGCCCTGGATCACCCATCCCGGGAATCGAACCCAGGTCTCCCGCGTGGCAGTCCGACGCCATACAGACCAGACCACCGCGGCTCCCTTTCGGTGCATAAAGTGGACTTTAATAAACAATATTTCGTTTTCATTGCCTTTGAAGACTATGTCCACCGACCTTCTGACGGCATTTTGGAAACTATTTCAGTGCAAGGCCTGGAGCCGTTATTATAGTCTCCTTCTATGAAGCGCCTGATCAAAATTGCAGGAGACCTCAAGTTCAATATCCCTGTCGTGAATGGAAGTCCTTCATTACACTACGACAGCCAAAGCAAAGGGATTCGACGAGGCTCCCGCAACCCACACCAGCGCCTAACCATACGTGACAAGGGACTTCGCCATTAGCAAGTCAGATCTTGTGCTGTGTCGTTTTCCCGTGCACCTGAATCTATCTGCAGCGTAGAAAGATGAGCTCAGCCTGCTGGAGCAAGCTTGAGCTATTACGCGCATTAAGTGTAGCTATCAAAAATGAAACTTCTGGACATTCCTCAAGATTGATTTATTTGGTTTCTTTGACTTTGCTTGTCTGCCACTTTTGGCTAATCGCCACGATGAGGATGAGTGATGAAATTGATAAAGGAACACTCATAACTAGACCCCGGAATCTTATATAATATCAAAGTACAAAATATGATAAAATATGTACCTAAATATGTATTATCAAAAGGATACGTAACAAAATACGTAGTATCAAAGAATATGTACTATTAATAATAATCGAGTATCCAAGCAATTTAAATAATTCTGCTAGATATTTATTTTATTTGAACATATTCAACATAATTTTAAGGATATAAGTTGTTCAAATTAAAATTTGTATCAAATTTATAAACTCAAAAAAGCACAGCAACGTGTGCATATTTAAGAAACCAATTTTGTAAACTATTAATTACTTTTCACATCGCAAATTACTGTATAATATGTAAATATGTAAGAGAGCGCTTTGTAACTTTCGAAACAAATTGTAAAAAAAAGCGTCTACAGAAAGAATGTGTACAAGGGAACATATTGTCTAACTCGTTAAGTACAAGAAAGTAGGTTTCTTGTCCACCGATGCCAAGATTATAGGTGCTTTGCCTAAACCTAAAAGCGAAACGAAAATATCTAACCAGAAGGTGGGGGAGGGGGAGTAACTTCAGCATCTTTCGATAAATAACAGTTCCCGTTTCTTCTTTTCTCTTTAGCATATATTTCGACTTGGCAGTCAATTTTAGGTGACCGTAAGCACTATACATTTCATTGTTTAGATGGATAAAGATAGAAAAAAAATACCGAAATATGTTTTATGTAAAGTAAATGAGCAAATATGTAAAATATGTAATATCCTGGCAATTATGTAAAAGTATGTAATATAAATCTTCTGCAAAATCATTTCAGTTATATAATTCGTTGACATTTTCCCGCTATGTATCTAGAAAGGGATGGAATATGTAATTACTAGAGCTCGTAAGTTGAGGAAAAATCCTTTTTTTCCCTAGTGTCCGAAGACGAGGACCAACATAATAAATGTTCATTTTGGGTTATTGTAGGCCAGAAAAAGGTGGGTTTTATTTGTCCTTCTTTGCCTTTTTTGGCTTATTGGTCCTTTTTAAGGCTTTTTTAGGTCTTAACGGCTTTTTTTTTTTTTTGCAACTTCACTTTCTTTCGACTTCGTTTTTACTGCCCATTCTCAATTCCAATCATCATCAGTTCATTACCTCTTAAACATCCTTTCTGTAGTAAAGAAATAATACGGTATATATATATACCCAACTGAGGTAAGGTTTCCGAAGTCCTATTTCTGTAACCCTAGTGTGGTTAGGCCAAATATGATTTTTCAAATTATGTTAATCTAAAATATATATAGTCCTCCTCCGTAGTCGAGCGGGTTACGGCGTTCACTCGTCTTGAGATCGTTCGCTGCGGGACGGCGTAGGTTCGAATCCGGCTCTGGTCGGAATTTATTCGGCCTACGTATAGGGCCGGTGGCAACCCACCATCGTGAGGAAATTGGGAAGCTCCGAGTGAGTGAGCGTAATCCGGTCGAGAAGACCTACTATAACGGCTGGGGATACGTCGGGCTGACCCCCCGACTATTCCAATACTGGTTGAAGATCTCCACGCTTAGAGGTGACGAGAGAAAGTGTGGGAGGGAGACCGGCAGTCGGTAGGTATGCCTAAGCCCTTCATGGGCTGTTGCGCAACGGATTATTATTATTATTATTATTATAAAATATATATAATGTCTGAAAGAAGATGCATTTCATTTATATTGTTTTTTCGCATTGTGTGTTCCATACCACCAGAATTTTGTATTTTTTATGCATTAAATATGTAATTAAAACTGAAGTTATTAATTAATTTGGATAACATTTATACTCCCTTTTCTCAGTTTTTAGGTCCTTTTTCTGATATTTTTAGGTCTTCAACTTCCAAGCCATAGTAATTACATACAAATCCGGGCTCTATTCGTAACGATCACCCGTGCCCAGCTGGGATACCAATCCGATAACCCGATGGCGTCGTTGCGCACTGCGGTAACCGCTGCACCACGGAGGTCGGCACCTTCTGCAAGAGTTCCTCTGTAGCCTTTTCTCTCAGTGCCAGAGCCCGAGAACAGTTCTCTTGTGAAACTACGTAGCAGAAAATAGCATGGAAGTGAAAATCTGTTTAACATTCTCTAGCTCAGCGGTTCCCACAAGTGTGCAGCGGGGCGCTCCTGGCTTACAGGGATGCCGCGAAATGTTTCATTATTTCTACTGAGATGACTAAAGCCCCTATCACACGGAACTGGATTTCTAGTTAGAATGCCCTAGTTGGCGATGAACTGACTTTCTGGGTAGTAATCATGGCCGCCTGGCTGACTGCTTGACTGGTTTTGAGGAATAGGACATGTTCTAATTGCTACTAACTTCTTCGACTAGATTCTCTGGAACAGCCAATCAGAGCAAAGTTTGGCAATGTGAAGATATTCTGTGAGTTTGTAAAGTAGATTTTTTTTGTCTGTGGCTTCCGAGTGCATACAACACGAAAGGCATGTGTACAATTGAAAAAGCTAAAATATTCTTCCATACGTGTATAGTAAACGTTGTAAAGTATGTATTTTATCAGCGCCGTTCTTCTCTACCTAAAACCATTTAATACGAAGCGATATTCCTCTCGGTTGAATAGTTATCGTATTTTAAAAGTGTGAAGTGATACGTTGTTTACATCTCGCGCGGCCGCCATTATGGGAACGAAAGACTATCGACAAGTACGGTATAACAAGTACCGTGTGAGGCGAAAACTAGCAAATGGGTAGCCAGTCCAGCGTCAACTAGAGCATTCGAACTAGAAATCCAGTTCCGTGTGATAGGGGCTTTACTTGTTGATCTCCACAAGGTTTTAGATTGTTCCAAATATGTGCTTATTTAGTTATTTAAAATGTTTCTGCATTCTGACTTGGGCGCCGCGGAAAAATATTGAAACACTAAGGACGCCTGCTCTAACTTTATATTGCACATACACTCAGACCGCTGTACAGGGTGGTTACAAAGTGGGCGTCCCACCTTTATTTTCGACACTACGATGGTAATAGTCGGATTACTTGATATGAACACATACCCGTGTCACTGATTAACCACCTCTGGGACTTCTTGGAGGGCCTTCAGAACGTATTGAGGTGAACGTCACCGCCCGGAAAAAGGTCTTATTCACACTTGCATCGTAAAGTGTGCCACGATATGGCGCAGAGTTCGGCCGTGCTACGAAAAAGACGGTCTCCATAACGATGTTCCGGACACTTAAACCATCATGTACGTGGTCATATCAAGCATTGAATCATAACCATCCTAATGTCGAAAATACAGGGTGGTACGCCCACTTTGTGACCATCCTGTAGAAGGCTGTGAGAAAGGGAACAGTTTCGCAAGAGAAATTCTAAGATTGATCGATTGATTTGGCCGATGGCGTGCCCAAGGAGGGTTACTTGGGGTCACAACCCCCCTTTGGTCCAATATAAAAAAAAGACGCCAAAGGCAAGAAAAGATGGTGAAATTAGTGCTGACTGCTACTCCCTTTCGAAAATCCTGGGCACGCTGGATTTGGTTCGTTTTTATTCGCACTTCTGCCGCTTTTGGATGATGCGAAGATGAGAATAAGTGATGATGAAATTAATGAAGGGAAACTCACAAAGAACACCCAAACTGGGATTCGACCCCGGGAGCCATAACGTCGTAGCGCGTTGTGCTAACCACTCTGTCACGGAGGCCGGCGGATAAATTCAAAGACGAATAACTGAAGATTCCCCTTATCATTTCAACACGCCTAGTGGCAACATCAACTATAAGTAAGCATTACGTCACTTTCCATACCGCCACGGAAGAGAAAACTCAAATTTATTCACCTAAAATATCATCGAATAAAAAAAAAACATCTACGTAGACTTCCACGTCCTTTTCCAATACTCCCAGGAGAAGGCTCAAAGAAAGAGACGGTGGCATTTCCAGGAAGAAAGAAAACCACTCAACTCAACGATCTATTATTTGATTCCTCCGAATATCTGACAGCAGCAAGAAGCGGCGAATGGGGAATTTTCGTGGCAAGCTTCCAATGGAAAAACTCCACGATATACACAATGCTTTCAGTCAGATATGGAGTCTGCGAATGGGATCGAATATCATCATGTAAATCAACATATGAACAATGAAAAAATACTGTGCCAGAAATTATTTTTATCTTACTTTCAACTTCCTCGACTTCAATTACTTTATTATCTAATTCACTGCTAAAATTGTTCCAGTGTATATGATTCTATTCCTTTTGTATTTTATTGTACTTTCTTGTTTAATTTATTTGTAATCTTCAATTTTATTTTATCTTTATTTGAATTTGTATTTATTGGGGCTAGGTGGTAGACCAGCAACAGCTGAACCTCGCCCAGCAATAAAGTCAATTCAACTCAATTAGATCCTGATATGAAAATGTCTTTAAGTGTGTCCGTTCATACAGAAATTTTGAATTTGAATTTTGAATTTAAAATTTTGGGAACGTCAGCACTTAGGCTATTTTGCTCCCGTCACATTATACGGGGGCCAGCCCCTTATCATTACAAATAACAACTCTAGCGTTGCGTAACTAAAAATGTTAAAATGTTCTGACTTCTGTTAAAAGCTGAGGCCGTAAACGGGCACTCAGCACACACAAGGACAACAAACAGGATAACACACACAAAATTATACTGGCCATAGTGCCAGTCGCCAGAGCCTCGTTAGTCTTTAGTCCAGGGTGCACTACGTGGAAGTGAGGTTGACTTTTGGGCGCCTACGTGGAAGGTCGCCCCTTACACCCCGTTCATACAGAAATGCATGCAACTCTTGCATTTTCGTTATTTTACGCCACTTGCATTTCTTTGTCTTATGACTAGACACGTATTTATGGTGAATAAAAGATCACGATTTTGGTACAAAAAGTGAACACATTTCTGGATCAAAAGCGATATAGAAAATTGTATTTCGGTGATAAAAATGGTGAATATATTCCTACTTTTGATTTTAAAAAATTATAATTGTTACTCAAAATAAACAGTTCTTTTCTACTAGCACATTTATGTAGTTGTCACAGTATTAAGTGTATTCCTGTGTAAAAAAGTCCATGTTTGCTTCACAAATGTTTACAGCGGAATTAATCAATTTCCCGCGATTTGCATAATTCAAAGGATAATTCAAGACTTCAGAATGTATCGCAGCGGTAAATAAACTCTAAATGTCACATTTGTAAATTTACTTCGCATTTTGAAGTTCATTTCGTGACAAAACATGGTAGGGAAATGCACCTCACACCTTCAAAAACGTGAGAAATGAACGTTGCAGTGTGTTACTTCATATTTCGTGTTCCCGTCAGAAACACGCATGCCTCTACTTAGGATTAATTGAGTGATTTGCTTTATTTTACTTCGTTTTTTGTGCCACTTTTGGCTAATTTGCGAAGGTGGAGATGAGTGATGAAATTTATAAATGGACACTCGCAAACATCCATGCCCACGCCGGGATTCAAACCCGGGACCCCTGGCGTCGTAGCGCGATGTGCTAACCACTTCGCCACGGGGGCCGGCACAATCCTTATATAATTTGAAAGGAAAGACATTCATACTATAATAGTGATACGAATTTTCATCAATAGGACATTTTCGGTGGTAAGGGCTAGAAGAATTGGGGGAAAACGTATAGTTACGAAAATATGCAAAGAAATAATCTACAAAAACCTCCTTATTAAATGATACCTCACGAACTAAACCATTTAATTTCTCAAAATTAGTGGTTATCTTAGGGATGGCCAAATCCGGATATCGGATAATTTTCTATCCGGATTTCGGATATTGTGTGGCTTTCCCTATTATCTATATAACTTGAAATGCCGTTTTTTCTTTCATTTAAAGAACGGGTTGTGCAACGAACGGCAAATTCTCCAGAGTAAAGATTATGACATCGTTCAATGAGAAATTACTACGCTACAAACTTTCTTGCTGCTGTCCCAACTACAACCGAGCAAACTGCATTTTTCTTCATCATTGCACGCTTGCTCCTCAAGGTATACAACATGAGTCGATATGCTATCATAGAATCTCACTTCATAACCATTTGCTATTGTCAGTTGTAAATTAATAGGGACGAATAACATCCGCAAGGCATCTCATCGAAGAACAACTTCGCCTTTCACTGCATCAGTTAACTGGATAATCTTCTCTTAAATGTCTCCACACACGCTACAACGGGTATTAAGCACACTGATGAGTCATTGAGAGTTATGCAGCCAAGGACTAGAGGGGAAGAGCGACTGAAATATTTGAGCCATAGGAAACAATACAGAATTCCGACTATCCTGCCACAAAAGAGGTATTTCGAGATGGTTACATCTGGTTATAATTTAATTCTATATTACTTGTTACGGTGATTATTAGGCAAGGCATTTAATGATCTAAAAAAAGTCAAATAAAATGCAAAAGTAGTAAAAAAAAAAAAACAATGTTGTAAACATTTTCCTGTTACAACTTCCTTAACAGATAATAAGTTAATTTTATAGAGCGATTTAATAGATGTCAGTATAAAATGTTCAAATTTAATATAATTTAATATAACTAAGTATCCACTCGTCGAGGATAGGATGATAATGATAATAATAATAATAAAATAAAGATAAATGATAAAATGAAAATAACATTAGTTTATAATTTGCTTCTATTTTACTATTCAAACGAAAAACTGGCCACCAAAACCAGGTTTTGATTGGTCAAACTTTCTCCTCAATGGTTAGTGATTTTTAAAGAAATGCTCACTTGATTTGACCGATGGTTAGTTTGCAGAAATTTCAGCCATCTTGGATTTTTCGAGTTATTTTTTTAAATATATTACTACATAACATGTAACATGGTACCACCAGTCGATGAGGACTTTGCAAGTGAAAAATAAACAATTTATGTTTAAATGTTTACTGGAAATGAAAAATAAAAGAATATGAAAAATTGCAATTTTTCCAGTCTTAATGTTCTCCCTTTCACATGTAAAGGACCCCTAGTATTAATTGTTATTTCTAAAGCATTTATAGAAAAAAAATCCATCGTAAATTCAAGAGGACGGAAATTTCTAGAAAATGACAATGAGTCGGGTTATGTGATCAACTCTTTTTACATGATTCTGGCTCTCAAAACTTGCCTAGCTCCTAGACTAAGGTCTACAACAGAATGAATACACAGAAAACAGCAAGAAATGTGTGCACTGTGTTGAATCATGTTTTCATTAAAAAGAAACTGTTTACGCCCGAGCAGCAGCATGTATATTTTTATTGAATATTAAATATGACGTAGGAACTATTTGGCCTGATGAAAGTGCTAAACCTTTACCACAAAAGAGTAACTTGTGTTTTTAATGAAAGACCCAAACTAATGGGAATATAACAAGATAAACCAAGAGCGAATTTCTGTGCAAAACGTGAGAGATAGACATCATCAGCGATGAAGACCTCAACTCCTCTGTTTCGTAGCGCACTCTCTTCCAGGAACAATTCCAGCGAACGTAGTTGGCTTCGAGTTTAAATCCATAAACGAGGTGAGAGAAGACAGAACGGCTCCCCAGGGAGCAGGCATTTAGAACCAGGTTATTACCTAGTTTCTGACGCTAAGTTAAAAGGTCACGGAAAGTCGAAGATGACTGCATCCAATCTCTCAAAGTCTTGAGCCAGACTGAGTGCATGGCCTATTTACTGGTATTTACATTGAATTTTAACATAATTAGCATGATTACTATCCTCACAAAAAGTTTGGAATATTGTTATCATAGGTATTAGGTGATAGGCACAGCCTTGGAATGCAACAACACATTGTATCTGTCTGTCTGCTGTACTTCTTGTGTTTTCGCCTACATATGCCACCTATTCCTAATATAACAATGTGCCTAATATAACAACATTCCAAACTTTTTGTCAGGAGTGTAATAATAGCAAGGGCCTGTTATTTCAATGTATCCAAAAATTCTAATTCAATTCAATTAAAAGGTATACAGTATTGGCTAAATTATTGGACTCATTAGTTGAAAAATGAAACACAGATAAGCTCACTTTATGTAGAGAAATTTGACAGATTTAATGTCTTGTGATGCACATTGCATTGTTATACGCACTGCAAGTACTGTCAGTACTTCGTGTGACCACCTTTGGCTCCATTCGAGCCCATTTTAATCACTGCTTGTGTACAATTCCTTTATCACTCATTTCTAAACTTCAAACCAGGTGGTTTATGAAATTACACCTGGTTCCGGAGATACAAATAAAGAACAGCCTTACAAGAATCAGAATTTGTATTATGTATTTCCTTTGTTATAACCAAACAAATAGCATAAATAACAGGTAAACAATGTACGTATTGTTCCACGCATTCTTGCAAAGAATCGTGTTGTCATTTATTCTTAGGACACAGTAAGAGAAAGGATTGTGGGAAACGAGATTATATCGAAGCAGACAAACAGTTTAATCCCAAAAAGTTATAACAATCATCAAATTTATTTAGTTAGAACACTTTCGAAACAAGGAAATGTGCTTCTTTCTTACAATGAGTCCAATAATTTGGTCAATACTGTATATATTTGAAATATTTAAGGTCCGGAGTTTACATTTGCCATTTCACATACACAGGCTTGAAATTAAATCTACAAACACAAGCCACAAATGTTACGGAATATAATAATGTACGCAAAATTGTCAATTGTACAAGAATTTGATACTGAAATTTACCTAATCAACTTCAAGACATCTTATCATCCAATAATTTTTTGTCGGATTTTGTTTTAGTTTCTACGCAGCTTTATTTTCCTTCCTCGATAAATCTAAAGTGTGAAAAACTTGCCTCAGGGCATTTACAAATATGTATAAATTCAATGGGATTTCAATTAATAAAAGTTGCAATTTCTCACGTGTACGGAGAAAAATTCACGCAGAATTCCCGGAATTTAAGGATTTCCCGGTAAGTAGCCACCCTGATTACGAATGCGAAATTGAGTTCTAGATACCTTTTTCCCCAAATTTGTAGCATCCTGAAAAATATTGTTACGCAGATATTACCTGGAAAATCGAAGATACCTATACAATATCGACTTTCGGGGTACCGATATTTGGGTCTCAGATAACCTATCCAATATAAGGCTCCCGATGTTCCCGATCAACATGAATAAGTCATCTAAGTTCCGAAAAATTAAAAACTAATTTCACGCGTGTGAAACTTCTTAGTGGTCGGATGAAACAATGCCTGTACCGGTATTTCACTTTGTTATTAACTCCACCGTTTGGCTCCATAACTAGTTGAGTGTACCGATACACTTAAAAATTCGAGAACCCTACCAGGTTGAATTACATTTTCCCAGAACATTCCCAGGCGACGGAAGCTGCTAGTTTCCAACCCTCCCTTTATCGAATCACTCGCGAAATTGGCAGCTAGCTACCGCGCGACGATATATCAATTTTCCGGAAAATATCGGGAGGAAGCGCTCATGCTACGAACTGGATAATTTGCGCAAGATATCATCGCACTAATGACAAAAACACTAACTAACTCTCTAGCCTTTTCAAACCCGAAGGTTTATGCTGCAGCAACATAAGCCATCCATCTGTTCCTCTCCTAGG
Organism: Lepisma saccharinum; assembly: GCF_977018435.1. Taxonomy (NCBI): domain Eukaryota; kingdom Metazoa; phylum Arthropoda; class Insecta; order Zygentoma; family Lepismatidae; genus Lepisma; species Lepisma saccharinum. The sequence goes on from NC_139246.1 coordinate 7,595,288, forward strand.
CAAGACCAATCCAAACCTTTCCATCTTTATAGATTTCCTTTAGGTCCATCTCAACGTTATCCCTCCATCTTCGTCTTGGTCTTCCTACTGGTCTCCTACAAAAACACGAATGTTTCAATTTTTACTTTTTTACCAAGAGCAGCTTGTTGATAGATGAGGATGAGTGATATGATAAAATTGATGAAGGACACTCACAAAGTTCACCCTTGTCCACGCCGGGATTCGAAGCCGAGGTTCGTACGCACAGTTTGGAAACTCAGGCTTTAGGAGTCTCGTATGCATAATCAGCGTACGCGTGGATTGTCCAAAATTCGTGAATTTACAAACTTTGAAGGTAATTATAATGGACACAGTATTAACGGGAGGTGGGCTATACTAAAGCTAGCTCAATGTAATTAGGATTGCCCAATTGCTGTACTCCCCGCGTTGATTGGATTCCAAAGCGAGTTCTCCAAAACTGTGATCCCGAACATTCGGAGTTCATCTTTACACAGCACATTACCAACTTGGATTAGTTAGTTGCATCCATGGGCGTATATAAGGGGAGGGTTTGACGGATCCAAACCCCTCCCATCGGTTTAGTAAACACTTAGCATTAAAAGTTGAAGAATGAAAATAGAAACATGAATGCACTGATACAATAAACGAAACGAAGAATAATAATGTTGTTAATAGCTGCACATTATTGTACACAATGAGTTATTTTAAAAGGAAATATATCATTGGTTAATTGCAAACTGTTTAATGATTATGATAATAATAGTGATAAAAACTAACCCATTAACAAATATATTCAAGCAATAGTTATTACTACAGAGTGTCCGAAAAGTCACGCAACCCGGTGTTTACGACCGTATAACGGAATAGCGAAACGGAATGAGAAGAAACGCTTTCCGCCAAGAGAATGCCCTGTATATTGGGAAAAATTAGAGAGACAAACATATGTAAGAACATGCATGTTTTAATAACAAATAAGCAAAGTGTTGCCAAAGACGGAAAAAAATATTTGCAAATCGTGTATATTGATGCACAGAACTCACTGAGGTAAATTATTGCAACATTTCACAATACCAACGAACAATTTGGATGGCCATCTAATGAATTTGACAGAAAAAGAACTTTGACGAAGTTTCAAAAACATTGCAGAAGGGAATAAATGGGCTGTTCCAAAAATCGATCTTTTCACAATATTACGAGGGACACTGGCAACACTGTTGGTGTCACGTGTCACTAACAGACGTGTTTCACCTCAGGCTATAACACTAAAGCACTTTTAACGACAAAGGAGAAAGTTGGTTATTCTCGAACATATGCAATAAATTACATACACCTTGCAACCCTGAAATGTGGTTTCAATTGGATAGGTATGTCAACGGCCAAAATTCCAGGCATTGGTCGACAGAAAACCCACATCAGTTGCATGAACTACCCTTGCACTCTCCGAAAATCGGTGTATGGTGTGGAATATCGCGACGTCGTATTGTGGGACCGTTATTATTTGAGACAACAGTGGATACTGCTGTGTACGGGGATCTCATAATGCAATTCGTTGCTCTCCTGAAAGAAGACGAACGTGATGTTTGGCTACAACAAGATGGAGCAACTTGCAATACATCTAATTAATCTCTTCGTATGCTGAGAGAAATTTTTGGTGATCGTCTAATATCCAAGGATTTATGGCCCAGTCGCTCGCCCGATTTAACATCTGGAGATTTTTTTCTGTGGGGTTACTTAAAGGGGAAAGTATACCAAACGGGACAAAGAACATTGGAGGAGGTGAAACTAAACATTACACAGGAAATTGATAATATCGGTGCTGCAACCCTCAGGAAGGTATCTGAGAACATGATCAAGCGAACCAACTTATGTATCCAAGAAAATGGTGGACACTTCAAACATTTGCTTTAATTTGTAGTGATACCCACATTTCAGGGTTGCAAGGTGTATGTAATTTATTGCATATGTTCGAGAATAACCAACTTTCTCCTTTGTCGTTAAAAGTGCTTTAGTGTTATAGCCTGAGGTGAAACACGTCTGTTAGTGACACGTGACACCAACAGTGTTGCCAGTGTCCCTCGTAATATTGTGAAAAGATCGATTTTTGGAACAGCCCATTTATTCCCTTCTGCAATGTTTTTGAAACTTCGTCAAAGTTCTTTTTCTGTCAAATTCATTAGATGGCCATCCAAATTGTTCGTTGGTATTGTGAAATGTTGCAATAATTTACCTCAGTGAGTTCTGTGCATCAATATACACGATTTGCAAATATTTTTATTCCGCCTTTGGCAACACTTCGCTTATTTGTTATTAAAACATGCATGTTTTTACATACGTTTGTCTCTCTAAATTTTCCCAATATACAGGGCATTCTCTTGGCGGAAAGCGTTTCTTCTCATTCCGTTTCGCTATTCCGTTATACGGTCGTAAACACCGGGTTGCGTGACTTTTCGGACACTCTGTATTATGATTAATGGTCTATAACTATTACATTTTTATTATTCTTGGGCTGCTGAAAGTTGAACCCCTCCCATTATTTCTCTATACAGGGTGAGTCTTAAGTCTCCATACAAATGGTGAAAACAGTGACTAATGTTTATTTTTTCTTTTCAGGCAGGTGAACCAATGAAAAAGAGATGCCACTAACGAAGGAAGAACGGATTGACATCATTCTGTTGGATGGGAGTGGTACCATCCGTCATGTAGCACGTACATTCAATGCAACCAGATTTTCATGGGCATTCCTTGTGAGTGTCCCTTCATCATATCATCACTCATCCTTATCTTTGGGATTAGTCAAAAATTTCGAGTTTGCATTGTTATACACACTGCAAGTACTGTCAGTACTTCGTGTGGCCATCTTTGGCTCTTTTCGGGCCTATTTTATTGACTGCTTCTGAACAATGCCTTTATCATTCATTTCTAAACTTCAAACCACGTGGTTTATGAAATTACATGTTGCTACGGAGGTACAAATAATGTTCCCTTACAACAATTAGAATTAATATTTCCTTTGTTTTAATCAATCAACTAGCGTAAATAACATGGTAAACAATGTACGTATTGTTCCAAGCATTTTTGCGAATACCCGAAGAATCGTGCTGCAATCTATTCTTGGGACACAGTAAAATAAAGGATTGTGGGAAACAATATTATATCGAAGTAGACTAGCAGTTTAATTCTATAAAACGTTATGACAATCGTCAAATATATTTAGTTAGAACACTTTCAAAACAAGGAAATTTTCTTAGTTTTTACAATGAGTTCAAAAACTTGGCCAATACTATATATATAATAATAATAATAAATTTTCTTTATTCAGCGGGTGTATATATATATATATATATATATAGTAGCCTTTCCTCTTCACTCTTATTTACCAAGAGTTGTTAATTGAAACAATAAAAAAAAATAGAAGAAAATTCATGTAATTTAGAATAGTTTACCTCAGTATGTGTGCTGTAATTTTTTCTCGATTTCCCCTTTGAAAACTACAAAACTCCGTTCAGATTATCCAAACATTTTGATTTTCATATTACCCTTTTCCTTGCTTATTCGACGCTACTTTCTAAAAATCTTTTCGCAAACTGCATCACATCACTTCAGACAATTCTCAGTAGCTCATGTTTTGGTGGAAAATGGTTTTGAAATTTACAGTCACCGGCAATAGAAGTGGGACACTCGCAGCCTTAAATACTCGCTTCCCTGCTAGGTGTTATGATTGTTGCCTAACTTTACGGCGGTGGTAGAAGTTGGCATTGAAAATCTTCTATCAAAATCCACTGATCGCCGTAGAGTTAGGCAACACACACAACGTTTGCAAGGAAGCGTGTATTTAGTGTCCCATTTTTATTGCCGGTGACTACACTAAATGAAAAAATAAAATTCAGAACACTTTAAAAGAAAGTGAGGAATGGTGTGGTTACATGATTTTGGCGTTATTGAAAGACGGGTGTAATCTCAGAACCTCTCAGCAAATTAGCGTTTAAAATGTGTAAAATCTGTGTTGATTGTATGTAACACAACTGTATATTTCACATTCACTGAATATAGCAGGTTTTTGCATGTATATACTCTATTAATTCGAACTGCAAGGAGGTACAAAAAAGTTCGAATTATCCAAGATGGAATTAAAAAGAGTCCACACACACACAATTATAATAAAAAATATTACTTGTAGTGGGATTACCTTGAAATTTGTGTTTACATATCTACCTAATGTTATTGTCATGAGTTTGACGCCCTACATCTGTATATACGTACGATAAAAATGGATGTAGTGTGTATGATGTTTGTTCTGGCATAACTCTCGAACGCCTGGAGCAATTTCAACCAAACATGGTACACATATGACTTACAATCTGGAAAGAAATACTGTTGGGGTAAGGCACCCCTGGGGTGGGAAGGGGTGACATGTAAAAATAATAAAAAACGACCGATATTAGTGCGGAATCCATAGTTTTCGGGGTCGTTAAGATGAATAGTAACAACCCGAATGCTGTTCAACTCCAAGCACCTCCCGGAAGGGGGGGGGGTGAGAGGGGGTGAAAAATAAAATGTCAAAAATGACCTACATTGGTGTCGAATCCATAGTTTTCTGAGTCGCTAAGCTAATTGGAGACATTCACGATGACATTTAATCCCAAATATCCAACGAATTTATTTACCCTCCCCCCCAAAAAAAGTGGTTTCTTCTTCCAGCTACTTCTCCTTTCCTGGGGTCTTCTTATTCCTCTCCCACTCTGCCCGGCCGGGATTCAATACCCCCCCAAATCTTGCGAGGTGAAACTAAAAATGTTGTTTATAATCAGGTTTTGAGTTATATTAATATTATAGTGAATTTGTAAAAGATTTTACTTTATAATTTGAAAACTGTACTTATACTTTTAAATACCTGTAAATAAAATTAGTTACATTTTACACTATAGTTAGAATTCATTATTTTCCTGTCTAATAGAAAATTGGGATAAATAAATACCCCGGCAACGCCGGGTAATCCGCTAGTTAAACATAAAAAATAGTGAGTGAATTTAAACAGATGACAAACATTCCTACAATAATATACGCTGCAATATTAAATATATCTATGTAATTGAAATTCGATGACTTGGTGTCTTCAGAATTGGTGGGAATCCAGATTACGACAAGATATTACACAATACAACACTAAATAATGGTAAGTTTGTTACCGATGTTTTTGCGCAGTTTTTACAGAAGGCTAATCGGGACTGGACCCACAGTTTAAAGTGGGATCCGAACCACTATGTGCCTGAACCGGGTATCGAACCCGTGACCTCTTGATTACAAGGCGACGACGTTACCACTACGCCATCGGGAAGCCCTCGTTTTTATCACAATTAGTACAAACTGGATAAAAACAAAACGAATTAAAGAACAAGAAGAACAGAACGTTCTGCCGAAACATATTGGAACAAATGTCCTCCCGGTCGGAACGTTTGTAAGAACCGCTGACCTTTGGAAACTGAGGATCGGAAACAGTGGACTTGAGTCACAATCGATAGCCGGGAATCCCGCGACTTCTTACGTGCAAGCCTACAGATCTAAGAGCTCGGTTGAAAATTGATCTCCCTTCGACATTCAACTTTCTTCCGAACACTCATGCGGTGGTGTGACCATCAGTGTTACTGCTACATCCATTCTACCAAACTTTTCTAGTTTCAAGTGCTTCCTCCTCCTGGCATTGAGGATGCCTCAATTCAACTGCAATTAGGAACTGTAGAAAGAAGGGTTGTTAAAGATCCAAGATTACCCATATATTCTAATGGTCTGTATTAGGAATGGCCAGATCCGGATCCACGCGGATCCGAAATCCGGATCCGGTTGGTTCCGGATCCTAAAATTTTTCGGATCCGGATCCGCGGATCCGGAATTTTCAACTCCGGATCCGGATCCGTTTTGCCATCCCACATGCGCTCTTTGGAAAGTAAGAATGTGTTTATAACACATTGTTACCTGCTAATATATATATATATATATATATATATATATATATACATACATACACACATATATATAGTGTGTGCGCGCGTGCGCGATTTGTAATTAATTAATACACTTACAAGGGAGGTATAAGTCTCCCCCTCCGATTTCCATGAAACTTGGCAGGTGTATGGAGGGGCCCAAAGGGAGAAATACGTGTTTTTGTGTTTCAGCTAAAAAAAAAACTGTTTTAGGGGGCAAGGAGGGGGACACAGAGGTCAAGTGCCCACTTACATTTGTCCTCATATTGACATTTGGTGGGGGGGGGGTCGCCCCCTAAAACAGTTTTTTAGCCGAAACAAAAAAACACGTATTTCTTCCTTTGGGCCCGTTTATACACACACCTGCCAAGTTTTATGGAAATCGGAGGGGAACACAGGGGTCAGATCCCCAGTTCAATTTGTCCTTATCTTGACAGTTGAGTGGGTTTTGCCGAGTAAAACCATTTTTTTTAGCTGAAACAAAAAAAACACGTATTTCTTCCTTTGCGCCCCACTATACACCTGCCAAGTTTCATGGAAATCGGAGGGGGACACAGAGGTCAAGTGCCCACTTACATTTGTCCTCATATTGACATTTGAGGGGGGGTCGCCCCCTAAAACAGTTTTTTAGCCGAAACAAAAAAACACGTATTTCTTTCTTTGGGCCCGTTTATACACAGACCTGCCAAGTATCATGGAAATCGGAGGGGGAAACAGGGGTCAGATCCTCACTTCAATTTGTCCTCATCTTGACATTTGAGGGGGTTTTGCCCCCTAAAACAGTTTTTTAGCTGAAACAAAAAACAGTTATTTCTTCCATTGGGCCCCACTATACACCTGCCAAGTTTCATGGAAATCGGAGGGGGAGACTTAGATAACCTCCCTTGTTAGTCTTACACTTTGTAATTATATAACACTGCATATATTATAATGTATTATTTTAATTTGTAAAACTGTAACTGCAGAAAAATTGTATAATTTTTGTATAACATTTCTATCTTGTTCTATGAGTTAAAGGTTTCATATGGGAATGGAATGTCTCACATTTATGTGTGTTTCCATTTCCAATGCATTCGAATGATTACATATTCGTTTCAATGGCATTTACAAAATCACCTCTGACATTTTATGTTAAACAAGTAAGACTATGTTTGTGCACGAGTGTGTTAGCCGATGCGTAGCAAGTATTTTAGGAACAACACTTGAAAAAAAATATTGTAGGACTAACTAATGAGAAATTTATTTGTAATCGAAGATCATACCTTTTAAGGTGTGGTAATATTATAATGGGATTGAGATACGAAACTCTCGGATCCGGATCCGGATTTTCGGATCGGGAACTTTCGGATCCGGATCCAGATCAGGAACTTTCGGATCCGGATCCGGAATTTTCGGATCCGGATTCAAATCCGGAATTTTCGGATCCGGATTCAAATCCGTAACTTTTGGATCCGGATCCGTTTGGCCATCCCTAGTCTGTATTGGGTTCCGAAACAGGACCGGAACCTTTATTCTGGCACTTTGAATTCGGTCCGAGTTGCGTATTGTTTCACATCGTTACGGAGCTTGGACCGTATTTAAATTGATCCGTGGAGAAAAGGTTCCAGGACCGTATTTAAATTGATCCGGGAGAAAAGGTTCCAGGACCGTATTTAAATTGATCCGGGAGAAAAGGTTCCAGGACCGTATTTAAATTGATCCGGGAGAAAAGGTTCCAGGACCGTATTTAAATTGATCCGGGAGAAAAGGTTCCTGGACCGTATTTAAATTGATCCGGGAGAAAAGGTTCCAGGACCGTATTTAAATTGATCCGGGAGAAAAGGTTCCAGGACCGTATTTAAATTGATCCGGGAGAAAAGGTTCCAGGACCGTATTTAAATTGATCCGGGAGAAAAGGTTCCTGGACCGTATTTAAATTGATCCGGGAGAAAAGGTTCCAGGACCGTATTTAAATTGATCCGGGAGAAAAGGTTCCAGGACCGTATTTAAATTGATCCGGGAGAAAAGGTTCCTGGACCGTATTTAAATTGATCCGGGAGAAAAGGTTTCTGGACCGTATTTAAATTGATCCGGGAGAAAAGGTTCCAGGACCGTATTTAAATTGATCCGGGAGAAAAGGTTCCAGGACCGTATTTAAATTGATCCGGGAGAAAAGGTTCCAGGACCGTATTTAAATTGATCCGGGAGAAAGGTTCCAGGACCGTATTTAAATTGATCCGGGAGAAAAGGTTCCAGGACCGTATTTAAATTGATCCGGGAGAAAAGGTTCCAGGACCGTATTTAAATTGATCCGGGAGAAAAGGTTCCTGGACCGTATTTAAATTGATCCGGGAGAAAAGGTGCCAGGACCGTATTTAAATTGATCCGGGAGAAAAGGTTCCAGGACCGTATTTAAATTGATCCGGGAGAAAAGGTTCCAGGACCGTATTTAAATTGATCCGGGAGAAAAGGTGCCAGGACCGTATTTAAATTGATCCGGGAGAAAAGGTTCCAGGACCGTATTTAAATTGATCCGGGAGAAAAGGTTCCAGGACCGTATTTAAATTGATCCAGGGAGAAAAGGTTCGTGGATCATATTTAAATTGATCCGGAAAAAAAGGTTCCTGGACAGAAATTAAATTAATCCGGAAAAAAAAGTTCCTGGACCGAATTGAAATACTTAACTAATGACGGTTACAGGCAGAGAAAATTCCATGCCTCGAGAACAATTCTTCACTTGTATCTTACAAAAAAAGCTGTAGCAACTGCCGAGGCATATGAACGGATAATATTCATCGCTTGAAGAGACAAAAATAGAGATGGTGAATTCATGTCCTACTCTTGGATGCTGCAAAAAAGCACAGCACAACAAACACAAAATGTGAAAGAGGACAGAAAGTATTTCCGATCTTGCTAAATTTAAGGGAAATATATTTCACTTTATGAACCTTCCACGAGACAATATGTTCATAAATATCAATTAGCACTTCATAGGTAGCCATTATGTGAATGACGCCCATATACATTACTGGTATCTCTAAAAACCTTATGAGGTTCTGACTGCTAAGGGGAAAATTTACGAGGAAGAGTAATTAGCGTTTGGAGAGTATTAACTGTTGATCTCGTATGGTCCTTAAAGCTAAAATTTGCTATATTTCGTATTTGCTCTACGGCTGAAGGGCGTAAATCTACATATTATCTAGTCTTTTAGCACGTTCCTTCCGTTCCACAATCTCGACTTTCTTATTTTAAGGAGATTTTCAGGGTGGTCTATTGACTAGAACAGATGGTTCAACCGATCCATGTGTGTGAGTGTACAATTGACAAGTATAGCTTAACCTAGATAAGACCAGCCTTGTGGCGTTGTGAACGAATTTTCAATCGTAAGCGAGAGGAGGGAGCGAGGACGATGCAATCAGCTGCTTCCATTGTTTCCGTGTTCCTGCCTTGTCAAATTATGCGCCACTGTCAAAAGGGGTTTCACTTATATCGCACGTACATCAAATACCTTCTCGGTCAAGTGCAGTATTTCGTTTTCTGATGTCAGGCTGTTAAATGCTTTCGTTGTTAGGTTAAATGCAGTGTATTTATGATAAGGGGTTCTCCAAGAAGGTGTTTGACTTACGTGCGATGACATGCCCAAACCTAAAATTACATACCCAATGTGTCGGTTTCAAAGCAACAACTGAACCATTGATTGATATTTGGCGTCGCCTTTCTGCCACTTTTGGCTAATCGCGACGATTAGGATGAGTGATGATATGATGACATTGATGGGAGACTTGCAAAATATACCCATGCCGAAGCCGGAAAGCTTGGCATTGTGATAACCACTCCGCTACAAAAGTCGGCTAACAACTGAACATGTAGCTGATAAAGAGACTGTAGCGTCGTTAGCGAAATGCGGTTGTGTCTTCCAATTAAGATTTCCTTTGCTATTTTATCTATACATCTCGTCAGCAATGTTCGCCCTCACCCTCACGACTCGTCATCACCAAGTCTTCGGGAGGGTGAGGTCTGCCCTCATGAGGGGTTTTCCTATGGCGTAGAAAAATACATGAACGGAAAGAGGACACGTTGAAGTTGTTGCGTTATTTTATCTCCATAATGAATGCATAGGGATCTCGCCTCCGGATGGCGAACACAAAACAAATGATTGTGTGCTTTAGTTCACAAGTCTCTCGGGGTCATTCCTATCTTGGTTGAGCTGTAGAATAGAACGACCAAACACAACCACACACCGATCGCTTCGAAGCTGTCTGCAAACCAAATAAACTGAGGTTGAAAACATAAGGGCAGGAGGAACAGGTTGTTACCAGCCAGATGCGAAGACCTAAATTGCTCCTTCCCCACCGAAGAGAGATATGTACACTTCCGATGGCGTAGAAAAATACATGAATGGAAAGAGAACACGTTGAAGTTGTTGCGTTATTTTTTCTCCATAATGAATGCATAGGGATCTCAAAATTCTTATACAGGGGTGGGTATAAATAGGTATACAGTTGTATAATAGGTATATTAGGTGGATTGAGATGAGCATTTTGACCATACGTTAGTGGCTACAGGAAAATGTCTCTTTATTAAGTTTCCCAGCTTTGCTCAGTTTGTCTTTTGTTTACTAATTGTTAATTTTTCATTCTTTTCAGTTTCTTGTGTCGCGATGGCTGAGAATTTAACTGTACACCTACTTATGCACATCCCTGTATTTCTCAAACATTGTCTCCAGCTAAATAATCAACTCGGAAAATCGCTCTCACTTGCAACTTGGGAATAAATCAATTCTACATTGTATAGTCGGGTCTCGTTTAAAGTAGCAGTGCCCATTCCAACGATATTGAAATAAATGGACGCCTGGTGCGAAACCGTACCTCTTCCCCTTAAAGGAAATACACCGCAACCAAGTTGTCCATGTGGCCAAAGTTTTATTTCTTATTATTGAAAAATTAAAAAAACCGGACAAACAAAATTTCACAGCTTCCTCCGTAGGCCAAGGAGTAGATGCAAAACCTGAGTGAGAGCGTTTACGGAACTTTCTCTTGTACAATGATCCCACTTCATTCATGTTCAACTGAGGATTATGCAATACAAATCTCAAACCGGTTGGAGAGAAAAAGGTAGAATGTCAAATCGACACTTCCTACATCCTCAAGACCAAGAAACTCGTCCTAAAAAAATGCCACCTGCAAGGTAACCTCCTTCTGACAAAAGTCACCATATGTGCCTCAATGAGGGTTATGTACATATACAGGGTGATTCAAAAGTCCGGTCCTATAGGACAAAATTCGATGTTAGTGCGCATTGGGATAAATTGAAAGAAGTGAAAGTTGTTGGAAATGTGTGGTCCTTCATTCTAATATGTGCTTGAATTTGCACCGTTGAGGCTGTACACCGGTACGACCACAGATAAAGATATGTATAAGCAGATATTTATCTAAGGCAGGAAAACCGGTGCACGGACCTCCCACTGGGAACGGTCCCTTGCAAGAAGTTCCGGAATAATACATTGAGAGGCGCCGAGATGCACCACTAGAAATCTTGCTTCCACTTATTCTGCCACAAAAAGACAAGAGATGGCACTGCTAAATTTCAACGCTCGGGTGCTAAGCCGACCCTCAATGGTAGCCACATGCTTTGTCTGCAACACCGTACGTAAAGTTGATGGCATTAATTTGCCTGTAATTAAATCAGACATGATTTTAGCCTGTGTCCATCTTATGGACGGTTAGGGCAGGTTAAGGTGGAATCCAAACCACTGTGCCTTCCCGTGTATCGAAACCGGGACCTCTTCACACTACCCAATCGGGAAGACCTTGTTTATATCAAGAACTTTACAAGTAAAAGGTAAAGAAATAGAGAAACTAGAGATATCAAGAATGTGCTCTTGAGTTTCTAGTTTACATCAGTATTTTGAAAATCACAATTTGTAAAATGTAGCCGTTTTGCTAGTGGAGGCAAGAAAATTTTCCAGAATTTTTTACGATGGGAAGAGGGGTGAAGGTATATCTGTAGGGGGAGAGGGAAGCGAAATTATTAACCCTTCTTCCACCTATGGGCGCCGGGAGGGGGGAGGTCGAAAAGTTCCGTCGGACCCCCCTCTGGAAATTGGCACCGTTCAAGTTACAAAAACATAATTAATTGTTAATAACAGAAACGAATTTCATTTAGTTAGTATCGAAAAGAATAACTAAAGTAGAAACTAAATCAAATAAGAAAATGAATGAAAAATACAGGATTCAGGTGAAACTTGATGTTTTCCTATTCTAACAAATTAATCAAAAGAATAAACAGTTTCACTGTTTACATTCGAAAAGTTTAAAGAGTTTTATGTGAGAGGTCGCACAACATAATTATTATGAGTAACATTTCCCACTTACTTTTAAAGCCTTTCATTGCCGAGGTGTGTAAAAATCAATCCATAACTGTAAACTAACTTTAGTACAATAACTCTAACTGCATGGAATGTAAAACAGTTGTGCTGGGTATTCACTAATCTAGCGAATCGAATATTAACGTCGCTGCATTAATATAATAAAACTAAAATATTATTTGAAATAAAATTGGCGTTTTTATTAGTTTATATTTGTTACTAGTTTAAAATAATGATAACGGTGCTAATAATAAATATATTTGTTATTATTTCTACTAATAAAGTTTTGTTAATGGCCTAACCCCCTACAAAATTTCTGGTGACTGCACAGATTTGTGTACTGTCGAAATAAGTCACTTCCTACAGTGCAAAGCAGTGATGGGAAAGATCATTTTTAGGCCCAATGTTGTTGCATTGCATTTTTTGGGTCAGCTCTACAATAAGAAACAGTGAGGTTGATACGTACTTCAATGGAAAATGCATCACCACAAGCAAAGAAGCTCTTCAGTTGTTTTCACGCGTGCTTCTCATATCAGTGCTGATTCGTAAGAGAGAAGGCGACTTAATCACTTTCCTGCTGAGTCACAGTCTATTCACCTACGTCTTGAAAACAAACGACCTTGAGTCAACAATGCAAAATACTCACCACTCAATATAACCCAAGACATTCCAAACGGAATTCACACATTCTGACGTAATCGTTTTCGCCAAACTACAATTCTAAAGGCCTTTTCATTGGAAAGTGCCACAATTTAATGATATCCAAATGTAAGCCAGGAACAACCTATAACCTCTCAGGAGATACAACTGAAGGAATGAATTGTTATATTTTACTTCATGCTTCTACCACTTTTGGCTAATTGTGAAGATGAGAATGAATTATGACAGGATGAGATGGAATATGGATGAGAGGACAATCACCAACGCACAGAAGGCTGAAGTAAGTCTTAAAGCTTTCCTGGCGATGAATGATGATGAGATTCTCTCCGGCTATTGACCAGGTGGATTGTGCTAAGAATTCCAAGCTTTCAAGAGCTAATATCACACTCTCCCCGAAGATGACAGTGACGTTCGCTCTCGAAAGCTTGGAATTCACGTCACAACACGAGCCCAATATAAGGATTATCCTGGCTGTCAGTCCAAACGCCGGAGCCTCCAAGTCTGCATAATACAGTCTAGGGTGCACTATGTGGAAGGAAGGATGACATTTAGGTATCCAGAGAAAGGATCACAACTCACTCCCCAGACTCAACTGGTTTCGTTTACCTTACTTCCTTTTCTGCCACTTTCGGATAATCGCGAAGATGAGGATGAGTGATAAAATTGATGAGGGGACACTCACAAAGGACACCCATGTAGGGATTCGAACCTGGACCCCTGGCGTGGTACCGTGCTGTGCAAACCACTCCCCCAGATTCAACTGACATGCAAGTTGATTCCTCAACTATTCTCCACAGTTAGTATCCCTGTTGGTCCTTTCAGTGTGTCATCTATTTGCCATCAATCACAAGATACAAAGACAGCTAGTTTACCAGGGAAACGGTACAAGCGAGTGATTTCTCATTTAGGCCACATCAAGTGGCCAACATTCAATAAATCGTAACATCCACATAAGCCACGAAATTGTTAAATTTTGTGTTACTGTATAATTACTAAATTGGGTTGAAAGGGTACTGCTTTGATTAGAGAACACACTTATGTAATGCTGTAAGTATTAACACATTTCGAAGCTACACAATTCTAACAGTTAACCACAACTATACGAGTGAAAGATGCGATAAGTTAATGTTTCGATAAGTATATGGTGTATAGTTTCATGTGCTCAATAATTATCTATTTATTTATTCCAAGTTTCAGATACAGCACTTGTAAGGCCATTTTACACTGACAACTGTAATATATTAACAAGAACAATTCAAGATTGTTTTAGGAAAAAACAAGAAAGGTAAAAAATAAACATGATACGACAAACAAGAAAACCAACAAAAGATTTACATATTCATTCTTAGAGAAGATCGGAAAATACTTTCAGGGACAAATACGTCGATGTTTGCGGGTAGTTTATTATGTAGAACTGGGGCAGCCTGTGGATCAGAGAGCGCTGTATAAGGGAAAGCCAAGCGGTAGAGTTGTGGAAGAATTCAATGTTTGGGGTCGATCGAGAGGGAACTCTGAAAATGAATTCTGTAAATAGAAATTCTGATCTTTGTTTTCCATTGATGATTTTGTAGAAAAATGTCAAATCGGCCAGATCGCGTCAGGTCTGCAACACTGAATGTTCAGGATGTCAGGTCTCTGCAGATGCCGCAGCGAAGGAACTCTATGGCGAACAATGGCGGTAAACAAGCTGAGGACGTAATCCATGTTAGAAAGATTTGTATTGGAAGCCATGGCCCAGACTGGAGAGCAGTATTCAAGAATAGGAGAAATGAAAGACTTGAAAAATAGGCTAAGAGAAGATGGAGTATCAATTTCAGTGAATCTGTAGAGGAGGCTATGAGGCCCATTGCACTTTTAGTTGTAGCTGCAGATGTGTTGTTTAACGTTCAGTTTTTCATCTATGATAACAACTGGATCTTTTTGGGTCGCAACTGTAGTAATATAATTGTTTTCAAGAACATAGTGAGAATGTATTTTGTTCTTTTTTAAAGAGACTGTGAGGGAGGAAGTTGTAGATTCCACTGCTTACCCCATGTGACTGGTTCGGGAAGAGCATTCTGGCGAACCACAGCATCTTGTGTGGTTGAGATTTCTTTGAAAAGGATAGTAGATCCGAAATGTGAGTGCTTATGAACATTTTTGATGTACCACCAAAGTCGGAGACTGGGGATCTATCTTACACACTGTAAATGAGACACAGCCGCCATCTTGGATGTGGGCTCAACTTTTCCATGTCCAACGCGAAGTGCGAGTCAATAGAGTTCATCACGGTTTCAAATTGTGGTCTTTGGAATATTGATCACGTACCAGCTTAAACTGGTCGTAAAAATATTACTTTGTGGGCGTTTTTACGATTTCCCTTTGTCCCATTTTAAGTGAAAAGGAAGAAACGATGCGCTCCTGGTTGATGGTGATGGCTCCTTTTTAAAAATCTCGTAAAAACAAAGTGATGTCAAGCAGAACCAACAAACAGGCCACACGTGCCTTATTAATTAGGTTTACCTTCTCGCTGAACCAGTTGCGTTATAATTAGCAAAGCAAACACATTCACGAGAAATTTCAGTCCGATTGTACACGAAGCTATATGGGAAGAGAACATGTCGGTGTGTGTCCACAATTTCCATCAATAAAATTAATTACATCTCATATAGGAATAATCCAATGGAACACCCCATATCATTCTACGGCAATGTCCCCATACGTGCCACACACTTTTCCCCTCTCTTAGTTTGCTTCAGTTTTCAAACACTCATCAGTAGGACTAGGATTTTTATGGCCTAAAAATCACCAAAATATGCAAAATAAAATATGCTCTTATGACCTAAAATTTTACAAAACATGCACTAGAGTAGACGGGGCAAACGCCCGCCCCTTAGGGGTTTTGAATTTTTGACAAACTGTGTGGAACCTTTCTAATCAATCTTGTATTGACTGAGATAAACTGGAGTTAGTAGAATACAGTGGAATCTTAGTTATACACAAATAAAAAATGTATATGTAATACAAGCAAAAAAACATAGTACTGTATTTTGGAATTTTTTCCCCAGGCTTAGGGCAAAGTTCCCAACACACTGGGGTAAATGTCCCCACGTCTAAACAGACCTACAAGTCTTCAATTAGGCTAACAATGGTCGCATGTGAATTCGCCACTGCCTTCATATGATGAGCAGCCCTCATACCAATCCCTACAGCGATGACACTGGATCCAATCTTCAACAGGGGGATCTGAAAATGCTTCACCACAACCAGGACATGTATTCGACATGGCTTTTTGCACTTTAGTGTTGCTTTCCTTTTCGGTTGCAGTGGTGCCAACTGTGTTTCTTTATCATACTATTATTACGAATTAGGACTTTTGCCCCTGTCTACCCTATAATTTGAAAAATATGTCCTTATAACTGGACTGTTTCAAACATCAATATATAAATGCTGAAATATTTTCACATATGTACTATTCTTAGTTCACGTTATGGGCCCTGAGTTCCAAAGCACAATGAATACTTTCTCTAAATTTTCAAATAAATAAATAATAAAAAAAAAACAACTCGAGTTAACATGGCAGTAAGAACGAACCCACTTCGAAAATGACTGCATATTTCTTGAAGAAGCGAAAATATGCTGAATATGACGGAAAATCCATCAAAATATGCTCTATCACGCAGAAATGGCCAAATATGCCCTTAATTTAATTAGTTTCTTCACAATATGAATTTTTATATATATTTAGGGAACACACCACCCTTACCAAAAAAATATGCTGTAATGAAAATCCTAACCCTACTCATCAGTAATATGCAGTGATTGTTAGATGTTGTATTTGAGATTGGAGGATGTAAAATGTGTTACTATTTTTTTTTTAATCTAAGACGTTGCCACTATATTCTGTCCCAGCAATCCATGGTAGCAAGCGAACAAAAACAAGTCCTCTGCGCAAGTATAGAGCGACCACAAACAAAAGAAACTTCGACGAAAAGTCTCCGCGCAGCTATCCCTTCTTCCGTTCAACTCCGTCCATAAGGAAGCATGCTCTACTCTCCCCCTCCCCTCCACGAGGGAGCACGGTGCACAGGGGTCGCGGTTCTGCACAAGATTTTTTGCTTGTGGTTCCACTATAGTGACTGGAGAGGGCTCGCCAAATGAACGCATGCGATGGGGAAGGGATTCCAGCTACCAGCCGTCTGCAGCAGCTTCGCTCCGGCCACCGCTTATTCGCCCCTTCTCCACCGTTAGGCCCGTTTTAGACAAAAGCATCTTTCTTAATATTTATGCCATGACCAAAATGCTACCGCGCAAAGAGAAAACTCTTATCGTATTTCAGATGCCATGGCATTTCTCATGGACAGAATCTGTCCGTAGCATAACCAATCAGAAGCGACCTCCAGGTCACGAGTGCAGTTGGAATGGCGGCCGAGTGAGATATAAACAATGTATCACTTCACGTTTTTGAAAGCCGATAACTACTCAACCGAAAGGAATAACGTTTCCTATAAAACTGTATTAGGCACAAATCAATGGCACTGCTTAAATACATACCTTATAGTGTACACAGTACACGTATGAAAGAATAAATTAGTTGTTTCAGTTGTAAACACCGGGCACTGGCTCATCTCGTTATAACGTTCTCTGCAAATTCGCATCGCAAATGTTAAACGGAAAGTTTCAGAAAATGATTCCGTGTACAGTAGGCCTATTGTCTGCCATAAAAAAAATCTACAAAATTTTTGAAAGCATTTATGGTAGCAAAAATGCTAAAAGAAATGTTTCGTCTAAAGCGAGCCTTGCTCCCCAGACTTCTGGGAGACTGTAATGCTTCTCCGCATTATTTTGGAACTTTTTAACTCAAGGCTACATAATTCATTTGACGTTTCCACACACTGAACCATAGGTACAACTCCATTCAGATTCATTTAGCGAGACAATCTGATGGTACTATATTCAATCTTGGTCATTTAAGTTTCTTTTCTGCCTATGTTAATCGCGACATTCAGAATAAATGATGACGTGGTGAAATGCGGAAAAGCAACAATACAGATTTTATCCTGGATTCAGCCAGCGATCAACGGTTTCCACTACCAATGTTTACACTGACTGAAGGACACACAGTTAAAACAAAGAAGTTTTAAAAATCGAAAGAGACATCAGAAGAATCTATGCTCGATGTATTGTCACTTACAAGGAATATTTGACAAATAGAAAATATGCAGACATTGAAGATAAATTGGTACGCAGTATTAAAGCTAATATTTACACGATCTTTGTTAACTCTCGCCGCATAAAAAATGGAAGATATTAAATGCGATTTTTAAAAATGTTTACGGTAAATTGCTAACTTCGAAATGTAACTGTTAGTATTTAAATGTTTGGTTATTTCTTGTATTGCAATAGCGATGTTATCCGGATACCCGGATATTCAGAATATCCGAATGTGTGCATTATCCAGATAGTTCTACTGGCTCTCCAGATATTATTTAATTCGTCATGTTCGTATTTCTACCTTACAGATTCTCTAAAAATCCTTTATCCAATCTGTCCGTTTATCCGTTTTACGAATTCTTCGCATATTTTTTTAAAATATTTGCCTTTTTTGCCTCAGACTTCTGCATTACTAAGTTCAGTATAAAGCACAAAGTTTTCCGCCATCCAAAAAAAAAAATGTAAAAGACATACATATTACAATAACAATCTCAGTTTTGTTTCAAGATCCTTTGTTTGGTAATCATTTCCTTAATTTCACACACGCTTCTTACCAAAATAGCTTACTGAACTTTAAAAAGTAAATAGCAATCTGAATACTCGAATATCAGGAATAACCGTATTTGTCTCATATCCGGATTACCCTATTATCCGTCGCATCCAAAACGGATAATTTGAAACTCGGATGTCAGGTAACTGACATAATTTTTTTCGTCAAAAAACTCTTGAAAAAAAGACAATTGAAATTGGGTCAAAACGTTGAGCAATACGTTTCAAGAAAAAAGTATAGTTTTTAATCAGTACTACCCAAACATATTGATCACACCTCGCATACTGATACAAAGTGGGGTATTAACTAACGCCATATTTCAAAGCTAAATAATGGCCACGACCAGATAAGTAAACAAGATTGAGATTAAAACTAAATACTCTGTCTGATAAGAATTTACACATTTATCAGCGTGACAATAATATCGATATCATTCCTTATCTTATGAAACACCTTATCTCAAATTCATAAAGTTTTCAGGAGTATAAAGAATGCTGAAGCTTCAGTCCTGGACAGTGCATTGGACATTATTGTTTTGTGAACGAAAACAGGGTGTCTACCAATCAAAATAACAAATCCAAAATTCTTGACCTTTTTTCCTTATCCTTTTCCCTTTTTTCTTAACATTTATTTAATCGCTCCTACTTAGGGATCTTTGGAAATTAAGAAAATATATCTTTTCAGAGATTTAGACTTGCTTTATTAATGCATATAAAAATTTATGTTTCAGACTTCAGCCTAAACAGGGGTGTGCCCCGTATTTTCGAAAGAAAGGGGTTATGTATACTTTATCTTGGTAGTCAGCCCTCGTTTTGTTATTTCTTGGTAGTCAGCACTTATTGTTTCATTTTCCTACCTTTGACGTTCATTTTTAGGAACACTGGGCTAAAGGGAAGGATTATAACCCGCACCAACCCCCCCTTGGGCACGCCACTGATCCTGGATGGGGATGGCCACATTACTGTAATATTTTTATAAAATTTCATGTGTACAAGAACCTAATTCTTAAGAAACAAAGTGAAAAAAAATCTTCAACCACAACACAATACAATTTCAGATTTCCAAATATTCAGTTTTATCGAATCCCAGAACAGTGTAAATTCACCATACTGCAACAAATAGCAAAAAATCTTGACTTTCTTGACCTACCAGTTCATTTCTTGACTGGTAGACACCTTGGAAAACTAAATAATTAAAATAAATATTTTCAAACACAAAGACACAAATGAACAATGAAAGAACATATCTAAATAAAAGTATTCATCTACAAAATATAAAAATTACAACTTTTAAGGAAGCACCTTTACATGCTGGAGGTTCAAACGCACAATGACGGTATAATTGTAGGTATATTTCGCAGAAGTGTGCTAAAATAAAATCGTGAATTTTGAGGAAAGTAACATCGAAAAGTAAGAAAAATAACATCGATTTTGAAGGGGGAAAAAACGAAAAATCGATGTTCTTACTGATGGCTCATTAATTTAAGTTGCTTATGGTATCGGATTTAATATGATTGATTTCTTTATTTTACTTCGCTTTTGTTCCTCTTTTGGCAGGATTCGAACACGGGACCCCTGGCATCGTAGCGGGCTGTACTAACCACTACACCACGGAGGTGGGCTGAAATAACAGCTGTACTAGCGTCGATGCAAAATAGTGGATTTCTAAGCCAAATGCTGCAAACGAACCCCAATTTGCGTCCGGCTTCGTTCATAAAAACCAGAGCACTTTAGCTGAGCCAAGTCTTGAAATGGACCGATCTGCATGTAACAATGGAACAATCAGTCACAGCTCCGAGGTATGTGTTACGCTTGGAATATTTCACGAACTCGCTGCAATTTCCGTACGAGAAAAACGGAAGACTGAATACAAAGGCAATAAACAGGATATTCTACTTCAAGGTTACCACAGGAACGTTAACTCCTCGTATTATGTTACACGAACTCTGGTGCCACTTTTGTGAAAGGCTGTGTTCCTTGCGAAAATACAATTATCATCAGTGGCGTTGCGTGCGATTCGCATACGAGTGTTCACAATAATGTTTTTCTTCTGAATGCAGATTTACTCCTTTCTTTTGTAACTTCATCTTCAATTGAAAAAGTGAGAATAACAGTTCAATTTATTTTCAACAATTTCCCGCCAAAATCACGCTATATTTGAAGTAACACACGAAGGACCATGGGAAAATTGTCAATCTCCCCCTTAAAATCCACCAGGTTTAGCAAATTCTCTCTAGCACAGACCCTTCAAGCCCCCTAGACATGCCTTGTATATGCTGCACTCTGGTGCCGAATGTAAAAAGTATTGCCGCTTGCATCAGTGTTCGCACAGCGAAATGAATCTTTGGGGTATAGTGGCCATGTCAGATCTATGCAACAAGCACAGCAATTGTGTTCAACACCCTCAGTGGAACACCGTAGGAGTCAGACGTGAAAGAAGTCGTGTCAGCGTAAATTGTAGGGGTGTGCGGGATCGCGAAAAGTCGGGACCGGGATCGGGAAAAAAATTTCCCGTCTCGATCCCGACTTCGGGAAATGACTTCCCGGGATCCTGAGCAGTCGGGAAATACCGATTGGTCATTTTAAAAAGTAGTTAATTCTCGACGTTTTCTGCATTGTAAATGTCTGGAACTTATCGGTAATTGTTAGTTTTTGTACCCGAAATGCAAAAGCAATCACTTAAGGTGAAAATGACGTAGAATTCGAGATTTCAAGCGCTTCGGGAAATTTCAAACGTTTCCCGTCCCGAATATCGGGATTTAAAAAAATCTCCGTCCCGACCCAAAAAATTGGTCCACACACCCCTAGTAAATTGTGTGTATATACTCGTACACCATAGTATTTTTTTTTCGAATAAATATACGTATGTGTGTGTGCATTTAATATGTACGTAATTTAAGACATATACATGAGTGTTCACGTGCTCATGCATCAGGCGACGCGTCTGATTATTATTAGGCATTTGCGAAATAAATTGTTAGTTACTTTGGAAAACAGACACAACTCTTAACAGTCTAGCAGCTTCGATTTTATTGACTACTTTCACAGCAACTACAGTGTAGCTTAAATACCTCCATTTGTGTAAACATTGGCATACACAAGGTTTTTTTTTTCTCGAGGGGGCAGAGGCGTATATTCCAGGCTATCTAGACTACCTGCGAAGAACAGGCTCAGAAGAGAAGAAAAAATCGGTCGAAAAATGTGCATAAAATTGTTAATTTCAATATTAAGATGATGGCATTTCAGTAGTTGGCACACTTATTTTTTAACAGTTGTTACACTAATTTCTTAGGAGTTGGCAATATTGTCCGCTTTCTTTGAAATCCGTAGGGGACTGCATGAGTTGAGTTCCTTCTATGACGCCGTTAGTGTTGCGAACTCATTGTTACCAGCTTGGCATCTTTCCACCAATGGGGAATTTTGGAGAGAAACTATTAGAGGAAAGGGAAACAGCGTTGCTTTTATGACAGAGAAATTCCCCAATGGGCCAAGAATATCACTTTCCAATGATGATCGAAAAAGACCCGCCCCCGCAAATATTGGTCCATTCGAATACTATAATATGATGATAGTCCAAGTTTTGAACCCAGCATACACTACTGCTCTAGAGGTAACATCGCTCTCCAGTTACAGCATTGCCAAGCATACGTCTGTTTTTGTCAGTTCTTTTATTAGCTTGTTTGCACAGTGCTTGGGTGTCTTGTCTACTACTTTTCCGTGCATTGTATACTAGTCAACAACTTTTACCCAGTAACGCTGTTGATCAACTCTCTCCCCTTTTACAGTACGTTTAGCAACATGCTGTATATCCCATGCTAATTTGTATCGTCCCGACAGGAACTTTTGGTACATTGTAGCATGAACATGCCCGATGTCAGTCGAAGATAATTCAACGGATCGCTGATTCGTTGTTTCCTAGCCGCCAGCTGGATATGTGAGCAGTATAGGTTGAGTTGCGAACTGGTTAAACATTCCCCCCTCCCTCCGCACACACTTTCTGTTGTTAACACCTTCCCTCCACGCATGCTAAACTGACACCACGGCCACCGCAGCGGCACGAACAAAGCATTTGAAGTTGCTCAGTGCAGTAGTCCCAACATTTTCTGAGGGTGTATGCTAAGTTTTGTGAATCCTTAAGTGGAGGCCATTAAACGTGTGGACGAAAGCAGTTAACTTCTACAAGAAAAATGTCATCGGTGCTAGAATACTGTTCATGCTGATATACCAACCAACCCATGCCATAAAGGTATATTATATAACTGGTGGTGCTACAGCCCATTGAAAGCCTGGGCCTAACTACGGACCTCAATCCCACCTGATACTACTCACTCACTCACCCGAGGTGGTAGATCATCCAACCAGTTACAGGGTGACGTGTGGTCAGCATGAAGAACCCCCAGTAGTTGTTGTAGGTTCCATTGACCGGATTACGCTAATCATTTGTAGCTCCAAAATTTTCTCGCAGTGGTTGGTGGGCATCTGTTCCATACACGTTGAAAAGTTGTTACGCTTCCCCCAGGAGACTGTACGCGTCCCGTAGCCGGAGCCCAAAGCATGACGCCTTAGCAGCATGGCCACGGTGCAGGACAATAGAGCAGATATATGTTTAAAATAAAACGTGTATTTGTATGCGATAAAGTACAGAATGGTACTGTTCTTTATTTCTTGTTAATATTATGTGAATCTCCAGTTTGTCTACTGTTAAAAGTGAAAAACGTGGAAAGCATACCTTGAAGACACCACTACTTACATTGAGCAATAAAGTCTTCTTGTGACTTCTGAATAGAGTTGGAAGTGGTAAAAAAAAAAACAGTCTTTTTTTTTAAAAAAAACGGAGTTTGTTCCGCGGCTTTTTTGATTGGGTTTTTTCGGCTTTTTCATAAAAGTGTGTCAAATCAATGAAAATACAGGACTTGGAAGTTATTTTTCCTGTTCCATTGTTTTCGTTTATCTCCTTACTGTAAAATACACTCATTTATAAATATAAAATACAATTTACAATATGAAATTCGTAGCTAGACATAAACAGTGCTTTCAAAAAAAGCTTTCTTGAATGGGCGGTTCTTTCCGAGTGTTATCTTCATATTTCGGTAGGCTTATTAAATATACCTATGTAGTATAAACATTCACATAACTAGAGTAGTTTTGTATGTGTATGATGTCATTTTCAAAGTTTGAATTTGTTATACGAACACGTACATGAAGCAAAAAAGAAAATACTGCTCTACCTCTTGAAAATCTAGTATCAAATCTCTTTACATTACATTTTGTGTTCAGTAAATTATATTTGTATTCTGGCTTTCCAGTACATCACACATAATTTGGTTAAATGGCCACGAAGCCTGGTCATGGAGCAACTAGTGGTGGATGTATTTTGGCTGTTTGTTGCATGACATTGAAGTTGTTAGGAAAAGTAGTTAAGGCTTTGTAAACCTTTGTGAGACTACAGCCCAGTAAATTTAATTTTTACAAGTCGATGTCCTGATCCCAGCAATTTCACTCATAAATACATTTCAGTTTCATTCAAGTTTATATGGAAATTAATATGCACCCTCAATTAATATTAATATATCAACTATGGCATAATCATAGTTCGATTATGTATAGACTTGCTGTCAAATATAAAATAAGATTTAAATTACTTGTCAAATCCTGGATGCAATGGACCGCAAAAAGTCTGCGGTTGAGACACAGGCACTAAAACTGAAGCAGAAGCAAATAAGATTGGCCGCAAATGGCAAAAAAAGATATTTAAGAAATCTGGACTGGACCTACAGTTTGAAATGAGATGAGAAGCACTCTGCCTCCACTTAGTATTGAACCATAAACCCCTTCTTATTACAAGACAACGGCATTACTTTATTCCACTGCAGAGGCACATTCATGATTGTAAAAGGAACCATCTATCAAAAAGAAAAAGCCGACCTTTTTCCAACAGCAGTACTTGCAATTTGTTCTCTGTGATTTACAAGCTAAATTAAATCATAATCTCTCATGAAGTAGCATACAATCTTGTTAAGTATAGAGAACATTCAGACCGAAGCAACACATGACAGTGGGGGGTGTCACATTGAAGTGACAAGTGACATGGGCCCCTTCAGTCTGTAAGCAAGCATCCACCACACATGCACAAACAACGAGGTGACATGAAGGAAACCACATGAAGGTTGTCGGGAGCATCAGATATGCAAGTTGTATGACTGGTAATTGATAATTAAATATTAAGCTTTAAATTCATTGGATATCTCTAAAACAGGTTGCAACACTTTTTGTTGATTTTTATAACAGATAGATATTGTAATCATTGTTGAAATAATGATCTTGAATGATTGTGTTGTAATATACGATTTAAATTAAAATGCCGCCTTAATAACTCTGGACGTTGAAAGATGATGTTTGTTTATGAATGTACTGTTGTTAGCCGATAGTCACACTTCTTTGAGCCAACTATTCGGAATAAAAGTAAGATTAACAATTAAACCTTTGACTTGTGCCTTTCGTTAACCCTGTGAGAAATACTCCTTGCAGTCGTGTGTACACAACAAGACTGGTGTTAAAACGTTTTCTTTAACGTATGTTATTGACAGCCTTATTAATTGTATACTTTGGTGTCCATTTAAATGTATGTGTGACTCTTGAGGGTGGTTTACGGCATTTGGAGTTTACTGCAACGCAATTTTGTAGAACACGTGTTAAATATCATATTAATCGTACAATTGTTGTCCTTAAAAATAGGCTTTTCATAGGATCGCATGTATTTGCTGGATCGTTGGTTCTCTTAAGAGACTGGGGCGATACGAACAATGTATTAAGCACCCCAAACACTGTATACGACTTAGTAACAGGCAGGCTAGCAGCGTATCAATTACGATTCATTCGCTCTGGGTCACCTTCCACTTGGTATTTCTAATTGCCCACCTACTACGTTACACACATGACAAATTCATAATGAAATTGTTTCATCTCCACCTTGTTCCTGAATGCAGTGTTAGCTATATTTGGTAGATAGAAAACTGGCACTCTTAAATCATAGCTGCTGTTGCGTGCAATTATTCTATCTCAAATTTCAATAATGCATTACAGCATAAATACCTAACCAAACAACTACTTATTTTTAAAGAGGCTTCAATATATCAGGCCCAAATTTTCAGCACAATCATAACAAAGGTCTAATAAAGATATAACATGTCAAAACTTTAAAGGGCTTTCCTGAAAAAATGAAAAATTGGACATAGAACATTACATTCCCATATATTAATTTGAAAGGGCTTTGCAGGAACATGATAACTTCCAACTGAAGCATTATTATTTTAAGGGGACAACACTATTATGTGAGCAATTGTGCCTCGTTTGCCCCTCCCACAAACAAAAAAAATAACTTGCGGGCTTGCCCCTCCCTCGAAAAAATCCTGAGGATATCCACAATTTGGCTGTAGTTAGATATTACACTACTTCTAGCCATGGAAGTGTTAACTGGATCACAAGTCTTATATTTCAAGTTTAAAAATAAGGAATAAAATGAATTATAAAAAATGGGGATTATTCTTCACCATATTTTGCTACGATTTTCGCTATCTTACTCGGTAAACTACTGTGAATCAAAAAAAAGGGTGAAGCTCCTTGTAGGACGATAACTTATGAGCCTTTTAATATGGAGAATATTAAATATTAGGATTGTTTAGATGTAATTAGAACAAGACACAAAAAACCTTTTACTACATGTCAGTTTAGTTTCACAATGCTCTCCCTTTGTCTTTAAGGCAACTGCCCTCTTTAAAATTCAAAAGAAAATTGCAAAAAATATTGACTGAAATTGTATATATAAGGCAGAAGAATTCTTTGAAAATAATTTTGTTAGGTAAAATTGTTATGCTTGCGTAAGATGATAATGTTAACTACTAAATTTATGTAAGTTGTGTTACGTGTCCAAGATGCTGTTGGGATGTTTGTTTATAAGATTTATATCTACTTTATGGCCCAGTTCCTTTTGTTTCATTGCGATTTCATCATGCTACGAATGAAATGTTTACATGGTTCGATTTTGATGCACGTCTGTTAACACATACTGCGGAGTTTTAGCGATTACTTAAGGTTTTGTTCAATATATGCTTTCGTGGATAGGTTAGGTTTGGTTCCCTTAGCATTAACATGAAGTCCCTAAATGCATTCTACTAAGGTTGCAATTTACTTCTACATTCATTCCCACGCCTCTATGATATTTACTGTCGCTTGTCGACGGAGAACATCTTGTCCAGAAGTGCGTAAAGTAATTTTCAAGTTGTTTTATTCAACATAAATAACTTTTCTCGAGTCAAAACAGTGCTCATTACTTTAAGGAAGGTTCAAATTTCGTGTGACAATGATTTCCAAAATTCTACGATAATTAGTCTTTGTGCTAGGAGAAATCATAAAACAATTGGAACCGTTACCCAAGAATATATTTTAATTGACATTCTTCTTTCTCTAAATACCTATTAAACTTCTTAATTTGTTCAAGTGGGCAGAGGAATCTTTTTGTGGTGGGTTGCCCACCTGTAATAGAAGTGAAATGGTAAAGATAACAGGGGTCCATGTCGAAATCTTACATCCTCGATTTCGCAGGTGATTTCTTTTCTTTATAAAGGGTATGTGCTGCTAATTGTGAATAATAAAATTATGGAGCGCGGAAATAAGAATTTACGACTGTACAGCCATTTGAAGCTGAGATGTAGGCGTTTGAAGTTGCGAGGTGGTTGCTGTGTTGAAATTTCCCACCAATTCCGGGCTCCACCCCTGGGGTAATTAACCTAACCGCGGCCCCGCCTCCACTCCGGCTACCCGCCTTTCTATATAGAGTATGTTAGAAACTGGCCGGAGCCACCTGGCCCCAATACTATTTTTCGCACAGACACATTTAGGTACCAAAGAAATAAGGCTAAAATTAAACCTCAAAAAATAACTTACCTCTTTATCTCAAGTGCAGGCTGAATTGCGGGTCGAAGCTAATTTGGAAGTCCCAAAGAAAAAGAAGTCAGTTGTATGTCAAAAGTCTTTGTTGTCCTTTTTCACAGAATACTACCCTCCCCTGTCCGTACCATCATAGAAATAAAAGTTGCAAATTATCCTATCCCACAAGTCATTTCTGGACCGCAGTTGCGAAGATAAATGTGCAGGAAGTTTCACAAGATAACGTATTTACACACGCCGGGGATACCGTTCAACAATATGTTGAATGATATTCCTCATCGTGTCTTGTCGCTATTTTCTATGCCTGTGAAACCACATAAGCTCATTCAGATA
The DNA here is from genome assembly GCF_977018435.1 of Lepisma saccharinum. Classification (NCBI taxonomy): domain Eukaryota; kingdom Metazoa; phylum Arthropoda; class Insecta; order Zygentoma; family Lepismatidae; genus Lepisma; species Lepisma saccharinum. The sequence continues at coordinate 7,623,293 of NC_139246.1, forward strand.
CTACTCCAAAAAATGTCGCAAATTATCTCATTGAACAAGACAATCATAAGAAAAAGAAAATGTGGAACGACTTGAGATGACCGGACCCCTCTCCGATTTTCTTCATATTTGGCATACTCACTAATCGTGGCCTCCTAATCACGAATCTGAAGTTAAAATTTGTCAGAAACGTCTAGAAATTGCAAAATAAAGTGTTAGTTTTCGGAATGGAAATTGTTGATTTTCGCGATTTTTTTTGTTTCACAACCAAATATATATATATTCCTGATACTACCACGACACCAAATTTTAACTATGTTTGCCTAACCTAACCACGCACCAATGGTTCGTGGGGCTAGCATCAATGGTCTGCAATTATTTCCAATTTCTAGATCCTGATACTAACACGACACCAAATTTTAACTATGTTTGCCTAACCTACCCGAAACTAACCTAACCACGTGCCAATGGTTCGCAATTTCTAGATGTGACCGACAAATTTTAACTTCAGATTCGTGATTAGGAGGCCTCAATTAGTGAGTATGTCAAATATAAAGAAAATCGGAGAGGGGTCCGGTCATCTCAAGTCATACCAAAAATGTTTAGATGTGCGCCTGTGACATAAATCCAATATGGAAGCCCTGAAAAGCCGTATAGACGCATTATCAAAAAAGTAAGTTTCGTAGCTGTAGATGTAAAAAAATACCTTCCGTGCTATTTAGAAACACCCTTTGTTACAAGAAACTTATTTATTTGATGAAAACATTTGAAATGTTCGCGAAATCCAGGGTGTAAGATTTCGGCACTGAGCCGATAACAGTAGACAAATTGTCGTCAACATTTTCATTTTCGTTTATTCTACATCTTGGGTTCCTTTAACAAATGGTATTCTGCTCTTCGTAAGCACATACTGCACTCTGCTTATTGGCGTTTTTATTTTAATTCATGGTCATCACGTTGTGGAAAAGTAACAAGTGAAAATGATGATGGGCAATTCGCCTATTTTTGGCCGTTGGATATACGAAGGTACATAAATGTATTTAAATTGAAGCATCGATAACAATAACATATGTTACACCAGGTATGCAAATTATTTATGACGAAAATAGCAGAAAAGCTGACAAATCTCGCGATATCAAACGTGCTAACATAAAATTTGTCATAGACATGATCCGCTAGCGAACAGTATGGTAACACCCAACAAAGTTACTTCTTTGATGTTACATCTTGTAGAAAATTTACTCACCACTGAACGGTAGTAACACCTGTACAACTCACTTAACGAGATATAACATCAATAGTATTTTTGTTTGCATTTACTATAAAAATATGACATCGGTTCCATTGACGGATAAAGCATATGAAAATCGTCTAACGTCCGTTTGATGAGAATTCACCTACCTTCTCGAACCTTTGCCTGTCTTCGGCTTTTTCAATTTTTTCGTTTTCCAGATGTGTTATTCTGGCTTTTAATTCTTGAATTGTTGTATTCTCTCTCTCATTTTTGGTTGCCAGACGTTCCAAATGTTCCAATGCATTTACGACTTTAGGCATCAAACTTGTCACTGCATCAGTACCGTGAGTCTGACCGCTTAACATCTTTTCGAATTCTTTGCCGATTTCAGAGGCAATATCATACACGTCCACCACCGAAACCTCCGGCTCATACTGATATTGCTGCATAATTAATTCTTCCATTTCTGGTTCCGATTCTAGAAGAAAAGACATTAACTTTATCCACTTATTTGGCACCAAATCACACACCCACTATTCTCCCGTCTGCCATAACAACATGAACAACTTAGGAGCCACCTGGTGGAACACAATGAGAACTGAAGAATGCGTGACGTATGAAAATTCCTTGGAAAATAAGGTAGTGTCTGCTGCCACGTTCCTTTTCTGATGGAACCTCAAAAAACATGAGCGTGGCAGCAGACTCGTTGGTCCTTGTCTTATCGTGATTTCATCATGATGTGTATGCAATTACGTCTGTAACACATACTGTGAAGTTGTAGCCCTTTTCTTTCACAAAAATGTTTTAAGATTACGTTCCTTAGCATTCTTCTAATAATAAACCTAAATGCTCTCGTAGTTAGGTTAGGTTCTGTTAGCATTAAAATAATATCGCTAAATGCCTTCTAAAGAAAAAGGTTCTACGCACGTGTCAGCAGTAAGAATAAGCTTCATATTTGCTCCTGCCACGTAATACGTCTGCTAAGAGGATGTTACATATCTTAAGAACAAATTGAGACGATAAAAATGCAAGTTCATGATTAGTGGGAATGAATGTACAGGTAATTTAGAACATTTTTCTTTAGAAAGCATTTACCGATATTATTTTAATGCTAACAGAACCTAACCTAACTACGAGAGCATTTAGGTTTATTATTAGAAGAATGCTAAGGGACATAATCTTAAAACATTTTTGTGAAAGAGATCGCTACAACTTCACAGTATGTGTTACAGACGTAATTGCATACATAGCATTATGAAATCACGATAAAACAAAGACCGAGTCTGCTGCCACGCGCATCTCTTTTGAGGTACCAGCAGAAAAAGAACGTGGCAGCAGACACTGCCTAATTTCTTTGGTCGGGACGGGAATTTTTTTTAATCCCGACAAAGGGCCCGTTCCGAAAGTTTCACGAGTTTAAAGCGTTAAACGAGTTATGGTAACTGGCTGTCCCATAAGTGCTTCCGTGCGTTTCGTGAGTTTCATTATGCTGTCCCAAAAGTCGCATTCCGTGCGTTTCGTGCAAGAACGAGATTCAACAAACGCACGGAGGCTGGTTTGTTCCGTGAGAATCGTCTGCTCCTTGCAGACAAAGCGCGTACTCATGGATTCAAACTGCACTAGTTCGGAAAATGTATTATAATTTTAACAGAGACCGATATGAAGCAACATGCACAAGATGAGTATGCCTTGACCGTTCTTAGAATGTGATTAAATCATGGCCGTATTTAGAGGGGGGTTACTAGGGTTCAAACCCCCACGAAACATCTGACATGTTGGATTAATGGAAGTTCAGAAACCAAAATCTGTAACTATTTTCATTTTTTTTTTTTCGAAGCATCACACAAATACAAGGAGACAATGTTGAAACGATCGAGCTAGAATTTTCATACATTTGGAATTCTGAAAGTTGAGTCTAACAGTATTTATTCTCGGAATTGCAGCCCACCCATGACCCCTCCATTTTCATTTATGCTGTCCTCTTTCCAGTTTAGTTCCTGCGTCACAAGGAATATACACTGAAAATTCCCTTATGATTGTCCCAAAATTCCCTTTCCAACTTTTAAATTCCCTGTCCGATAAGTCGAAAATCCCCCTTGATAGGAGTTCAAACCTAGGATCTCCAGTTTCGTAGCGCATTACGCGATTGAGGTTACAATCCATGCACCAGGCTAAGTTTTTAAAGAGAGTAACTGGTTCCACACTTTTCAAAATTCCAAAAATTAAGTTATAAGGTCAAACAACAAAGACTTTATGACTAAAATTTCTATCTAAATTTTAGAGCTTTTTCTTGAAGGTATCTTAAAATTTGATAACAAAGTATAATAATTGTGCATTTCAGTACACACTGTACGAAACGTAAAGAAACAAAACAAAAACAAAAAAAAACTTGTGCTCGATATTCACACATCTGCTGAATTGAGTAAAGCCCCTATCACACGGAACTGGATTTCTATTTGGAATGCTCTAGTTGACGCTGGACTGGCTACCCATTTGCTAGTTTTCGCCTCACACGGTACTTGTTATACCGTACTTGTCGATAGTCTTTCGTTCCCATAATGGCGGCCGCGCGAGATGTAAACAACGTATCACTTCACACTTTTAAAATACGATAACTATCCAACCGAGAAAAATATCGCATCGCATTAAATGGTTTTAGGTAGAGAAGAACGGCGCTAATAAAATACATACTTTACAACGTTTACTATACACGTATGGAAGAATATTTTAGCTTTTTCAATTGTACACATGCCTTTCGTGTTGGATGCACTCGGAAGCCACAGACAAAAAAAGGCTACTTTACAAACTCACAGATTATCTTCACATGGCCAAACTTTGCTCTGATTGGCTGTTCCACAGAATCTAGTCGAAAAAGTTAGTAGCAATTAGAACATGTCCTATTCCTCAAAACCAGTCAAGCAGTCAGCCAGGCGGCCATGATTACTACCCAGAAAGTCAGTTCATCGCCAACTAGGGCTTTCCAACTAGAGATCCAGTTCCGTGTGATAGGGGCTTAAGCCCCCTTAAGGATATAATAATAATAATAATAATTACTTTAGAATAAAATTGTTTTATTATTATGAAATTTTAATTATTATTGTATAATTATTGTTATTATTTCTATTATTCAAATTTCTGGCGACGCCCTTGGGATCAATTATGAATGACCCCCCCCCCCGAAATGTTTTCTTGCCTACGGCCATGATTAAAATGAGTAACAGTGTCCACAGTAGAGTTTATTTTTTGCCATAAGAACATTCTTTCCGCTGACGCCATGCGGAAAATTTCTCTAAACAAAACGCTGCGCCTACGCTTTCGCCTAGAGTGTCCCATAAGTGTGTAAAATAACTGGTTTCACCAGATTCACGAGCTCAGTTATTTTCATTCAATGCGTTCCGTTAAGACTTTCGGCAAGCACTAAAAGCTATGCTAAAAGTCGGGAAATGTTCGAAATTTCTCGGAGCTCTAAAAATCTCGAATTCTACACGCCATTTTCAACTTAAGTGATTATTTTTACATTTCTGGAATAAAAACAAACAATTTCCGATAAGTCCCAGACACTTGCAATGCAGAAAACGTCGAAAATTAACAGCTTCTTAAAATAACCATTCGGTATTTCCCGACTGTTCGGGTACCCTAAAAGCTGGGAAGTCATTTCCTGAAGTCGGGATGGGGTCGGGAATTTTTTTTTCCGATCCCAGTCCCGACTTTTCGGGCTCCCGCACACCCTTATCAACAACCAATGGACTTTTTAGGCATCAAAGTCAGCACTGGGATCGCAAAATAAACAATATCCCTTTGCCCTTCATGTAACATGACGCGGTGAGCTTGAACAGTTGGCCAGCAAGGTTCAAGTTCGTTCAGCAAGAAAGAGAGTAGCGCTGATCGATCACGTTGCTCGCTGTGCGCACCAATGATCCATGTTATAGTCGGACCCAATGGCTAAATACTGCCTACAGGATGATGTTGAGTGCCAATCGACCAGGAATATACAATTTATACCTCACTAAAATGTCAAAGACGAAATGAAAAATAATGTGTCCATTTTTAATAATTAATTCATTAATAATGTATAATTTCATTGAATGCTGTGAAGTGGTAGATAGGTAGTAAGTTATATGCAAAATTTACACAAACGTACATTTACTGTGTTGAGAAATCAGCATTTTTGTGGTGGATAAGTTGCAGGATACACGACTGCATAGCAGTGGCACGGGTCTCCCTTATCGCACAACGCAAGAACAATCTTTCGTTCTGACGTCATCGTACAATCTTTTTATTGGTGCGCTAGATAGATGCCTAACTTGTTAGATTAGCTAGGTTTAATTCTCTTAGCATAGCATACATAATAAATTTTCTCCGTATTAATTATAAGGGAACCGAACCTAACATACCTAACCTAATAACGTCGTCTCACTTCAGAACACAAGGAAGCAAGAGTGTTGTGCAGTAAGGGAAACCCATAAAGGTAAAAGGAGACTCAGTGACGGCATCTTTCCTTTCGTGGTAGTGAAAATTTTTAGTAATGTCAGAAGGTAAGAGATGTATATATTACCTTGCACAGTCCTTTAAAATGTGAATATATTTCATAAATATGTTTCTGCATGAATTTATGTGCTCAATAACGAACACTTTCCGTATTTATACATTTTAATTTCGTGTTGCTCGGTCAGACCTGTCATTCTATGTTGTCAAGTCACTGATGCGGGTTATACAAAATTAAAACCGGCACGCACAAGAAATAGAAGAGAATTGAGTATTAGTACTGAATGAAAGTCGTTCAAGAATTGTATTTTTTTTTACATTTGTTGTTTATTGAAATACAGCCACGTAGCTAGGAGGCTTGCCAGCCCCACCTTATTAGCCGGGAGTTTCCCGGAATGTGAGTTGTGTAACGCCCGGACAAACTCTTATCTCCCGGAATTAAGAGATTTAGTTTTATTATTTCTTTTGGGTAACACTTTACTATACCAGAGACGGATTTCTTCAAATTTGCAGGAGAAAGTACTTACGCAAATCATTTTCTGTAGCGTTGTTAATGTTCGGGAATGTAGTTTTGATCCATTTTAATGCGAATGCATGGGTTTTCTACGAAAATCTATTTCCAACGCGCTATTGCTGCTGCCGCCATTTGCTTTCTGCACGAGAGCACAATACACTCTCCTGTTGTCCGTATATGCTAAATTGAACGAAATGAGTGCTAATGGAACCTAACCTAACAGGTCTAACCTAACCTAGTAGGCATACCTCGTCCCCGTGATGGTTCGTGCGGCTATCGTGAATTTTTGGGCTAACGTCAATGGTTTTTGGGGCTACCCGTGGATGGTTTGTGGGAAATAAGGAACAACAGTAAGTACTCGTTAATGTAAGAAATATACATTATTTTCGTTAGAAATTCATTATTTCACCTAAAGAAATGTTCCGCAATGCAGAATAGTACATTAGTAATGTAAAAAATTGCAAAATAAATCATTGATAGGTGTCTCTGGTATAGTAAAGTAGTACCAAATGAAGAAATCTGTCCGACGGATAGTAAACTTTTACCAAAATTTGGTGTCGTGTTAGTATCAGGATCTAGAAATTGGATATAATTGCAAACCATTGACGCTAGCCCCACAAACCATTGGCACGTGGTTAGGTTATGCAAACATAGTTAAAATTTGGTGTCGTGGTAGTATCAGGAATATAGTATATATTTGGTTGTGAAACAAAAAAATTCGCGAAAGTCGACAGTTTCCATTCCGAAAACTAACGCTTTATTTTCACTTATTTTGCAATTTCTAGACGTTTCCGACAAATTTTAACTTCAGATTTGTGATTAGGAGGCCTCAATTAGTGAGTATGCCAAATATGAAGAAAATCTGAGAGGTCCAGTCATCTCAAGTCGTTCCTTATCATGTTATTACAACTTTTTTAAGAAAACATTTTCCAACATGTTACATTTTGCTTAAAATTAGCCCCGTCCTTGGGGAATTTCCATGGATGACAAATATTTCGTCATCCGCCTCGAAAGGGTTAAGCGAAAAAAGGAATAACAAAAACTACTCTCTATGTGTTGCTTTAACCTGTCACTATCCGGGACTTTTTCCTAATAAATGTGAATATGTGTGGGCTTTCTGAGTCTAGTCTTGATTTGTTTCAGTATGAAGCTTTCTGGAGTTCACCGAATTTGACATCATTTTTGGTTCACAAGTGTGCTGCATGCTGGAGAGTTCTGGAAAGCACGGCTTGAGTAACTTCTGATTAAGCTGATGAGAAAATCATGTATATTGTGATTAGTTTGGAATTAAGCAATCAGACCTTGGGCATAACAAATTATTGATTTGGTTTATTTGTCTCAGACTATTAATGTTTGATGTGATGAATCTAATTTACAGTGCAAAACCTTATGAAATATTGTCATTGTTCGTACAGACAGACAAAATGTGGTTGAGTGACAAAGAGTACCCTGCAGGAAATATAAAATATTGAGAAAATTTTATTGTATTTTTAGCACCTCTTAATGATGAATTACTCGAAGAGTTCCGGAGAGAGTTCTATGCCGATCCAAAAAACCAGTTTGCACAGAATGTTTGCTCTCGAATGGACCCCATGGAGGCATCCGTGTCTCGAGAGCGCTTCAATCAAACCCAGCACTTCTTTACTCACAAGGTAAAATATTTGGTAGATTTCATAGTTAGCCAAATTTTGATAAAATTGTAAAGGGTTTTCCAATAAGAATGATATGTTCATGTTAAGGGAAATAAACAACGCGGTTGATAATATAAGATGTAAGCAAGTTACTAAAGATATATCTGTGAAACTTAGTTGTAAATGTTCTACTAATTTCGGGGGCCTCTGCCACCATCCACTTGGGAACTCGATGCTTTACTGTTAGGTTACATAACAAATTAATAGAACATTTACAAGTTAGTTTCGCGGATATATCTTAGTAACTCGCTTACGTCTTATAAGAATGATATGATTTTGAAATGAACTTCAACTATGTTTCCAATGTTATAACTCACTAGTTGTCATTTGTGTTTAGTATACTGTGACAATTCATCATAGCTAAATACATGCTTCAAGAACGTTTGGTTATTGTCCAAAAATTTTATGAAAATAGACGTTCTATTGAACTTGAAACGGATTATAATTTTGGACAAAAAATATCTTTTCAGATGAAGCTCATTTCTGGTTAAGTGGATATGTTAACAAACAAAATTGTTGTTTTTGGTGTGAAAACAATCCACAAAAGATTCACGAGAACCCCTTGCATCCGCAAAAGGTCACTGTATGGTGTGGTTTATGGTATGGTGGCATGATCGGACCATTTTTTCCCAAAACAAGGTAGGAGAGGCAGTTACAGTGACTGGTGAGCGGTACCGACTGATGTTAACATATGTAACTCTTTTAGATTGCTTTTTGTGGGGTTATTTGAAATCTATAGTCTATGCAAACAGACCACGAACCCTTGATGCATTAAGATTGAACATCGAACGCTGCATTCGTGACATTAGACCCAAGTTATTGCACAAAGTCATCGAATTCACTCGTGTGCATGAAGTCGAGGTGGATGTAATAAACTATGCTTCAAGATAATATAACATACTGATAATGTGCGAATTACTCACAATTAAATATAAACTAAAGGCTAAAAGATTAAAAATCAGCAACTTACGTGTGTGAGTATGAGATTTTTCGTACTACGTTTCGGAGGTTACACTACCTCCTTCTTCAGGTCGAAACGATGTTTTTCAGACACCTGACATGGTGCCTCGTCGTGAAAGTGATGGTTGAGGATTTAGGTTAAAATGTTGCAGGAAGGACACTTTCTAAAAAAGAATGTAAATTACACATCTAAAACCGCGCAATACTATAAAAACCAAAGAACGTCCAAGGCTAACGTCGGCGAACTGCCGACCAGTGCTCGGGGTAGGCGAATGCACGGTGTCAGCCCATACCTGGAGAAAGAAAACTTCTCCTCCTCAATCCTTCCAAACTGGGGCTCGGGAGTCACCAATCCAAGGTGAAATCGACTTCCACCTCGGCGGCTTTCCTAACCTCAGGAGTAACACGGAAGCCCATCTCGTCCCTATTCACTGCGGCTTTATCCCATTTTTTAAAGAAATTAACCCAGCCGTCTTCTAAATTCCCATCGTCCCTATTAAGTTTGTTCCAATTTTTCGCGCATATATAGGCAGCTTCATATACATTTCTGTCCAATTTATTGTTAACCTCCCTAATAACTTCCCTTTTAGCAATCTTATGTCGGTTAACCAATATGTGTTCAGATAATCCAGTTTTGGGTATACCCTCCTTTACATCCTTATCATGCTCTCCCCACCTAATTTGCATACTTCTCCCGGTCTGTCCCACATATTCCTTTCCGCAATCACACACTATCCTGTACACTCCCTTCTGCTCTTCAGGGTTATTGCGCCTATCCCCCCTCCCTTTCTTATAAGACGTAAAGTGTTTTTCAATACTCCGGGGTGCTCTTACCCCACATTTTATCCCGTAACCCCTCACGGACTTTTCAATTTTCTCGGAAATACCCTTAAAATACGGAATCCCGACAAAATATGTGTTCTTTTCACCGTTTCCTACCTCAGTTTTTTTCTCCTCTTTGTCATTTTTCGATGTTTCTTGTTTAACAATCTTTTTTGCTTTCCTAGCTACTTTTTCCAGGTCGCGGATAGTATACCCATTCTTTACCCCCACCTTCCTTATCCATTCTCCTTCTTTCTCTTTCTCTTTTTCGTCATTGCACAGTCTTTCGGCGCGAATGAAAAAGTTAAGAAAAACATTTAATTTAGTCCTATTCGAATGTTGGGATCTCTTATGGAGGTACAGCTCTCCAGCCAATGGTTTATGAAAGACCCCGGTTACGATCCGTTGTCCTGTTTTAGTAAGGCACAAGTCAAGAAAGTGTATCTTTCCGTTGGCCATATCTTCTGGAGTGTGCAATGACGAAAAAGAGAAAGAGAAAGAAGGAGAATGGATAAGGAAGGTGGGGGTAAAGAATGGGTATACTATCCGCGACCTGGAAAAAGTAGCTAGGAAAGCAAAAAAGATTGTTAAACAAGAAACATCGAAAAATGACAAAGAGGAGAAAAAAACTGAGGTAGGAAACGGTGAAAAGAACACATATTTTGTCGGGATTCCGTATTTTAAGGGTATTTCCGAGAAAATTGAAAAGTCCGTGAGGGGTTACGGGATAAAATGTGGGGTAAGAGCACCCCGGAGTATTGAAAAACACTTTACGTCTTATAAGAAAGGGAGGGGGGATAGGCGCAATAACCCTGAAGAGCAGAAGGGAGTGTACAGGATAGTGTGTGATTGCGGAAAGGAATATGTGGGACAGACCGGGAGAAGTATGCAAATTAGGTGGGGAGAGCATGATAAGGATGTAAAGGAGGGTATACCCAAAACTGGATTATCTGAACACATATTGGTTAACCGACATAAGATTGCTAAAAGGGAAGTTATTAGGGAGGTTAACAATAAATTGGACAGAAATGTATATGAAGCTGCCTATATATGCGCGAAAAATTGGAACAAACTTAATAGGGACGATGGGAATTTAGAAGACGGCTGGGTTAATTTCTTTAAAAAATGGGATAAAGCCGCAGTGAATAGGGACGAGATGGGCTTCCGTGTTACTCCTGAGGTTAGGAAAGCCGCCGAGGTGGAAGTCGATTTCACCTTGGATTGGTGACTCCCGAGCCCCAGTTTGGAAGGATTGAGGAGGAGAAGTTTTCTTTCTCCAGGTATGGGCTGACACCGTGCATTCGCCTACCCCGAGCACTGGTCGGCAGTTCGCCGACGTTAGCCTTGGACGTTCTTTGGTTTTTATAGTATTGCGCGGTTTTAGATGTGTAATTTACATTCTTTTTTAGAAAGTGTCCTTCCTGCAACATTTTAACCTAAATCCTCAACCATCACTTTCACGACGAGGCACCATGTCAGGTGTCTGAAAAACATCGTTTCGACCTGAAGAAGGAGGTAGTGTAACCTCCGAAACGTAGTACGAAAAATCTCATACTCACACACGTAAGTTGCTGATTTTTAATCTTTTAGCCTTTAGTTTATAAGATAATATAAAAAAGTTTGGTTGTATCTGAAATAGTTTTCATTTTATTTAATTGTAAAATCATGTTGTTCTTATTGGAAAACTATATCTTTGAATTGCAGAAGTCTGGAGATTTGAATTTTCCAGATTACTTGACCATCCCGTGTTGTGTATTACAATCTCACCTACACCGGTGTGCAATCACAGCGCAGAACGGTTATTTTGATAAAATCCTGTTTCCCTACTGGCCAATTTGTGTAGGCGGAATTTTAACATTGTCGCCTCTTCCAAACGTGATGGGCCTGTTTGACTGCGAGTTCTTATGCTGTTAAACTCATCAACAGAGGGTCCCTGCCATAAAGGCAGTCTCCATAGCACTTCCCACCCAGGTGGAACTGTAGCTGGGCTTGTATTTGATAAAACTGGATAAATTGTAGTCACAATCACTTCTGGGTTGCAATGATACCATTGAAAGTCTATGGGTCTCTTATGACCAAGTTGGATTGATTAAAATCAGATTAAAAAAAAAATCACTGGTTTAAATCACTTTCAAGAAATAATTTACAGAATAATGTACATAAGGATTTTGTATACATCAGAATCATTTTTGGTGAAAGTACATTAATCTCGTAATCATTTAGTGGTGTAAAGACACTTAAATTTCTCTTAATTTAAAATTCAATAATTGTAATAGGCAAAAATATCGAATATTTTGTGTAGGATAAACCATAAATAGTGTCGCCATTATTCAACTGCAAATAAACATGGCAGCTGATATTTTCTGAACGATCCTTAAAAAAAATTACCAAAATTCAGCTACAAAGACTATAAAAAATAAATTTTAAGTTACAATTAGAGAGTACATACAGAATGTTTTATTTTCACTGGAATGAAAATTACTGATATTATTATAGTTTCATTAACATACTCAACAAACATTTCCATTGTAGGTTCATATATACATACGGTATCAGAAAAATAAAAATGTATATTTACAAATAATTTTTTATTTGCTTTATTCAAACTATTCAAATATTTTACAAGGTTGTTTGCCAGAAAAAGCCTCTCTATAAAAAGAACACATTTATATGTGATGCCAAAAACCATTTAAGCATGTTTTTAAATAAAAAATAAAAAAAGTATTGAGAAGAAGATTGAAATAAAAAAAAAACCCATCCGAAAAGACTTTAAAAAAGTAGCAATTATGATTTGTATCCACCCTGGTTATAACCCAGAAGTGATCTGTTACTTTATTTGTAAACTTCATTATGGGTAAATTGATTTCTGCTATGTGCATTTGTATAAGTAGTACAAGGATGTTTCTTGGAAGTAACATAATTGAGGTAGGTCATGCTATCTAAATTAGGGTGGCTACTTGGCTTCGGGAATTCTGTGCGAATTCTGCTTGAATTTTTCCACGTAGACTTGAAAAATTACAACTTTTAATAAACCCAATCCCATTGAATTTATACATGTTTATAATTACCCTGAAGCCAGTTTTCACAGTGTATATTTTTATCGAGGAAGGAAGAGAAAGCTGCCTGGAAAATGAAACGTAATTCTCTCAATCCGTTTACTTTGTTAGTGTCCTTTGCAGAACAATCTATCTGACAGATGTAATATTATTGCAAGATAACATATCTTGAACATGATTAGGTAAATTTTAGTTTGAAATTCTTATACAATTAACAACTGGTAAATCATCAAAATCATCAAAATCATCACGACCTTCATGGAATCAGATGCTACATTCCAATGATACAGATTTTGAGAAGAAAATTTTGGGAGTGGATGTTGGAGAGCGATTTTGATTTTGAAGAGTAAATTGATGACTCGGATGAAGATCCCAACTTTGTAATGTGGGATGAAGAACAGGAAGACAGTAATGATGATGATGACCATGACGATATTTTGGAAGGTGAACAAGAAATCGCTGTGGACAATTCGCATGGTGAATATGATGCAACGCCCCAGTTTTTCATTGGGAAAAAGAACAAGTAAGATTTCCAATGGCCAAAACAGGAGGCACCGAGAAATGGGAGTACTCCAAGCCATAACATAATCCGAAAAGGCCTTTCAAATGGGTAAACCCAAACACAAGAGAAATTTGGGAGTGTTTGTTCGATATGAAAATGGTCGACGACATTGTGTTGTACACAAATGTGAAACTCCAGTCTGCCAGAACCAAACACAAACTCGCAACAAATCCGTCAAACTACCAAAATACAGACTCAGTCGATATATATGCCTTGATCGGTTTACTAATGTACACATCAATTTTCAAATCTGGTCACGAGAATATGCTCTCACTTTTTGCAAAGAACTTGACAGGAAGACCCATATTTAGAGCAACTATGTTCGTGAAGCATTTCGAAATATTGATTAACTGCCTACCATTTGATGATTCCACAACTCGTGACGAGATAAAAAACTGACCGTGCTGCTGCCAATCTCCCAAATATTCGACTCCTTTATACATAACTCGCAAGGGATGTACAGCCAGCCTTTCTGAAAATGTGACTGTGGATGAAATGCTCGTTGCCTTCAGAGGAAGGTGCGGGTTTCGCATGTATATGCAGAAAAACCAGCAAAATACGGCATCAAGATTCAGTGCATGGCTGACTCGCGCAGTTCATATCTTTTCAATGCTTTTCAAAACTGTACACTGGCAAGGACAGTGATGGCGATGGATTTTCTGACGAAGAAAATAAACTTTTGAAACCAACTCAGTCAGTGCTGTGCGTATGCAAACCCATTGAAGAATCAAACCGGAATGTTACTGCAGATAACTGGTTTTCATCCCTGGAGCAGGTAGAAGAATTAAGAAGATGATCTCTAACATTTCTCGGTACTATGAAGAAAAACAATTATACCACCAGAGTTCAAGTCTGATAAAACCAGACCAGTATGGTCAGCTCTCTATGGATTTGCAAACAATATTCCGATAACGCTCTTGTCTGTTGTTCCCAAGGAGAATAGAGTAGTCGTACTTATATTGTCTATGCACTATTGAAACGGATCCCGATAAGAAGAAGCCAAACATTTTACAATGGTGCATTTTACTCACTATCAATATCTGCCATCATACGTCGACGACATCCTCATTATAGGGGATAGCAACGCATTGGACACAGCTTTTGTTGAATTAGGAAAACAAGATGAAAGAATCAGCTTTACCAGGGAAAATATAAAAGGCAGGAGTATTATTTTTGGGATGGTAATCTGGAGGAAGGGTGGATCGCTTTTCTTAAAAAGTGGGATAAAGTGGTAAATACCAACACTAAAATGGGTTTTCATGTCACTCCCGAGGTTGTGAGGGCCGTCGAAGAAGAGAGGGAGTTCACCTTGGAATGGTGACGTAAACGATCGTAGAGGGGAACGTTGGAGGGGGAAATTTTCCCCTTCAACTCAGCACAGGAGTGCTCCCATTCCGTGTGTTCTACCCAACACTGACGGGAGTCACTAGGGGGCTATAATAGGTCATCGATTTTTATTTGTTTTAGTTGTGTGGTTTTTGTTTTTAACTTTTTTAACCAGTGAAGGTTTCCATCAGAGTTTTTATGCTGTCACAGTAAGTTTTTTTACCTTTTTTATCCTCAACCTGAATGCTCAACTTACGATTTGACAATGCTGTGCCATGTTTGGCACCTAAAGTTTTTTACTTTATTTACCTGATGAAGGAAGTAGTACAGACTTCCGAAACGTCGTTTTGAACCATTTCTACTCACTCACGTAAGTCTTTTATATATTTTTATCTGTTAGAAGAAGCCAGAAATCGTCTGCTATTATAACAAGACAAAAAGTGGTTTTGACCTTCTGGACTAGAAGTGTGTTCTGTACTCATCCACAGGAGAACTAAGAGATGGCCATTAGTTGTACTTCACTCCCTTGTGAACATAAGCTGTGTCAACAGTTTCATACTTTACTTGTGCTATCGTCAAAATCCAGATATGAAAAGAATAAATTTTATTAAAAGCTTGGCTTACTCTCTGTTGGAGCCACATCTCAAAAGACAGCTCAGTATTCCCAATCTCCCCAGCAATATCAGGCCATTGATATAGCAAGTGATATCGTAAGAAGAAAATGCTGCTACCGGAAGTGATGAAGTTCCCAGGGACAAGCTCGAGAAGAGGAAGACCCTGTTCCAAGTTTCCATCCTCAAAAGACAGAAGAAATTCATACCAGTGTATCAAATGTAACAATCCAAAATGCCTAGAGTGCAGTAGAAAAGTGTGTATCACATGTACAATATCAAATGAGTAGAAGTTGGAAGTGATTTACGTAATACATTTTCTTAGTTTTGTTCCCATGTAATTTTAGTTTTCAATAAATTTTACGATGTGAAGATCCCGTGTTCGAATCCTGACCTGGGCATGGATGTTTGTGAGTGTCCATTCATCAGTTTCATCATATCATTACTCATCCTCATCTTTGCAAATTAGCCAAAAGTGGCACAAGAAGCGAAGTAAAATAAAGCAATTCAATCAATCAATTAATGCTCAGATAGGCAAATTTGAACTTGAACCAGGGACCCCTTGATAACAAGGCAACAGTATGAGTTTCAAAGCACTAGGTATGCCATTCCTTATAAGAAAAAGGCCCTGAATGAAAGTCACATTTATAAGTAGTTTTGTGCTCCACAGGCTAAAGTAAAGACTCCCTTGTTTGAGCTAACTGGTTTTATGAAGTATTAAGCAGGGTATATACTAGGGACGGCCAGAGATTCGAATTATCCGAAATGTTCGTATATCCGAATGTGTGCATTATTCAGACAGTTTTATTATTTATCCATTTACGGGCTATCCACATGTCTGCATTTAACTGTCATCAGATCTGTACTATCCAGATATACAGATTATCCGTTACATCCAAAATGGATATCGGATAATTTGAAATCCGTTATCTGTATTTTGTGGCCATCCCTGGTATATACATTGTATTCACTTAAGTACTTCGTGCATTCATATTGCCAATATTAAGGCTCTTTATTAACCCGGAACATCTAGTATCTTGATATTAACATTTCTTTTAATATTTTGTGATATCCGCATTTGAATGTGACATAAAGGCACAAACACATGAACGTTTTCCACTTTATGCTCAGATAAGCTAATTGGAACAGTGTTAAAATGGAGTCCGAACCACTACCCTTACAGGGAATCATCCATTAAAAAAGAAACACTTTTTTTTTTGCATGCTTAAAGTGATTTGTTTGCATAGTAGAATATCATACAAAGGTTTCTTTCTCATTTGCTACAAATAAGGACATTAGTAAAAAATGTTTTCATTTATCCATGTTATCATAATAATGGCAGTAATTTGACGAATAGTGAATTCACACGTCAAACAATGTTCCTTTTGTGTTGTTATTATTCATTTACTCAACATTTTAATGCTGAGTGAGTGCACTGTTTATGAAAGAGTACGCCAGCAGGATTACATAACTCTTGAAGTAGATGCTATGCTGTTATAATGCCCCCTTCAGAAACTTTAATGTATATTAATTTATTTAATTTCTTTTAGATTGATACTGAAGGCAAGCCTGTTTCTGACCAGAAGAATACAGGGAGATGTTGGATTTTTGCCTGCTTGAATGCCATCCGCCTTCCTTTCATGAAGGAAAACAATTTGGAAGAGTTTGAGTTTAGTCAGGCTTTTATATTTTTCTGGGATAAGGTAGGAATATATTAATAAATTAAAAGTTGTTCAAAATATTGCTAAATATTAGTGGGCAAGTATTCCATTCCACTCCAGTTATAAGATTCAAATAACCAGAATATTCCTTTAATCCTAGCTTATCCCTGCCATCTGGGAAACTTTCTTATCTGGGGCCTCACAGGTCCACACTTTTTTTTATCACTAAAATTCAAGAAAGCATTTTGTTATTGAATCATTGCTTTTTTGTTGTGTATATAAGTGCAGTTATTTATTAATTATTAATTTGTACAAAAATTACCACCAGTAATAAAAAAATAATAACCAATTATTGCAATAGTATCACACACATATTTATCATTCACTAAAACTCACAACAGCATATTAATTCTTCATCAATGCTTTTTTGTTTATATAAATTACGTACCAGCTAACTGTAGACCAGGCGAACGAGAAGAAGTCTCTGCGCAAGTAGTGACATGAGATGGCTCCACCAATGAACAGCGAGAGAAACAGGATTGTGTAATGGGTGACGGGAGTTTCCCGATTTCCTCCTTCGCTATACAGCGTTGCAAATTTTGAAAAGGATAATACTGAATGCACATGGCAAACGGACCGTATTTTTGTCTCCAGGTCCGTACGATTGGTTTAAGAATTTCTTAGGGAAATATTAGGGATAAAACTCCAAGAGCAAATTTTGACAAGCAGTGCATTTAGCGCACGGACTAAGGTTTGGACCATATGTCCGTACATGTAGTCAGGAGTGTACGGTTGGCAACGCTGCATTTTCACCCTCCTCCACTGCCAATATGCAGGGCCCTGCTCTACAGTTAGCTGGGACAGGGTATAGGTGCACTTGTATATTAATTATAACAATTGCAGAAATTACTATCGCTACCAACGAATTGTACACTGACTTGCATGAGTGTCTCAAATGATGCACCGAGTGAGTTTTGCCTCCTGTATACATTACATTTATGTTTGTGAACAGAAGTAATGCAGAAATATTGGGAAAACCCTAGGGAACAATAAAATTTATTTTCAACTGTTATAAAAATATTTGCTGTTGAAAAGTCCAAAAGTTAGAGGAGGGTAAGCTATGGTTAAAATATTCAAAAATTGCATCACAATATTAAAATACCTGTTTTTGTAATCACAAAATACAACTTTTTTCACATATTGCCACAAAATCAATGGAAACTTTGAATTTTATGTAACTTCCAGAATAATTAGACTCCTCGAAAATGTCACGTGATATATTTAGACTCCGCAAACAATCAAAATATTGGAAAAGTATTGACCGGTATCAGTAATAAAATCCTACCAATACTTTCAAATACCGATACCACTGGTATCAGCTTATACCGATATGTTGGTATCGCCTCAGCCATAATTAGTATACTATGCAACTTCATAATGAATTTTCTATACAAATTGACTTGAGAGCTTGTAAGTATGAGTCAGTTAAAATAAACTTTAACTTTTAAATAAAGTTTGGATTTATTGTTCGTAGATTATCCTCTGTATCTCGCAGTCCTACTGACTTAGAAATCAATTCAGGGATAAGTCAGCAAATCTGTCTGAAACATGTTGTACCTACTAGGCTATGTTTTAATTCTTAGACAAATCTGTGATGTTTTGTTGTTTACTAAGTGTTTTAATTGAGTATAAGAGATTATATGTTAGTGTAGATGTTTAAAGAAACAAAAATAATTCCTGTCTTATAATTTTATTGTGTTCTTTCAAAGAAGTTCATGTAACAAAATTTGGCATTAGACCTCAAATTTACATTGTTTTATAGGAGTACCCCATTTTACCGAACCAGTTCTCCAAAAGGGAGACATTGCATATTTTCCAGAAAAATGGGTAACAGTTTCAACAGACACATTTCTTAATTTTTACAGAAGAAACTACTTACGGAAATGAGTTTCTGTAAGGTTTCCAACGTTAGTCGAGGTATTTTCTTTCATCGTGGTATCTATTTGACTGGGAAATCATGTCAGTGTTTCCAACCCCTTTTTTTAAACTATGCTTGCCTAACCTAACCTAACCAAACGTAACTTAACCTTATCGGAATGGTTCGTGGGGCTATCCGTCAGCTACCCGTGTATAATGTTCAATTTGCAGACGGGACGAACACGATAGTAGGTATTTTTCGGTGAAGAAGGTTGAAAACACTGATATTCAAAAACAAAAGAAGCGAT
Organism: Lepisma saccharinum; assembly: GCF_977018435.1. Lineage (NCBI taxonomy): Eukaryota > Metazoa > Arthropoda > Insecta > Zygentoma > Lepismatidae > Lepisma > Lepisma saccharinum. The sequence continues at coordinate 7,642,419 of NC_139246.1, forward strand.
TTCGCACCATTACGTGCTTTTGGTAGCACTTAGAAAAATGCGTTATTTTAGTAGAAAAAGTGTTTGTTTTCGTGTAAAGCATAGTGACACCTTGAACTATGTTCCGCAATACACAATTGCTAAGTACGAACCATGCGAAACACAAAATATCCGATTTTAATGTGTCTCCGATCTATGAAACTGGTACCAAATGTTTTTCTTGCCTCCCCTAATGGTATATAGATAAATATGGGTCACATTGGATTGACTGCCATGTCGACCCAATCACGAGTATGGAATACTGATGAGGTAAATGTCAATCACAGCAATCTCTCTCTGCTTTCTTTCTATCCATTCGTCTCCATCCCTCTTCCTCAGCATTCACTATCCAGATGGCAGTATAATACATGACTGAAGTTCTTGGCCCTCCCACCAGGTGGTAATCTGTGTAGTGTAGTCATAAGCCGCATTGAGATAGGCGCACTTGCAACATTGGGTATAAATATAGTATAAATATTGTATCTTCTGTTTATTATGCAATCGTTTTTGTGTTGTTGTTTTTTTACGTAGTTAGGTTTTCGAATTTAGTCATAACTGTTTTACTGTTTCATTGAACCAAGTGATCTGATTTGGCTTACGAGCTCTGGGTTTACAGTACCGGAAAGACCAGTCACTCGTAAGTTAGGTAATAAACCGTAAATAATCAATAAACTTGACAAAGCAGGAAATAAACAATATTTTTTTAACCCTTATATTTAAAATAATCCTCCAGGGTGGCTACTCACCGTGAATTCCGGGAATTCTGTGTGAATTCTCCATAGACGTGAAAAATTGCAACTTTTATTAATCCAAATCCTATTGAATTTATACATATTTATAAATGAGGCGAGTTTTTGACAGTTTAGTTTTAATTTTTATATTTATATATATTTTATATTTAATATTTATGCTGTGCAAAAAATAAAACAGAATTCTCTTGATCCGTTTACTTTGTTAGTGTCCTCTGTAGAGTAATCTGACAGACAGATGATTATTGCAAGATACCTTGAAGATGACTAGGTAGATTTGAGTTTGAAATTCTTACACAATTAACAATTTTTCGCACATTAGAGTATCCGATAACATTTGTGACTTGTGTTTGTAGATGTATTTCGAGTCTGGGTATGGCAAATGTAAACTAAGGGCCTCAAATTAAACTTTTAAATATACCATTTAATTAAATTGAATTAGAATTGTTGGATAAATTTGAATCACACAGACCATTTATATTGGTAATACATTTGTGTGGGTGGGTGTTGAGAGGTGTTAATATGTAAGGTTGAAATATAGAGAACATCTGCTTGTAACCTTGAATTTTTGTAAAATTCACCTTGAAAACTGGGAATTATACTTGAATTTTATCATGGTTCTAGAGTAGCGACCCTGTCCTCGTATCCAACAATCAGCCTTTACACGTCAGACGTGGTCTTTACACTTCCAAAAATAATATTTTCTTCTTACACTGTTTTCTTTTTCAGTTCTTCCTTATATCTTAGAGAGACATGGGGGAGGAGGGGGGGTATGTTGGTAGGAATCACATCCAATAACCAAGTTGAGTAAAGTTGCTTGTAATTTTCCGTACATTCGCATTTTTAGCTATCTTATCTATCTTACTTGCACATAATGTGTTTTTATTCACATGTCACATCTTTTGATTGTTGTTTCACGTTGTGGAAATGTAGTCAACCGAGGAAGTCTTATCGTCACATGGTTCACACTTCTGCATCTGAAGCTGGACTGTTCATGTACTTTTCCATCATTCACGCCATGGCACCCACCAGACTGTAATTGGAGTTAAAAAATCATACCACTACATGTCCATCAATGGCAACAGCCTCCTGGTTCGACACGAAGGAATGCCGAATGCATTGTTCTGGTTGTTTTGGTTTCACTATTCCTAGGAGCATTGCTCAACACTCTAAACTAAATATGCATATCCGTTCCTTGAAACAAAAAACCTTCCGTCCTATGCTTAATTTCTGTTCATTGTAATCAAACACCCTACCATCCTACGCACAATCTTTTACAACAAAAAGGAATCTGTCATAATTACTTGTTTCAACTCTGCTCCATCAGGATATTGCGTCAATGTAAATGTTAAGTGACTGATAAACTGTACATGTGTTGTTTGTATATTGGTAATATCACATATATTTAAAATGAATCTTTTGTTCTTCTCTCTTGCAGATAGAGCGCAGCAACTTCTTCTTACATAATGCAATAAAAACTGCTCGCAGAGGAGAAGCTGTTGAAGGCAGATTGGTATCTTTTCTACTGCAGGTAGTTTTTCTATGCATTCCTGTAGAATATATGTAAAAAAATAACTTTTGGTTTATTAGTTTGTGTCCTGTTAAGACTTGGACAGCAAAACATTTCATTGACTTTAACAGTTGGGCTGAAAAGTTCGTAGGCTAACATAGTAAAAAAAAATTTTTTGACAAAATTCGATTTTATTATTCAATATAGTTGCCTTCGAGGGCGATACAACGATTATAGCGGTCATACAATTTTTCGATGCCATTTTTATAGTACGATTTCTCTTTAGCCTCAAAATAGGTCTCAGTTTCGGTGATTACCTCTTCATCAGTGCTAAATTTCTTTCCAGCGAGCATTCTTTTAAGGTCTGCAAACAGGAAAAAGTCACTGTGGGCCAAATCTGGAGAATATGGTGGATGGGGAAGCAATTCGTAGTCTAATTCATATAATTTTGCCATCGTTTTCATTGATTTGTGACACGGTGCATTGTCTTGATGAAACAGCACTTTTTTCTTCTTCAAATGGGGCCGTTTTTTCGTGATTTCATCCTTTAAACGCTCCAACAACGCTATGTAATAATCTCAGCTATCTCGATCAACTTCACTTTACGATCATTTAAAATTATTTTGTGGACTTTTTGATGTTTTCATCGGTAACAGCCTCTTTTGGGCGTCCACTGCGTGCATCGTCTTCGATGCTCATTTCGCCTCGTTTAAATTTAGCAAACCACTTCTCAACGGTTGATTTTCCTGGTGCAGAGTCCGAATAATGTTTATCAAGCCAAGCCTTGGCTTCAACAGTATTTTTTTTCGCCTAAAAGCAATGCTTTATTAACATACGAAATTCTTTTTTATTCATTTTTTCACAATAACAAAAGCTGCTTCACTCACAATGCTATATCTCACGAAGTAATTATCCGGCAGCTGTGAAATTTATACACGTATCTTTTGAAGGTTAGTACTAAGTAAAAATCACATGGATTTAATTCTAGTAACGCCATCTATGAGTCAACCTACGAACTTTTCAGCCCAACTGTTATGATCCATATATCTATAACACTGCAGAGCAGACCTTTTTCTTGCGAAAAATAAACTTTTTTAGAAAGCATTTATAAAAAGTACTAAAAATAATCGTATTGTTTTGTTGTTCTAGTATGTCATAAAATAATGTGTATTAATGGACAGAAAAAAATGGACTTAAATATTGTTAATAATTTTTGGAGATTTGATGTGTTAAATGCTGTCGCATGGTGGTGATTGGTATCATGCACCATCCATCCATTTCCTTGTGTGAATTATTTTTCTTTAAAAAATGAAATAACACTGGTTTGATAAGATGTGTTATGGGCACACACAGTTCATGAACTATTGACAGACACCTTTGCAGTCAAGGGCAATTGTAAAGTAACATTGCTTGCTGTTGTTGCCTTAATATATAAATCATATCATCACCTCAATAGCAAAATCCCAAAATGTCAGTGAAGAAAAATCCTTCTCTCACCTTCCTCCAAGCTGGACATTAATTGTGTATGGTGGAGTCTGATGCAAGTCTTTGTGTAGAAGTGAAGTCTTACGGAGAATTCACACTTAAGCATCAGGCAGCATGTGCCGTTTAAGGATTTCTATAGTTGAACGCAGGATTTTTGCTGCCTAGAATGCCGCTACGGTGTGAAACATTGCTGCCGATTGGCTCATTTCGAAGTGACACGTGTCACTTAAGTGTGAATTCTCCCTTAGTGTTGCTGAATATCAGATTGGTGATATAGAGCAAATAGTTATCCTAATTTTTTTTGCATAAAAAAATTGATAAATCGAGCTGTACCTTTTATTTAAAAAAAATAATGTGTTCCATATGTTATTCAATAGTTTGAATTTTTTAGGGCTATGCCGAATCGGCATCGGAAAGTATAGGTTGGAATTTAATTACCAATATTGGCCAATACATTTTTGGCATTTTGGTCTTTCACAGGTCCGCAAATATGCTGTGTGACACTTTTGTGAAATCTAATTGACTAGAAGTTACGCTAAATTTGAAGTTCCTTTTGATTTTGCACCAGTTTGTGTGAAAAATAAATTGCGAGAGAAAATGTAATTTATTATTCTGATGTCATTCTTCAATATTGTAAAGCAATAATCTTTTTAAGTCATGCATACAATTACAGTAGATTACCTACGCAGTAATGCATCGGTATCGAGATTCACTGCAAGTGTCTGCATCAGCATTGGTTCAAAGTGTTATCGGCTCAGCCCTAGAATTTTTTAATAAATATTGTCTTGTCATAATTAATCAATGTTGAAGTTACTTTTTGTGCTTTTAAAGTAATCGTTTAGTAATATAAAATAGTTTGTTTTTGTTTTTTCTGATTTATTTATGATAATTGTTTGGTTAATATTTTCCTATGATAAATATGGTTAATTTTCTTGTAGGATCCGTTGGGAGATGGTGGACAGTGGGATATGGTAGTGAATGTTATTAACAAACATGGACTTGTGCCAAAGAAGCTTTTTCCTGATACTGCAAGTTGCGAGAAAAGTGCAAGAATGAATACCCTTCTCAGATCCAAAGTAAGGATATGGATATATTTTTATAATGCAATATTTAAAATATAATTCATACAGTGAAACCTCGATTTTATGTTTTTGAGGAGATCAACGTGAAAGAAATATGAAATGGGGAAAAAGATAAAATCGAGGAAAATTTTATAACATTTTACTATGTTGTGACCATCATGATTTGAATGTATAGTGCGGGAAAATGTAAAATCTGGGAATGTAGATTTGGGATTCCACTGTGTGTGTGTGTGTATATATATATATATACATACACACATGTGTGTATATATATATATACACACACACACACTAATGATGAAGGAGACAGTAAACACTTACCACACGAAGAGAAATTATTCTATATTTCGCGATCTATGTCGCATTTTCAAGTTGAAGAAGAAAGATCGGCGTTACGAAGAGAAGAGGCACAGAATACTGACCGTAGCGTCTCTACGATCAGTGTTGCCAGAAACAGTTGATAGATGACGAGAAGTACTTTCACCAGTGTTTACTGTAAGGTGGGTGGGTAAAATGTTGGGAGGAGAGGAAAGGGTTTCTGGTTGGTTAGGTTGAGTCGGGGGGGTATAGTGGCGTGCGTGCCTGTTATGTAGGCCCTTTCCCAGCGCCTGCGGAAAGATGTGTCAGAGCGGGGGGGGGGGGGGGGGGTGGTAAAAGATGGATGATGGCAACACGGAAGCAGTTATTGAAGGTGGTGTTATGGCTGTTGGTGTGGATGGCAACAGTGAAATCGGAGTTTTGGGTGGAGGAACGGTGATTATTAATCCTTAGGTTCAAGGGGGTGGAGGTTTCGCCTATGTAGAAGTTGCCGCAGATTTGGCAGATGAGGGTGTAAATTAGGTTGGATGAGTGGCAGGTGCCCTTAGGGTGAAGGGTGAACTCGCCTGCCGCTGTGGGGATCAGGAGTGTGGGGGAGGTGATGAGTATGGGGCAGGTCTTGCACGACCCTTCACGTTTCCACTTCACTATAATATCGGAAACTGTTGACATAGGGATGTTTAAGAGGGTGGAAATCTCGTGCACAGACTCTTCTGCAAGTGGCACCCAAACACCTGACTACGTTGAAAGTCCGTGAGTTCTTCAGACCGTTCCATAGTCTGGTCTCACACTGTCTGCAGACTACTAAGATCGCTGACCATGTGATCCATGCGGTAGATGGCAGTACTGTGGTGCCCTCTATGATAAAAACACATTTCACAGTGTGTCCGGATACTTTTTATCACATAGAGTATTAAGGCAGTGTATTTTTTAAAATAATTTGTCATTTCGAAATTTTAACTTTGTTTTCTTTTACTTCTTTGTAGCTTCGTGAATATTGCAAAGTTCTAAGGGAGCTTGTAGAGCAGGGAGCTGATGACGAAAGATTGCAAACGGAGATTCGCTCTCAAATGTCAACCATATACAGGATTGTCAGCATATGCATAGGTACTCCACCTAAAACATTCAAGTGGGAGTACTACACAAAGAGCAAGGAATACAAGTCTGTAGGACCAGTCTCCCCACATGACTTCTATCATAAACATGTGAAGCCTACCTATAACATGGACGACAAGGTATTCTAGATGTATATAATTTCATATTTATTAAAGAGGAAATGTTATCAATGAAAAATAATCTCATCCTGACACATCTGCATTATGATTTTAACACTTCTGTTTACTATAAAAACAATTACCATAAATGCCATGACAATATGAATCCACACTTTTACTTGTTTTTGTGATGAATACCTTGGTATGACGTTTTTCAAGCACTCTAGGCATAATATACTAATATTACATGCCACATTGCTTCGGTAAAACACAAACGCAACCTGGGATAAAGAAATAAGAAACTACTTACAATTTTTCGATTTCAGGCTTCAGCCATCTTATTTTTCAGTAGTGCTTATGATAATTTTTACCTCATTCTTTATTGATATTTTTTCTTTCCAGAATCGAATACAAGTTGACATAATTTCTACAAAGTTTTATATTAACAAATTTGAATAGTTTTTACAATATTGTCTGATTTTAACTTATTATTGAATAATTTGAAATAAAATAAGGTTTTAAAAAAATCGCTACTATGTTGGGATATGGTTTGCTATGGTGAACAATAGATGGCTCTGGACTTACGAGTATTTTTCTAACATTTTTCTTTATTGTTTCTGAATGTTTTACTGTGGTGGAAATGAGTTAATATCTTGATCTTTTTTACAGAATTTAGAATTTTATTTGAAATTGATAAGATAAACCACACGTAGGAAGATAACAAAGTTTAATTTCTAATTGTCATAAAGAAAAATGTATGTAATTTCCTTTTATAGAAGTAATAATAATAATCCGTTGCGCAACAGCCCATGAAGGGCCTAGGCATACCTACCGACTGCCGGTCTCCCTCCCACGCTTTCCTTCGTCACCTCTAAGCGTAGAGATCTTCAACCAGTATTGGAATAGTCGGGGGGTCAGCCCGACGTATCCCCAGCCGTTATAGTAGGTCTCCGTGACCGGATTACGCTCACTCACTCGGAGCTCCCCAATTTTCTCACGATGGTGGGTTGCCACCGGCCCTATACGTAGGCCGAATAAATTCCGACCAAAGCCAGATTCGAACCTACGCCGTCCCGCAGCGAACGATCTCAAGACGAGTGAACGCCTTAACCCGCTCGGCTACGGAGGAGGACATAGAAGTAATAAGAAAGCTAAATTTTTCTTGCCAAATGGCTTTGATATCAATATCATTTGCATGATATTGATATATTGGGGTGTAAAATTTGAATACTTTCTTAATAGGTTCTGATTACTGTTGCCCAATCAGAAACCGTGTGTTTTTTGACAAACTACTATTTTATGATATCTGTTAGTTTTTATGCAAATATCTAGGTCCTTTTTCTTATGTAGGTCATTCTGCACCAACTCACTCTGAGAAATTGTAATTGCATTTAATATGCAGAATGACATCCGTACACAAAAGGTTAATGATTACTTATTCCCATGCCTACCTTTATATTGAACTAGCTGACTACCCGGGGTTTCCCCGGGCATTTATTTATCCCAATCTTGTATTAGACAGGAAAATAATGAATTCTAACTATACTGTAAAATGTAACTAATTTTAAATGTGATCGTGAATGTTATGAATTAGCTTAGTGACTCCAAAAACTATGGATTCGACACTAATCTAGGTCATTTGTGGCTTTTTATTTTTCATCCCCTCTCACCCCCCATGCCGATAGGTGATGAACGAGTTGAACCGCATTGGGAGTGTCACGAAAACTATGGATTCTATTCGCAACACAGCCTGAATATTAGACAACCCGCAACACAGCCTGAATATTAGACAACCCGAGAAACACTATCGTTGTGCGGATTGCATAGTCACGGATGTCAGTTTGTGCGGAATTTAATATCGGTGGTTCTCAATTATTTTTACATGTCACCCCTTTCCACTCCACCCCTAGGGGTGCCAGGGGGTGTCTTACCCCAAAATATTATTTCCAGATTGCAAGTGATACGTGTACCAAGTTTGGTTGAAATTGCTCCAGGCGTTCCGAGAGTTATGCCAGAACAAACAAATATACACACCCATACATCCATTTTTATATATATAGATTGGGTAAAGGTGTACGTTTGTTTTTGCACGTACGCATGATAATCTGCAGTAGCCCAGTTGTTAAGACTATCTGACTACCGTTCGATCCATCCCCAGTGGGAGAGTACCAGAAATTTTTACACTTGTTTAAGCTGCTCCGGTGCCCATCCAGCATCTTATAAAGTGGGCACCTGGAGGAAACTCTTGGGTGGGTTAAAGGCTGCCAGGAGCATGGTGCTGATCGCATCACCTTTGGCTGTGATCAAGAAAATTTGGGGGCCCACTCCACACACCCTATACACCTTCATGCTATGGTTCAATGCACAAGGGAACAGTTTACTTTTTTTTTTACTTTACATGTGCATGTGGAAAAATCTGACTTGTTTTAAAATTACAGGTATGCCTAGTAACAGATCCTCGCTCAACAAATCAATTTGGAAAATCATACACTATAGACTGTTTGGGAAATGTTGTTGGAGGGCGACCAATCGTTTACAACAATCAGCAAGTTGAACTGTTGATGGAATTAGGTGCCAAATCAATTAAGGATAATGAACCTGTATGGTTTGGATGTGATGTCAGCAAACGACTGGCGGTGAAAGAAGGGATAGAGGACCTGAAAATGTGAGTATTGTTTCCTGCTGTTGTCTTGAGTGGTTATGTTGGAAAATCTGTATTGAGTTAGGACAGGAGTTTTCAAACTTTGTGTAGTCATGGCTCCCCTCCGCTGCCAAGATCTACAAGTCCTTCCACTTAATAATACTAGATAAATACATATGGTGTGACCATGAAATATTAAATTATGTTTACATGTTTATTTACTGTTGTGCAAGTAATGACAATATAATACGAGGTGTAATTAATACAGGTACTATTTTTTAAGGTTTATAAAGTGGTGTCACTTCATTCAGCAATGTGATATTCATAAGATGAAGCATAAGAAAATACAGCAGTGATTGTATTTCTTCATTGTAGTCCCGTTTATTCAACTACACACTTGTAATTTATGAAAAAATTAGGGATGGGCCGATATGAAATTTTGGCCAATAACGATAAAATACCGATATAAAATTTACCGATACCTAGAGGCACATATTTTTGGTAATTAAAAAAGTAAAATTTCGGTACAAAAACAGTAGATTTCGGGTTCAAGAAAGGTAAATAAAATGAAATTTCGGTGTTATAGCGGTGAATAATCACATGAAAAGTGCTATATAAAATGACATTTTGGTTTGAAAATTGTGAATATAATCCTAAGTTTGATTTAAAAACTGCACTTATTACACAAAATAAACTTATCCCTTTTAATAGCACATTTATGAAGTTACCAGAGTATTAAGTTTATTCCTGTGTATAGGGGTTTATTTTTGCTTCTCAAATATTTACAGCAGAATTAATCAATTTTCCGTGAATTGCATAACTCACAGGATACTTCAGACTTCAGAAAGTGTCGCGTCAGTATATAAACGGTAAATTTCGTGTTTAAGACTTAATTTCGCTTTTTGCAGTTCATTTCGCATTATTTCGTGACAAAACATGGTCACAAAATGCATCTCACACCTTTCAAAAACATGAAAAATTAACACTACAATGTGTTTTTTCACATTTCGTTTTTTCGTCAAAAACGAAATATGCATGCCCCTACCGATACCGATAACCGATATTCTACCGATCCGATATAAAATTAGAAATGGTCCTTGAAGAACCTGAGAGGTTCATTGACCTCCTTAATAAATTGTTTCATGGTAACTGCAGTGCAAAAGAAGTTGCATATTTAGACATTTACTTATTTAGAAAGTAGAGCACGGAGATTATCCATAAAAATTTCAACAAAATGGCAGAATTTTCCACTAATTTATCAGATATTTATTGATATATCGGATCGGTAAAATAATGGGTAATTTTACCGATACACCGATATGCCTATACCGGCCGATACTGATAGACTACTGATTAATCGATCCCATCCGTAGAAAAAAAAATGAAGCTTTCATTTTCAAAGCGAAAATTATTTTTGTCATTTTGTGCCATTTTTAGGTCTTTTTTCAATAATACAGAAGTTGATTGGGTTATGTCAGACCGATATGTAAAGTAATCTTACCCTATGAAAGCTGTGCCACCACCGGTTGTGTTCTATGGGGCCACCAGCATTATGGACTATCGCCCGACATCGCAATTTCCATTGCAACAAACCTTGTTGGAGAACATGCATAGGAATTCCATCCCATTCCTCTTTACAGGCTTTCCATAGACCAGTGAGGGATATTGGATTTTTAGATTCTAAAAAGTGTTCTTTTAGGTTCCTATAATAGCCTCTTAAAATCTTAAAATTGGTTCGAAAAAGCCTAAAATAGGTTAATAAAATTCTAAAATAAGTCCTAAAAATCCTAAAATAAGTCCGAAAAATCTTAAGGTAGGCTCGAAAAATCCTGAACTAGGTTCAAAAAATTCCTGAAAAATGCTTATTACGTATAGTCACCGGCAATGAAAATGGGACACCTATGTTTTGAAATACGTACTACTTGCATAACTTTGTGTGTTGCCTAATCCTACAGTGATGGCAGAACTTTCCGTTGGAAATTTGCTACAAGGTAACCAAAAAAGTTCTTGGCGTTCTAGAGCAGTGATAAACAAAGAGCAATACAGTGGACGGTACGTACCTTTAGGTTTCGAAGTAATCTCCATCATCCAACACATTTTGCCAACGTTCCTGCAGCTGCACAATACCATGGTGATAAAACTCGGCGGGCTTGGATGCAAAGAAATCCGTGAGTGCATTCCGCAGGTCTCCCTCATTTGTGAAGGATCTCCCACAGAGGTGGTTGTCGAGGAAATGGAACAGGTGGTAATCTGTTGGTGCAAGGTCCGGTGAATATGATGGATGGCACAATGTCTCCCAGCCAAGTTGCTGAAGGGGCTCCTGGGTCCTCTTTGCCACATGTGGCTTGGCATTCTCATGCAGGAACAGCACACCCTTGGGATTCACCAATGCCAGCTCCTTCTGCTGCAATGCACCACTTGCCGACAATTCCACCATACAGAGAGCATAACCTTTCGTGGGTGCAGAGGTGGTCTTGAGGCGTGAGGAACAGGGTCATGTGGCGACAACCAATGTTTGGTATGCTTGGGAGTGTCATAGAGGACCCACTTTTCGTCACCAGTAAGCAAGCGATCAAATATGGGTGTGTTCAGGTGCCGAGTGAGCAAGGACAAACAGGCTGTCACTTAAGGGTGACCAAAGGAATCCATCATGATGGCGCTGTGGGATAAGGCTATGTTGGATAATGAATTTGTGCCTCATCTTCTTGTCACTAATCTGCCAATGAACACCCAGTGGTTTATGCAAGACTGAGCCACACCTCATACCGCAAACAATGTACTGGATTATCTGCGGGGAATATTCGGTGGTCGTGTATGTCCCACAGGTACCCACAGCGCCATCATGATGAATTCCTTTGGCCACCCTTAAGCTCAGATTTAAATCCTTGCGATTCTTTTCTGTGGGGCTATTTGTAAAAGAGACTGTTCCCTTTATGGCCTCACACTCTTATGGACATGCGTGCCCATATTGTGCAGTTGTGTGGTGAATTTCATGAAGATCTGTGCAGGAAAGTTGTCAGGAACATGTCTACTCGCCTGGAAGAGGTTGTACGCCGCCAAGGAGGACACATTGAACATGTGACGTAGTTCAGTGTATTTTACAAGGACCAAGTTACCTGTGTATCAGGTGTTATTCATTTCCCTTCTACAATAAAGGTGCTGTTCAAAGATTAAATGTGTCAACTGTTCGTGCACCACCCTGTAGCTTCAAAATATTCAAGGATTACATCAAAATATTAAAATACCTGGTATATAAATAAAATATACATATTTCTCAGGGTGGCTAATCACAGGGTATTCCTTAAATCCGAGAATCCTGCATGAATTATTGGCTCTGGGAATTATACGTGAATTCTGCATGAATTTTTCTCCACAGACGTGAAAAATTGCAACTTTTATTAATCCAAATCGCATTGGATTTATGCATATTTATAAATGCCCTGAGGCAAGTTTTACAGTTTAGCTTTATTTTTGCTGAGGAAGGAAAATAAAGCTGCATGGAAAATGAAACCGAATTCTCTCAATCCGTTTACCTTATTATGTCCCTTGCGGAAGGATCTACCTGAGACACGAACGATTATTGCAAGATAAAGATATCTTGGAACTGATTAGGTAAATTTGAGTTTGAAATTCTTATATAATTAACAATTTTTCATAGATTACTACATCCCGTAACATTTTGTGACTTGTTTGTATATATATATTTCTAGTCCAAGTATGCAAAAGGACAAATGCAAACTCTGCACCTTAAATTAAATATTTGAATTATATCTACCGTTTAATTAAATTATAACTTTTGGATACATTGGAATCACACAGACCCTTTGTATAGTTAATATATGTGTGTGTGTGTGTGTGTGTGTGTGTGTGTGTGTGAGAGAGGTGGTAATACGTAGGTTGAAATAGAGAAAACATGTGCTTGTACCCTTGAATTTTTGGAAAGTTCACCTTGAAAACTGGGAATTATACTTGAATTTTATCATGGTCCTAGAGTATCCACCCTGTTTCACCACAATACCAGTGCAGTGTAAATAAAAGTTTTGCATATTTTCCGTGATAATGCTGAATGGCATTTTTGCGGAGTCCGTAAAAGACTAAAATACCGGAATATTATTGGCTGGTGCCAGTATATAAATTCGAACCAATACCTTTCGATACTGATAGATTGGCATTGGCACAGCCATAGAAATTAAGTGTTATCTTGTACACTCTTTTCACTTAGCAGTGCTGCAATTTCCTTCTTTATACATCATTGTTGTCCAGTCAATGTTTGTTGTTGGTTTGGCAATGGGAATACAGTAGAGTGTTGATTTTTAACTTTTTCAGGGAACCAAGCTAAAAAAACTTAAAATGTGCAAAAATTAAGGAAACTTGTGTAACATTTTGCCATGTAGGAACCACCAAGATTGAATGTATGAAATTGTAAAATTGGGGTTCCTCTGCAAATACCATTTTTCTCGTGAATCAGCATCCACTAGTAGTGTTGTATCCCCTGAGAGGAGGGGGTGGAGAATACAATCTTCCGAAAAATGTGTCGTTGGTCCGGTGAAAGCTTAATAGCTAACTTCGAATAAATAAAGATCGCACTTGAGATTTTTGAGTACACATACATATATTTACAAAGTCACTGGGCACCACGATTACAGTGTGTTAGTTACAGTCAATCACAGATAGATGTTCACAAACCACCTGTCTCTTAGCACAGACGTTTGGCATTTTTATACCATGCTGGAGCCGTTTACGTGATCTATTACTAAACATTAACTTGTTCCTGTTTTTCTATTTCGGCGGGTCTGTGTGCGGAGTGCCTTGTTTTGACATTTGAAACAAAACAATAGTTTCCCGACACCTGATGTTAAAATGTTCAAGGTTCCATAAACATGTTTTGAAGTTAACAGTTCTTGGTCCCGTTAAGCAAGAGGCTTCTGAACTATAATTACATTCAATCACTTTCGCTACCCTTTTACCTTAAATCTAACACATATTTAGCATATTGGTTATGTGCGTATTACTCACTATCTATATACAAAAATACATTAAGTATTAAATTTCGTCTACTTACGTAAGTGATTATATATTCGTTGCAAACTACGTTTCCGAAGCTTTACTGCTTCCTTCTTCAGCTGGTCGTATTTTAGGCTCGGAACATCAAGCCACGTCGGAGAAGTGTCAAACGAGTATACTAGGTAAAAGGTTTGGATGAAAACACTTCATGGTGCTCGACATTATAAATTTAAAACTACTTTTGTTAAAAACCCTTAAAACTCACGAAAAAACATGTTAAAATCACCACCACGGTATTCTTGAGTGGCTGTTGAAATCCCTAGTTGAAAGCCCAACTGGCCCAATTCTCAGGAGAAAAGTTGCTACGGTTCCCCCCACAGGAGACTCGAATCAGCATGCATCCCGTAGCCTAAGCCCAAAAGCATGATGCCTTAGACCACGATGCAGGACGGCAACTTGAAAGATAAATCAAGTAAATTTGTGTATGATAATGTGAATCTGGCTAATACATATTACTGAAATTCATCCAGCACCTTTTTTTTATTATCATTTTGGTGCTATTATAATATATATTCTGATATAACTTATTTGTTCATTATATTATCAAGGGGGGATCTGTTTGAAGATGAAGAGGATGCATGTCCAGAATATGAAGGGATTCTTGATAAGCCTGAAGATGATAGTTCTGATGAAGAGAGTTATGTAAGCAATAATAATTTAAATGAAGCACCTATCAGCTTGACGTTTGACACGTAAGTGTGGTTGTACCACAGTGGAAGATTTGTAGATGGCAGAACAGAGCTAGACTCAGAATACGTAGGTTGCATTTGTTGTATAGAACCTTACTTAATGTACTCTGATGATTTCTCCCATTAACACTTAAGCGATCAGGCTGATTTTCCCACGGTAGGGACCAATGCCAGGCATTTCAGAGGGAAATTTATAATTCCGCAAGTTTTTTAAAAAAATGTTATTTCTTGGAAACTACCAATGGTAGAGTTACAAATTATACCTCGTTTTGTTCAGTACAGATTAGTCTAGAGCCCTTGTTGTCTAGTTGGTAGGGCACCTGACTGCCATGTGGGATTCCCAGGGTGGGTGATCAGCTCTGCGGCTCACCCAGCTTCAAATCCATGGCTACCTCGGACAAGCCTGTAGGCTAAAGGAGGCTGAAGCATGGTGCGATCACCTACAAAATGACCAAGATCGAGAATATGCAGACCTTACCCCCACATCCCCTACATGTGCCTTCATGGCACGGGAAACTTTACAGACTCGCTTACAAATGTATGATTGAAAAGAAACAAAAAAACAGTCCATTTATCAAGTAGAGCAAGACAAAGACAAAGGTAAATAAAAAACTTTTTTTAATGAAATTTTAACTTTTGTCAGGCCTCCATGTAGGCAACGCTGAAACGTGAGAGTTCAAAATGATACCTCCATATTACCTGATACGTGTTTTATTTTCCAAGAATTGCACGCTAGTAGCTGATATTTTCTAAGGCAAAAAATGTTCTCCAATGTAATTCCGGGGTAAAAAATCAGTTTCACAAAAATACATTTTTATCTTACTTCGCACATTAATAGTAAGCAATATTTCCAACAGCCTTTAAATGTTACAATTTTCAAGCATTGAAATCGGTATCAGTTGGAATTGGTAAGAGTGTCGTAACCGGTACGGGTATCACAAAGTGGTAACAGATCAGTCCCAATTATAACCATGCACAAGAGGAAGAGGAAATGTCAAAACCTTCTCACATGGTATTAAGAGTCAATTTTCATGTACTTCCTTACAAATGTAACCCATTCAAGTTCATCTCATATGTAACGTTAAAATAGTAAATTGCTGTAGATTTTAGTCTTGTAATAATTGAACTGCCTCTTTCGGAGATCACATACAGGGTATGCATAATGTATCTACCAATTTCAAATGACAACGGAAAGACGGTGAGTGCTTGTAGTATCTTTATATAGTTACGAACGAAAATTTTACACATAGGCATTTAATAGAGTGCATAATATGTAGAATAGATATCAGTGCACCTAAATTTCCTCTTCCTGATTGGATGAACTGTTCCAGACGATGCGGGAAGGCTTTCAGGACGTTCATCTCAATGTATAATGTGGAATAGCGAGTATTTCACAGCGAATATACTGAACGCAACTCCAACTGGCAGCTGGGAAACAGCGAATCAGCGATCAGTTGAATTTTCTTCGACTGAGAGTCACTTCGCATTTTCGAGTCACAAGGTACCGAATGTTGTTTGCAGGAAGGAACAAATGAGCATTGGGTACACAACATGTTGCCAAACATACTGTAAAGCGAGAAAAGGTCTTCTCGGGCAACAGTATTGTCAGCACCAGAAATTCGGCGGGGGTTAATGGTACAACTGCACACGCGGTCCTGAACCATGAACTTTTTGGAAGGATCACGCACAGGTCGGAATGCAGGCGGACACACAGTCATATAAAGACAACTGGCAAAAACAGACGTACACTTGGCAACATTGCTTCGGGGGATCGATGTGATCCCTTCAGCTCTTTCTTCGCAACTGAGTTTGTTGACACGCATCAGACCACACACCCCTGAAAGTGATTGGGTGACAGGACACTAGAAAAGCCATCAAGGGCAATGGCTCTCCACTGTCTAACCCACCTGAGGATGCTGTCTCTCTCTGGAACAGGTGCATGGGCAATCTGTTCCACCGCAGTGCCCGGTGCCTGTTTGGATAAAGGATTCCACTACCGCAATCTGAGTCTGCAACAGCTATGGTATACTAATTGCCTAATTCCCAAGTCTCCATGGATGTTAAGCATGCCACGCATATGCATTCTGGCAGGGTTGCCAACTCAAATACAATATGTGCCCTCCTGTATATGCAATAAAATTTCTTGCACATTCATACAACTTTATGTGCTATGAAAACAAGCTTCATTGAGACTTGAAATCAACTTGTTGAAGTTTATTACAGTAAAAACATCGATATTGCATTTCTGAGTTTTAAATTTTTCTGCATTTTAAGTTTTTGCACCTTGGTTCCCCGAAAAATGTTCCACTGTACATGTGTGTGTAGTATTTGTATTGATAAACAATTCTGATATTTGTATGTTTATACACTATTATTGATTATTTACAGCCATGACTATCAATTAGTTTTTGGAGTAGATGTCCATTTAGGGATGACAAAGGCAGAAAGGCTGATGTTTGGTGATAGTGCAATGACTCATGCTATGGTGTTCTCTGGAGTTTCTATGGAAGTAAGTGACAGTACTAAATGTACTTTAATTTTCTTTACACACTGGTATTAATGCTGGCAATTTCATATTAAGGAGCTATCCCATGGACTAAAGAAACCAGAGTTTTGTACAATGTCAGTGGCATGCCCCCCAGACTTGTCATAAAGTATTTAATTATGACACGTCTTTTTTTTCTTCTCATCTAATGGATTAAATATGTTGCAACTAGTAGTAACTTGAAATCAGCTAAAGCAGGGCCCGCAGAACCCTCTGCTGTGGCCCGCCCCGTTTGAAAAATTAAGTACTTAACATAAAAATCGGATTAAGTAAAACAAATAATTTCAAAGCAGGATATATATCAAAAGCAAAGACAATCAATACTTAACAAAAAAATAAATGAAGAAATTTGACAATGTCAGTGGAAAACTGTCAATGTTGGCACTAATGTTGGTAGTCGCTATGCGCAGAGTATTCTCGAGATGTTGTTCCACGATCTGACGTCTTGTCTTGGTCTACACATGCTTCATTCTGGAGAAGAATTGCTCACATAAGTATGTGCATCCTAACAAAGTGCATATTTTCAAAGCATGTCGATAAAGATTAGGGACTTTGTCCTCAGAAATGTAGTCTTTGTAAAATGTAAGCAAGGGTACATTGAAGATTTTTTTCTTTCAAGCAACTCCATCTGTACTAAACCTGGTATGCCGGCGGCATCGACACTCGAGTGGTTTTTCAAATAGATCTAAAGAAGACTGCTAGTTGTGAAAATCACTAAATCTCTCTTCGAACTCACTTTGCAACATGGCTAGTTTAGTAGCGTAATCATCAAGAGGCAAAGAGTTTATCTCAGAGCCATGCTGAAAATGAGTTATATCTTTTTCTGCGAGTTGTTCCTCCCAAAGTTTGAGGCTCTTTCTGTAGCAGCGATACAAAATATTCCTTCCTTCTGACTATAGCAGGGTCACCATCAGTTACCACACCGTGGAGGTTGGTTAAGCTGAGATCGAAACGCAGGAGCGTTTTCTTCACGGTTTCAAGTAAATCAGTTCCTTTTGCCATTCCCTTCATAGGTACCAGCGCTAGCAGTTCTTCTGTCACATACAATTGTTGGTCAATGCCACGGATAAAGATAAGACAGTTGTGCTGTATCTTTGGCATCTGTGCTTGCATCTAAAGCAAGTGAATGTGGCATAAACTTGGACGACGGTTTTTTAATGTTCCTTCAATGTCGGTGGCAAGTTCTTAGACACGTCGTGCAACAGTTTTTTGAGCACTTCTTTATTATTTGGTTGATTGATTGAGTTTGTGTTTTAAGTCCACTTTATGCACAATAAGGCTAACTGGGACTGGACCTACAGTTTAAAATGGAATCCGAACCACTATGTTCCTCCACGGGGTATCAAACCTGGGAACCCTTGATTGCAAGGCAACGAGGCTACCACTGCGCCATTGGGAAGGCCCCTTTAATTTTTGGGCACAGAATTTCTTCTGATATGAGACACACTTTCACGAACTCGCCCTCACTGGTAAATGGCAACATCTTACAATTCTCAATACCGTAGTGTAGCTTCGTGGCCGGCGAGCGTCGTTGGGAGAAATTCTTGATGTGGTCCGCACTGTCTGACGAGTTGAAGACTGCTGAGCTAAAGTGTATATTTTACACCGTTTCCTGTGAGCACCCCTGCAGGTGATGATCTGCATGTCTACATTGTAAATTTAATTGGTTTTCCAATTAATTTTGAAGAACCACTGCCTTCATTAACAAAGGTTAATGTAATGTGGAAATATTGAAAATTACCTGTTCAGTACTAAAACTACATTTGCCATAGTCACCATGAAACCAGGGTTTGTTTATTCATTGCCACAGCAGCAACAATATACGAGGTATGTTCAATATATAACTAGAACTTTGCAATAGTGTTACTCACAGTTGAACATAGTTCCATTATTGATGTTATTTTTCAGTGTAGTCTCCTTGTTGATGAAATCACTTCTGCAAAACAAAAAGGAATCTTTCTTCACCTCACATAATTTTGTTCTATAATGAAGATTTTAATTTATAACAAATGAAATCTTACTTTAACTTTTAGGATGATAATTTATGCGTGTGGTGTAAATAACTAGGTCTAATTAGTCAGTGTATTTGTTTTGACGGGGATGGTTGATGTCTACTTGACTAGTTACACTCCTGTAAGTGTCTTAAAAAATCAATTACTTTATTACTTTCAAGCACATTTCAAAATATGAAGCTTTTCTGGATTCATGGTTTTCTTAGCCTGTATTTTTTTTTAAAAAATATGTAGCATTCTGAATTGTTTTGTGTTTTGCCTACCCCTCTTTTCAAAGAACTTTATGTAATAAGAAGTTCGTCTTTCTTATTGGTATTTTTTTTTCAGGGTGACAAACCAGTGAAGTGGAGAGTGGAGAACTCATGGGGTGAAGAACATGGACAAAAGGGCTACTTTGTAATGACCAGTGATTGGTTCAAGGAGTTTGTTTTTGAACTTGTTGTCGACAAGAAGTATGTCCCAGAACATGTAATGAAAGTATTTGAGTTGGAACCTATTGTTCTTCCAGCATGGGATCCTATGGGTACACTTGCCTAAATCCTTTTTATAAACTGCATTATTACCACATTCAATGAATTGATTTTGATAGTCACACTTACCTCTGTATCAAAAATTGAAAGAATGTAGTTAGTGGTATATATATGCGTTTCAACATCTTTGAAGTATAATTTTCACATGAAAAGGGGAAAACAACTTAAAAATGATATTGATTTTTTTCAGTGTAACAGCAGTTTGTACTTTGGAGAGAGGGGAGTTTTGTATCGGCTGTATCATGGAGTATTTTTCTTTATTATGTTATGGTTTCTTTATATATGCATATTATTGTGATGATAATCATTTTATCCATGAGTTTTGTGAAAACTTGTTTTCTTGCATCCATATTAATGTATTTTATCAGTGTATTGGGTTATTCTAAAAAGCACAGTCATGCGAACTCTGCTGTAACCACTTATTAACCTCTGAATAAACATGATTGATAATTTTCTTTAAACTATTGCATTACCCATGGCTTGTAATTGAAGGGCTCGGGTATAAAACATGGTAAGCGACATTTTGGTAATTTTTGAGTTACAAAGTAAAATGTGCCATTCTTCAATTTTCGAGTGAAATTGCCATGTCATACAATTTGCATTGGACTCGGTGAAGCCTTGCGAAATTGATAAACACAACACGATTTATCTACAGTATAGCTTCTAATAACCTTTTTTCTTAATGAACTCAGAAATAATCAAAATGTCACTTCCCATGTTTTACACCCGAGCCTTTCAATTATAATAGGGGTTCTGATTAATCCATCATATTATATTCGGTACTTTGTGTGTTGGTGAATTTTATAGAAATTTTTAGAACATTAAAGCACTCTTTTCATTACAGCAAAGTATGTCTTTCCTATCTTTTAGACATGTTACCATATTTATATCAATCCATCGGATGATTGGAGATGTTATTTTAGCATCACTCATGACTGTAAACTTAATTTGCCTCCAAAGAACAGTAATTTTTTTCAGTTACTAACATTGTTTTTATTTTCTCTCTGCTTATTGTTGGCCCAATAAATCATTGTTTTTATGTGATTACTATGTGTAAAATATTCGTGAACATAATGGGGAAAAACTATTTCTCTGGAATTAAAATATTGACTTCTTGTTCCATGAAGGTGAACAAATTGTGCTTTATTGTATGATCTCATATCACATCAAAATAGTGCCTCAAAGTGTTTTTTTTATTTGATGTCCTGAAAATGTTCTGAAAATTTGCTGCTGGTGTGTGGTAGAGATGTCCATATGACTTCACAAGTCGCAGCCTCTGATCACGAGTCTTGCCTCCAACCTCAGCCTCTAAGATACGAGTCAAGGCCACCTGCAGGGGGCACTCGGCCCCTTGAGATATGTGGTAAAAGTTCATGCAATTCAAATGCTAAAATTGTGGTGATATTACAAATAATATTGTTTTCTGCAATTTACAGGCTGTCAGTTGTAACTAGAGGCACATATTTTTGGTAAATAAAAAAAGCAAAATTTTGGTACAAAATCAATCAATTTCAGGTTCAAAAGCAGTAAATAAAATAAAATTTCGGTGTTATAGCAGTGAAGAAACTGAACAAAAGTGGTACGTGTATATAAAATTACATTTTTTTAAAAAATTCCGAAATATTTATAATAAAATAATAATAAAACAATATTTATTATTTATATCAATTTTCTGTGAATTGCATAACACTCAGGATAATTCAAACTTCAGAAGTGACACATCTGTAAATAAACTCTAAATTTCATGTTTAAAGAGTCTGTTTCGCATTTTGCAGTTCATTTTTCAACAAGGTAGGAAAATGCACGTCACATCTTTCGGAAACATTAAAAATTAACATTAGAATGTGTTATTTCACATTTTGTGTTTTCGTCAAAAACTAAATATGCATGCCCCTAGTCATAGCAATTAACCACCATATCAATTACAATCATGTTTGCTGCTGTAACTAGGGGTGTGGGGATGGAAAAAAATTGATTGGGCTGGGATTGGGAAGGAAATAATAATTCTGACTTTTGAACCTGAAAAAATATTTCCCGACCAGGTTGAAAATCTCGAATCGTACACACTATTTCCCCTTTAAATGATTTGTTTTTGCACTTTTGCACTTTTGATTTCCCATATAATTTTTTTTCGTATCCTTCAGCACATAAAAACATGGATCAGGGGTGCCATGAAGGAAAGTAAATAAAGTGCTCTGTTTGAAATGAGTGCTTTGTGAAAAAGTAGTTGGAAATTGTTATGGAAAGGATGGAAGGTAAACTCAGTTTCTATCTTAATTTTTTCGCTGCGGAATTCTCTGGCACACAATATCCCTTGGCTGTGTAATGAAATTTGAAAATATATTTTTTTTATAAAAAATTAGTTTTCACAATTACATTGCATTATATATGAGAGAGAACTTACAAAAGTCATTCCTTGCACTTGAAAACCATTCTGTAGTCCCTGGTGGTATGATATTTTGAAAAATTTTGAAATATTGAAATTTTGAAGAAAAAAAACATTTTTAGAAACAATAATTTTACACAATTACATTGCAAAATATGTTATAGAGAACTTACAAAAGTCATTCCTTGCACTGGAAACCCATTCTGTAGTCCCTGGTGGTATGATATTTTGAAAAATTTTGAAATTCCCGCACCTAGATCAATGCTGTTTTGCACTCTGCTCCATGTTGTTACGGACGACGGTACAAATTCTTCATCAGACACTACACAATCACTGTCACCACTTGAAGTCTCATAAAAACTGTCGCTATTATCGTCACAACTTAATTCACCTTCTGATTCTGAGTCGGCAAATAACAGTTGAGTAACATCATTATCAGACAAGTGTTGACGACTTGACGAAGCCATGTTGTTTACATTCGAACATGCATTGAAACTGACATGTCAGAGCACTCAACACTCGTATGTCAAAGAATTCTAAACGGAGGCGTAATTAGCGACATCATACGGGTAAAAACAAAACTACAAGTTCAAATTACTATCAACAGATGTCAGAAGGCTACTAAAAGCGACGTACTTCGGAAATGCGACACCCGCAGCGAGTGGAAGTATGAACTCGCAATAATGCGACTTCCGCGGAGCAAGGCACCTGGCGTGCTGTGCATAAAAGCGACGACCGCAGCGAAAGAGTTAACAGTAGACTGGAGTCTGAACTTATATACGAGGCGTATTTTTAAAGTAAGTACAGTTTTGAAATTCCGCCGCTGTGGCACTGCGGTCGGTGTCCCTTGCATGCGCACTGTGTACCTACATCTGTTGGCAAGCCACAAACGCCATTGCAGCAACAATCGATCGTGTATACATTTGCTTTTGCGTATTTAAAATGCCTCCGCCTATTAAGAATCCCACCGCCCGCTGTTATTAGTTTTCTTAGTGCTAAAGGCATGAAAGCAGTTGAAATTCAACGTCACATTTGTGAAGTGTACGGACAAAACATTATGAGTGACGGAATGGTACGCAAATGGGTAAGAGGTTTCAAAGATGGCCGAAAGAATGTTCATGACGAGGAACGGAGTGGGCGACCCTCAGTGATCACTGTCGATTTGGTGCAGAAAGTCGACGAAAAAGTGAAAGAGAACAGACGCTTCACGATTTCTTCCTTATCAGAGGAGTTCCCTGAAGTTTCAAGAAGTGTTATCTACGAAATTGTTACTGAATGTTTAAACTATTGAAAATTGTGCTCACGATGGGCACCAAAAATGTTAACTGAGGCGCACAAAAGCAAACGTTTAGGTAGCGCCTTGACTTTTCTTGTCAAGATCTCATCGCATCATTTGGCTGGGAACAATTTGATCATCCTCCATACAGCCCCAATCTAGCACCCAGTGACTACCACGTGTTTCTGCAACTGAAGAAGCATCTCGGAGGTCAGCGCCACAATGACGACAATAGCCTCAAAACGGCCGTGTTGCAGTGGCTGTCAACTCAGGCGGCAAACTTCTATGACGACGGAATACAAAAGCTTGTTGTTCGATATGATAAGTGCCTTAATATTGGTGGCAATTATGTGGAAAAGTAGATAAAAGTGTGGTCTTTCATGTAACAATAAAATTGTTACAAAAAGTTTACTTGTTTTTTGTACATATCAAAACGGTACTTACTTAAAAAATACGCCTCGTACAACGCCAAAGTATATTCAATGAAATTGCAATTGTATGATATACAAAGTATAATCATAATACTAAATGTTTCTATTACTGAAGGGCAAGATATATAGGAACTTACTCTGCCCTCAGTAAATCAAGAGCCCTCTGGGGACTTTCAAGCAACAGATTGCCGTGAAACTTCATATATTTATGCAGACTATGGGGTAGTGAATGCAGACAAAAAAAAAGTTCCAATTTTTGCCACCAGATGGAAATGTGGCATAGCCTTGAGACGTGGCCCTTTGCCAAATCCCGAATAACCTTTTAGTTAAGTTCACGGATTGCACAAATAAAAATGTAGATACATCATAATTTCGTATATATATCTATATTAACACACTTGTACAATCACAATGATTGATAGTATTCACAGCCATTTCTTAGATATTCAATTTTTATCAACAACTTTTCAAACAAAAGAAATTGTTGCAAGCACCTTAATTTCTTTTCCAATAAGTTCATAATAATTATAAATGTCAATATTGGAGTGTCGGCAGCCTCTACACCAAGTTCTACCTTAAATACATTTCTTTGAATGGGCTCCAGAGGGTTCTGAGTAGCTACAATTGACAGACACACATGATTGGCTCACAAGAGAATTACTCGTATTTTCTGTTGTGCTGAGTATTAACAACTACCCATGAGGATCAGTGTCTACCTCTGCTGGGGGATCATCCAACGAGTTTTGAGGTGACATGTGGTCAGCACAATGATAGGTGGGCCACCGGTCCCATAGATGGGTTGAAATCTTGGGAGAAAAGCTATGCTTCCCCCAGGAGACTTGATTGTATCTTATGCCTACTTTAGACGAAAGCATTTTCCTTAGCATTTATGCCATGATCGAAAGTCTACTTTCTCAAGGATAGCAGCATAACCAATCAGAAGTGAGCTCTATACCCTGTCTCAGTTATCTCTGGAGCAAAGCTGCGCACAGCAGCAGAGAAAAAGGGGGGGGGGAGTCGAGTGGGCAGTGTAGCAGTCGACACTGCTGAGAAGGTTGGTAACTAGTCGCTTCCCCCTCCATGCAATCCTTTCCTCCTGCATGTTCATTAGTGGATCCATCTCGAGTCACCACTTGCGCAGACACATGTTTTCGTTCCCCTGCTCCAGAGAGAGCTGGGACAGAGTGTAGGTCACAAGTGCAGAGGTAATGACAGCTGAGTGAGATGTAAATAACATATCACTTCACAATTTAAAAGCCATTAACTATTCAACTGAGAGGAATAATGTTTCCTATAAAAGGTGTTAGCTACAAATCAATGGAGCTGCTTAAATACATACCTTATAGCATATACACTACACACATGGAAGAATATTTTACTTATTTCAATTGTAAATGCCATGCACTAACCATGGATGTTAGTGCCTTTCGTGCTGTATATATTATACATCGCAAAAGCTAGCTGGAAAGTTACAAGAAATTCCATGTAGAGTACTGTGTACTAGAAGATTTTTGGAACCATTTCCGTAACATTTATGCTAGCAAAAATTTTAAAGGAAATGCATCCGTCTAAAGTGTGAGCTTTAGATTGTACAGCCATGACAGCTATGCTGATTAGTAGGGCTAGGATGTACACGACTCACAAGGGAGGTTATCTAAGTGTCCCCCTCGGATTTCCATGAAACTTGGCAGGTGTGTATAGGCACCCAAAGGAAGAAAAAACTGGTTTTGGGAGCAAAAACCCCCCCCCCCTCAAATGTCAAGATGAGGACAAATTGAAGTGGGGATATGACCCCTATTTCCCCCTCCGATTTCCATGACACGTGGCAGGTGTATAGAGGGGCCCAAAGGAAGAAATATGTGTTTTTGTGTTTCAGCTAAAAAACGGTTTTAGGAGCAAACCTGCACCAAAATGTTGCTTAAACAACAGACTATGATGGTTCTTTGGCACAATTATTCCAGCATGTACGATGTAACAGATGTGCCTAGAAATTTAGTTCCAACCATTATACTTTGTTTACAACTACCAGTGCCCTCCACGCATCTCATATGCGTAAAGTAAAAATAATTGGAAGGATTTCAATTTTACCATAAGTTCAACAAATTGTTTTGAAAATACTTGTTTACAATGTATTAGCATGCCACAGGTGGAAGAGATCAAAATACGAAACACACATGCTATTGAATTAGCATTTTTACAAGTCACGTGACATTACCAAATTATCATATATTTCAGTCTATTGTACTGATAAGTAAAGGTCACATCATCTTACTGAGTGCTTAAAAGACCAGTGCAGCAATGCAAATGTGTAATTTTCCTTGATTACAGAATATTTGCAACTTTTTTTGCAAATGTCATAGTGCTTTCCTTTATTGTCTGCACAAGATCTGAAAGGTTCGAACGATTCAAGGGAGACACTGTAAAAAAGGAAAAACCTCTCGCCAGACATCAGTGCTCGGTCAAGTGACAATTTACAACACAACGTAACATTCCACAAATAGCGGAAACACATGACGTCAGGAGACACGGCATTCTTCGATACTACCGTGTTCAAGCCCGTCATCGGCTGGCAAATATGGAAATGCTGTCCAAGCAGCTAGGAAGTATTATATAAGCCATCAGCTTAAAAGAGCTAACCACCAGAATTCGAGGCTCAGTCAAGTCTCAGAATTCCAAGGACCTCCAGAAGAATACCAGCTACCAGGCAAATACCTCGACACCTTCCAGGTCTCAGCCCGGCTCGGGAAATCGAGACGAAGCTTTCGCCTAAGGCAACTGCAGTACATTCGCGAGTTGACTATCTTCAGTACCACGGTCCGCAACTTCAAACTGTAATTACTCTCGAGAGATTTGAAAGATAAAGCTTTGTATTTACAATCCTGTGGGTGGGGGTGGACAAGCCAGACGGGTGAATTCACTTTTTTCTGCTCTCTGCCGTGACACCTCCCAACAGAAATACTACCTGAATCCATTTCCTTATGTCCATATGCCATGCATGTTAGGGTAGGCGTGGACTCGTACCCACACGTAAGACTCCAGCCAATCCTTTTCTTTGACTCGCTAAACTCCCGCAACCACCATCTTCGTCTTCCTTGTCCCGCTTCCTTCCAACAATCTATAACGAAACTTCGCACATTCCGCTACCAGTCCCACTGTTGCAAAATGTGTGAACAATCTGATTTCACGTTCAATAATGTGTGTCATGGACCTATTGTTGACCCATGATGCCAAAACAACATGCACAGCTGATATTTTAAACAAATTTCATCTTCACTCTTTCGTCTCTTATGTGACCATTTGATCAATACGAAGTAAAGGCGATTTCCCCTAATTTATACGTCACAGAAGACAAGTGTAAATATCACTGATTTGCTACAAAGGAGACATCTAGTGAGTTTTTCATAAACCAAAGCAGCTAAAACTGTAATCAGCAGTAAGCTGATGCCATCTACTGTGAATTCTCACAACCAAATCGACTTATGGCGACTAACGTCATACATATTTTGGAGATTTTTAGTCATAAAAATCCTAGCCCTACTGAAAAGTATCCTAAAAATCATATACAGAAGAAACTAAAAAGTAAGATTTAATAAGTTAAAAACATAAGGTTAAACCATGACTTTAAGCTAACAAATCCTAACTAAATGTTTATCATTATATTGGACCAGTATAAATTGTACTCTGGAGAATTCTAGGTAAATACTTAATAAAGCTTTGAAATTTTGTAGTTAATTCTTTAGACATAATGAAAATTGCACAAATGAGATTCAATTTCCAATTAAGATATTTTTATTGTAAAATATATGTTCATAAACTTTTTCTGATAATAGCAACATTTCATTACATTGTACAAAATATACATACATTAAAAATATTGCAACAAAGAATGCAAGCTTCACCTGACAGTTAAATCACAACTCATATTTCACTCTTAGTTACTGTGTGCACATCACATGCCAAGAATAAGGTACATAAAAATATCACTAAAAACCATATTTGACTGATAAAAGGCCACATAAAATACAACATATGAATAAGATTATGGTTCTACATCTCTTCTGGCAACATTTTTTTGTTTCTTTACAATATTTAGATGATGCAGATATTGCAATTTTGACCAAATGCCATGACACATTCGAATAAGGCGTATATCACAGATTTCAGATGCGAGTGACTTTGCAAGTCGATACTCTTGTTGTATCATATACTGAGCCCTCTTCAAGTATCCGGTCTGGAGGAAGCTGAGAGCCAGGTACAGCTTGCAACGTGACACCGTCAGAGGATCACCAAGCCGCATTGCTATCTTGAACTGTTTAACCGAGATTGTGCCAGCCATTTCTGCCTGCAAGAAGAAAAATCATACATATTGCAACTACACTGAAGGCTGGAAGTTCCACTATCTTGCAACTAGGTTAAAAGTGATTGTACATCTTACTATAGGGTGTTTCACTCGCTCTCAGACCCTGATTTTCGCTTATAAAAATCAAACTACTGGTCATAATGTAATGAAATTTGCTACGGACATACCTTGCTGTACGAGAAGCACGTGATGTAGCCATATATTTTTATGATATATTGAGAGAAACACTTTATTCACTGCCAAGAAAGCTTCAGCAATTATAAAGATTGGCCTGCGTTTTTAATGTAGCCGTCACTAATATTGAGGCATTTCATCATACCAGTGTACAGTGCGATACATGAGTATTACCATGCAAATTGTCCACTACTATTTTCATAAATTTTTTTCTTCCTTTCTAAGAGCTTTTAAGCGATGTATTTTTATGTATGCTGGTGCAGAAGTTGTCAACAGCTTGTTCTGAGTTTTCTTTTAATTCTTGAAGCTCTTGTCGGGTCAAATAAAGAGCACGAACATGGTGATGGACAATTTGCATGGTAATATACATGGATCCCAATGTACCCGATTGATGAAGTCTGTCTTGTAGAAGCCTGCATCACACATATGAATTAATTTGTGAGCGGCACATTTCAAGTAATCATTTCTGGTGTAATGGTGCTGTTGGCAAATTCTGGCAGATCGACAAATAAAGTTATTATGCACTTCTTTAAATACTGAAAATTATTATGATTAATTATAAATTAATTAAATCTGGGAAGTATTGAGAGGATAGCTGGTATCTGCTCACTAAAAATTACGTTTCAGCACACTTGAAAGTAAAAACAATAAAATTACGAAACAAACTTTTAAAAATACTAAACTTAACTAAACAATACAATCTTTTGTTGGTGTTAATTTTTTTTTACTGTTTTTAAGTTTCAAATTACTTTTTTTGTACAAAACTTTCAAATAAGTTAGTAACGTGTTGAGTAGGTGGACTATAAGTGGCAAACTGCTACAAGACTTACACAGTGAGTGAACTGTTCTCCAAGAGCCGAGAAGGCACCTCCAAGAGTAGAAAGCCATGACATTGCATGTTCCAACTCTCTCTTTTCAATAACCATTCTCTCAATGCGACGATTCCTAGAAAATACAAAGTAAAATGTGATTCAACAAATGGACTAGAACTGCTTGTTTTCTTGTGAAAAAAATCTATATTTGTCATTAGGGGAAAATGTATAGAGAAAAAAAATAGTCTGAAAACTGCACACATGATTCCATGGCAAAAGTGCAAACAAATAATAGAAACAACTTTTGATGTCACAACTTTATGCTTTGATTCCAGAGTTATTTTCCTCACACTCAAAAGCAAGATCAAATAATGATTTGAAGAGTTTGGGGGGGGGGGGAGAAAAAATTTCACCTTTTAAAACTGTTCACATGTCTGTAATGTGGAATGAAGGTCCCCCCCCACTCCTCAGTTTCAACCGCAGAGTTCAAGTGGTTATGAGAGTTAGATTAAGTATGCATGGTAAGCAATGGCTACAACACCCTGAGAAAATTAACATTTTCAAATAAAAGCAGTGGAGAACTTTGTAAAAACCAGACTGCTAAAGGCATACATACCTTAAAAGCCCCCATCCCCACCCCCGTGCCATTTTTGAGAGCGGCAAGTTCTAGAAATATGAAATACATTGTGCATGTCATGCCCCATAGAAAGCAGCTATGTGCGGTACAATTCCAGCCCCCCCCCCCCAAAAAAAAAATCCTGAATTTGCCAGTGATGGTAAGCAAACACAGTGGTAAAGGCACCAAGGAGTAGTTAGTATTTGTATATGTGTTGCAATTATAGTAGCGTGAATTAAATTAATAAGAGTATGATAGTGATCGTTCCATTTGACACTAGTACCCCTGGTACCAGTTTCATAGATCGGAGACACATTAAAATCGGATATTTTGTGTTTCGCATGGTTCGTACTTACCAATTGTGTATTGCGGAACATAGTTCAAGGTGCCATTATGCTTTTTACACGAAAACAAACACTTTTTGTACTAAAATAACGCATTTTTCTAAGTGCTACTGAATGTACGTAACTGTGCGATATCGCTTCTTTTGTTTTCGAATATCAGTGTTTTCCAACCTTCTTCACCGAAAAATACCTACTATCGTGTTCGTCACATGTGCAAATTGTACATTATGCACGGGTAGCTGACGGATAGCCCCACGAACCATTCCAATAACGTTAGGTTAGGTTAGGCAAGCATAGTTTAAAAAAAAGGGGGGTTGGAAACACTGACATGATTTTCCGGTCAAATAGATACCACAATGAAAGAAAATACCTCGACTAACGTTGGTAGAGAAACTCATTTCCGTAAGTAGTTTCTTCTGTAAAAATTAAGAAATGTGTCTCCGATGTATGAAACTGTTACCGTACCCCTGGCAAACCATAGACTCCACTGGACTGTACTTCACACATACCTCTCTGTTGTCAATGTGATAGAGCGATAAACATGGTACCCAGAAATTCTATGAATTTATGACACCCTGGTAGTTTATCCTTAAATTCTTTTGAAATATCACACAGGTACACTTGACCCTCTGTATCCCCTCGAGAAAGTGGAATATTTTGTATGGTTTATAACGATTTTGTTGTTTATGAATGTTTTCAGTTGTTCTTAGCTCGCGGAAATGTGTTATGGTGAAGGGAACGACTTAAGATGACCGGACCCTTCTCCGATTTTCTTCATATTTGGCATACTCACTAATTGAGGTCTCCTAATCACTAGAAGCACATCTTTTTGGTAAATAAAAAAGCAAAATTTCGGTACAAAAACAGAGTCTGGTAAATAAAAAAGCAAAATTTCGGTACAAAAACAGAGTCGATTTTGGGTTCAAAAGCGGTAAATAAAATAAAATTTCGGTGTTATAGCGGTGAATAATCACATCAAAAGTGCTATATAAAATGACATTTTGGTTTCAAAATTGTGAATATAATCCAAAATTTGATTTGAAAAGTGCACTTATTACACAAAATAAACTTACCACTTCTAATAGCACATTTATGTAGTTACCAGAGTATTAAGTTTATTCCTGTGTAAAGGAATATTTACAGCAGAATTAATCAATTTTCTGCAAATTGCATAACTCACAGGATACTTCAGACTTCAGAAAGTGTTGGGTCGGTATATAAACGGTAAATTTCGTGTTTAAGAGTATATTTCGCATTTTGCAGTTTATTTCGCATTATTTCGTGACAAAACAGGGTAGAAAAATGCACCTCACACCTTTCAGAAACATGAAAAATGAACATCACAGCATGTTATTTCATATTTCGTGTTTTTGTCAAAAACGAAATTTGCATGCCTCTACTAATCACGAATCTGAAGTTAAAAGTTGTCGGAAACGTCTAGAAATTGCAAAATAAGCGAAAATAAGGCATTAGTTTTCAGAATGGAAACTTGATTTTCGCGAAATTTTTTGTTTCACAAGAAAATATATATATTCCTGATACTACCATGACACCAAATCTTAACTATGTTTGCCTAACCTAACCACATGTCAATGGTTCGTGGGGCTAGCGCCAATGGTTTGCAATTATTTTGCAATTTCTAGATCCTGATACTACCACGACACAAAATTGTAACTATGTTTGCCTAACCTAACCGAAACTCACCTAACCACACGTCAATGGTTCGTGGGGCTAGCATCGATGGTTCGCAATTATTTTGCAATTTCTAGACGTTTCAGACAAATTTTAACTTCAGATTCATCATTAGCAGGCCTCAATTAGCAAGTATGCCAAATATGAAGAAAATTGCAGAGGGGTCCGGTCATCTTAAGTCATACCTGGAGAAGTAAAGTACATCTATTACCTGTCTTTGAAACATAACATTCCGAAGGCTTCGCGCAAGTGAATACAGCACCCAACACGACATTTCACAACAGCAGCTATAATTTTACATCATTAGATTAGGATTGTTAGGTTTGGAACTGATAGTTATTTTTGACATGTTCTATCGCTATTTGAGTATGCATGCAAACGGTTTTACTAATAGAAAGTGACATAACTAGGTTTTTACTTATGCGGGCCATACTTTGGGATCAAATATCGGTACTATTATAGTATGGGGGTGACACCTATAAATCATATATTCGCACTTTTTTACATTTCTAACATACTATTTTAGAATGCGGAACATTTCCTAAGGTGAAATAATGCACTTCTAAGTAAGATAATGTCTATTTCTTACATTTACGAGTACTTACTGTTACTTGTTATTTCGATTCTGTAACACACATTATGGCGACAGTGTACTGGTTCACCGCCCGTTGTGCGAGTGTTTTGTCGATTTATGAAGTGTTGCAACCTCGTTCACCGGAAAATACCTACTTTCGTGCTCGGATTTGAAATTATCCTAATACCTCGCAAACCATTGACGTTAGACCACAAACCATTGAGGTTAGCCCCAAAAACCATTGACGTTAACCCCAAAAACCATTCACGTTAGCCCCAAAAACAATTTTCCCATAAGGTTAGGTTAGGTTAGGCAAGCATAGTTAAAAAAAAAATTTAAAAAAATTTAAAAAATAAAAATACTCTACACATCATGTTCTAGTGAAAACACGGCGAGTTTGAAACACTGACTACGGGATTACGTCATCTATTGTGCTCTCGTGCAGAAAGCAAATGGCGGCAGCAGAAACAGCGTGTCGGACAGAGATTTTCGCAGAGAACAACATGTATTTGCATTAAAATGGATCAAAACTACGTTCACGAACTTCCACAATGCTACAGAAAACGATTTCCATAAGTACTTATTCCTGTAAATTTGAAGAAATCCGTCACCCCTATACTATAATGTTACCCAAATATCATATTATATTATATAAAACTTCAAAATCTATCCATTAATAAAAAAAAATTCAATGTAATTCTCAAAGGGGTGCAGTGGGACAACAGTCTCAGAACACACACTTGACACAAAATAAATGAAAGAACAGCACACACATTGAGAATAAATACAAAAATAGTACTTACCATGCATAATCAATTATGTCTTTATCTACACAAATTAACCTGATATTTACACGTAGTACTGATTCTATTTGGTCTGTATGGTCAGCATGTTTCATAAAATTGTTTAATACACATTGTCTGTAAGTAGGTGATGACATTAGTTCAGCAACAAACAAGGACAAGAAAACTCCATTTAATCTAAGTTTTAAATTCCACTTTTTTCTACTTCTTATTGTTTTACACTTGGTAGGAATGTAACCTGCTTCACAACCAATGCTAGATGGAAGAAGAATATTTGTTTCTTGCGTACACGGAATAACATCAACACTATTCCCTTCACTGTGCACATTTGTAATGTTACAATGACTTGCGGAATTCCTTTCTTGCCTACTTTCACTTCCTATACTAGACAATGCTTCTTTGATTATATATACTTCATCCCAAATACTATCTTCAAGATGAATTCGTAGGTAGATCCCATCCATCATAGAAGACGAGTTACCACAAACATCGGAATCTTGTTACAAAATTTTTGTAAAATAAAAACATGCCTGCAAAAGAAAAATAAAATTACCAATTTTAACACACAAAGAGAGAAATAATAAATACCATGAAAATTTCATGACTTTCTGTTTCATGTGATGTTCCTCATATTGCAATTATTATTATTATTTTAACTGGTGCATCAAAATTACAGTGCAAGATGCAAACTTAGTTAATTTTCAAGCAACTTTCCAATCTTTCAGAGAGGTGTTATAGTAATGTAGTAGAGATATTTAAAGTAATTTTTGAAACCCTTAACATATTACAGATTTTTTTCTTTACCTACTTATGGAAAGTGAACACATTTTCATTTTTATACAGTAAACGCCAATATGAGCCAGGCCGCGGTGGCTCAGTCGGTAAAGTGTCTGACTACCATGCTAAAGGTCCCGGGTTCGATCCCCGGCCAGTTCAAATCCGGGAACTTTTCTAACGATGGAAGCGGCCCCGGCGCCCACCCAGCATCGAATAACATGGGTACCTGGGGGAAACCCTGGGGGGTAAAGGTGGTCAGGGGCGTGGTGCTGATCACATCACCCCCACTCGCGAGCGGATCAAGAAAGTGTGGGGCGTAACCCTCACACCCCCTATACGCCTTCATAGCGTGGTGATATGCACAGGGGAGCACTTTACTTTTTTTCTTTTTTAAAGGCCAATATGAAACTTTAGCCAGTATAACATGTAGGTGGCGACACTACATGACATTTTGCATTCTTCACACTCCTTACATAAAAAGGCTTGGATAGGGTATCTACTATAAGCTAAAATAAGAATTTGATAATACAAATTACTTGTTTTTCTTTACTCAAAATGAAAATAAATGTCTGATGAAGGGAGCGTTTGTTCTCCTGAAACGTCACAACGAAAAACTGTTTTCTTATGCTTGTAATAACCTTAAACTACAGGAAAATAATTCTACAAATTAATTGCTGCAACTATTTTATGCTACATACAGTAGAGCGTCGATTATCCGAACGTCGGTCAACCGAACGACCGCTTAACCGAACTGTGTACTCGCTCACTTTCAGATATCTGTAATGAAAAAAGTACGTGACTTAGCTGCTCGTAAGCGTGTAGGCTTGCTTAGACAGACCAAAATAAAGGATTTTTTTAAATGTTAATTTTGTGTACTGTGTGTATTGTTCATGCAAAATGCGTATGTAATATGTACATATTTTTGTTTAATAAACTGTACCACATACTATATATTCCTACTAAAGTTGCCTTTGTACGTTACTTTGTAATACATACTTAAAGAGATGCCTGTTTTTATGAATAAATTTACTGTACAGTACTTCTTTTTGGCAAATAAACATGTACAGTTCGATTATCTGAACAAACCAGTTTTCCGAACACCCATGTCCCCCAATTACTTCGGATAATCGACGCTCTACTGTATTTACATAGTACCTTGCAAAAAAAGGTGAATTTCTCTATGCATGTAGCACCATGCCATGAAGGCACAATTAGGGATGTGGGGTTAGGGTCTCACATATTCTCGATGTTGGCCATTTTGAAAGTGTTGTGATCAGTATCATGCTCAGGGCACTTCTAGCCGCTAGGGTTGCTCCCAGGTACCCATTCATTTGAGATGGGGTGAGCCCCAGAGTCGCTTTATGCGGGGACAAGGCTGGAAAAATTCTGACCTTAGATCATCGAACCCGGGTCTCCAGCATGGCAATCCGACACCCCACCAACTGGACCAATGCGGCTCAGTATAGTTCCTTGTGCATGTTACAAATTACATAAATAAATTATAGACATGAAAAACTGACCATGTGAAGCACAAGAAATCATTACTTGTTTTGATTTCATTACTACATTTACAAAAGTACATTTTAAATTAAAGTTGTAAAATTCAGTTGGCACCAATGTATTCCATGATATGTCTCACGGGACTTTAACAAAATATGGATTGGTTTGCTTTTCCACTAGAATTAACTAATGAATCTGTTTAGCATTTATGCATAGACATTCAGAAAAAAAATAATTCTCACCTAAAATTATCAATCGTGGGAACTGAACTTGGGTCTCCTGCAAGATGCCATACTGGTGGACCACTCCTACTGTATGAACAAAGACAACATTTAGAAAATTTACACTGTAACGTTTGTATTAGTCTGTTCCTTGATAATACGAGGCGTGTCAGGAAAGTAAAGATACAACGGATATATATTTTAGGAAAAATATGTAAGGCATAAGTTGACAACACTGGCAGTAACCTTGATCCTTACTCTATCCAGTAGCATTCATTTGCAGTGCTGTGCTGTCTTCTGTACACCTGAGACTCCCACACTTTCCAGCACTGCCAAATGAATGCTACTGGATAGAGTAAGGATCAAGGTTACAGCCAGTGTTGTCAAATTATGCCTTACATATTTTCCGTGAGATATATGTACATCCGTTGTATCTTTACTTCCCTGACATGCCTCCTATAAGCTAATTGGGATTGTACTTAAGGGGGAGAGGGACAATTTCCCCTAGGTCCTCTTCGGCAGCTGCAGATCATCGTTGCCAGCTTCGCTCTTTTGGAGCCACATCTGCCTCTTTCGTGCACTCTTTTTGCTGTGAACTGTGGCACCCGCCCCCTGCTCCACTATAATGCCACCACTGGCTACGGCCCACAAATACCAACTTTTGCCATGAGTGTACATTTTGCATGTGACGTGATATTCATATATAGGCTGCATCACCCCACCCCCTTACCTCCCCAGCTACTTTTATATATAGCGCCTTGGCTAAGGTGAAAATTACAATAGTGTTATCTGCGGATCCTTTATTTTCGATTTCATATGAGCATCAGTGGATTATTGAGATGGGTGATGCCGCCAGATCTAGGGGGTGAAAATTAAGAATAAATTGCCATCAGTTTAAAGCTAACGGTAATAGCAGTCCCCCACTTCCTTGACACCTAAAATTACCCTACAGGCCACTTTATGCAGCCTTCGTTAATCTAGAAACTTGAAAGCCATCTTTAGCTCTATTTAAGGTGAAATTAGCTCTTTTATGCAAATCAGGTTTGACAACACTGCGAGGATGGACGTAGGAGGCAAGGAGAAATGCATTAAGCTTATGGGACCATTATTTAATTCGTTCTCTTGGGAATATCAAACATCCAATGACTTAGAAAAGTACATGGACAGAGAAGGGACACGTTGAACTATGTCATAGTAGTAGGAAAAGTCGAAACTCCTATTTGATTAGCCGTAACTTGAAGTTGAAGTTGATTTCCCATAGGAATACATGGGATTCTGTAAATACTTATTGGTCATATTTTTCAAACATTGTATCTAGCTTACTAATCAACTTGAAAAAAGTTTCTACTTGCAACATGGAGAGACATTAATACTCTCTTGCATACTAATTCCTTTTCTTAATAGCACTGCCCAATACAATATTGAAATAAATGCACAACTGTTCCGTAATTGTCCCTCTTCGCCTTAACAGTTCAAAGTGGGATTTCAACCACAATCTGATAAAATTTTAATTGAGTATCTTTTTTCAATAACACAATGACAAGAATATTCATTCCAGACCCTTCCAAAGAACATTGGAAACGAAATTATGGCCACAGATGTGACAAGAAAAAAAATCTATGTAGAATGAGTATGATCTGATAATTGAACATGGATATACATATGATTTGGCCGCCTATGTTTCAATTGATTAATTCCACACCAATCATGGTGCACATGCATTTTTACATGATTCAATTTCTATTTACTCTGGTAGCACAGACTTCAGAGGCTTAGTGATTATATTTTGCATTTTTTTTCTGGAGAACGATTTCATCTTTCCACATCCTCTTGGTACTAGTTTACTATCCTTCGGACACATTTATTTATTGTTACAGAAGAAACTACTTACCGTAATAAGTTCCTGTAGCATTGTCGAACATCGGGAAAGTGTTTTGTGTGATGTGGGAATGCTCCATAGCTGAAATTCATGTTGTTTGTTGAAAATTAATTCTCCGACGGAGAATAGCTAGCCCCACGAACCATTGGCGCGTGGATAGGTTAGTTCTGTTAGGTTAGGAAACATAGTTAAAATTTGGTGTCGTGTTAGTATCAGGATCTAGAAATTGGAAATAATTGCGAACCATTGGCGCTAGCCCCACGAACCATTGGTGCATGGTTAGGTTAGTTCTGTTAGGTTAGGAAACACAGTTCAAATTTCATCAAAGCAACGTTGATACACCTTCAGGAATGTTCCGCGAAGCAGATACGTAAGTACGAATGTCAAATTGACGAAACGAAAAAATTAGAGGTGTCTGAAGGATAGTAAGTTTTTACCATACTCTTATCTGCACATTTGTTTGCTGACAGCCATTTGTTTTCTGTCATCTTGAATAAGGTCTGCTGCTGCTTCTACTACATGTGACATGGAAAGAGATATTGTCAGTGGCGGTGATTATGTGGACATTTGCCCCCCACTATACTAAACCTTATCTAAGGGAAATATACAGACTTTGGCCCCCAGTTTTGACACCTTGACCCCCCACCCCGGTTTTGGAACCCAATCGCAGTCACTGGATATTGTTATACATCACTATGTTTTCTTATGTTCGGCAGTCAGATTTTGGGCTCTAAGCATTAATAAAATGCCCCTAAATGATGCTTCCAACACCTGATTACATAAACTCAAGCCTTGCATGAAAACATGCTAGTACTCAGTGTCCGAGGTGACCGTAAACCAAGAATGGGTAAACGCTGGAAAGTGTGGATGCTCGCATAAGCTACTTTTCCACTCATAATTTCTCCAGTGAAGCTTTTAATGGCGCTAATTAGTTTCTCCAATTTTCAAACTCACTTCCACAGTTGTTTGCAGTATTCTAAAATGCTTTAAACATTCGGAACTGTTACCGACTTGAATGGGAAATATTAAGATGGTCTTGTAATACATATGTACCATAAAAGCATACAATGACATATGGGGCAGCTGTCATCCAATAAGAGGAAAATGACAGCAATATTCAAGCATGAATATGTGTATCCACTTTACTGGAAGTTGCTTGAAGTATGATTAACACAATGTCACCCAAAACATTCACACCTTTGTCAGTTTTAGTTATTAACTGAAAGTCCCTTGTACAATTCAGATGAATCCAAAAAACATGTGTTATTTAAAAACCATGTATTACATTTACTAGCCTTACCTGTAACTTAACAGTTTTTACACCAGCAGAAAACTCACTATCCTCAATGGACATTATTTAATTTCAAATATTAAAATTCTTAATTACGTATTTTTTCCAGTGGCCGGCCGGTAAACGTTACTATTTTTGAAAAATTCGTCAATAGCGTAAATCAAGGAATGCACTTCTAATAGTACATAAAACAAGATCAGATAATGATTTTTCTGTTTCTACTGGCTTGTGCACCTTAATTTATAACACATTTATGAAATATCTCACAGTGCTGTTTGCTTCGTCATTTCAGAGGAAACGCAGTTTATTTGGTATATAAATATATAAACCAACGTAGGAAAAAAGGCTAAAATTACAAAAATAAAGTGTGATTTGCCTTACACCACAGCTAGGTGTTTTCCCTCCCCTTTATTCAGCGTAATAAAAGTGTAAAATCTATAATATTTACTGTTATTGTACCTTCGTCTGACATCAGCAGTAACTTCCCCGCAGAAATTTCCGGATATAGCACTCCTCTTCCACCGATCAATCAAAATTCATCATTGAGCGAGCCTCTCGCTGTTGGCCAATAGTAAGAGACGACAATGTTCTTATATGGTGACGTCAGAAGCAGAAAACAATATTATGATAACATATCTATGCCTGCATCATATTGTTGAAGTTAATTTCAGAAGGAAGTCACATATGTTACAAATATAATTCATGACGTTAATAAACATGTTTATGGACGCCTAAATGAACTAGAAAATAGAGTTCAGCATTTCATAACATTGAAGCGCAATATTCTCATACCTTTGAAATGACGTAATGCTGGCGAGGCTGGCGATCCCTAGGGGCAACCTTTGGTAAAGCATTCCGCTCTCTGTCTGCTCGGTCTGTTGCGGCTTAGTGCATGAAGTGCGAATAGTATTGTGGCGGGTAGGGAACAAGGGGCTACAGTTTAAAAATACATGATAAAGTGCAGTTAGGCCACAAATTACTTGTACATTGAACAGCGCGCGTGATTTCATTTAACAGCAGCTTTGGAAGGAAATGGCGTTTCTACGAGTGGCAGTTCGATGCAGTATTTTGCGAGAATTTAATACTGGAATTTGTAGTCTTCATAGAGAGATTTTTCTTGGCCGAGCAGTTATACCCCCTCGATCAACTATAAGCTTTGCACGAAAATCGACTCAAGCCACAGTAATTGTTGATGAACCAGTTGACTCTTCTCAACCTCGAGACCCCTTGGATCTATCTTTCGAAGATGCCGAAGCAGCTTTTAAGAGCAAAACTACATGGGAAATTTTGCGAGGCTATGTTGTGTTCTCATTGTGCTCATCGACTTTTTTGGTCGAGAATAACATGAAGGTATGTATAATTTTTGTATTTTGTTTGCATGAGCTGTGAGAATAAAATGTTATCAGATGTCTACTAAGATCCCTTGCATACCCATCACAATTGGCATTTTGATCTAATGAAATTAAGTATCATAAGAAAAATACTGATAATAATTTAGCCTACAATAGCACACAGGTTGAACAATTCAAACCATTTTTCCCATTGCATATCCTTGAAATGATATTTTATTGAGTGCCGGTACCTTACTCAGAATTGGAATTAAAGAGAAGTTTTATTTTTGAGCGAAGTTCAGCTTTTGCTGCTCTACCACTTAACTTTTTGAAGCGGTGTTCATTTTATTATGAAAGAAAGCAGTTTGTTTGCAATATTAAAACACTTAATTTGTTATTGAAGTCAGCTATATTACAGGAAAAATTGTTCACTCAACCCATTTTATGACCTCACTTTGAGTTCTCTGGTTTCCTTCTGCATCTTCTTTCTAGTTTTTTATTCTATTTCTGTTATCCTCCTTCCAGTTTCTCCTATTTCATGTCTCAGTTATTGCAAGACACTGCATACACATCTGGTAGATGTAATTCATCTGCCCCTTATTCATTCCTTTTATATCAATTACAATTTTCAATAGATTGAGAGCTGAAATGCTGCTGCAAGTTCGTATTTTCTTTATTGTACAAGGTTCTCTTTATTACTGTATGCAGTGGTCAGAAGTAGCGAGCTACTTGTAGCGGCGCTACTGTAGCTAGCTACAAAATTTGTAGCTGTAGCGACGCTACATTTTGAAAATTGTAGTTGTAGCGGTAGCGAAGCTACAAAATTCCTGTAGTTGTAGCGAAAATTTCGCTACAGCTACATTTTTCTTGGCATTTTTAGGTGAATTTTGAATGTGGCAACAGTGTCAGAAAAAATCGACAATAACCCTTAATGTTGCAGGAGGTTCATAAAGACAGTCTATTACATGGAGATACAGATTATCTATATTGTAGATTATAGATATCTGCGTAATTTATTTAATTAGTATCTGAAGAATTCTGATATCCAGATAACTAAGTGACATATATGAATATATTCCTGCTAACAGCTACGTTTTTTTAACTGCATCGCTATTTTGGGGAGAAACATGCCTAGTTTGCTGCACCACTGGAAAAAAGTGCCTCGTTTGCGTCACCCCCTGAACAAATCCTGTGGATATTCATGGTGTAAGAGACACCAAAATGTCATTAATTGCTGTGTAAGACGCAACTTGCAGTGCAAAAACGAGCAATGGACTTTCCACTGCACTGACAAGGGAATAGTGCCAGCAATAAATGGCTCAGTACGTTAACAGCATTGATCATCGTCAGTATATAAGATCTCACCAGCAAGAAATTATTGTTACAAGAATGATAGAGTTTCTGGAATTACAGTTATTTTCGAGATAGTATTTGTTTACAAATTTTAAAATTACAATACGTTTAGAACACTCAGGTTTACTCGACAGTTTCCTCAATAATTTTATCATATTGCAAAAAGTGTGTACAAGTTATTGACTTTCCTGCAGAAACGACAATTTTCTTTAGTTAATATACATAGTTTTCAAATTTATGTATTTCTCCTACTTTTGCGTCACTTTTCTGTAACTTTTGCTAATCATGACATCATCATCATCATCCTTCGCTGTTTCCTGCCTCTGGCTGGGTCGGCATAGAAGTCAAGCCTCTTCATTTTTTTCCTGATCTTTCACAACTCCTCTCTTTCCAAGGTGTTCCAATCTTGTCTCCTAACACTCTCCACTATCTGCTCTTTCCACCGACATCTAGGTCTCCCCCTTGGCCTTATTCCCACTCCTTGTGCATTGTAAGCTCTTACTGGCAGTCTTTCTGCATCCATCCTCTTCATGTGTCCGAACCATCTCATCTGTGCCTGATCTATTCTGTCCTGAAGCTTCACTACACCCACTGTCTGTCAAATCTCCTCATTTCTCATTCTATCCCTTCTAGTCTTCCTCACAAGACTCCTTAAAAAATTAATCTCCACTGCCTGCATCTTTTCTTTGTCTCTCTATGTCATTGTCCAAGTCTCTGCTCCATACGTAATTATTGGCACATAGTATGTGTTACATATTACCTTCTTGCATTTCATAGGTACATCCCTATTCCATATTAATCTTCGAACGCTTTGATATAGTCCACCACCATTCATTTGTCCTCCTTTGTTTACCTCATCTATTCTTCCACTTCTCTCAATCATGACAATGAGGATAAATGGTTTATTTAATTATTCTCTTATCTATAGTTGCTTTCTGCCACTTTCGGCTAATTGTGAGAACGAGGAAGAATGATAATGAAATATTTATTCTCAAGAAAAATATGTTGATGTGAACATAAATACTTAATTCTACCAAATTTTATTTGTGAATAATTGTAATAATTATGTAATTTGGGTAACACCCTAATTGCAATATTCATATATCAAATTTGAATTGATATGCCACTTGCATAGGTATGGTATTCTCAAAAACTGTAGTAAAAATAAGTAACTGAAGTAACATTGCTATCAAAATTATCAAATGACTGGAATCATTATAATGAATAACAGAATCTATTTACCAGTAGTAGTGGATTTTTTTTAATACCCATATCGTTGTTTTTAAGTTGTTTTTTATGCAGAAGTAGCGCAAAAAGTAGCGAAGTAGCGAGTAGCGAACAGGAGTAGCGTAGCGAGCTACTTTTTGGTAAATGTAGCTGTAGCGAAGCTACATTTTGGAAAAGTAGCTGTAGTTGTAGCGAAGCTACTTTTAAAATGTAGCGTTCTGATCACTGACTGTATGATTATGTAAATTTTATCTATGCCTATAAGCGAGTTCTGGTTCCACTTACAATAGCCATGCATAGATATTGAAAATTCATAAATACCAATTATAACAATGCAATAAATTAGTAGAAGATAGAATGAAAGAGAAAATACAACTGCACTGATAATTGCTTACACTATGAATACAATTTTATACTGTGCATAATTCAAAAAAATAATCTTTGCAGAAGTGTACAGAACTAATGTTTCATTTATTCTTAATGTTCTTTGAAGAGAAGAAAGGAATTGCTTCAAGGCATAGCGAAAACAAAGTCTCCACAATTTCTATGTGGCGAATTGTGGTCTGCTGTTGAATGGTATTTGCTGTTTTACTGTACTTGATAGTCCATAGACCAAGCACTTGGAATGGAAATTGTTAGTGTGAGGAGGTTTTCGTGTGGACCTTGATTTGGTAGGGTATGTCTTATGGTTTAATATGGAGACAATTAGATATAGGGAAGGATGCTTTATGTAAATTCTAGCTTGCAACTATTGACTAAATTGCATATGCTCTAACTTGACGTGTCCATTGGCTAAGTAGCAGTGTCGTATTCTCCTATTGATTTACTGTCGGTAAATCAACTTTTGACCCAAGTTCCAACTGTTTAATTCTGAATTATCATTTTGTTCAGGCATTTTTACACGGTTTGATTTCTAATTATGTCTGTTAACACATACTTCTGAGTCTTAGTAGCCCCGTCTAGTTCACTGCCCTTTTGACTCTTTTTGCACTGAAGAGTGTAGTTGGTTACACGGTGCAACACAGAGTCGTCTACTTTGTGGATTTAATGTCAAGTAGTGTATTTATTGTTTGCACTATGTTCCGGAGCGGTATATGTGTGGTGTATGGTCACGTGGTAAGTGCCAACTAATCAAATGACCGTCTAAAGCAGCAGACAGGCATTTGTTGAATCTTCTGAACTTGAACACCGCTTTGTCTACTTGGTTAAACGTTATTTCCTTGCACCAACCTGACACTGAAATACACCTGCCTGCACTACACAGTGTGTCAAAAAGTGCAGCGTACTAGATGGGGCTAGTGATTACTTGCTGCATTTTCTGAACAATTTTTCCCTTTCATATCCTTCTGTATGATTCTTTGCAATCAGCCATTCGTTTATGGACTGTTTACCTCCCCGATGGCGCAGTGGTAGTTCAGTGGGTATGACTTGAGATGACCGGAACCCTCTCCGATTTTCTTCATATTTTACATACTCACTAACTGAGGCCTCCTAATCACGAGTTCACCCCATTCCCCGTTCACCGGGAAAGACAAGGGCTGATGCCGGGCCGCTTGCCACCGAGTCTCTTAGCGAATGTCAGGGAATGCTCTGTACATTAATTACATTTAGGTTAGTCACTGGCCACGGTGGCTCAGTCGGTAACGCGTCTGACTACCATGCTAAAGGTCCCAGGTTCGATCCGTGGCTGGTTCAAATCCGGGAACTTTTGTAATGTTGGAAGTGGCCCCGGCGCCCACCCAGTGTCGAATAACATGGGTACGTGGGGGGTAAAGGTGGTCAGGGGCATGATGCTGATCACATCACCCCACTCACGACCGGATCAAGAAAGTGTGGGGCGTTACCCCCACATCCCCTATATGCCTTCATGGCATGGTGCTAAGCACAGGGGAGCACTTTACCTTTTTAGTCACTTCCTCACCTCAGGTTAGTCTCTGATTCACGGAACAATAAATACATAATAT
Organism: Lepisma saccharinum; assembly: GCF_977018435.1. NCBI lineage: Eukaryota > Metazoa > Arthropoda > Insecta > Zygentoma > Lepismatidae > Lepisma > Lepisma saccharinum. The sequence continues at coordinate 7,687,287 of NC_139246.1, forward strand.
TCCAGCACTACATTTCTCAACATCTTATTTAAAAATAAAGCCATAACAAGTTTGCAGTAAAAAATAAATAAATGGACAATGATAAAATATTCAGGAGTACAATATCAGCAAAAGAAAACTTCATGTCTTTGCAGAAGGTGTGAATGGTTGATGGAGATTAAGAAAAGTATCATTAAGTAACTTGGAAATACAGGGATATCTAGATTCACACACACACATATATGCTGGGTTTTATCCTCTTCACCACAAGAGCCTACATAGCCATAAATAGCCACATTCATGGCTGGTACTATGGAAATTGTCCTCAACAACACACACTTTATTTGTTTTATTCATATCACCCATTGCCATCGAAGAAAAGGAGTACACCCTTTGTTGGAACATAACTTATCTTACAATGAAAAACCAGTACTAAGTAATGTAATCAGTTATTTGTATTTATTTTCATTATCATATCTGATTTCTTGTTTTTTCCCTTTAAATTAGGTTTTATCTGACTAAACTTTCACCTCTGTGATAAAATTATTCCAAATATTTATTTTGGTTATCTTAACTGCTACAAGAAGCATGTGTTTATATTTTTTTGATAGTTCTGACACTGATAATGGCAGTGTATTTGTGTGTGTATTATTTATGCATTGTTGTATTGGATATATTGAATGGACGTTATAGAATGTTTTTCAAAGGAGAATTGACTTCAGAATCAAATACTAGGCAACTCGGAATGTCTTAAAATTCAACAAATGTTCCACTTTGTAATCGACAAATCATCTCAAACTTTCTCTAGTTCAATGTTGAACTAATCTCTGAAAATTGATGTGTAACGTAAAGTTACAATCATCCGAAAAATAATTATAATAATAAATTACTATTACTAATTATGAATAATAGTAATTCATTGTTATTATTTAGATCCTAGCACACTTTATCAGCATAATTTCACAGATTAAACAGTTTTTCTTGGGCCTCCCCGATGGTGCAGTGGTAGCGTCATTGCCTTGTAATCAAGGGGTCCCGGGTTTGAACCCAGTAGGAAGCACATAGTGGTTCGGATCGCACTTGAAACTGTAGGTCCAGTCCCGATTAGCCTTACTGTGCATAAAGTGGACTTAAAGCACCAAATCAATCAATCATAAACAGTTTTTCTTATCAGGAAGTTGGCAACGCAGGGCAGGAGCTATCAGGCTTTCGTGTGTTCCATCCAAGTTTGTGGTGAGATCCCCGATTGTGTCAATGCGTGTGAAAAACACGCTGCCAGTGTCAGAAAACTTCCTCGGCATAAGAATGGTATGTGTGGAAGCACGCTAAGGGGTGACCTGGGAAGGCACGTAAAAGAAGTCAACCTCACTTGCATGTAGTGCACCTTGGGGTACCCTTGACCATCTCAAGAAAGTGAAGTATTTTGCATGCTTTATGAACAATTTCACTTGTTTTCAGCAGGTGGGGCGTTGCCTGCCATTTCATAAATGTATCAAAATAAAGCAAATCAAACACGAGGGAACAAAGAGTTGTGAAACTAAAATGGAAGTGAAATCAGCGTTAGGAGGTTAGATTTATTGGTGTTTATAATTTTACATTGTTTGTTTAGGACTGTTAGGTTTGGTGCTGATAGCAGTTTTCAAAGTTTTTTGTTACGTTAGGATTGCATGGGTTCTTTAGCTATTTGAGTGTGCATGCCACTGGTTTTTACTATTGAAAAGTGGCAAAAGTACTCTCAGATTTTTACTTACATGGACCATACTTTAGGCTTGGATATCTCAGTTATTTGTGTTTTTGAACCAATGTTATATTTTGTAAAATATCAAAATTTGTTGATTAAAAAAAAATTCAATGTAATTCTCAAGAGGGTACAGTGGATCAACGGCATGTGGTGACTGCAAACTTTCAGACCAATAAGACTGGCACATGGACCCACAGCAGTATATTCCTCGGTGGGACACTGTGTTCTGGTGTTTTTCCCATTTTTGTCCTGAGCATCCTGCTGTTTTTCACTTATATATCTCCTTAATGTGATTGGATATTTATGCGATAGGTAGGTAGGTAGGTGCACCTAAGATTCCAATACATCTGTAATTTTCTATTTTCCTCCTGATTTTAAGATGAGGCACATCTGGGTTAGCCTCAATATGATATGGAAATATTGATTTTTGATCTTTGAATTAAAACTGTGTGCAAGCTTTCAAAACCTAAGTTAATTTATCAGTGGCGAATGTGAACTTGTGCAGTATAGTTGCATGCATCCAGGATAAAATGTGGTTTACAAGAGGTCAAAACATTAAAACGAGTTATCAGACATACCAACAAAAATCTAAAGAAAACTTATTAGTTTCAATGACCTTTATTTGCTGTGAAACCAACTGTACAAGTCTATATGGACTGCAAAGTTTCAATTCGTCTCAGACACCATCTCCAGTTATAGCCAGGCTAATACCCAGAAGAAACGTGGCAACAGAACTTCTGTTGAAATCAAATACAGCGAAACGCATGTAATTTCTGTGCCAGATGTGTCCAGGTTTCTAGGGTGGAAAATTTCCATTCCCTGCATCTCCAAATGCACTCTTGTGTAATTCTGCTTCTCTTAGTTTAGCTCCGGCAAGCGTCATACTCGGCCTCGCTGAAGTTGAGCATGGAAAATGTTCTGCGGGGCAGCGAGGTTCGACATGTGGCGACGTGGTACATGGTTGGACTAGCCTCGGAGAAGCACATGGAATTTTCCACTCGGAAGTTTGGGGTGCCATGTTTCCAGCATCTCCATGGGCGTTAAGCTTTAATTAGATCACGATCTTGCTGATATATTGAAAGTGCTTTCTGAGGAATTTTGAAAGAATATGTGAACTTAATTTCATGTAATGAGTATTCAGCACCGACTATTTAGATACCCGTAACCTTACTCAATAGGCTTCAATATTTTTCCAAAAGTCAAGCTTATGTGATGAAACATTACTACTCCAGTATTGATAATATTCATGAAGGAAAATATCCATAGATTGAAGTCTAGAATATACTTATTTATTGAAAAATTCACTTTTTCTAAAGAAGAATAATTTATTTATTGAATTTGTTAAAGTAAGCAGAAGATTTTTTCTTCAGGTGGGTGGTTGTCCACTTGCACCTACCACTGGTGATGTTTCTGACATGTGTTGAATCTTCCTCTTGTAAAGCTTGAATTAAAACCTATGAAGTAAGTATTTTACCCATTACAAAATGAAATAGTAAATATACTGGAGTACTAATAATAATTTTTCATTTTAATCGGACATCATTATTCAAGAGTTTATGTAAATGTATATTTCTTGCAGTTTTATAAATAGCCAAATCAGGTTAAGTAATATTTTATCACATTCTTTATTCAGCATTTCATGCTGCAAAACAACATACTACCATACTTCAGAAATTTCGCACCCAGTCCTTCAATTGGCTCTATACCCTTAAAGCTGTGCCTCCATGTGTTTATACCATATTTTTATTAAATAAGGGTTTGTTGATAAATAAGTGGATTGGTGCTGTGGTTTTGGTGCATGTAGAAATAAGGAATAACTGATCGTGTTTATTGAATACACTTGTCTATTGTCAGGGTTGCTACGCATCTGGAAAACGGGGAATTTTACAGGCTGTCTGGAATTTACATGCATTTTGGAGTCTGCAAGAGAAAAAGTTGCAAAATGAACAAGCAGTTAGTTCACTTCCACTTTTGGATTCGGTTCTTGTGATTCCACTCCCAAGAAAAGATTCAGTTTAGAAACTTGTTTCTTTCGTCCTTAGGATTCTCAGTCTTGTGCAAAATTATGGTTCCTTCGAATTTCTGTAATAAACTTTCAGTCCAGATGTTTGATTGATAACTAAAGTATGTTGACAATATGATCATAATTATTGGAAAGGTTGGTGAAGATGAGGTTATAGTCTATTATTTTATAGATTTTAGTCTTGTTGCATTTTCTATAGAATTCCTATACGCAAAAAAAAATTGTCCAGGTGCTGTGTACTTATAAATGTAAGCAAAAGCAGCACTTTCTAAGACACTATAAATCTGCCAGAAAATGAAAAATTGTGTATGGTTTATGAACTTTTTCTGTTTTTATATTGTGAAGATTGTTATGGTAAAATAATGTACCTCTGTAACCTTAGCCTGTACTCTAGATGCAATTACGTGATTTTAGCACCCAATACAATTGATACCAATTGTAATTTTATATTTTACTCTTCGAATTTTCTCAAGTTCTTGTGTGTGTAGAATGAAATTTGCGAAAAAATAGTTGTGAAAGTGAATTCATAATTAACAGATTATACAGGGTGTCATTTTAATGGCGCCCACGGACCACAGAAACGTGTAGAGGACATCAAAACAAACAACTTTTCTCAGTAACATTTTTCTCGTTGGTGCATCGTTTCGGCGCTACAGTCGTTCAAAAAAGACCGTTTTGCCGCCTGGATGCTGGCAACCCAACACAACATTTGATCGTATCTGTGACGTAATTTCCTGCGGCGAAACGGCGCACGGGAGGGTTGCAAGGAACACACAAATTTTGTGAAAAATGACATAATACCAATCACATTATTAGCTGTAAAACGAAGCGAGAAACGCGTCCAGTAGGCCGAACATCATAGCCTACCAGCCAGAAGATCAGCAGTCATATCCGGGGAAGGGGAAGTGAACCAACGATATGAGAAATGGTAAAAAAACGTATTCAAAATGAAGTGTCAATATTGGATTTTGTCTCAGCCTACATGTCAAATATCAACAACAATAAATTGTATTGGGCTTACAGCTTCCATGTGGCTGTTTACGCCCAGTTACGTGTCAATTATATTTGCAAATCTCGTTGCAAGGTTGATATCTACTGGTTTGTGTCCAGATGCCTTGTTGTATTTTTGTGCCGATAACGAAAAAATCCGAGGTTCACGTTGTTACATTAAGGCTAAAACACACGTACAACCACAGTAACGATCTAATGATGAATCAGTAGCGAATATACTGGCTTGTTCACAGTTGCAAACTATTACATGTGTATCCGGTGCGTAGATAAACACTGTAACGGGTTTGACCATTCGTCCTGGAGACCGAAGTCCCCAGTTCGAGGTGCCAAACTACTCTACCGCTAGTCCGTAGGTTCAGGGTTCCGCGGCCGCCCGATTGGACGGTCGTCGGTCCTTGGTTCGCGTCTCCGGTTAAGGAAACACGATTCCTACCACCAGCTAACGGTTTAATTCCAGGTTCATGTCACCGGGTCGGTTATTTACACCTCCGGCGGTAAGCCACGTCGTGCATAAATTGGTGCTGTTATTCATTTATACAAATAATAATAATAATAATTGTAATAATAGAAAACTATAACCCTTCTGGTCAATGGAGACAAGCTATGCAGCTTCAAACTCAGGACTAAAACCAAAAATATCGACCATACGAGGATATACATCTATACATACATATAAATGAATCAAGAACACCTGTAGGATAACGAATATATACGTGTATTCGGCAAATATAAACACAACAATGATAATGTAACCATTACATATCCCCTCACTCTCATTCTATCATGCACTCACACACACACGCTGCAGGGGTGAACACAATATACCATTACATGATAAAATATCTAACCGCCTCTTTGGTTTATTTTCCGTGTACCTTCGAATTTGAGATTTCTATTAGCCCCTTAGGCTTGCTTTCAATGTAAATAAGCGCGGCCAGCACTCTGTCACATACGAGACGCGATTAGCTATGCGTCATAGTTTCCAAAAGTAAATAATAATTGACATTACACTTGTTGAGGCACTACTATGCAAAAGAATAAGCATACACTAAATGAATGACAAGAGGAAATTAACTTGATTACAAGTACACGAGTGCTGATAATACAAACGACTGTAATATAAACTAGGATATATTCAAAATGATTAACTCAGCTATACTATTGAGTACCTAGTTTTTCTGATACCTATATCTATCAAAGAGCACGGTCGAAAAGATAAAAACACAAACATATAATTACTCATATAAATACTCGGCGCGAGAATAGGAAAACAATAACAAATAGTAGGTCTTTTACGTTTATAGAATTTCGAAGGGTGAGCGAAATAGGTTCTTAATTTTTTAAGATTTATAGTACTTTTGATTTAATTAGCCAAAATAATTAGTAATTGCAGGCAACATTGTTCGATTTCATCTCGCTTTGTGTTATGACGAACCAGTAGCGACGTAGGTGGACGAATGTTCACTCTCACACATAAAGAAATAACTGGAGGATACTATACCAACTCAATGGCGGCGTGGTCCTCGCTGATGTCAACTGTCCTCGTTGCGGCTTCCCGACGATACTCGTGGCTATGACAGTCTGTCCTCCTGGCGGGCAAAAACTGTCTCTTCGACTTAGACGTAACATTCATTTTTCTTCCTATTTTCCATCGCGGCGACGAAGATGGGCGGAAAAAGCACCTCGCTTCCATCTGTCTGCTCGGGGCGTTGCATCCGATCATGGCTTCAATGGCCGTTCGGGGATACGCAGGGCGTCGGGTCGTCTAAGGGCGGACGTCGTTTCATCTCTCTCTTTTCTCTATCTCTTCTTCTTTTCTCGGCGTAACATCCGTCTCACCGTTGTGGTACTTTCGTCTCTCATCTGGGTTGGCAATGCGAGTTGTCGCTGCGGCGTGGCTTTCATCTCAGACGCCGTTATGCAAGCGTCGTGGTGCGGTTCTCTTGACTTAAGGCGTCGTATACTTAAGCAGGCGTCGTGGCTTCTTCTCTTGGCTTCATGGCAGCAGTAATCGGAAACCCGAAGGTCCCGTCCCTCTCGTAGTTTTCAACCGCCCATGGTTATTCAATGTCCCTCCTTACAAAAAGGGGAAAAAACACACATGGAGCACGTGAAACACGTAATTAACACGGCCTCAATTCCTGGCACTGTCACTGTGATCACACACTCACGACAATTAACACGACGCGGTCGAAAGGTTAAAACAAAGCAAAGTTCCGTAACTCGCGCAAAGTGACGCGGAGATGGTGTTCGGTCTGAATATGGCGCTAAACTGTGTCGGTCCTCTGGAGTCCAGGGGTATTTAAGGAAAACTCGAAACTTCAAAAATCAACCGCCTCGCAGTTCGTTAGCTTAGAAAAAATGCTGGACGGTGGTCTTTCTTCCAGGCTCGTTGTCCACTTGGGAGGTTTGGGGGTGCAGAAAAAAAACAGAGCAGTCCTCACACGTGTTGCGACAGAACTCCCCTTCGGTCGGCAACTCGGGCGTTCTTTCTATTGCTGGACGAGTAAAAGTCACCCTTAGTGTCAAAAATTCCACAAGTCGCTATTGTTTTCCTACCCTCGCCGTCTAGAACCGAAAATCCAAGAAAAGCCAAAAAGCACAACTGGCTACAGAAAGTTGTTAAGAGTATTTACGAAATTCTAAAATACACTCACATAAACTACAAAAAAGACTGGTGACAAAAGTAATTGTCACAACACAGTCGTCGGAGAGCTTGTATTACTACTACTATTTTTGCCACTTGCCTCATTATGCCCTGAACATACATTATATTATGTGTTGCTTACCTTTGGAATTTTTAGTTCTTTCATTTATATTTTGTCATCTGTTCAGTATGTCACATCACAGACAACTAGTATCAGAAGGACGAAGTGGATAGACTAAATTGTAGATGCCAACTTGGTAACTAGATTTGCAAATATTTGACATGTAAGTCGAGACAAAATTCGATATGACTATTTCCACTTGAATTAGATTTTCTTTCTACCATTTTTCGTAACGTTTGTTTACTTCCTCTTAGATTACAGAACGTGTTTTCTCGTTTTGTTTTACGGTACATAATGTGGCTGATTGTAGCTATGTCATTTTTCACAGAATATGTGTGTTCCTGGCAACCCTGGAACGCATCGCTTCACGACGGGATATGACGTCACGAATGCAATCAAATGATGTGTGTGGTTGCCAGCATTCAGGCGGCAAAACTGGCTTTTTTGAACGACTGTAGCGCCGAAACGACGCACCAACGAGAAAAATGTTACTGAGAAAAGTTGTTTGTTTTGATGTCCTCTATACGTTTCCGTGGTCCGTGGGCGCCATTAAAATGACACCCTGTATATTTAATTGAAAAACACAAGGTTCAAAAGCAAACATCATGATGATAAACATATCTGGAAATATTTCATTTTTGTGCTGGAGATCATGCAAATGTCAGGGAAATTCATAATCAAAAAATCGTAGCAACCCTGATTGTGAACGTTACATGAACATTGTTAGTCTTCTGTTTTATTCGAATGTAGACATTCGACCCTCAAACGTGAATGAGTGCAGGGATTGATTCCTCCAGATATGCGCAATGGTGTGTGATTCAGTTCCTGTGTGCTGAAGGTGTGCAGCCAGCAGAGATTGTTCAATGGTTAAATGTGGTGTCTATGGGGATGAAGCTGGCCAGTTGAAAGCAAAGCTTTCTGGCAAACACTGCAATTGACAGAAATGTTTTATTGAAAAATTAGGATCACTGCTCTTCAATTGTAAAAGAAAAACAACACACAGCCAAATTAGAATTAGAATTTCTTTATTCATGGGCGAAGTTCAGCCTGTGGCTGCTCTACCACTTAACCCATGGAAGAAGTGGAACTGGAAATTCTTGCAGATGGTAACTGAGCATGTGACTACATGGCTTCCTGGACATGCCCCACTGATCCATCTGTCATGCAATAGACATCTTGTACCTTTTATTAGAATTTATTTTAACCTGTAATTTTTGAACCAGCATATGAGTCGTCCTGGGTAGTTTTCATGGCATAATGCTGGAGAAATTTGGCTGTTAAACCTATTTTGTTTTATACAAATTTTAGTGATCTTAACTAGAGAGAAACTAGATAATGAATCTTATATTTTCTTTTTACCTGTTCATGCAATAGTAAGGTAAAGGTAAAGTGCTCCCTCGTGCTTAGCACCATGCCATGAAGGCATATAGGGGGTTGGGGAGGTAACGCCCCACACTTTCTTGATCCGGCCCTGAGTGGGGATGATGTGATCAGCATCACGCTCCTGACCGCCTTTACCCCCCAGGGTTTTCCCCAGATACCCATGTCATTCGACGCTGGGTGGGCGCCGGGGCCGCTCCCAACGTTAGAAAAGTTCCCGGATCGAACCCAGGACCTTTAGCATGGTAGTCAGACGCCTTACCGACTGAGTAGCAATATTATTAATTGACATATTTTAAAATTATTTAATGCAAGACTTGGTTCGGATCCCCTCCAGATACTTGCATGCATTCAGTATTAGAAGTACAATTTGTGATGTTTCCTCATAAATTTAATTATTTTTATAGGTTGCAATACAAATGTCCAGATTTTGTTGTGCAATATGAAACTTTAACCCTGGAGAATATAATGAATATCCTTATATGATTTTTGCCATTATTAGAAACCAAGAAAACGTTTGCCCTGTATAAGTTTTTTTTTCATTTTTCTGACGACTCAGCCTATTGCGTAACCACATACATAAAAAAATCCCCACATTCCCCCTTTTGTGGTTTCTCCCTTAGCTGCTTTCCTGCCGACCATTAGGCAACTCAACATGAGATAAAAAAAAATGGAAGAAATTTCCATTTTGGTTCATTGTCATACTTAATGGACTGCTTGGAATTTGTTCTGGCCAAAACAGAAATTACGGTGTGGCGCCAATTGCCTCAAGCGAAAGTAACGTGAGTCAACAGAATACTACGCACATTTATTGGCACAGATTCCGGGGTTTCAACCAGGTGTTTGTGGTTATTTTTAGCGGACTTTCTGTGGTCTGCTGAACTTTTGTCAAGCCTAGCACGCATTATGTCTCGCGTCGCGGCACATCGCTCTAAGATCAAGTGGACATATTTTCTCTCCTGTGGAAATTGCAAATAAAGCATTTGCAAACTGTATCTGGCTCATCCGCTCCCCCTTCCGTGAAACGTATATTCGTGTAAGATGAAGCTATTATATTATTAATTTGCATTGCATTGCTTCACAGCCAAATGCTTAGTACCTCTTGTCGGATTCTTGTTTTAAAAAGCTATTTGAATAATTCGTGCAGCTGGAAGTTTGCGTGAAAATCGCATCGGACACGGTCTATTAATAGTTGGATGGATTCCAAGGAGATTGTAGCAATTTGAAAGTTTGGAGGGTTCATGACTAATGTGCCTACATCTATTATCTTCTTTCGTTTGAAACTACACGAAATGTTACTTTTATGCTAAATCCAATTTATGCACAGAACGCGTCTGACTACCATGCTAAAGGTCCCGGGTTCGATCCCCGGCAGGTTCAAATCCGGGAACTTTTCTAACGTTGGAAGCGGTCCCGGCGCCCACCCAGCGTCGAATAACATGGGTACCTGGGGGGTAAAGGCGGTCAGGGGCGTGATGCTGATCACATCACCCCCACACCCCCTATACGCCTTCATGGCGTGGTGCTATGCACAGGGGAGCACTTTACTTTACTTTACTTTTTTAATACAAGAGATTTGCTTCACATTCTATTCGCGATTAAAATTAACCGATATGACATCTGGGGGGATTTTCAGGAACTACTCTATGTAGGATACGTTGCAATGAAGTAGTTTATAGCATGGTGAAAATGCGAAGAAGTAACGTCTGCTGTTCAGGTTTCTTTTGCTCTAAATCTATAGTTTTTATGGGTTTCCACCCTGTGGAATCAACAAAATGAAATCTGTAAATAAATCAGGGAAAACATAATTGATTGACAGAGGATTGGCGTGGGGGATAACACTGTGATTCGGCAAGGAAATTACGACGATTGCACGAGCCTGCTCACTCTATTTTTCGAGAGATAAATATATATTACCATGAAAGTAAAGTTTTAAATTGTACTTTATAAATATAAACTTTTTTCGAAAAGTCATGAAGCGTCTTACCCAATGCATCCATATATTATGTATGGGTGAAATTTGGAACAGGTGCAAGTCGATTGAGAGAGAAGATGAAAATAGTTTGAGAATGAATTAATGTCAAATGTAACCAGAAAAATAAAATGGACATACTAATGTTGCTGTTTCATTCAGTACTATGTCATTTTTCAGTTGAATATTATTATTAAACCAGCCTTCCTTTTTCGAGAGAGAACTGCTACGATGTGTTCGCAATTTTCTCCTGCCCCAGCTTTTCAAGTACAAGTCAATTTCAATGCTTTATTTTCAAATAATTTCCGGAAATCCCAGTTACAATCTGAGGTACAGATGATACAGCACTGCTTTGAAGTACCAGTGCGTATACATTAGTTTCGTCTGAGTTTTCAGTGTTATTTTTGCCTCTCTTAATTAAATGCTTCATTCTCAGCACAGCTTCACATTCGTCACAGTTCCTGGAGTTCACATCGCATTCGCAGTATTAAAAAATATCGCGTAATTTAAACGTTTCTACCATACCAGCCATGACAACACGCTCCCATTTCGTACTACTGCTGAATGTAAACGAAGATTTCTCCTACTTAGAGCGGCCATCTTGGAAGCGACACTAGCGCTCAGGTGGTAATTTTAATCGCAAATAGGAATTTTATTTAGTCGACCTCATGATTCAGACGAGCAACAAAGCTTTTATTTATATATATATATATATATATATATATATATATATATATATATATATATATATATATATATATATATACTGGGTGAGTCTGTTAAGAGGCCCCGTGGAAAATGTGCTCCTTGTATGTAGGCAACCCTGGTACATCGAAGAGAAGAGTGCGGTAGAGAACATTCCAGGATATCGGTTCCAAGCAGTTTATACAACTTGACATTAAACGTAAATTAATGAATCATCTGTTCTGTAAATAGAGTACAGTGTGACAACAACCTACCTAGAGGAGGTGCTGGAAATGTCCTCCGTTGACCTCGATACACGTGCGCAGACGATATCACATGTTCTGAAAAGCACGGGCGAGGAGATCCTGCTGGATGGCCTGGAGAGCTGTGATAATGTTGTTCTGGAGTTCGATTGTGTGAGGGTTGCTGCTATACACCTGTCACTTTAGAGCTCCCCACAAGAAGAAATCACAGGGTGATAAATCTGGATAACGGGGTGGCCAAGGTTGGTTCGTGCCACGGCTGATGACGCGATCAGGCGGAAACACTGACTAAATGCGCGTGATCGTTGATCATGCTGAAAGTAAGCGTTCCTTCGCTCATCCTCAGTTAGTTGTTAAACAAACACGTTGAATATGTTACTGATGTAACGAGCCGAGTTCACAGTCTCATGGAAGGATACGGCGATGATGCGGCGTGACGCACAGTACACCAGACACAGAGTTTCTGGTCGTGCAGTGGAACCTCCATGAACACGTGTGAATTGTCACCTGACTAGTGTCGCGTGTTCTGGAAGTTTATGTAGCCTGACAGATGGAACCATGCTTCATCGGAAATGAACAAGTAACCATCCTGCAGCACCTCCGGACCAATATTGGACAGAAACCACTCACAAAACTGCACGCGAGCTGCCTTGTCCACATCCCGAACCTGATGCATCACGGTAACTTTGAATGTGTGCAAGTTCAAGTCCTGCTTCAGGATCCGCATAGCGGTTGACTGGGACACCTGCAACTGTTGTGCCAAACGCCGAGATGATTTTCGTGGACTGCATATGATTATCCGCGCTGCGTCGCCCACATTTGCCTCAGTGCGGACAGTCTTAGGACCCACTTTTGGCCTATTCAGCACGGATCCGGTTTCCCGCAATTTTGCAATCAGTTCTTGCATTATTGATTTGGTTGGGACCTTCGCTGGAACTCCATTCACCGCGAACTCCGTCGTAAACAAATCTGCACACTATTACACTATTTCCAAGAACCGAGGCGTGCATACGTCTCGACAACAAAAATGCGCTGCTGCACCGTTAACACCATGGTGACCCACCAAACCACAATCACAACTTTCCTCGCCGCTCAACTGACCTGCACGCTGCCTGCCTCAAGGTCACTACTGAACACTTTCTTTTAAACCCCCCTCAATGTCAAATTGTCTAAACTGCTTGGCACGGATATCCTGGAATGTTCTCTACTCCGCTCTTCTCTTCGGTGTACCAGGGTTGCCTACATGAAAGGAGCACATTTTCCACGGGGTCTCTTTTAACAGACTCACACACACGTCGTTGAACGTTTGCAACGAACTCTTCCCACTTCACTACAGTGCCTTCCTTCATTTGGGTATTGTACCACTCGAAAGCGTGCCTGTGAAGCGGCAATCACTGGCGAAACCGGACTTGTCCAACCTCTCAACCACGCTCTCAACTCAAGCACATAATATATTTTAATTAAAATATTTCACAATTACAAGTAATGTATTTATTCCCGATTCAGGACTTCCCAACTCTGGAAATATTAAATTTCCAATGAAAACAGTGCCATCTCAGGATCTGGTCTTTAGCGGTTTGGCGTTTGAAATAATGGTTCACATTTCGCATGCGTGTAACTGCTAACCTAACCTACCCTAATTACAAGCAAAATATATGCAATGTAAAGCAGAAACTCCCCTTAAAGCACAGTACTTTTTCTGCAAATTAATATATATGTACGCAGTATTTCAGGGTGAGGTTTAGTAATGAATAAAAACTCGCAAAAAAAAAAACGTCCTTACCTCTTCCCTTCCCTCCTGAGGACCCGTTTCTGAGTTGGGAACTTTGAGCACAGTTCCTGAGCTGGGACTAATCACGCATTTTGTCAAAGGGAATGTTGTAAATGTTTCCCTTTTGCTGCAGTACATATTTCACATCTATTGAGAAAGTTAACTTAATCGCCTCCTCACACTTCTGCACGAATTTGATTTCGCATAAAAATTGCACGTAGATTCTTTGTTCTACTGCGTAGGTATGTTGCGACATTACGTGCATAATGACACTAATAACACTTATCAACACTAATCTGTTTAATACTATCATCTGAACAAACTACACAGAGACGAATGAGTCATTCAATGCGAAATCAACACAGCCCCCAACCTGACCATCTCCGATTTTCATGAAATTTGGGGAGTTGAAACTATGCATGGAACTTAGTAACTATGAAAATTTTTAGTTTCGTTTGTCTTGTAATTGTTAAATTATTGAAGGTCAAAGTTTGCATAAATTGCTCTTTTTGAGCCCGCTTAGCTATACTAAATGTGCTGTAACTCCGCCCCTACTTCGCCTAGAAAGATCAAATAAAGCTTATTGTACAGGGAATTGAACAAGCTTTCCACTGATATATAACAAGCCTACCTTTGGATAAAAATATAATTTTGTCACGTGACCTTGACCTTTCACCTTGAATATCTCAAAACATGTCATCACCAAATATCATGAAAAAAATATATTTAGGTTGTCATGCCATACTCTAAAACATATCAAAATATGATTCTGGGACTGCAATGGGATCAGAAGATACAAAATAATATGTATAACTATGTGACTGATAAAGCCTCATTACATGAACTATGAAGAGTTAAATTTCCCTTAACACCCCTTTACAAAATGTAAAGGAGTTATCCTGGGTATAAGTGGTCATGAAAGAAATAGGTTAGGCACAGGGAGATCCCTAGCCGTGTGTGTCAATCGCAGGTCCGGCATATTCTTGACCGCCGTATTGAATTCAACGAAAAATTTCAAAGGAAAGGGGGTGATGTGATATATCAAATCAGGCTAGAATTTCACGAGAAATGAAGTGACGAAGATTTTTCCAACATATATTTAACCAGCAAAAAGTTATTACTGCATGGTTGTAACCATTTTCTCTTTTACGAGGTGTTAAAAACAAAGCATTAAAATGCTCCTAACGTGTTAGGAACTCCTCGAGATCACGCTGACATCTCGGGAGAGAAAGAAGTATTCACACGATGCATATGATTTTAATCAGCGACATTCACTAAATATAGTTTAATAGTGAAGAATATTGGGAAAAGTATCTCAAACAAAAACTTCCTTTGGAATGAAAAATCTTCAGTGACGAGGCAAATTTTTATGTTCACGGTGCAGTTAATAAAAATAGTATGCAATACCTGGGATTTGATATTCTACAGTAGACAGATTCCAGCCGAATGGTTGTTGCTGGTAAGCTAATGATGTGATATAGTGTATGGAGAACGGGAATGGTTGGTCCATATTCAGCAACGAAACCTTAAATGGTGAGGGTTTCTTGGATTTGTTAAGTAAAACAGGTTTTTCATCCTTGCTTACGGGATATGGCACTTTTCCAGAGTTTTGAAACAGGACAGTGTGTGACCACACTATGTGGACATTGTGGCAATTTTTTCATGGTAAATTTCTAGGTAGATTGATGGGTAGACAGGGATCTATCAAAAGGCTTGCACATTCCCCAGATCTAACATCTTAGGAGAACATTTACCTTCAGAAACATTTCAAGAGAATGGTGCATGCACTAAAAGTCCGTGATATTGACCATCTGAGAGAAGGCATAGTTGCTGCTTGCGATGATGTTGCACCTGCTACATTGCCAAATGTTCTATGTGAGTGTGAGAGACGTCAACGAGTGTGCTCACAGGAACATTAACAACATTATAATGTGCATATATCGTAAGTCAAAGATATGCGTATAACTTTTTGCTGGCTAAAGATAAGGTGGAAAAACCTTCATTACTTTATTTCTCGTGAAATTCTAGCCTGATTTGATGTTTCACATCACCCCCTTTCCTTTGAAATTTTTCGTTGAATTCAATATGGCGGTCAAGAATATGCCGGACCTGCGATTGACACACACGGCTAGGAATCTCCCTGTGCCTAACCTATTTCTTTCATGACCACTTATACCCAGGATAACTCCTTTACATTTTGTAAGGGGGTGTTAAGGGAAATTTGACTCGTCATAGTTCATGTAATGAGGCTTTATCAGTCACATAGTTATACATATTATTTTGTATCTTCTGATCCCATTGAAGTCCCGGAATCATATTTTGATATGTTTTAGAGTATGGCATGAGGGACAAAATATATTTTTTCATGAATTTTGGTGATTACATGTTTTGAGATATTCAAGGCCAAGCTCACGTGACAAAATTATAATTTTATCCAAAGGTAAGCTTGTTCAATTTCCTGTACAATAAGCTTTATTTGAGCTTCCTAGGAGAAATAGGGAGGGAGTTACAGCACATTTAGTACAGCTAAGCGGGTTCAAAAAGAGCAATTTATGCGAACTTTGACCTTCAATAATTTAACAATTACAAGACAAACGAAACTAAAAATTTTCATAGTTACTAAGTTCCATGCATAGTTTCAACTCCCCAAATTTCATGAAAATCGGAGATGGTCAGGTTGGAAATTGCACATATCTGTGTTGATTTGGCATGGAATGACTCGAATATAAATCTTTATTCACGGCATATCTACCCCCATGAAAGCAAATACTGACGGACAGGTGCCACGTTCCGACGACTTGGATCTATTCTCGATAACATGCTGTTTGTCAGTGTTAGGCGTATTGCAGTGTGACCTTGACAAAACTTGAGCACTGAAAGCTACCAAGTGTGCTTGAGTTGAGGACACGTACTTCCGGTCTCGCTGGCAGGCGACGTGATACCAGTCGCCACACGGGCACACGCTCGAGCGGCACAATGCGGTACTGTATTTTAAGGGTCAAGCTACAACTTCCTGGACACAGTGGCAGTTTATTCTTTTAACTTCATGACCTTCTGTAGTATTTTTTGAAAGGGAGAGGCAAACAAAGCATTTTCTTCACCAGAACGGTTCTACCTCCTCAAAATCATCGCTTCAGTTTCGAGTTATTACGGTCCTACGACGACTCTGTACAATTATTACTTGTAATTACGTCCCTTATGAATAAATATTAACTTAATTGACTGCGACTGAAATGAAATATGTTTTAAAATATTAATTCTCTGCTTACATTCATTTTTCTTTCTCAGTCTTGAACCACCCTTCCGAACGCCTCTTGTTCTCTTGGTGTGGTTTCACATGTTGAGAGGGGGTGATTCAATCACCACTGAAGAAAAGCACTGTTTCCTACTTAGCAATGAGAAAAAAAAATATTTTGACAGAATTGCACTCATTTTGAATCTAGTTTGAAAAAAGCAGAATAGGATCAGTTATTTTTATTCTGAACTACAGTTTGTATTTTTATCGATTGTCCCTCTGTCACTCAAAATCATACATGCGTAGCAGTAGAAATGGATGACATGTTGAAACAGCCAAGAAGCATCCACGTTTTGCTCAAAATTCGAACACGGAACCCTCGACTCCATATTATTGCAAGACCAACATTTAGTAATCCTGCTTGGAGGATGGTCAAGTCCTTAACCGTTGTCTCTGAAGTTTTCATACATTGCTAGGTGGTGGTTAATGGCCAAAGTCTACTTCAGTGGTACAGACAGCCATCGGCGTAACTCGACAGAGGCAAGGCGCTCTTCCTCTCCAAAATTTCATTTTTTTTTTTTTCAATTGACAGGTGAATGATAATTTTGTTAATCTCCCGGAACCTGAGGAACGAAGTAATAATTTTTTTGTGTGATTTCACGAATGTAAGTTATTTACCAAAACAGTCAAAAAAACTATTTCCTCGGTTTGTCGTCATTTAGTACTCGTGCTGAAAACTGGTGTGTAACGATGCAAACTTGGCGAGTTTACAGTTATTTTCATGTATCATTCATATCTGTATGTGCAATACTTTGAAAAATACAGTGTTTTGAAATGGAATGGATCATTTATCGTAACCCTGTGCATTGTAATCGCAAAAGCTAACCGGAGTGTTACGTGAAATGCTTCCGTCTAAAGCACTATTTGCTATAAGGTTTTTGGAAGCATTTACATACCATTTATGCTAGCTAAAATGCTGAAGGAAATGCTTCCGCCTAAAACGGGTCTTATTATACAGTTCAGGGACTTTACTACCCTACAGACATATAAGTTGAGCGTGCCGCCAGTACGGACGTCCTCGGACCTGTCTGAAACCACGAAACTTCTACCTCACTGTTGATATTCTGGTGCTCCATGTGGCGACGCTTTTTTGTTCTGGCAGAAAATCGTTGTCTGAAAATTATAGGTTGTTTCCATCACGCACATAGGTATCTTACGTAGGTTCGCCTGCAGCGTGCTTAATAATACTCCTTGTCTCGGGCTAAGGTTAGGCGGAACCGCCATTAAGAAGCAGCAAAAAAATAGGCTTCGCAGTAATGGTTTTTACCTGGAATAACCGAATGCTCTGTTTATCTATTCTCAGCTCTATTGTTTTCGAAGAGCTTGCGGCATAAGCAAGTGAATTACACCATGTTTATGAACTATTTAATGCACTACCTTTAATGTTATGTTTGTTCAGTGTTGTGTAATGATCTCCTCTTTCTATTAGATGAGTATATCTTCCGTGTGGTCAAGGCTGGCATCTTGAAAGCACTGACCAATTCCACACAAGTCCAGTGTGAGCTAAGTCATTCGATGTATCTATGAACCGCGCTGGAATTCTTGGTAACAACATTGCTATGCTGTCACTTGTTTCCATTTCGAATCCGTCAGCACTCCTAAACTTTGAATTACATTAAATAGTTTTTAATAATATATTATAGCTACGAGAAAGATATATATATATATATATATATATATATATATATATATATATATATATATATATATATCCTCAATCGATTTGTCATTGGTAGTCGAAAGTTGATAATCTCCGTCATAGCGACCTCCCTCTAACCAGTTAAAGTAAAAATATATTTTGTGTGCAGCCGCTAAGATAATTTTAATAAAACATCAGTGTTGTCGATTTGTCTATACAAAGCTGTAAATGGTACTAACATATAATTTTGCTTTAAGAATTCAGATTCATATGCTAATTATATGAATTATTCTTATTAACATTTCGTTAATTTGTTCAGTATTGTGAATGTATACTGAAGCATATCGCGGTTACGTAGTGAATGCAGATCCAAGTTGTTTAATTTGTGTTGAAAGTAACGAAATGAGTGGTTCTTTCAGAAAAATAATGTTCATACAACCTCAAGTTTATGAACATTACTGTCCTGTTGCTTTAAATAACACTGTCGTTTTAAAGTAAAGATGATTCCTTAAACTGAAAATCCAGTCTTGATTAACTTAGTAAGAAGTGAGCTGAAACGGTAAACTTTCTTGTGAAGGGTAAAAAAATCAAGTTTACGTTGAATATTAATAAAGATGTAATCTTGGATTGAAACGGTTATGCGTAAATATTGTATATTTGTAATAAAATATGCTCATTTCTGGTTTTCATTCCCCCCTTAACTTGAATTTCAAGCGTTTCTCGGAAACCACAAATGTCATCTTATTACATTAACACGAAATTGCACAATAGCTGGTTCCTTATTTGTTCTGAACATATACACAAACTACACAACACACTCATTGTTCCATGCAAAAGTCTGATATCATCTCGTCATCTTTCGTGCTCCCCATGCTGCATGTTATGTTTAAATATTTGTCAAACATTTAAAAATAAGAAAAAATGGTTATTTGAGGCGTGTTTTTCGTACTTTTTTGCGAAACTGGAATGTTGAATCTAGCCTTACCTTACTATTCTAATTAAGAGCAAATATAATTCTTTATGGTCTAATGCCGAGAAATGAATTCGTGCATTATAAATTGAAGTAAATGAATCTGCAAAATGGGGTGAATTGAACGTCAATGTAGCTGAATAGTTTACTTTGCAATTCGCTTCTTGACTTGTTATTTCTTGTTGTTTACGAATAGCTTTGTTGGAAGAGTGCCACCATGGCAAATGTAGAGCCACTACTTTCGTTCATTTCCTGGGGTGGCGTGTTTGGGTTTAGGAGTCAATGACCTGAGTTTTAGTGTAACGTTTTCCTTTTGCTATAGGGAAACGTAAAAACATGGATCATGAAAAAAATATATAGGAATTAAGGGGCACGGCCTTCTCGAATGTGCTGATTTTAATTCCGTCAGACACAGTTTTGACCTTCCCAACGATTTGTCATCTATGTCCCTGCCTGGCTACGGGCCTGGGAATACTACGCATTGACGGTCTGTCCTGGAGGTATGGCGAGAATCACCAGATCTTTCACATTAGGTATATAGGTATAGCAGGCAGTATAATGTGTAATGTAATAGGAGAATGAGGGGTAAGTGGCAAATATTATAACTACGATAGCCGCTGTAAATGTAAAACAAATGGTTGTGTGTGTGTGTGTGAGAAAGAGTGGGGGTGTGGGAGGAAGGTATGGGTCCGAAATCGTTTCTCTGGCATATTTATTCTACTTTAAAGCTAGTAGTCTAAAAAATCACAAATATATTCTTTAATTATTATTACATTTACTAATCCTGCCTATAACTAAAATAAATACCTTTGATAATAAGAAAATATTAATTGAAATCTTTTTATAATTGGGTCTATGCAATATTTTGAAAGTTTCACCCCCTTAACAATTCATTTAACAATATCTGTAATAATGCATAATTGGGAAAGAAAATATTCATATCGTGTGTGTTGGACAATTAAGATGAAGTAAGTAATTTGAAGATACGTTTTATATGAGGAGATATAGTTTTTCTTTAATTTATTGAGTTGACTACTGGAGAAAAACGCGAAGCATTTCCTCAAGGCTATTTTTTCTACCTCATTCGAGTGATAATTAACGATTACTATGTGAAGCGGTGAATTTGTTCCTTCAGATTGTTCCCTATTGCAGTGTATTTCCACCCGGTTATCTGGTTTTATCAAAGAGGAACAGATGGTCAAATCTCTCGATGCAAACACTGTAATCGTTATTTCTATTTGCCATGGATTTTCGATTAACATTGAATATGTTCCTTTATGAGTGATAGATGTGACGTCACATGTGGTGACTTCTCTTTCTGAGCTTGTAAACATCTGTCCTATTTGCATTTGGAGTACGGAACTATTTACTATCATTAAAATTAAATATGACCGCATAATCAGAATAACGTATCGACAAGCATTGAACACTGGTAAATTTCAACAGATATACAAATTACGTCATTCCTTGCCGATTGGGCAAACTAGTTTTTCTTGTCCCTTCTTACCTGTTCTATTGGAGACAACCGTACTTCTCGAATTCTAGTTTTTTCTGTTTTTATCATATTCACTATAACTTTGTCAACGATATCACAAATCAATAAGAATAATGTGCTCAGAAGGGGAATAATTCCACACTCAGAATCAGATTACCGAAATATGTAACTTTGAAATATCTTGAATTTGGAAATTCCATTCTGTTTTTGAGACATCCTTACGATTAGAAATTGATTTTAGGACTAGGTATGTGTACCTGGCCTTAAAAGCTGAAGACTGATGTGCCTAACTGATATAAACAGAAAATATGCTCAACTACACTGTTCCTGGAAAATCTGGAGCAAGCTAAAGAAAACAAGGCTCTGCGCAAGTAGGGGTCGAGAGGGCTATATAAATAAACGCCTGGGAGGGGAGGGGAGCGCATGGAGGGGAAAACGCGACTGCAGCTACCAGCCATTTGCAGTAGCGCGCACTGCTTTGCTCCGCCCACTTGCTTTCTCCCCTTCTCTACTGTTATGCGCTGCCTTGCTCCACATGTTCCAGTGACGCTTTGCCATGTCTTGCACGTAGCAACTCGTGTATTGTCACAATTCTGATGAATACATGAAGGGACGTGTCCAGGGATATAATTCTGGAGGGGCCTAGTAGTAATGTAATTATTTCATCACTGTTTGACATGATTTCTAATATGAATTTATGCACTATGTAGCCAAAAGTCACCGGAAACCCAGTACTGTACATTCCAAAGACACCAGACCGGTAACTAATAAGATGTCGGACCTCCTTTCGCTATATTATTACAGCATTTACTCTTCCGAGCAGGCTTTCCACCAAGTTCTGGTATATTGCTGGTGGAACCGACGTTCTATGGGGTTCAAGTCGGGACTTTGAGCGAGCCAGCTAAACACATCCACCTCAATCCACGATGCAATGGACATTACCCATTCCAAACTGTTGCCAGAAGGTGGGCAGCATTCTCTTGTCTAAAATGGCCTCATAAACACCACTGTTCATGTTACTATTGACCAAAACTAATGGCCCGAGCCCAAACCAGGAAAACTGACCCATACCATGACACTACCGCCACGTTCACTTGGTTGTCGGTAACTTTTGGCTATATAGTGTAGATTGGGAATTTTATCCTTCTGTGCTGAAATAATTTATTTTGGGTTTCTGAAACAGATCGTTGTTATGTTATGTTGCAACAAGTCCAATAAACGAAGGCAGTATTATTTCTATAATAAGTCACAATACTGTTCCTCACCAAATTTCTCCAGAAACTGAGAAACTATTGCAAAAACTTGTAATGCATGATGGCACATTTTCCATCAATGATAGGGCAAAATGAAAGGCTTTACTTACTGTGCCAAACAACTGATGGGATTTTCAATTTTACTCCTTGTTACTTGCATGGATTTAAAGTTTAGAAAATATTTCGTTGCAACATTGTAAAGGCAGCTGTTTGCATAACACTTTTAGACCATCTGTAGGCAATAAATGAACAGCTTTCCGTTTTGAATATTGAAAGTCCCTTAACTCCATCTATAAAATGAAAAGGAGTTATACTGGGTACAATTGGTTATGATAGGAACAGGTTAGGCCCAGAGGGAACAACAGTTGTGTGTGTCAAGCTAAAGTCCGCCATATTGTTGGCCGCCATATTGAATTCAATTCCAAAATAGGAAGAGGGTGATACGATATATCAAATCAGGCTAGAATTTCACAAGAATTGCAGTGGTGAAGATTTTTTCGACGTATCTTTAACCAGTAAAAAGTTATGAATGAATGCTTGTACCCATTTCCTCCTTTTCAAGGTGTCAGAAGAAAGAATTAAAATGCCTGTATCGAGATCATACTGACGTCTAGGGTGAGAAGTTAACGTGCCATTGCACATGATTTTAATTAGCTACATCTTCGGAGATATTAATATTTTGAATGATTATGTCGAACAATTAGTGTGACGCCTCCATTAGAATGAAAATACTTTCCACAGTGACAAAGCTACTGTTTATGCTCATGGGGAAGTTAATAAACCGAATATGCAATACTTGTCCACCGGCTATCGAACCCGGTGCACCTTAATTACAAGGCGACAACGTTAACACTACGCCATCGGGAGGCTTAATTTTAATGATTTTTATATTCGTGTATGTTAATATTGCACCACCTCTTGTACATACTACCACAAGTCTATTTCGAGCGGATGGTTCCTTTCCTCTGATCATTATTAAGGTAATATTGAAGTATCGATTCTAATAATTAGGGAACGGAATTTAAGGTGCATCACCGTTCCAAAAGTATAACTGTTTTCATGCCGATCGTTTGAGATATGCATTTTAGAACATGAAATCAAGTAAAATGAACACCCTTTGTTGCACATTTTCGTGAGATTAGCACATTTATCCCCTTTTTACCCCCTCTTTGATGCTTCACCACCTATTCCCCCCCTTTTCTCTCATGTTTTGTTAAAAAAAAATTGGGCAAAAAATAAATGATTTTCACTTTTCTTGAGCAGCTACGTAAAATCTTAAGTCTTATTTTGTAGAGCAGAACGAGAGCTATAAAATAGTATAATTAATTGAGCCACAACAGGCCCGTAGCCAGAATTGATCTCCAGGGGGGCGCACGGGTTATCAGGGGGGCTTTGTAAATCAAGTCCATTTTTCAAAAGTTTAACAATGTTAAATGAAGGTAAATTAGGTGTGTGTGGTGGAGGACGGGGTCATTAAGTTACACAAAGTTTAGAAATGTCACACAAATACTACATTTCTCTATATCATTTAAAATATCGAAGTGTTAATTGGCTGCTACTGCAATCATCCCTTACTACACATTCCATACGTTTGATGATACAGATATTTATATTACACAGAAAAAGATGGACAATATTCAATCATAGTGCCTACCGTACATTCCACTCCCCCTTCGTTCCGAAAACTTGGGAGCTGTTAACCTTTGACGCAGATGCGGAGGAAATTTGCATAATAACATCAAAGTCACAGATTTCTGTATAAATGGGAAGTTGCAACAGGGGAAACGAAGGTACAGATAAAGAAGTTCCTCTGTGAAGAAACCTTCTGAAGTCTAAGAGAATCTCCTAAATACCGTGCGTCCATTTCGATCTGCAGCCGAGAGATCGGGAGAAGCGTGGCGGGCGGCGCTGACGGAGATGCCGACATTTGCGGCCTGAAATGCCCGCTTATTTTTATGGACATATGCAGACATTTATATAAATATTGCAAAACGAGCACTAACCTGTGTTATAAGAGTATGGTTTTAATTTTAGTAGCTTAGTGACTGTATGTGCCGATGATTTTGACACGCCCACCTCTTGTGAAACACGGCGTAGAGGTTTGTTTGGAGAACGTTCTAACGCTGCACCAATATCATCGAGTTTTGCTTCGGTTAGAATCCGTCGTTTTTGCTTAGGTGTTTTAAAATTTAACGATACAGTTTCTCGTAATTTAAGGACAAGATGTCTAACCGTATCTCTGTGTGGAGTTGAAACGCATGGGAATTTCTGTACAAATTACCTACACACGTCTCGACACGAGTTTGTTTTCACGTAGGTACGTGTCATACATAAAAAAAATCTTTGTTCTAACGTGAATCTTGCGGCTGGCATTCCAATCGTCTCACTGACACGTCACACATACACACTACAATAACACAAACAAGTAACTGCAAGTAACCAAGAATAACACTCTTGCGCACAGTACGAAATTAACACGCTCTTGGTTTACATTGCTCGCCACTATATTTACAACTCTGTCTTCATCTAGTCGCGAAGGAAGAAAAAAACTCGAGCTCGGATATTTCGGATTGCAAGGAAACTCACGAAAACCATTCACTTTTATCGGTTTCGTCTGCAGTGTAATCCTGATACAGTGTTGCACATTCGAAACCTCCAAACGATTCCCATGGCCACAAAACTCTTTCAAGGATATAAACTTAAGCAGGACGTTACTGGTCAAAACTATGATTAAAATGCTTTATTATCTGTGGCTCTTAACATCGTTTCTATAGCGTATTTATTTGTGTATATAAGAGCAGAACTTGGATGAATTACAGAAGAACTTTTGCGTGTTATAACACAGGCTAGTGCTCGTTTTGCAATATTTATATAAATGTCTGCATATGTCTATAAAAATAAGCGGGCATTACAGGCCGCAAATGTCGGCATCTCCGTCAGCGCCGCCCGCCACGCTTCTCCCGATCTCTCCGCTGCAGATCGAAATGGACGCACGGTACTTGCCGCTACTTAAGACTTCTTATAAATAAGATGAACGAATGTAATAGCTGCTGTTCATGCTCCCTGAATTTATCCTTCATCAAGGTTGTGAGGGAAATATCATCTGCTGTCTACTTTTTCACTTTTTACTGCAAACAAATTACACAAAATAGCTTTACCTAATGTCAAGGGGGCTGACGGTAGTTCCAAGGGGACTTAGCCCCCCCTGGCCCCTGCCTGGCTACGGGCCTGAGTCCCAATAGTTCCCAAGATAATGTAGCGAAACCCACTAGAGAAAACTCAAACTTCGACAAAACCTATTCGGGAGTAACACAGCTCTCTCTGCGGTCCGCGCTCATTATAAGGCGCAGAATAAAGAGAGTATTTTATCAGCACCATCTATTGAACCTTTTTGAAAACATTTTCAGAACTTTTTTTTTACCCTTTCCCGACCATAATTTTGCACCTTAAAATCCTTTCCGTGCTAATAATTATTATAATCACGTGTTACTTAATGTGTGTGTTTTGCTGATTACTCAGAGCAAGTTGGTAATTTTGAGCGCTGTAGCTATATTCCTTATCTTAGTGTTTATTTTCCTATCATATTTGACGTGATTGTGATAACAGGGTCTACAGTGAGGAAAGGTTGTACGTCTTATCAGAGGTTGCTGGGTACATTTGACCAACTTGTAGCATTCTGCACGTGCTGGCGTAAAGCCAATACTTGGATGATAATGCTTTGGTTCTCCTTAGCAAGTGACAAGGTCGTATTCAGAATTAGATTGAACCGTCTCGGCTTGTGTGTCCAGTTTGATCAAAGAGCGGCAGGAGTCTTGTAACTTAGCTCAATTGGTCGTAACTTTAGAAGTGAATGGGAAATGATCTTCCATAACGTTACTTTTATGTTCGGTGTTCACGCAGTGTGTATTCCTAGCAGACGTTTGAAACCGCTGTTGCTACTAAATCAAATGGATCAGGAATGCATAGGCGCTCAATTACGTCGAATTAAAAATTATAGATACTCGAGTTTGGGTCAGTAGACCTACGCAAAAACGGGTCACCTCAAAATGTAGCTTATTCAGTTCTGCGTTAAGCTATCATAACCAATTGTTTTTTTCGAGTATGCCTTCAATTTTTTTATCGTCGTGAGAACCAGAACAGTGCTGGGATTTTTGTTGTTTACCAAACCACCGCTCTCTTTGAAATTCTACAGGGTGTCTCATAAGTAATAGCGCAAACTGACACAGGTGAAAGTGCACGATAATAGAAGCAAAAAAGTCTGAGTAAACATGGGTCTGCAAACGAGTCGTTTTCGAGATAATTGCGAATATGTGATTACAAGCCGGGGATGCACCTACAGGTTAAAGTGGGAACCGATTCACTATGTGCCTCCACATATCGAAACCGAACTCCTTGTTTACGAGGGACGATATTACAACTGCAACATCGGAGAGGCCTGCATGTTAGTTGCTTGATAAACTTTTTACAAATTTTTCGTCATGAATCTAATGTAATTGGGAAATCATTAGTGCTTTCTTCTTCTCTTTTTAAAAATATATTAACAGCCATTAGAAGACCTGAGTTATGTTTAAGAATTAGCGGGAGGGGTTCATGTCGACACTTTTTTGGTGCTACGTATGAAAGAAGTGTCGGTGGGGATTAAGACTGATTGATTGCTTTTGTTTGTTTTTGTCCCTTTTCTGCTACTATTGGTTAACCACGAAGATGAAGATTAGTGACGATATGGTGAAATTGATGAAGGGACACACTTAAAGAACACCCATTCCCAGGTGGCCGGGAATCGAGCCCGTATCCTTGGCGACGTAGTGTGCTCTGATAACCACTCCTCCACGTATTCAGCAGTGTTGGTTAAGAGTTTGACATGTGAGTCTGAAATTTCGATGAACGCGGTTATATCTCTCTGCTCCCTACCTCACCCCTCTTCCCTCGCGCGCACACAACACACCACGCTGACGCATTCACACACATGATAATTTCATAGCTATCATGGCGCGGGCATTCGTATCGCTCACGCTCTCAAGTAAAGCAAGCGTTTTGCGTATTGACTTGCAACTTATTACAGAACATCATCCCATGCAAGGGAAAAGAGAAGAAAAGCTCTCGATATCCCGAACCTGTGTCTGTTGCTCCAATCAGTGTTGGTTGTCTTGAGACCTTAACCGTGGTTTTTCGTTTAGACGAGGCTCGGTTCGGGAGGGGGAGGGTAACGTAGTACTTGATGAAGCGAGTGTACCTTAGATTCTCGAGACAGCCAGCACCTGGATTAATTAGTCTTTCATGCTCACAAGTGGATAATTGTTTATCGTCAGGTCCGTATTCGATCCAAGTTGAATATTGTTTCATTTCAATACGGAACTTGGACCCTATTTAAACTGATTCGGAAAAAAGGTTCTTGATCCTGGATTAAAGGTTCCTGGACCGAATTTAAATTGATTCGGAAAGAAGGTTCCCGGACCGTATTTAAATTCATACGGAAAAAAAGGTTCCTGGACCGTATTTAAATTAATTAAAAAAGGTCCCTGGACCGTATTTAAATTAATTAAAAAAGGTCCCTGGACCGTATTTAAATTAATTAAAAAAAGGTCCCTGGACCGTATTTAAATTAATTAAAAAAGGTCCCTGGACCGTATTTAAATTAATTAAAAAAGGTCCCTGGACCGTATTTAAATTAATTAAAAAAGGTCCCTGGACCGTATTTAAATTAATTTAAAAAAGGTCCCTGGACCGTATTTAAATTAATTAAAAAAAGGTCCCTGGACCGTATTTAAATTAATTAAAAAAAGGTCCCTGGACCGTATTTAAATTAATTAAAAAAGGTCACTGGACCGTATTTAAATTAATTAAAAAAGGTCACTGGACCGTATTTAAATTAATTAAAAAAGGTCCCTGGACCGTATTTAAATTAATTAAAAAAGGTCCCTGGACCGTATTTAAATTAATTAAAAAAGGTCCCTGGACCGTATTTAAATTAATTAAAAAAGGTCCCTGGACCGTATTTAAATTAATTAAAAAAAGGTCCCTGGACCGTATTTAAATTGATTGGGAAAAAGGTACCTGGTCCGAATTGAAATACTTTACAGATAAAAAGGTTCTTTACGGTCCAGAACCCATTTACGCTTCCTGATTTTCTCTCCTGGACCGGAATTGAATTTATTTAAAATTTCTGGACCTTTAACATGCCTGGTCTTGGATTCGAAGAAATAGTATATGAAGTCTTAACATTTACACTGATATTCTTTGTGGAAACCCTTGTATTCCAAAATAAGTATACACGTTTCTGTGAAAGAAAGAATTACAAGAAATATGTAGTTTCTTCAAACGGTAGTTTATTCAGTTTTTTAGGCGAGCTGTTGTGACCAGTTTTTCTTTTTTGGTGGAAACTGCACAATGCTCTTTTATTTCCTCCGACAGGTTTGAGAAGCATTTTTACTGTGCGGCCCTTCAATCATTAAGGCACTTCAAGGTTATTTCTTCCTCCAGTGCTATTTTGTTCGTACCTGGAGGGTAGAAATTCCAAGGTAGAAGGAAACGTAGCCAGTTAGAACCAGTTAAAACCACAAGACTGTCGTTCAACATATTTAGAGGTCCCTAGATTCTCATTCTTTGAAATCGAGGCTGAGGGCAACTCCTAGAGCAATGTTCCTGGAACAATGCGAGCAGGTCATCGCACCGCCTCCCTCTTGGCAAATTGATTTTTGTATTGTACACTCAAGAAATACCTTTAAGCTTCCTTCAAGTTTGTGGTCTGAAGCTCAGCGTCTTCCAAAATGCCATACGTATTGTAGTGATTCAAATGTATTCCAACACTCAACTTGCAATTACATTTTATTATATATCAAAAGCTGAAGAAATAATTAAGATGCACCTTACATTCTATGGCATCTTCGATAGAAGGAATTCGGTACATGAAAAGCCCTTTCATTCTTAGATGCTTTGTGGACACCCTTTTATTCCAAAATAAGGATACGTTCCAGTGAAAAAATAATTATATTTAAAATAAAATTGTTTAGTTTCTTCATGACGTTAGTGATCCCCTTTCTTTCTCATAAGACATGGAGGAAACCTGCCCCCTCTCCTCTAGTGTTACCCACGAGACGAGACTTTGGCCTGTCTCGTCTCGTGGAGCCTCGTGGAAATGCTGTCTCGTCTCGAAAATATTCGTTTGTCTTGTGACACATGGTCAATCTCGTCTCGTCTCGAATTTTAAAAAGCCTGTCCCGTCTCGTCCCGTGGGCAACACTACTCTCTCTCTCTCTCTCTCTCTCTCTCTCTCTCTCTCTCTCTCTCTCTCTCTCTCTCTCTCTCTCTTTCTTTAGATATTCTGAACATCTTTATCAAGTGCCGATTATAATTAGGGAACGGAACTTTATGTGCTAAAAAACTCAAATATTTTTTTTATGTGTCATAAATGTTGAAAATATGTGATAAAAACAGGAAAATATGTGACAAAAATAAAAACCATTTGGTAACAAAAAATTATTACATGTATTTTTAACACCTGATCAGTTTCTAAATGCTTAACCTCTTAGTGAGCTATTTTTTAGAAAAGTTGCAGTGGATCCCCATAGTTTTTCCAAATTCTCCATTGTAAATCTGTGACGATTATCTGTAAATAGCATCTTATATTGTGAGAAAGATCGCTCCACGTGACAAGAAACAATTCTTGCATATTTGAAGCACGAATTGCCACTAACGTTGAAGTTTTCCAAAGCATCTTCCTCTACTTCACCTTCCAAAACACGTGCAATTTGGTACAAAGTTTGAAAACCTTGGTTTTTCCCAAAAATGTCTGTACATTTAGACATAAGCACTTGTGCGTTAGATCCAGTGGGGGTAATTTTTCCCCCAATAGGATCGTAGGCGAGGCGCCAGAAGTCTGCCAGGGAGCGTGTTCAAAGACAAAACAAACCCAACACACTGGATATGAAAGAGGTGCGAAGAATAAACATTCTTCCTTCGAGGATTTCGAGGTAGCTGAAGTCAATGAGCGATGTTATGTATTTAAAATGAAAATTCACAAAATATGTATTTACATACGGAAAACTGGAAAATGTGTTTTTATGTAAAATAAAATTTGCTGCGTTGACATATAAGGCTATGATTAGAATTTTGGCAAAAACTACGGTCTCTATCTTATCGCAGAGAAAACATTTATTTACCTAAAGTTCAGTTTCCTAATTATAATTTTCTCAGACAAAATTTTTACCTTCCCAGGGATTTATCATCTATATTGGGAGGTGATGGAAGAGTTTTTTTTAATTTACTTACTGAAATTTTAAGCCATTTTAAACCGGAAAGAAACCCAAAAAATAAGATAAAATAAAACAAAAATAAAGAAGTCAGTTTTGTTACAAGAGCTGGCCTTTTCCACACACTGTGAGGAAGTTCTTCTTTACTATGTCCCTGACTTTTTAATGTGTTGTGTATGCCCCTTTACAACCCACTTTTTTAACCTTTCTCGAGGATCTTTTTATAGTAGTTTTTTTTTAACTCTCAGCGATTCCCCCTCCCCCATACATTGAGGGGTGCAAAGTGGCCATATGTGCCGATGCACCCAAATATTTAAAAATTCATTCGTGTGTTAAACACTTCTTTATAAATTTGCCAAGAAATCATTTCCTTGATATCTCACCTTAGATAATTTTTGCCTTAGCTTTTATAAAGCTATCATGAAGTTAAGTTTGTTCGAGGTTTCGTAAGAAACTACCGATCCGATCCGACGGCCGGATCATCATCCAGGGCAGCAACGACAAGACAAGCATCAACACAGGTCGCGAGTTCGAAACTCTCCTACATCGCTAAGGTGAAGAAGCAAACCGCAACGACGGAAGCGAAACGAGAGCGGACGAAGGACGTCTCATAAATCTCCACCAAATGTACTACATCTCTCAGTTATGTACTGTGTTTACTTCTGTGTGTTCTTTTGTGTTTTCGTACCTAAGTGTGTGTGTGTTTTCATCATAGTTCAAGTGTTTATGTCGAGTGTGTGTGCGTTCATGTCAAATCTGTGCAAATGAAAAAACCTTCCGTCAAAAGCGTTCGCGCATCTTCCCTGCCGTTGTCTGTGCTCGGGGCAGTGTTGCCAGGTCAGACTTGAAAAAATTAGGAGATTGTTCCTTGGGAAACCAGAAGATCTGCTACAAAATCCGATGATCTTATAGTAGCGGATAAACGATGTTCTCTGGGGTGGAATAGGGGGGGGGGGGCATAGGCGTGAACACTGGGGGGCAAGGGGACGTCCGCAATTTTTCCAGCGAGGGTGGAAACAATGTATTTTTATCAGGCAGGTAAACGAGGCATATTACCCTTTAATAATGTTGCCCTCTCAGAAAAACGCCACTTAAGTTTGAAATTATCACGTTCCTACGTCCCTATTATAAAAATGAATGTAAATTACTGTGACTGAAATCAACTCATACATCTGAAAGAATAGGTACTTTTATGTCAACATTCATTTTCCAGAAGGGCAGGGGGTGGCGACAACCCTTGCACTTCCTTGTGGACGGCCATGCCGTTATATAACTTTATAGAAAATTAAGTATTTTCAAGCCGATGAAAGTTTCTCTAGCAAATTTCTTGTTATTAACACTCGCATGCTTTATTCGTCAGTTAAGCTGTCTCTATGTTGTTACATTCAATATATATACATTATATTATATATATATATATATTATATACATACGCACACACATGTATACAATAATTTGCCACCCTACGAAGTCAGTGTTTCTACCAAGTAAGGCAAGGACGTTTTACTGTGTTTGTGTCACTTCATCCATTTCATCAGTTTTTCATTCAACATATTGTCGTACTTACCCGTAGAGGCACAAAAGCGACGTAAAATAACTAAAATAGAAATAGATTTTGGGGTGGGATAAAATACAACCATCTAAAAATAGTAATGTAGTAATAGTAATAAAATAATTATTATGTCCTAGCACAATTGAGTAGGCGTTTGCCATAATTTCACAGTTCAAACAGCACTTTTCACGGCTGAGTGGAGTTCCACTCTACTCTCCCCTCCATGTTCAAGTAAGATGAGCAGGAAACGTGTTTTTGAGCAGGCCGTTGGAGGAGCCATAGCAATAGGTTTATTATGGAATTCTCCCGAGAAATCAATAGGTCTGGCAACACTGACGTTGTCCGCGCTGAAGGCTCCTTCCCCTGTCCTTTTCTCCACCCGCCAGCGCGATAAGGTTCTGCGCAGGTTTCTTTCCTTGTGGTTCCACTTTAGCCAAACACCAAAAGGCATTCCACGCAGCGCACGTCAACTGTCCGAGTCTTTTGTCCCACTACGACGAATTCCTAACTATTTTTGCCCCTCTTTCTTGCGATGCAATTCTAGTGTCGGAGAGCTGGTTCGTTTCATCGATCCCAGATCACCTGGTCAGCATGCAGGGATACAGGCTTTATCGTTGCGATAGAATATATCGCAATATATATAAAATATATATAAAAGAAGACATTCCCGGTAAAATCCTCTCTCGTTCGCAAGGAGAATACTCGAGTAGTTCGGAATATTTTATCCTTGAGCTAAATGTAAACAAACAAAAAATCCTCCTCAGCGGAGTGTATCGACCCCCGAAAACCGATTTTGAAAATTTCGAAAAGGAAATATCTAAATTTTTACCGATCTACGATCATTGTATTATCCTTGGTGACGTAAACTTTGACCTCCAAACCGGAAGTACGGAATTATAAAGACGCCATATCGGCTCTCAACCTATCAGCCTGTCCGCTAAAAGTTATACCATACTTACTGAAAAAACAACATTGTCACTCCTCATATGGCTAAACGCCCAAAATATCCATACACCCGCTGACATCACGATTAATGCGTATTGTGTACACATTTCTGATTTCTTTACTTTTTTTAAGATACAATTTTGAATTATGTATTTTGTGTGTGTGAATTGGTATGTGTGCTGCTATTATTTAGGTTTTTTCCCATGTATTTCATTTATTCTAAACCAGTTTGTTTAATAATTCTCACATGTAATCCTACTTTGTAATACCTAGTCCTGAGTTAGGTGGTAGAGCAGCTCTAGGCTGAACCTCTCTCAGTAGAACATAAAGAGACCTATTCTATGTGAAAAAAAAACTGTAGTATTTGTATATTTCTAAATTTTATCGTAACTTAATGGCTCACACACACATTATTTTCTTTCAGTTAATACTGTTCAATTGACGTGGTTTACAAAGCACCCCCCCCCCCTGATAACCTGGAGATTAATTCTAGCCACGGGCCCTGTTGTCCAACAAAAGAAAGTTACATACATACATTTTTGTCAAAATATAACACTAACAGCTGAAGAATGACTCGCATTATATCCATCCTTAAGAAATTTTAGAGTATCAACTCATGATGCCTTTGCATGTCGTATGCTAGTCCCTTGAACGTAAACAACCATATACCCTTCACTCGGTTTGTACTCGCTGAAAGACTATGCATCATTTATAAAGGACATCAGTTACGAAAATGAGAGTGGTACAGTGTCGTGTCACGAGGCATGAGATCCATTATGTTGCCTTGCGTGCATTCCTCGTTTAACCGCTCCGCTACCATTCAAGTTTCATCAGATATCCGTAACGTCGGGAGGCACAAATATGTCATCTTTCCTGCAGAGACAGGCTACTGAAAAGGAAACACAATGAGACCTGCGAGTTTTTGTTACGGGCAATAATGTAGCATTGCTCTAAAATATCTACTTTGAACATATTTTCTTTGTACTGACTGAATACCAGAATAATGATTTATATTTTGTACGATTACGATATGTTAAGAATGAAACATACCACCATCGTGCGCTTCTTTACCGGGTTAGTGTCACTGTCGATTGGCAGTTACGGAGCTTCCCAATGGCGCGTTGTAGTCAAGAGGTTCCGGATTAGATACCTGGTGAAGGCACATAGTGGTTCGGATCGCACTTTAAACCAGCCCCGATTAGCCTATCTGTGCATAAAAGTGAACTTCAAATGCTCAAACTCGTTAAACCGTTACGAGGATTGTACACTATCTACAAAAAAGTAATTCGGCACGTGTACAAAATGGTTGTCTGGTGGTGCGAACCCTGTTAGAACCTCGTGGAGACACCTCTTGCTGCTATAACAGCAGCCACTCTGTCAGGCATGCTCTCGACTAGTTTGTGGAGGGCGTCCATTGGGATGTGTCGCCATTCCTCTTCCAATATCTCACTCAGTTGGACAATGGAATTTGGCCGCATCTCCCGAGACCTCACCCGCCAGTCCAATGCTTCCCAAAGGCGTTCTATGGGATTGAGATGAGGACTCTGTGCAAGCCAGACCAATCGGTGAACATTGTTGTCGGCATACCACTGCATAGTAGCCTCCGAAACATGCCACCTAACATTGTCATCCTGGAAGTAACAGGGGTCAATTCCGTAAAAACGCCACAAGGTTGGGAGCGTTTCATTGTCTAGTATTGTACTGTATGCCTGCGAGTTCATTGTGCCACGAACAACCACCAGTGGTCCCACTAAATGATACTAAATGATTCAAATTAGATACTAAATTAACCACCATCATAGGTGCCCAATTACTTTTTGGTAGATAGTGTATATTCATGTAGGCAGTATGTACACACTCCTAACATCCTCAAATTCCCCTCAATCCCACCTTTGCGCAAGAACATCTGATTCATGGACATTTTGGATGGAGAATTATTTGAAGAGTCGGTTTTCAGTGTCATGTTGAGTGTAAGGCGTGACCTTTTGGGAAGAAAAGTTTCTGAAAAGTGGAGAAAAATTAATTTAAAACGTGAAAATGAGGCCTTGCAATTATTTCCTTGCGTAAAGCGAGTGTGCAGGTTGGGGGTTCCTTTTTGGTCGTACGTGAATTAACTAAACGATTCCAAGGGTCATTATTTGGGAACATTGTACAGTCAGACACTTCTGGGTTATAACAAACCCATTGAAAGTAAATGGATTTTTTACAACCCAGAAGTGTCCGTGACTGTATGTACCGGTG
Organism: Lepisma saccharinum; assembly: GCF_977018435.1. Lineage (NCBI taxonomy): Eukaryota > Metazoa > Arthropoda > Insecta > Zygentoma > Lepismatidae > Lepisma > Lepisma saccharinum. Next base: position 7,722,518 of record NC_139246.1, read on the forward strand.
ACGTTCCCTCCTCATCCCAAGACAAGAAAAGCTTGGGATCGAACTTTTATCCCCCACATAAAGGAGATTTTTAGGGTATAGCAAACGTGACACAAAAGATTGACGTAAGTAAAATTGATGCTAACTGAGTTATTAAATAGTATACAATGCGTACGATTTCATGACGCTGGTCACCCCGATGGTGTAGTGGTAACGTCGCCTTGTAATCAAGGGGTCCTGGATTCGATACCTGGTTGCGGCACATAGTTGTTCGGATTCCACTTTAATCTTTAGGTCCAGATTAGCAAATCTGTGCATATTCAAACTTATGTAGACGCCACCGGACACAACGTTTTATTTAGTTCCTCTCAAAATAATATCAGAGGCCTCCCCGATGGCGTGGTGGTATCGTCGTCGCCTTGCAATCAGTGGGTTTCGGGATCGATACCTGGTGAAGGCACATTACACAGTCGTTCGGATCCCACTTTAAACTGTGTCCAGTCCCGATTAGCCTTACTGTGCACAAAGTGGACTTAAAAGAACAAATAAATCAAAATAAATAAATCGAACTCAAAATTATTTTCTGCGCACGCTACTGCACATAGGACAGCACTTAAAAATATATGCACCCTGTTCTTTTTTCCTAAATTACGCGAAATCATGATTTGGAAAGAAATCCTTTGCGTCACAAATACCATACGTGTTCTGTAAATATTTGCAGCAAGACTGACGACTGAGATTTGAACCCCCCCCCCCCCTCCTTTCAGTGGATCCTGCGGTAATTTATTCCACTCGCTCAGCATGAAAGCGCCTTTTGCGTAATTCTTTAGGACCAAGCTACTAATGTGGTTTGTTTGCCCAATGAGACGGCACTAATAGGAACTTGCCATAGGAAAGTTTCCTTTGGATAAGGCAGTACGTAAGAAAGGTCGTAAGTAGTACATGCGTTTAAAGCGATCTCTTTTCACAACTGTCGTCTTAACTATGCGGAAACCAAGTGTACTGTTTCACGGCTACTTGTAACCCTGTCCCTCTTATCACCTACCATAAAGATAAGGTTTGTTTGACAATGAATTGTAGGCGCGCTGCTGGTTTTGCTGACGTACTTGCTTTTGGTACTGATGATAATACTAGTGCTACGATTTTTAGACTACCGATATATTTGGATAGGAGTGTGTAACACAGTTAAAAATTCTGAACATGGACTAGAGCAGAGTAGATATCGGATAATTTTCTATCTGAATTTCAAATATCCGCTTATCGTATATCCTGATCCCCGACATCCGGCTATTCGAAGGGTGTAAGGGTAACCTTTTCCATCTTTCTCTTTGTAATGCTCGCAAACCATAAAAAATATTTCCATTGACCCTCACGATATGAACCCTTTGCATGTAGTACAGTGGGATCCATAAGTATTTCCGTGAAATTGTCCATCACCATGTTCGTGCACTTTATTTGACCCAATGAGAGCTTGAAGAATTAAAAGAGAACTCGATACAAGCTGTTGACAACTTCTGCACCAGCATACATAAAAATCCATTGCTTAAAAACACACAGGATGTAAGAGAGAAATTAATGATAGTCATGGACAATTTGCAAGGTAATACTTATCGATCCCATTGTACAACGTGAACTCCATTTTGCAGACTAATGAGGTTCTGGCGTCTAAAGTCCCACCGGCCAAAGAATAAACTTCAGGAAATCCAGAACTTTCACCTCCAGTTGTGGGAGTTTCAAGGGGAGAAAAGCGGCGTTGCCACACGCCTGAACTTTGTCCAGTCGTACACGACACGTTTTGCTATCAACATGCACCCTTCGCTCTCAGTTCAGGGAGAGGCAGAGAATCGGAGACCCATTCGCTTGCTACGCGGCGGCAACCATTAGGAAGAAAAGAAAAGAATAAATAAAAGTAAAATAAACAAATCAAATCCGAAATATCCAAATGTGTGCATTATCCGGACAGTTTTATCGATTATCAGTTTTACTTCTTCGCATATTATTTTATTTGCTGTGTTCGTATTTCTTCCATAAAGATTCTCAACAAATCCATATTTTTCAAATGTTTACCTTTTTTTTCTTAAAACAGATCTCTGCATTACGAAGTTCAGTGTTTATCATTTATTTTAAATCTGAGATCATTCTTACCTGAATAATTACTGATCTTGAAAAAGTAAATATGATATGCACACACAGATGTGTACGAATTATCAGGTTATTGTGACTATCCGTTGCATTATAAACTGATATAGGATAATATGAAATCCGGTTATCTGTTACTCGCATTTTGTAGCCATCTATAGAACTAGAGCCTGAAGTGGAAAATGTTAGCTGAGGGGATGCATATAGTTTAGTTAGATAGCTATACAAGGTGCATTCAATAAATAACCGGAAAAGTAGTATAGGAAATCTAAAATACGACCGTGATTGTTATATGTTAACAATGTAATATGTAAGCTATTCTTAGCTTGGGCTGGCAACGCCTGCCTCGCGCACGGCACGCTGGGAAACAGTTACACAAGATGGCGGCACATTTACAGGATTGCTTCAAGCTGGAGCAGCGAAGTGTCGTGAGTGTTTTGTTGAGTGAAGGCGTGAAACCGATAGAAATTCATCGCCGCATGACAGTTCAGTACGGTGACAACTGTATGAGTCGATCACAAGTGTACGAGTGGGCTGAGAAGTTCAAACAGTGCATAACCAGTGTTGAAGATTCTCCGCGTCCAGGTCGCTGTCACTGCAGTCACGGAAAGCAACTGCTCAAGTGGAGGACTTGATACGGGAGAACCGGCGTATTACTCTGTGAAATTGCTTCCCAGGTGGAAATAAGTGTAGGATCAGCCCACCATATCAGTCATTACATACTGAGGTTCAGGAAAGTGCGAGGTGGGTTCCGAAACGTTTGACACCGGAAATGAAGGAGAGACGCTTTTGCGCCGTTATGAAGCTGATGGTGAGGCATTTCTTCATCGTATTGTCACTGGAGATGAAAGTTGGATTCATTTCTATGAACCAGAACGTAAAAGGACAACAATAGAATGGCGACATCCTTCGTCTCCCAGACCGAGGAAAGTGCATGCTCAACGGATTGCCGGAAAGGTCATGTTAACTTTGTTTTGGGACCACAAGGGGCCAATTCTTCAACATTACATGCCCAGAAGTCATAATGTAACAGTACCACCTACTCCAACCTTTTGCGCGAGAAACTGAAACCAGCCATTCTGCAGATACGACGTGGTCTGGTGTCCACTGGCGTGCTTTTGCTCCATGACAATGCGAGACCACACACTGCCAATGTCACATTGTCTACCATCGAGGACCTAAAGTTTGTTTGCTTACCCCACCCTCCATATTCGACCGATCTCGCACCTTCCGATTTCCACACCTTTGGCCCACTGAAAAATGCACCAAGTGAATCGAGGTTCCAGAATGACTACGAAGTCCAGTCAGCGGTGCATGAGTGTTCACGCACGCGTTCAAGAGATTTTTTCCCCCTTTGGAATCAGTGCCCTTATCAAGCGCTGAACTAGGGTGAGACTGTGTTGAAACACAGTGCTGTAGTTCTTTTGGTGCTAGTAATAAATATTTGTTCAACATATTTTCGGTTATGTATTGAATGAGCCTTGTACTTTAATGGGAAAATCCAGAGTTCCACAGCTATCTTCAGAACTTCCTACATATATTGTTTAAGGTGCACTGTTAAAGCACAATGCAACATGTAAAATAATAATAATAATAAAAGACAATCTCAACAGAGAAGATTTCAATATATTTCAAAGACAAAGCTTGAAAATGTGCATTGGACTGTGTCCTAAATTCGTAGGTGTAAACATGAAACCAAACTGTCCAACCTCCACCCGAAAACATTCAGAGGTAAGCCCTGGTACCTTTCAAATAAACCGCGGAATTTCGGTTTCCCCATTTTCTTCTTTAGTGATGGTTTCAATTGTAGGTGTTTGAGGCATTAAAGTCAAATCTGGTTAACGTCTCGTGGATATGGTGGACAGAAATTGTTTCGGAGTTCCAGAAACAAGCTTGGTTTACAAGTAAGCTCTTATATGCTAGTAGTTGATTGATTGAGTTGGTGTTTTAAGTCCACTTTATGCACAGTAAGTCTACGCTAGTTATTGAATAGAAGTAATGACATCTGTATTTCAGTAATAAAACGAAGGTTGGAGTGTGTTAGGACAAGGTTGAATAGTGTTGTTATGAAATTAGTTAGTCTCTAAAATATAAATAATGCTAAAACAAGGTTAACGTGAAAAGAGAAGGAAAATATAGCATTAAGTATATATATATATATATATATATATATATATATATATATATATATATATATATATATATATATATAAAGAAAAAGCTATGACTAAATATAAAGATTAGAGGGTAAAGAAAGATGATAGTAGGAAAAGAGATAATCTTGCTGGGGAGTGGTCATACTGGGTAGGACGTAATCTAGACATGAAACAATTAGAAAGGCCAGTGTAATGTTCATATGCTATTTGCATGGTACCGTTTATAGACTCAACGGGCAGACTGCCCAGCCAATAGATAATTTGTCATAATAAGGGTTTGCTAGGTTCGTCTTTACACGAAGGTTTGCTTTTTATAGATTTGATACTCCCGAGATATCGATTATTGAAATAGACATGACCTTTACGTAAGAGATTTTTTCAAACGTGTGTTAGAGTTCTTTTGGTTCGAATCTTCACTGAGCAAATGTTAAGCCTGAATCACACGAGGCTAGATTTCGTGCTGGATTTTCCAGTTGGACTTGGACTAGTTGTGTGGTACTGGCTCAGCTGCTAGATTTCGCCTCACACGAACATTGTTACCGTAATTGTCGGTATACATTTGTTCTCGCAAGGCATTGCGCAGATCAGACAAGCTAGAAAGACAAAGTATGGGCTAGAAATTTGCTCGAAAGAAACTATGGTAATCACGTTATACTAAACAAGCGTTTTAATGAACTCTGTTATGTATATTTATACAGAAGATTCGCAGGATTCATTCACAAAAAAATATTTTTTTCAATGAATCGTATGTCGGTAGCGGCTGGCAGCCTGTGATGGGTAGTGCCAACGTGATCAAGGAATCGAAAATTTTCGCTAGGATATGTCATAGAAATATAATGAAAGAGGTAACTTTAATGGAACTTTGTTTACTAAAATTGCAGATAAAAATTCGGAGTTCCTAAGATTGGTTTATTTTACTTCGCATTTGTACTACTTTTGACTAATCGCGAAGATAAGGATGAGTGAACACTCGCGAAGAACACCGATGCCCAGACCTCGTAGCATGCTGTGAACGGAGGTCGGCCAGAGTTTCTATGAAATAAATGAGACTATTAAAATGTCGACGCCTGTCACCTTTACCACTTAATAGAATTGATGTTTAAATCTGGCGTGGGACGGCCAAGTTGTTTAACTTTTAATTTAATATCGTATAGTACCTTGGAAAACGGTGTATTTAATAATGCTCTAATCTGACTCATCTTCACTAACTACCCTTCCTTTCACACACCATCGGACACTTTCACTTCACAATAAAGAAAAACACTGAACAATTAGAGACAGAGTCGAACACTGTATTCTCGCCTTGCTTTGTTTATAATTTGCAACCCCAGCACCGCAGACGGTACATCAACAATCAGTGTTACTAACAACTGAAGTATGATTATCTGCTAAATAAACTGTTGATCTACAATTTTTAAAATTCAATGCAAGAAATTGAATTATATCTCCAAGTGAAATTCTTATACTGATAGATTTTCCGAGTGATTTTTTTACAAATATTAAAGTAAAAAATCCCCATGTGATGCGAATTTCCTTTGATATTTAGACAATTCTTTTTTTACAGAAAATGTCTTCAATATTGTTTGTCAACGTCAGTTGCAATACGTGTGTGCCTGTGCCAGTGATCCATGATAATTTGAAGAATGTGTACTTGCAAAAATGTCGCAATTTTTTTTCGCTCTAAGAAGGCTTGTCGTCTTTCCCTAACATTCGCGAATCTGTTTGCCGGACTTCGTGCTGTTTCTTCCCAAAGTGCACTGCGCGATGACGTCAAGATGAATATCGTCCCGTTGCAGAACAAAGTAACAGATCGAGGCGAAAATAAAATTCACACTCCCCCTCTCGTTAGTGATTTTTCAGCCACTAAATTTTTAGACGCTCATGCAGTTAGAAGACTGACAACAGCCCAAGACTATTTCCAGCATTCATGATTGACCTTAAAAACTCAGGCACGCTATTCGTTTGCGTGATGGATCTTCGCGGCAGGGGGGGAGGGGGCTGTGTGCCTTGCATGCTCCGACACATTTCCATTCACAACGCCAGGCAGGGATAGACTTTTCGCTACCGCCTTCAAGAATCCAGTAGACGTGCGAGACAGATCGATAGCACAGAATTGCCAGGTCAAAATCTAGGCTGCGTCTATTGTGCATTTTTTATAAGCTTCCTGAATTCCATCACGGTCAGTTTTAACCCTATTTTACCTGTACCGTACGAAAAACTTAACTGAGGGGGCTCACTGGCCCTCAATTTTTTTTATCACTAAAATTCAAGAAACCATTTTCTTATTGAACCACTGTTTCGTTTCTTGTTCATGTAAGTGTAGTTATTCATTAATTATAATAATTACAAAAATTATTAGTATTAATAAATAAAAAAATAGTAACCAATTATTTCATGTCTCGCGCACATGTTTTTCACTCGCTAAATCTTACAAGAACATTAATTTTCCATCGATGCTTTTTTCGTTTGTATATAGGTGGCAGTTATATATTACTTATAATAATGACAAAAAATATCATAATTACGAACCAATTGTACACTGTCACTGCCATGAGTGTCGAATAACACGCATCCAATGGAGGTGCCTGACAGGCCCACCAACTGAATTTTGCCTTCCATACAATCGAAATGGAGAAATATTGGGAGCACCCTAGGAAAAATGTAATTTATTTACATTTTTTTGTAAAACATTTCAGTTGCAAAATCGAAAAGCTAAGGTGGTGGGCGTCACAGCCTTCCTCCCCCCCGGTTCTCGGGGAAGCTAGGGTTAAGATATTTCGCGGCTGGAATCTTGATGAAAGATAAAAATATCCTAGATATTATGTTCACTCACGTCAATTGTAAATATATCGAGAAATATAAGCAGAAGTCTTATAAGAATATTTTTTTTTTACAAAATAAAAATTCGATCAAGAGAGAGAGAAATAATTCGCTTCAGTACTTGTAAATGAGGCAAATTATGCTGTATTTTAGCAAGATAACGAAACAACTAATATTGTATTTCTAGTTAATGTCATTAATCAATAACATTACACTTGATTTATTAAAAATAGATAGGTATAACTTCTTCGTGGAATGTTGCCAGGAATCATGTCACGTCAGGGTGTGATTTCTTTTTGTGGGGGGTTTTTGAAGCAAAAGGTCTACATGACTCGACCCGGCACGTTGGAGTGACTTCCCCGATGGCGCAGTGGTAGCGTCGTTGCCTTGTAATCGAGGTGTCCTGGGTTCGATACCCGGTGGAGGCACATAGTGGTTCGGATCCCACTTTAAACAGCAGGTCCAGTCCCGATTAGCCTTACTGTGCACAAAGTGGACTTAAAACACCAAATCAACCAACCGGCAAGTTGGATGACTTGGGAGTCTATTCGCGTTGCAATGCAGCAAATTCCGCTGGAGATGCTGCACAAGACTATGAATGCTTTACGTTGGGGTGCAGAGGCTCGTTTGAGGGAGAATGGTACCTACCTGGACATTATTTTCAAGACATAGGCATCACATAATGCTTTTGTATGTACTTTTTGGTCATGTAGGTGTTTTCATTGTTATTCTGAAATTTAATATAGATTTTTGCAAATTTAAATCGTCTCAATATTTCTACGCTCAGTCGTTAGGCCGTCTGACTACCATGCAAGAGACCCGGGTTCGATCCCCGGCTGGGGAGAACCGGGACTTCTTCAAGCTGTTCAAGCGCCTCCGGCGCCCACCCAGCGTCGTATAAAGTGGGTACCTGGAGGAGAGACTGGGGGGGCAAAGGCGGCCAGGGGCGTGGTGCTGATCACATCACCCCCAGCTCGGCTGAGATCAAGAAAGTGTGGGACCCTAACCCCACATCCCCTATACGCCTTCATGGCGTAGTGCTAAACACAGGGGAGTACTTTACCTTTTTTGTTTTACCAATATTTCTACCGCACACTGTACATCATGTTTTTGAGTTTACAGTGGAATAATGAGCAAGGGTTTTTGGAAGCATTCTCAGGGTGTCTACCAGTCTGGAAAAAACTGGAAATGTCCAGGAATTTACTTTTCCCGGAAATATCAATGAAATTTAATGTTTCTGGAAAATTCAATATTTTTGTAGAGTGCACTAAAAGTACATTTTTTAACAAAGACAACTAAGGACAAACAAGAAATTCTAGATTCGTTGTGGACATAACCATACTTCAATTTAACATACTGATAGATTGATTTGGTGTTTTACGTCCACTCTATGTACAGTAAGCCTAATCGGGGCTGTACCTACATTTTAAAGTGGGATGCGAACCACTGTGCAACGTGCCTCCACCGGGTATCTAACCCGAGACCCCTTGATTACAAGGCGACGACGCTACCACTGCGCCATCCGGGAGGCCTTGACATACTGAATATTACCGGTAGTTAAAGTAGAAATGGTTTATTATTACTCTTAGGCCGTGTCCGGATTGGAAAGCGCTCCGTCCCATTCTCTCCCGTTGCTCTCGCGTGCCGTCGAAGTCACGTCCAAGTCGTCCGAATCTACATGTCCCCTTGTAGTACGGTTGTCACTTTTCCCGCCAGGTGTCAGCCCGAACTTCACCCACCGCCCTCTGGGGCGTAGGCGCATCGCACAGAAGCAGAAGGTAGACGCCAAACAAAGATGACATGATTTCCACCTATTTACTACTCATATTAAAAATGCAACACGCTATTTCATCATTTACAATTTTTCTACATTCAGTATTATCGATAAAATGTTAAAGTATAACTGAGTTTTACATCCTCTAATCAGTAAATGTTGTCTGTACAAAGTGAAAGTTAGAATATGGCTGCCAAGCGCAGCGTCACAGCGAGTTCAAGCTCAATCGTGCATCTGTCGCGCCTCTCTGCTCTCCCCTCCGACTCCACGTCTGCCGCGAATTCGGACAACGGAGGTTGGCTGAGTCCCCGGATGCAACGGTGTTCTAGGTGACATCTGCTGCCGATTCGGACGCGGCCTTAGACTGGGACAATTTTCGAAAATTCTGACTGTAGGAAGCATTTTTGAGGAAAAACGGGCAAACAACATTTTCTGAATGTATTTGATGTGCTGATTACGAATATTTTGTTTGCCACTCTCGATTTTGGTGTTATGTTTCAAATTGCTAAAAAAACAAAATGGCGGCCATACGAAATGAGTTCCTATTAACTTTTGAAGGATTTTTTTGTTTTTTAGCGATTTTGGAACAAACAGCGTAAAATTTCAGATTAGAAAACATAAGATTTGGATTCAGCATACCCAAAAACATAATGTTTAACACCAAGATCACTATTTTCTTTCGGCTCCTTCAAAAGTTATTAGGACCTCATTTCGTATTGCCGCCATTTTGTTTTTTAGCGATTTCGAGCACATAGCTTAAAATTTCAGATTACAAACATAATATTGGGATTCAGCATACGCAAAAACATAATGTTTGACACCAAGATCACTATTTTGTTTCTGCTCCTTCAAAAGTTATTTGCAGCTCATTTCGTATTGCCGCCATTTTGTTTTTTAGCGATTTGAAGCACATAACATCAAAATCGAGAGTGGCAAACAAAATATTCGGAATCAGCACATCAATTACATTCAGAAAATGTTGTTTGTCCGCTTTTCGTCAAAAATGCTTCCTACACTTCTTACAGCCACATATCTGAGAATTTGCACAGGCTATCTAAGGAAAGGTCATATTTTGAACTATTTTCATGTAAAAATTTACTGGACTTAGTGACTATTGAAATTTCCTACTTTCTTGCTCCAATTTTTGGGTTGTTGTTAGATATTAGAATTAATACAGATATGATTACTAATACGAGGTGTGGCTAGAAAAAAACCGGATTGATGTTGCTGTCGACAAACGACAAGCGCGTCAAGGTCAAGCGGTGCATGAGTGTATAACGTGATATCCTGCCTATCGACTGTGTGATTGCCCAGGCTGCGCGGCGCTCAGTTCCGCTGTAGCTTGTGGACGAAGTGAAACGTATGTCTGTGCTTCGTCAGAAAAATGTTAAGTGCGAAAGTGGAACAGCTAATCAATGTGAAGTTTCTTATGAAACTCGGAAAATCCGCCACAGACACTTATAGTTTGTTGAAGGAAGTATACGGAGATGAGTGTTTATCACGCACGCAAGTGTTGGAGTGGTTTCAAAGGTTTATAGAGGGACGAGAAGTGATCGCGGACGACTCGCGTCCTGGACGGCCTTGCCCGTCAAAAACGGAATCAAACATTGCAAATGTCGGTGAATTGATTCGAAAAGATCGTCGCTTGAGTATTCGAGCTATTGCAAAACAACCAACATTATTAAATTACGGTGCTGACGACCCTTCGTGAGCAAGTAAGACGACGACCTGATTTGTGGAAAAGCAAGTCATGGATTCTTCATCAGGACAATGCTCCTGTCCACACGGCATTGTCAGCCAAGGCTTTTTTGGCCAAGCATGGGATCCCAGTGTTAGAACATCCACCCTATTCGCCGGATCTCGCTCCGTTCGACTTTTCTTATTCCCAAAGGTCAAATCAGCACTGAAAGGAACCAGATTTGCGACCGTAGAACCTGTGAAAACAAAAGCGACGGAGGTCATGAACATGGTTTCAGAAAATGATTTCCATCAATGGAAGATTCGTATGGAGATAGTTCAGGGGAGTACTTTGAAGGGGATAATGTTCGTATTGTACAAAATAACCAATAAAAGATTCTGTAGCGACAGTCCGGTTTTTTTCTAGCCACACCTCGTATTTACCTTAATTCGGTATTACTTATACGTAGCTACTATCATTATGATTTTTTATTAAAATAATTCCTTGTTAACCATACGTCAACCCTGTCATTGTAACTTTTACTTTCAATTAAATCTACTAACTATGCAAGCATTCGTCTGAATATACCAGGAAACCGGGTTCATAATTGGGGCCAGTAGGATTGAACGTGCAACCTTATGAATATGAATCGAACATCCTAAGTCGTTCAGTACTGTTATCTTTCAATGGTCTTTCATGTACTTCTACTAATTCTCCGCCATCCTCGTTGTCGGAAAAAGAGATAATTAGCAACATTAAAGAAAATATATCATTATTACTTGTTTTGATCAATTACAGTACATTCATGTTAAAAAAATAACTAATATTTGCTCTATCTATTTTTTGTGAAGTTTTTAAATCTTCCGCGTTGTCATGGTTAGTAAAAGTGGCACAAAAGCGACACAGTAAGATAATCGCTCGGTAACTACGACGCCAGAGGCCTCGGGCATGAATCCCGACGTGGGTATTCTTTGTGATTGCCACTTCATCACATAATCACTAATCCTCATCGTCGCCATTAGCCAAAGTTGGTAGATATGCGACGCTAAATAACAAAGATCCACATAATCAAATACTCGGTAAGGTACTAGAAATTTCGCAAGGACATGGAAGACAATGGTCGGTTCGTAATTTTCGTAATGGATAGGTCGAAGCCCCTCACTGGCACATAGCCAGGGAGAGGGTTCGGGGCTGAAGCCCCTCCCGGAAATCCTACCAGTATCTAAAAATTTAAATAATATATAGTGTTAATTAAACGTCTTGTGTAATAAGTTATAATGTATTGACAAATTCATCTTCAGGGACTGCTTCTGTAATGAACAGGAATGGGGTATTGGTCATTTTTTTGTTTTATCTCTGTAATAATGGTATTCTAATTGTGGTTTTAGATTTAACACTGTACCTTCAGTATAATTTAATTTTTACATTATAAGTATAAATGTTCTTATTTTTTCTACCGGAACCATGGGCGTAACTTGGGACAACTTTCGGGGCAGAATCAAACTTGGGATTTTGGGAGCCAGGAATCGACAAGTTTTCCATCCCGTAAAAAGTCCAGAACTATTTTGCTAAATAACTTACATTTGCGCAATCATAAAATATACTCCAATACTTTGCTACTCAGCTTCCAGGAGGTAAAGAAAAGCATCCTTAATTTTTAAATTTAGTAACCTGAAAATTTTGCCCCCCCCCCCCCTTACCCCCGCCAAGTTACGCCTATGAGTGGAACTGATTTTCAGGAAGTGTAAAGTGTCAATTGTAATATGTATTTGATAAGGGTTTGTTGTGAGAGTGACCCGCTCAATAAAGGCGATTTTATTATTATTACATTACACCCCCACTTTTTCGGGTTTAGATGACTGCTATTGATAAAGGATGACCCCCTCCCAGAAATAAAATTCTGGCTACGGGCCTGCCCTCCCTGTACACAAATTCAAGGATGCTCGAAGGTTTACGATGGCACTCGCAAGATTAACTCGATGTCTCCCACATCGAGGTTTGTAAAATCCTAACCCCTTTGTCTCGTTAAGAAATCATCCTGATAACTGTTCGCTTCCTCTTCAGCGTCGCCAGTTTGGCATAATTTACGACAGACAGCTCATTGCATTGCTTCTATGTTGCAGCGAATTGACGTATGAATTACATCTTTCATTCTGTTGTGACAGCGTGGAATTTCCTGCACACACTGACGCGAACCAATTTTTAAAATTTATTAATGTCATTTGCTGGTTGGTGATGGCCTGAGAAAGTCGAGGAGTGAGTTGGTTAACAACTTGAGATAAGATAAATTCCTTTCACACTCACAAAGACAAGGAGGTCTCGTAAATATACACATAGCAGGACTGTCAACGTATTTTATCCTTTGGTCCTCCCCGGTGACGTAGTGGTAGCGTCGACGCCTTGTAATCAAGGGGTCCCGGGTTTGATATCCAGTGGAGGCACATAGTGGTTCGGATCCCACTTTAAATTGATGGTCCAGTCTAGGGATGGCCAAACGGATCCGGATCCGAAAAATCCGGATCCATTCGGATCCGGATCCGGATCCAAAAGTTACGGATCTGGATCCGGATCCGAAAATTCCGGATCCGGATCCGGGTCTGAAAGTTTCGGATCTGGATCCGGATCCGAAAATTCCGGATCTGGATCCGGATCCGGAAGTTCCGGATCCGGGTCTGAAAACTTCGGATCCGGATCCGGGTCCGAAAGATTCGGATCTGGATCCGGATCCGAAAATTCCGGAACCGGATCCGTGTCTGAAAGTTTCGGATCTGGATCCGGATCCGAAAGTTCCGGATCTGGATCCGGATCCGAGAGTTTCGTATCTCAATCCCATTATAATATTACCACACCTTAAAAGGTATTATGATCTTCGATTACAAAGAAATTTTTCGTTAGTCCTACAAGAATTTTTTTCAAGTGTTGTTCCAAAAATACTTTGCTACGCATCGGCTAACACACTCGTGCACACATGTCAGAGGTGATTTTGTAATTGCCATTGAAACGAATATGTATTCATTCGAATGTATTGGAAATGAAAACACACATAAATGTGAGACATTCCATTCCAGGCTGAAACCTTTAACACATATAACAAGATAGAAATGTTATACAAATATTATACAATTGTTCTACAGTTACAGTTTTACAAATTAAAATAAAACATTATAATATATGCAGTGTTAAATAATTACAAAGTGTAAGACTAACAAGGGAGGTTATCTAAGTGTCCCCCTCCGATTTCCATGAAACTTGGCAGTATAGTGGGGCCCAAAGGAAGAATTTTTTTTCAGCTAAAAAACGGTTTTAGGAAAAAAACCTCAAATGTCAAGATGAGGACAAATTGAAGTGAGGATCTGACCCCTGTGTCCCTCCGATTTCCATAAAACTTGGCAGGTGTATACTGAGGCCCAATGGAAGAAATACGTGTTTTTTTGTTTCAGCTAAAAAACTGTTTTAGGGGGCAAAACCCCCTCAAATGTCAAGATGAGGACAAATTGAGGTGAGGATCTGACCCCTGTGTCCCCCTCCGATTTCCATGATACTTGGCAGGTGTGTGTATAAACGGGCCCAAATGAAGAAATACGTGATTTTTTTTGTTTCAGCTAAAAAAAACTGTTTTAGGGGGCAAAACCCACTCAAATGTCAAGATGAGGACAAATTGAAGTGAGGATCTGACCCCTGTGTCCCTCCGATTTTCATGAAACTTGGCAGGTGTATAGTGAGGCCCAATGGAAGAAATACGCGTTTTTTTGTTTCGGCTAAAAAACTGTTTTAGGGGGCAAAACCCCCTCAAATGTCAAGATGAGGACAAATTGAAGTGAGGATCTTACCCCTGTGTCACCCTCCGATTTCCATGATACTTGGCAGGTGTGTGTATAAACGGGCCCAAATGAAGAAATACGTGATTTTTTTTTGTTTCGGCTAAAAAACTGTTTTAGGGAGCAACCCTCAAATGTCAATATGAGGACAAATTTAAGTGGGTATTTGACTTATGTGTCCCCCTCCGATTTCCATGAAACTTGGCAGGTGTGTGTATAAACGGGCCCAAAGGAAGAAATTTTTGTTTCAGCTAAAAAACGGTTTTACAGGGCGAAACCCACTCAATTGTCAAGATGAGGACATATTGAAGTGGGGATTTGACCCCTGTGTCCCCCTCCGATTTCCATGAAACTTGGCAGGTGTGTGTATAAACGGGCCCAAATGAAGAAATACGTGTTTCTTTGTTTCGGCAAAAAATTTGTTCTAGGGGCAACCTCATCTCAAATGTCAAGATGAGGACAAATTGAAGTGGGGATCTGACCCCTGTGTTCCCCTCCGATTTCCATGAAACGTGGCAGGTGTATAGAGGGGCCCAAAGGAAGAAATACAAGTTTTTTTTTTGTTTCGGCTAAAAAACTGTTTTTGGGGGCAAAACCCGCCTCAAATGTCAAAATGAGGACAAATTGACGTGAGGATCATCTGACCCCTGTGTCCCCCTCCGATTCTCATGAAATTTGACAGGTGTATAGAGAGGCCCTACGCCCCCTGTTTCTTCCTATGCCATATTTACGTGGTTTCGGGGTCAGATCCCCACTTTAATTTCTCCTCATCTTGACATTTGAGGGGGAGGCCCTCTATACACCTGCCAAGTTTCATGGAAATCGGAGGGGGAGACTTAGATCTCCCTTGTAAGTGTATTAATTAATTACAAATCGCGCACGCGCGCACACACACTATATATATTGAAAACAAATAGTCAAATCATAAACATTATAATATCTATACTTTTATTTGGTATAGATAGTTTCGAGATATCTGCATATACGGATGACATAATTTGCTACACAAACTCACAAACTCAAACTTAAATCCTATCGTATTTATCTAAGCTACATCCCGGCGTGACTCGATCCAATACCTTACCCGAGGTCACACTACAAAATATATATATATATATATATATATATATATATATACAGGGTGACTGGTAATTAGATGTATTCCCTGAAAGGGGTTAAAGTAGAGACAATTTGCAATAAATTTGACCATATGATACCCCGTCCGAAAATTAATAGTTTTCGAGATAATCGAGTTTCAATTGTTTTTGAAAAAAATGACAATTTTCCACATAAAAAGTTGAATTGAGAAAAAACTGCTCATTGTATGGAACTTATTTCAGCGTTTGCTGATAGCTAACAAATAAGTGGTTAGTTGAAAAAAAAAGTTTTTCCCAAATAACAATCACATGTAAGTAACGGGTGGGTCTAAACTTACAAGTGATTATAAAAAATTGCACTCTTAGTTTACTTGGCAACGTATTAATAAAAAAAATGGTATGACACGAAGCGTACAAATTACGTAAATTACTTCCTTGATTCATCAGCTATCCAACAAGGTACAAATGTTGCCGACATTCACATTTGTGTACAAGAAATAACACTTGATTAATCTTCATGTGAATGGAATCAATGAACAATACAATTAAAGAACATTACACGTCTTGCTCAAAGTGGGCACCTCCGTTACGAATGCAGGCACGCAGGTTTTTACGGGTCATTTGGTCTCGTAACTCGTGATATGATGGTGGCCTTGACGTGTTGACCAGCTGTTAAGATCCTCTCCCTGAGCTCTTCTTGCGAGTTTACCGGTGCCTTGTCATGTGGCTCCAAATGTAAAAGTCGCAAGGCGTCAAATCGATCGGGGGATCGAGCTGGGCAGTCATCATGCTGGTAAATCATGTCACGTCTTGTAGCTAGAGGCACATCCTCCAACAACATTGCCATCCCGTTCCACAAAAAATGTTTATAAGTGATGCCATTTAAGATTTGGGGCAGGAAAAATGGCTCGATGAAATGATTGTTGATTACGCCCATCCATACTTCTGCCTGGGCGTGCGACAGTGGCTGGATGAAAATTACCCAAAGAAATGGATTGGCCGAGGCGGACCGATTCCCTGGCCGGCTCGATCCCCCGATTTGACGCCTTGCGACTTTTACATTTGGAGCCACATGACAAGGCACCGGTAAACTCGCAAGAAGAGCTCAGGGAGAGGATCTTAACAGCTGGTCAACACGTCAAGGCCACCATCACATCACGAGTTACGAGACCAAATGACCCGTAAAAACCTGCGTGCCTGCATTCGTAACGGAGGTGCCCACTTTGAGCAAGACGTGTAATGTTCTTTAATTGTATTGTTCATTGATTCCATTCACATGAAGATGAATCAAGTGTTATTTCTTGTACACAAATGTGAATGTCAGCAACATTTGTACCTTGTTGGATAGCTGATGAATCAAGGAAGTAATTTACGTAATTTGTACGCTTCGTGTCATACCATTTTTTTTATTAATACGTTGCCAAGTAAACTAAGAGTGCAATTTTTTATAATCACTTGTAAGTTTAGACCCACCCGTTACTTACATGTGATTGTTATTTGGGAAAAACTTTTTTTTCAACTAACCACTTATTTGTTAGCTATCAGCAAACGCTGAAATAAGTTCCATACAATGAGCAGTTTTTTCTCAATTCATCTTTTTATGTGGAAAATTGTCATTTTTTTCAAAAACAATTGAAATTCGATTATCTCGAAAACTACTAATTTTCGGACGGGGTATCATATGGTCAAATATATTGCAAATTGTCTCTACTTTAACCCCTTTCAGGGAATACATCTAATTACCAGTCACCCTGTATATTGAGTTGGTGTTTTAAGTCCACTTTATGCACAGTAAGGCTAATCGGGACTGGACCTACAGTTTAAAGTGGGATCCGAACCACTATGTGCCTCCACCGGGTATCGAACATATATATACATATATATATATATATATATTAACTAACTAAACTAACTCTCTAGCCTTCTTAAACCCGAAGGTTCATGGCTGCAGCAACACAGGCCTTCCATCTTTCCCTATCTTGAGCAAGTTCTATATACTCTTTTCCATCCCTACCGATTTCCCTTAGGTCCATCTCAACGTTGTCCCTCCATCTTCGTCTTGGCCTTCCTACAGGTCTCTTACCATCAGGTTTCCCAACAAGAATCCTGTAAACTCCTCTTTCCTCTCCCATTCGTGCCACATGGCCTGCCCACCTAAGTCTTCTTCATTTAATTATTCTAATAATATCTGGACATGAATACAAATTATGTAGTTCTAAATTATGTAACCTTCTCCACTCACCTGTCTCCTCATCCCTTTTAGGTCCAAAGATTTTCCGAAGGATCTTATTTTCAAATACTCTCAATTTATGTTCCTCTTTCAATGTAAGGGACCAAGTTTCACATCCATATAATACTACAGGCAAAATTACTGTTTTGTATATTTTAACTTTTAGTTTCTTAGATATTAAACGAGAAGACAAAAGTTTATGAAGAGAGAATTAACATGCATTTCCTGAATTAAGTCTACTTTTTATTTCCTCTTTAATATAATTTTCATTTGTTAATATTACTCCTAAGTATTTGAATTTGGAAACTGGTTCAAACGAGTTGTTATCAATAATTAGATTTTGATTATTACCTAACACTTGGTTTCGGCCTGTAAGCATATATTTAGTTTTCTCTTTGTTAACTTCCAAACCTATCTCTTTAGCAGTTTTGAAAAATATGTTAGCATTATTTTTAATTGTATTCATATCATCCCCCAGTAAGTCTACATCATCTGCATATGCTAACAACTGGGTCACACCATTTAATTTTAGTCCTTCTTTAGTTTCTTTTACCTTCCTAACAGCATATTCTAAGGCAAAATTAAAGAGCAATGGAGATAATGCATCTCCTTGTTTTAACCCATCATGAATTGTAAATTTGTCAGACATATTACTACCCACACGAATTTTACTTTCTGTTTCACTGGTGCATATTTTTATCATACTAACAAGCTTCTTAGGTATTCCAAACTCTACTAATATATTATATAATTTATCTCTTTTGATCGAGTCATATGCTTTTTTGAAATCAATGAATAGCTGATGGACATTTTGATTATATTCCCATTTTTTTTTCAAGTGTCTGTCTGATGTGAAAAATTTGATCTGTAGTTGATCTGTTACGTTTAAATCCACATTGATAATCACCTATAATTTCATTAGCATATGGGGTTAGTCTTGTTAAAAGAATGTTAGATAATATTTTATATGTTGTTGAGAGTAGAGAAATTCCACGGTAATTATTGCAGTTCATTTTATCACCTTTTTTAAACACAGGAACAATTATGGATTCTTTCCACTGTTGAGGGATTTCTTCTTTATTCCATATTAAACAAATTAATTTATGAATTTGACATATTAATGAATTTCCACCATATTTAATTAACTCAGCTGGTATTAAATCAATGCCAGGTGCTTTGTTATTCTTTAGCCTTTTAATAGCATCTTTAACTTCAGTCAAGTTAGGTTCTGGAACTAAAGGTTCTGCTGTGTGTACTTCATTCACTTCTGATTTATCTCCTACATGGACATTTAAAAGGTCATTAAAGTAGTTCTTCCATCTATTTAGAATATCGCTTGGGTCAGCTAGAAAATTACCGTCTTTATCTTTTATCAAGTTTACTTTAGGTTGCCACCCCTTTCTAAACTCATTTACACCTTTATATAAATCTCTGATATTTTTATTTTTGCTGTTTGTTTCAATTTCGTTAATTTTGCTTTTCAAGTAATCTCTTTTTTTACTTCTAAACGTGCGGTTAACTTCTCGCTTTATTCTATTATAATTGTTTAGATTTATATCATCAGAGTTATTTAACCATCTAAGTCTAGCCTGATTTCTTATTTCTATTAGATTATGACATTCATCATCAAACCATGTCTTACTTTTTCTCGGTTTATGGTATCCTATACTTTCTTTAGCTGCTGATTCTATTGCATTACGTATGTGCTCCCAATTCTTATTTACGTCTGTTTCATTTATATTTTCATCATCATTTAAATCCTGCAAAACATCAAATCTATTTGACAGTTTAATTTGGTAATCTTTCTTAATTCTTTCATCAGTAAACTTTCCTGTATCAAATTTTAGAACTTTTAGATTTTGTTGCTTATGATTTATCACTGAGAGTCTCTCTCTTAATTTAGCAATTACTAAATAATGGTCCCTGGCACAGTCAGCACCTCTATGTGTACGAACGTCAATTATACTAGTATGCCTTCTCTTATCAATGAGAATATGATCTATCTGATTATGAGTTTTACCATCTGGAGAACACCAGGTATATTTATGGATATCTTTATGTTTAAAAGTTGTACTTTTCACAATTAAATTCTTTGAGGTTGCAAAAGTAATCAATCTTATACCATTATCATTACTTAATTCATGAAGACTTTCTTTACCAATCGTGGGTTTAAATGTCTCTTCTTTGCCAATCTGTGCATTACAGTCACACATATATATATATATATATGTATATTAGCGGGTAACAATATGTTATAAGCACATTCTTACTTTCCAAAGAAGCGCATGTGGGATGGCAAACGGATCCGGATCCGGATACAAAAGTATCGGATCCGGATCCGAAAGTTTTGGATCCGGATCCGAAAGTTCTGGATCCGGATCCGAAAGTTCTGGATCCGGATCCGAAAAATTTTAGGATCCGGATCTTTAGGATCCGGTACCAACCGGATTTCGGATCCGCCAGGATCCAGATCTGGCCATCCCAGTCCTGATTAGTCCCTCTGTGTATAAAGTGGATTTAAAAACAAACTAAGACTGTAAAACTGGTGAAGTGAACTTCTGGAAGAATGCACACCCAAGCGACAGGTGACACATGTCGCTAGAGGATTTAACAAATCGGACGCAGGCTAGTTGTACGATGCGAAACGTTGCTGCTGATTGGCTCGTTCTCAAGCAACACATGTCGCGTGTAGCTTCGGTGTGAATTCTCCCTAAGGAAGCTTTCAGACCAAAGCTTAAAACTAATGTTAAGAGAGATTTCAGACCTAAGCGACATGTGACACATGTCGCTTGGGAACGATCCGATCAACAACAACGTTTCACACCGTAGCGGCATCGAAAGCCTGCGTTCGATTGCTGAAACCCTCAAGCGACACATGTGGCGTGTCGCTTCGGTGCGAAATCTCCCTAATTAATAAACGCGACCTTCCGAATCTGTCGGACCAGGCAGTTTTCTTAATAGCATGCAACGTGTCCCCCCTTGGTCTGTTGATAGCGCATGCGTGGTGAATGTTTGCTCAGACTGAAAAGTATGGTGTCGCTTATCCCTTTGGTACGAAACCCCCGTGTGACTTCAGTCTGAAAGCTCCCATACCGTGGGTGCGTTTTCAAAATTACAATATGGTTAAAATTCTCGATGTTGTGTAGATATTGTCATACTTTTATATTTTCTTAAACATCTTGTGTAGTAGGCCCTATACCTTTTAGATAAGATGAATGAAACCAGTTTTCCTTTATGGTATAAAGCATCGTTTCTCAACCTATGGGGCGCGACCCACTGCTGGGTCCCGAGACGGCGTTCTTTGAGTCGCGAAGTCGGGCTCGAAAATGTCTTAAAAATATACATACATAGTGTACAAATTTACTTTTCTAGAATGAAGTAAGTGTAATTTGTTTAAACAAGCGTAAAAGAGGGCTTCTTAAAGTTCTTGATGTTAGCAAAGATATGATTATAAACTGGATGCACACCCCTACATGTAATTCTGCCAGCGCCTATGCTTGTGGGTCCCATGAAGTGTAATATCCTTCAAGGTTGGTCCCGGACTGAAAAATATTGAGAACCACTGGTATCATGGTGCGAAATCCCGGAGGGGACGGGGGGAATTCCCCCCACTTACGATCTTGCCATGAAATTTCCCCCAACACCCCACCAAACTTTTCCGGGGGGAGAGTTTTTGTTTTAACAACGAACATAAACAATTACTTTGGGATTCGAATATACTTGACTGGAATAATATCGCTAACATCTCTTAGGAAACTGAATTTAGCCAGCAATCCCCATAACACAGAAATTAGACACTTATTTCTTCTCCATTTCTCATCGCGTTTCGTTAGCAACCACGAAGTATATAAACATATTAATAAAACACGTAATAGAATTTATATGTGAATTTTATACGGGAAACTATTATCTTCTTAATGTCTCTTTATTTTTGGCCCTCCTCCCTTACGCAAATCATTGTTAATAGCATCAGTAGTACATCAAAATCTTCAATTTGCAATTACATTTTGAATTAAATACAGTCGATATAATATATTGTATATTTTATAATATAATCTGATTATTTAATAATTGACACATATTTGATGGCATTATACACATATACGCATGTGTGTGTATCTGTCTGTCTGCTCCTTCCCCCCACCAATCTGCAGTGATTTCGCACCCTGACTGGTATAAGGACAAAGGTTGGAACAGCTTTAGAACGATTTCTTCAAGATTTTCATCTCCTTTTAAAACTAGAATGTAGTTAAGTTGTATGTATAATTTCGCACGAACTTCACTCAAAATCTCTGTCCATGAAGGAAGTTTTTGGTTCACGTGGAATCAATTTAACTGATGTTCTTTTTTTATGGAAAGCTGTTACCATTTTGAACATTTTAAGGTTCATTTAACTATTTTATTAGATGCATCAATGTCGAAATATTTCAATATTTATAATAATAGCAGTGAATTACAACTTTGAACAACAATGAATAGGGCCGTTATTTTCTTAGCCGTTCACTTTTTCATCTATGTGTGTGTGTGCACGCAGCGAGAGACGTATTAAGCTTCACACCCACTGAGACACTTAGAAACGCGGCAATAGACGCGTTTCCGGCGTCTCAGTGAGCGATAACCTTTAAGATATCCTGCTGACTTCTGGCACGGAAATTCCCGCTTCGTTTCCACGCGTTTCCCTGTAGTGGGCGTTACACCATTTGATTTCAATAGAAGCAAACCACAGAAGTTCTGTTGCCGCATTTCTCCTAAGTTTAAGCGTGTCTCCAAGATTGGCAAGCCGACCTGCCGTGTAGAACATTCCATGCGTTTTTCGGACAGGGCCCACCACCCTTAGAAAAACCCCGCACTTCTGGCATTGAAATTCTTCGAGCCACTTCTGCACAGTTTCCTCACGGCATACTGTAGTGTGTAAAAGGTAAAGTTCCGCGTGCAAATAGCATCGTGCGATGTCGGCCATTTTGGAGGTGATGCGATCAGCACCACTCTCCGGTCGCCTTTACACCCCCTCCCCCATCCGGTACCAATTGATTTGAGACTGGGTGAGCCCCAGAAACGCTTTATGTGGGGACACGGCCTGAAAATTCCTAGCTTGGATCACCCACCCCGGGAATCGAACTTGGATCTCCCACGTGGCAGTTAAACGCCCTACCGACCAATGCGCTCTTGCAAAATTTGATTTCATAGGAAGTGAAGAGCGGATTTTTTCCTCCGGGTTGTGGCGCGGCCTAAACTTGAAGCATACAAAACTAGAGAGGGGGGGGGGGGACAACAGACAGTTGAAGGCCAACTTTAAGACTTAATGAAGAAAATTGATGATGTAAGAGGCCAACAGATGGCGTGGGCGTAAACTTATTTGCAGTATTTAGTGCAGTGGGTTGAATTATAATTTAAGTCTATGATACATCCACCCGCTTTCAATTTTTCATGTTTAAACGCACAGCTATGAAATTAGGCGGGTGGCCGAAGTTCGCGCTCTTGCCACGTCGGAGCACACCCCTGTGTGTTCGGAGGATTAAGAGCAGTCCGACGTGTAGATATGGGACTCTGTTTCTGGAGCCTGTAACAAACTTGCCATTCACACGATCACCAGCTCTGGAACGAATGGGACTCGAAAGCAGAGATGTTCAGCCTCTGGAGGCCAAGCCTCATCCTCGGCTTCCAGGAGCATTGCGAGCCCGAGGACGAGTCCGGAGGGCGACCTTGAGCTTGGAGGCTGAGGCCGAGTTGGAGTTCCGGGGGTTGAGACCAAGTTGGAGTTCCGGGGGTTGAGACCAAGTTGGAGTTCCGGGGGTTGAGACCGAGTTGGAGTTCCGGGGGTTGAGACCGAGTTGGAGTTCCGGGGGTTGAGACCGAGTTGGAGTTCCGGGGGTTGAGACCGAGTTGGAGTTCCGGGGGTTGAGACCGAGTTGGAGTTCCGGGGGTTGAGACCGAGTTGGAGTTCCGGGGGTTGAGACCGAGTTGGAGTTCCGGGGGCCGAGACCGAGTTGGAGTTCCTGGGGCCGAGGCCGAGTTGGAGTTCCTGGGGCCGAGGCCGAGTTGGAGTTCCTGGGGCCGAGGCCGAGTTGGAGTTCCTGGGGCCGAGGCTGTGTTAGGTTTGAGACCGACCTTCAACTTGGAGGCCTGGCCTCGCGAGGCCGAAGTCAAATGGCCATCTCTGCTCGAAAGTGCCCCGGAGAAATGTCTGTCTGATGCGCAAACTAGGCAATGCAGCCCGGTTGATGTTGCCACACAGTCCGCGGGAATCTGCTAAAAGTTGGGGGCACTTTGGAGTTAGGAGAAAAACCTGTACTATACCTAACCCTGTTCAACACTGTGTGCAAGTCCTTCTAGAAACCCTGAAACCTCATTCTGATGTCAAAAAATTGATTTTTAGTTAAAATTGCTTACTTTGTAGTTGTAGTACTTAGGATAGTTGAAAAGATTGTTTATTATCTGTTATTGTCTAAACCAATTACAATATTTTGAAAACTAACCAAACTAGTAAATATTCATAGCAATGGGATTTTTACAATTCCAACCTTTTTTTAGGAATTGTTTTTCATTTTATTGCAAAATTGAAATTTCAATGCACTTACATACAATTATTCTAATTAGTATTTTATAACACCATTAAGCCTTGTTTCCATGATTATGAAAAACTAAGTATGCTGACCAAGGCAGTAATTTATTTTATTAAAAACATAAAGACTTTTGTACTTGATACAGAGTCTGATGAAGACCTTGCTAGAAGGTTGAAACGTTACGTTTAGTTTATGTTTTTAATAAAATAAATTACTGCCTTGGTCAGCATACTTAGTTTTTCATAATTAGTATTTAAATTTATAGTATAAATATTCAATATCAGGCCGTTTCAAGAAAAGAAAAATTACAATATGTGAACTAAACTATATCTGTTGTGTGAAACATCTTCCTGTAAAATATTTTTTACAATGAACATTCAAATTTTGAATTGCTTGTGTATTAACGATATTGAAAATGATTTCTATTAGAAGAATTATTATAGGCCTAATGTATGTTTAATTTATTTTCAGTTAATGAAACTTTGCCAGAAACTGATGGGCAAAAAATTATTTGAAGTACTCATGAAGGCTACTTTTTATGGCCACTTTGTAGCAGGTGAGGATCAAGAACGAATACGTCCAAGTTTGGAGAGGATGAGGTCCTTTGGTGTGAAGCCTATTCTTGACTACTCGGTGGAAGAGGACATAAGCTCAGAAGAAGCTGAGAGAAGAGAAGTGTCGTAAGTACATTAATAACGTATAACGATAGTACCCTTTTACTACAAGGAATTTATATAACATGCATTACATTGGTGCTATCATTGTTTTTATTACAACTAGCTGAAAGCCTGGCGTTGCCCAGGTATTTATTTATCCCAATCTTCTATTAGACAGGAAAATAATGAATTCTAACTATTGTGTAAAATGTAACTAATTTTATTTACACGTGTTTAAAAGTATAAGTACAGTATACAAATTATAAAGTAAAATCTTTTACAGATTCACTATAATATTAATTTAACTCAAAACTTGATTATAAACAACATTTTTAGTTTCACCTCCGGGAGCAAGAATCAATAGAACGACATTGAGAGTGTCACTATTCATCTTAGCGATCCCGTAAACTATGGATTCCATACTAATATTGGTCGTTTTCACAAAACATACTCATATCAGCCTGAATGTTAGACAGCCTGAGAAACACCATCGTTGTGTGGTATTGCATAGACTCACCATTTGTGCAGAATTTAATATCGGTCGTTTTCGATTATTTTTACAGGTCACCCCCTTCCCACCTCACTCCTAGGGGTGTCTTACCCCCACAATATTTCTTTCAAGATTGCAAGTGTTACGTGTACCAAGTTTGGTTGAAATCACTCCAAGCGTTCGAGAGTTATGCCGGAACAAACATACATACACACACATACATCCATTTTTATATATTTTTATATAGATTAAAATGTGATTGACGTAATAATTTTCATTTCTACTTTGCTTAATTTGCGTCACTTTTCTACCTTGTGGAAAACTGACGTAACAACCCTCCTAAGTAATCCAGGTAAATTCTATGGTGACACATTTATTATGCAATACTTATTTCATGAGATTTATTTCAATTGAAATAAGTAAAAAGTAAATTGAGGGGATTGACTAGGTAATGTCACTTTCAGTTATCAAGGTTCAGTCATGCAAAATCTTTTAAGTTGGCATGCATATGAGCATGGAATGTGCGTGTGAATTTCTGAATACCTGTAATATGCAAATTCCTTGCCCTTGACAACAAGAAGGATATCATTTCAAGGATGATCTAACATTGTTCAAAGTCCCAGAATAAGATTAAAAGAAATTGCTACTAGAACACATATTTGGAAACATCTTGATTTGCAGTGTTAGGAAACTTCTTGCAAAATCATTTTATTGGGTTTTGGTGAGTTTTCTTGGCCAGGTAAAATTTTACTGTTATGTCCAAGCCTAACGTCACTGTTGTTTCTCTTTCTTCGTTTGCTACACAGAGGGCAAAGTATGCAGCTAGAGCACAGGTTTTCCTAGCAGATTGCAAGTATTACATTTTGTGTATTGATTGAAATCTGAAACAAAGGATGAGAGACTTAAATATCTACTTGTTATCAGAGCTTCTGTTAACGCTTTGCACTAACAATACTTACCAGTGGCGTAATGTGATTCTATGAAAGGTGTAAGGCTTCCTTAGATAAACCTGACCTGAACATTGGATAACAAAACCCCAAAAACATTTTAACTAAATAGAATCTATTTGAATCTAAGTCATGTATGGGCATACTCAATTTCAAGCACAAAATGCACACTATGTTAACAATAATAGCATATGTATTACTTAATGAAAATTCTCATTTATACTGTAACTTGATCGGACGATTCTTTATCTTTTTATGGCAATGAATGTGTAACGTCAGTACTGTATGATGTTGGGCTGTTCATGCTCACAATGAAAACCCCTACTGAGGAACTCTCAACTCTCAAGAAGTTATTTGTCACACGTTGAGAGTTCCTCAGTAGGGGTTTTCATTGTGAGCATGAACAGCCCAACATCATACAGTACTGACGTTACACATTCATTGCCATAAAAAGCCTTCATTCTCTGATGAATGTCAATTGGGGGACACAGTTAGAAACTCTTGTCACCACATGCAGTTTCAGGTGCATCGACATAGTACGGTTACATGCTGCCCTTTTCCTCGCTCTAGTTCAGCAACCCCTGCTGATAGAAGTTTGAAACTTGGAATGGAGAAGGGGCAAAGTCTGAAGAGTACAATGCATGGTTGCTCAAAATCCAAAATGTCTTTACACAGTCACAAAAAAATAGCAGGCATTACTTTTCAGCCTGCTCTTGTATAATTGGCATTTTCATTGTTACACCTCGTTACGCTCACATCAACAGATCCACACTGAACACAGAGAAGGAATGACACAACAAAATAGTTGTGTGGGCTGTATGCACAAATATTCTTTATATTCTGAATGGCCTATATATTATATCCAATATTTTATGATGCTTACAGTTGAATATTTTATTACTGCAATTTGTTTTTGTAGATAAATTCATGTTTAGTGTAGGTTTTATTATATACACGTATGTAATAATACGTTCGTATTTTATAGGTTAACTGTTGTAATAGAACAGGGTGGCTACTCACAGAGATTTCCTTGAATCATGGGAATTGTGCATGAATTATTGGCTCTGAGAATTCTGCGTGCATTTTTCCCCGTAGACATGAAAAATTGCAACTTTTTAAATTCCAAATCCCATTGAAATTATACATATTTATAAATGCCCTGTGGTAACGTTTTTACAGTTTAGCTTTTATTTTTATCGAGGAAGGAAAATAAATCTGCGTGGAAAATGAAACTCAATCCGTTTGCTTCGTTAGTGTCCTTTGCAAAACAATCGGACAAGCGGAAGATTTTTGCAAGATAATCTTGAAGTTAATTAGGTAAATTCGAGTTTGAAATTCTTATACAATTAACAATTTTTCGAGATTAGTATATCCCATAACATTTGTGAATATCTGAAATGGCAGATGTAAACTCCGGACCTTAAATTAAATATTTTGAATATATAGACCGTTTAATTTTTGGATGCATTTTTATCACAGAAACTTTATATTTTTAAAATAGTCTAGTGTGTGTGTGTGAGTAATGGTAATATGTAAGATTGAAATAGAGAAGACATTTACTTGTACCCTTGAATTTTTAGAAAGTTCACCTTGATAACTGGGAATTATACTTGAATTTTATCATGGTTTTAGAATTCACCCTGTAGAATTTGTGATAGCTTAAAAATTCATAAGCCTTTGTAATATTTTAAATTATTTATTTATATATGAAATTTAGTTCAATGAATAGTAAGTTACATTATATGGTGTAGAAAATTTTAATAATTCTTAATAATGTGTATTACTTGGTTGTCACAGATTGGACATTCGCCCCCAAAAAAACTAAAAATTGACTGAATTCTATGAACTGATTTATTTTTCCAAATTGCTTTGTTTGCTGTATTTTGATTACTTTTACATGTTCTCATTGTTATAAAAATCATTATTTTTTTTCCCTCTTGCCTCAATTTGTCATAATTCCTCACATAGGTGATGCAACGTTAGCGAAGAAATTGTATATATTGACGATGATATAAAAAACTAACAATTTTAAATGTATCTTTTCCCTTACATTCCTTTGACCTAATTAGAGCACAAGAATTGAAATTTTTATTCTGATAACTCTTGTAGTGAAGCAGTCTTCGGCCGTACAACATTTTATTTATGTTTTACATATTAAGAAGACTTATTTGTTTCATAGAGCTGGTTTGGTGGCCCGTCAACAGGAGGAGACTGAGCGGTATGTGGAGGCCATATGTCCTGTATTTTGGTGCAGCCATTGAAAGATCCCCTTTTCTAATAAGTCATGACTAAGTATTTTTTAGTTTTTTATGTACCATAAGCATCACTGTTGTACTGGCTTCTCTTTCACTTACAGCAAAGTTTAATGTCTGTAGTCTGCATGTTAGGTGTATATATGTGAAAAGGCGCTTTCACACATTGTTGCTTTTTGTGGTGAAGGATTATATTCAGGATTGTATTACATTCTTAAGTAACTGAAACAAGTCACTTCAGATTTGTAGATGAATCCCTAACAAAACACAAACACACACGCGCGTGCAAGGTGATTCACGATTATCAATTTTTCCATAACTTATGATTTTCAAACCAGAAGCAAGGAATATGAAAAAATAACAAAGTTTCATTATTTATGGAATGAGAACTACCAAGTGCAATATGATTTCAACATTGTTAATACACAAAGTTTCATCCCTTTTGTTTCCCCATTAAAAGTAGTAAAAGTAGATAATTGTACAAGGGTAGCCTAAAAGAAATACATTTTCAAAGTTTTACAGAATGAAGAGTTTTAATAATATGGCTGAAATAGTTACATGGTTTGAGGAGTACGTCTTGAAGTTTACATTGGTAAGTTACAAGTGTTCTATGTGTGACCCTTTTGTAACACGACAGGTATTAATGCGATAGTGCAGTTCTCCTCGCCCAGGACTTGTCCCCTTGCACAGACAACCAGTTTCCTTAAATTTCTTGCTCCAATCATAGATTGACTACCTTGACTACCGTGTGGGTGGTTGCTTGCCACACCATGTTAAAAGACTACACTCTACAACAGTAACAGAATTTGTTTTTGCAAATTCAATCAGCAGAAAACCTTCTCCACCTGGCTAGCGGCCATACTGCTTGACATATCAAGGGTGCTCACGTGATGCTGACGTCAACTTGAAGACTTTCTCTATACAACAGTACTAAATTCTTTCTGATGTAACAAACAAATTTCAATTTATAAACCGTTTAAACTGTCTTATTTCTTTTAGGAAAACACTGCACTTTATGGTGGTCTGGATGAATCGTCATCCTGTTTCCTGAATTTTTTGTGGAAGTCATATATAGCTCCCCAATAGTGGAGAACAACACAGATTAACAAAACGTTGGGGCTTTTTTTGGTGGATAGTACATACAGGGTGGAGCATTTTCGACTACACAGTTTGAGGTTTGCAACACTGGAAATCAAATGCATTGGGAGGGTGGTTTCCTCCCCCCTCGTGTACACTGTGATTTTGGATTTCAGCAGAAATGGAGCGTTGGCCTCTACAGCAACGTATATTTTGTGTGAAGCAGTTTGTGTTGACGAAGTCAATTGTAGCAGTGCAGCGTGCATTCTGTAGGGAGTATGGTGATCAACAATGTTGTGGACGAGTTCCTAACAGGAAAACAATCAATGAATGGTGGAAACAATGGCGTGAAGTTGGAAGTGTTCAAAATAAACTGCATGGGAGAAAAAGAACAGTCAGAACACCAGAGAACATGGGTCATGCGTAGCTTTCAAGACCGTCTTGCACAATATGTTGCCTGCCAGGGACGTCATTTGAAAGATGTCATTTTCAAGAAACAATTGTGTGCAAATTGTTCATGTATACATTTTCTGTAATCCAAAGGTGCGATGTTTGTTCTAGAAATGAAAAATGAAAGTAAATGTAATCAGCAAATCATCTGTCTTCATTATAAAATAGGTAGTCGAAAATGCTCCACCCTGTATATTTAATAAGATACTATGCTGGACTGTAAATTGAGCCCTTGTCATCATTTTGACCCTTTTCAGCAACCATTATTCATTTTACTTTTCTTTTTACGTGTCCTTTCACAAAAAAATATATATCTCAGACAAACCCCCAATTAATCTTGATTAATTTAACACATCACCCTTAACCAGGTAGCTTCTGGTAGAAAATCAGAATTAATATACAGATATATCAGACATGAGAAATATTATTCCCAATGAAAGTGTAAGTGCCTCTTTCCTCTAGAATATTTTGAAGTTTTAAATTATCTTGCAGTGCATGAATTATAAAGCGATTGGCATCAACAACTCACGCCAATCACATGGAACTGATATACTATTAAAGTGAATTTGTGACAATTTTTTCCTCAGAAGCTAGTTGGAATATGTGACAAAATCCAAAGAAATGAAACAAATTGTTTACTAATCTTCTTAGCCTTTTCCTCCTTTTTTTAAAAATAAATGTTGGATATTTTTTTGGCAAAATAATATCAGTGCTCTACATTATGCAGTTTATGCAGCTCTGTATGTTAGTAGTGAGGGTTAAGGTGAGGGGGGGGCAGTTCCCTGCACTATGCTAAACCTTATATACAAAGGGAAATATACTGTCTTTGCCCCCCCCCCCCTCCAGGGTTTTGGAATGGAGAAGTGCATCCTACCGTTGGATGAAGAATGATTGATGTTTGAACATCAGTAATTGATCAGAGGGGGTGTGTGGTGAGCATTTGTTGCCAGTGTGAGTGCAACCCTGGCTGCACCAAATAGTCATGACAAATTATTTTGATTTTTGTTATTGAGCATCTCTTTTCTGTTACTTTTGGCTAGTCGCAGTAATGAGGATGAGTGATGTGATGAAATTCATGAATGGACAGTCACAAAGAACACCACTCAGGCTGGGATTCAATCCTGGGACCCCTGGCATCATAGCATGGTGTCTAACCGCTTTGCCACAGAGCAGATGAGAATTGTGGTTGTGTGAGTGCACTGATATGAGAATTGTCAAATAACATTTCATTAATTAGTTTCCTAAGTAGCATCACACAGTATAGTGTGAATACTTCTGAACTCCAGGAAGGCAGTCATCTGGAATAAGGAAGAAGGGTCACTTTAATAGGAATTATATAATAGGAACGCTTATTCATGGATGGCCTCTCACACCAGAACTACAATTCCAGATACTGCTACCCTCCATACAGACCTTGCTCCGTCCCACTTCCACTGATTTGACCCATTGAAGGAGTTCTGGGTCAGAAAAGGTTCAGAAATGATGGACGTGCTACAGTAGTTCAGGAAGGGTGCACCTCACCATAACCTTCAGTACTCCTGACCTAGCTGCATTACCAACTAGAATTATCTTGAGATTTCAATGAGTTGATTTTATTGAGTGCATCGTGGATTTTTCTTTATGTTCAAATTATATTTAATATTTGCCCAATCCTCATATGTTTGAAACCATGAACTTGGATGTTGAGTCAGTCCAAAATTATTCTTCTTTGTGAATAAAGCTAGAAATAATGTTTCAACAAATACCTTAAATAATAAGTTTTGTCAGTATTGATGCAGTGCTTAGGATATTTCCATACACGTTTAAAAACACTTAATGACTTACTCATTTTTTAAATTTTCCTCTTTGCTGTATATTTTGATTTTTGCCCCCAACATTCATATTTGAAAAAAAAATTCATTGCATTTCATTAATTTGTAAATAAAATTAAAATGCTTTATTGCATATTTGTCATGTGCTGTTCCTTTGTGCATATGTAAGTCTTTTCCCATTGTTACTTGTTAACTATATTGTCAAATGTTTTCTTCAGACTTCAAATTTAATTTCTTTGTTAGCTTCTGCACCAATGCTTTCGTCAGCTGGAGAAGTTACGTCTAAAAAATAATTATTTCCTGTGATGACACTTAATTTAAAAAAAAACTAAATATGCTGACCAAGGCAGTAATTTATTTTATTAAAAACATAAACTAAAACGTAACGTTTCAACCTTCTAGCAAGGTCTTCATCAGACTCTGTATCAAGAACAAAAGTAACAAGATACACAAAAAGGCAATATATATACACAAACATTACTCCCTCCAGACTATTAGAAAGTTGTTAGGGACTTTGTAGCAGGTGGCTTTCACTTTCCAACTGTCCTTTCACCTAAAAAGCTAAACATAATTACTTTCATACTTTTGTGTATCTTGTTACTTTTGTACTTGATACAGAGTCTGATGAAGACCTTGCTAGAAGGTTGAAACGTTACGTTTTAGTTTATGTTTTTAATAAAATAAATTACTGCCTTGGTCAGCATATTTAGTTTTTCATAATCATGGAAACAAGGCTTAATGGTGTTTTAATTTTAAACATTCATAATAATTGTAGTTGTACCCTTCCACTACTGGTGTCATAAGTGGTTGGTGGTAAATAATTGAAAATATGAGGTTAAGGCTGGCGGTTGTTTTGTAGATGGAGAGAAGAGGGATATGGATGTTGGAAGTGAAGACGTGAACATTCACTATGCAGCAAAACGTCATTGGACATTCATTGCTGTTGCTTCCAAAGGCACCAGTCGTGTTATTAACAGGATGTTAATAACCTACCATTGTTGTTTTGGTACGCAGGCTTGCCAGTAAGTTCTGGTAAACTGCTGGTGGGATTTGTTTCCATTCTTCATGTAGCATGGTGAATAGTTGATGAGTGTTTGTTGGCAGTGTGTGTGTGGCACGCAACCGACACTCCACATCATCCGTAAGATGTTCGATTGGGTTCAAGTCGGGAGTTTGGGTAGGCCAATTCAGCAGTGCCACCTGATTTTCTTCAAACCACAACTATATTGACCTTAGATATATCACTAAATAATAAATACCAGTTTTGGCATGTACTTACTTTGTTCTCTTGCTTTCACCACATCAAGTTGCTTCCTCAGGAGATAGGACAAGAATAGTCAAGATTTAAGGCATGGGAAGTTAAGGTTAAAAGGTAAAAAAATACTAAGATACAGTACAGTGGCCTGTTACTCCTTCATACTCCATGTCTGGCTGACAGCTGGCTGTTCTATCCAATATGGCTGCCTGGCTGACAGGAAGTAAAGATGGCTCCACTTCCTGTTGTTTATTGTGATGTTATTGTCTAGATTCCACATAGAAATACTGCACTTTTTATCAGCAGTTTTTTCTAATAATATTTGCCATCCTTTATCTAATGGGCTTTTGCTTACTTAACCTTAACTTACCTTCCCATGTCTTATATCTTGACTATTCTTGTCCCATCTCCTGATGAAGCCACAAGGTGTGGTGAAAGCTAGAGAACGAAGTAAGTACATGCCGAAACTGATCTTTATTACTTAGTAAATTGGCCTTGCTGTGTGGGTAGGAACATTTTCGTGTCGGTACAGAAAAGGGCCCTTTCCTAACTGTTTGCACAGTGTCGGAAGTATGTTATTGTGTACAAGTCTTGATACATGCCAGAGTTCATCGATTAAAACTAAAGAACCCAAGTCCAAAGCAGGAAAAACAGCCAAAGACCATTACCTGGCCAACACTAAATTTCACTGTCAACACAACACACTTTGGCAAATGCCGTGCACCAGGCATCCACCAGGTCTACACATGTCCATCTGACTGCAATATCACGTGCATTGACGTCATACTGGGCAAGTTCACTTGGGTGTCCAGTGACTTTTGGCTACATAGTGAACATGTATTTTAATAATGTTTAACAAAATTTGTTTCATATAGGAAATGTTACAACCAAAATATATAGTGTTCCAAAGTATGTTAATGATCTATTATCTTTTGACTGGCTGAATTGCAGTTTTCTGTTCTTTTGTTTTCCAGGTCCTGTGTGTCAGAGGCTGGTGAAGAATTAAGTGAAGGTATGTACATTTTATTTTTCACACACGCAAGCAACTCTCTTCAACTGTGTCAAACTCGCAATGTTATAATTTGTTTTAAATAAACGCCATCGCACATGTCTCTTGAAGGCCAAGGCTTGACAAGTGACGTGTGGTCAGGGTGGATAAAAATCATGATTTTTTTTTAATAAAATCATTTTTAATGATTTTTTATTTAAATCTGATTTTTTTGTTTAAATCGATTTTTTAATTTTTTTTTAAAAAAAAGCAAATTAAAAATTGATTGGATGGTTTTGGGCACCACACACACATAGATATGTTTTTCATAAAAAAAAAATTTCTGGTAAATGACAGTGTAAAATATTTGAACGGTTTGATTAAAGCAAATAAATATTATAAATATATTTTTTCTGTTTCTGATAATGATGCTATATGAATTTACTATGAAAATGTTTGTTGAGTGTGTTAATGAAACTAAAATAATTTCAGTAACTTTTCTTCTAGTGAAAATATAACATTCGGGATGTACTATGTAATTGTAACTTAAAATATTTTTATATTCTTTGTAACTGAATTTGGGCAATTTTTTTAATGATAATTTGTAAAATATCAGCTGCCATGTTTATTTACAGTTTAATGATAATGACACTATTTACTGTCTAACATTATTAGTATTTTGTATATTCTACACAAATTATTTGCTATTTTTGCCTATAAAGATTATTGAATTTTAAATCAAGATAAATTTAAGGGTGTTTGCAGTTTACACATTACATTTCCTTTCGTATGAGCTTCACCTCATCAGTACATATATTTTGTTTCCTCTCTCTTCCTTTCTTAGAGCCTAATAAACAGTGCTCGAAATATTGTCTTAAAAGCTAGGCGCCAGCTCTGAAAATCAGGTGCCAGGAAACCGCCTACTAGCAATTGTCATACTACAGTATGTTTCAATAGTCGCGCAATCCAAACTTTGAAAATGTATATCATGAAAATCATAAGAGATATTTACACCGAGTTTTCTGCACTAAACAACTCCTGTAGGCCATCACTGGG
Organism: Lepisma saccharinum; assembly: GCF_977018435.1. Classification (NCBI taxonomy): domain Eukaryota; kingdom Metazoa; phylum Arthropoda; class Insecta; order Zygentoma; family Lepismatidae; genus Lepisma; species Lepisma saccharinum. The sequence goes on from NC_139246.1 coordinate 7,757,754, forward strand.
TTCATCAATTTATGTTAGCATTTATCTAAATAAAAGCAATTACATTATTTTAAAAAAACATTGTTAATTTGCTGAAAACATCTGGGAACTGATTTCAACAATAAATACCAACTCTTAAACAATTTGTGGGATCCTTTGTTGGTATTTGACTGGTTGTAAAACAGTTGCTTTGTGAGGTAGGGCACAAGTAGGGCATTTTTATTGGAAAACCTATTGCACATGTGTGTAAGAATGAGTAGTGAAATACTCTTCAACAATGCACATGCGCTGCTCCAATGAATATGCCATGCTGAATCAACCAGGCACTGTAGTGGCGAAGCGTGAACGAAGAGAATTCAATGGAACCAGGGGTAGCCTAGGATTCTCTCAAGAGTCCAATTTCGGCACAAAATCTTGATTTACGATTTTTTAATGTAAATGTATAGCCAATACTTAGAAATCTTGCATGCGACTGTTGGCAATATTTTGACCTGCTAGTGTTGCCATATAAATGTCCCAAAAATGGCACTTTCACTCAACCCATAAAATGGCCAGTCAAAAATTCATCAAATGTTGCACATGACCAATATTTATTTTTTTATTCAGAGTTTCAGATAGTCTTATTTGGCCATTTTACACTGAAACAACATAAAGTACAAACAGAGATGATAAAACATAAAAAACAATAACAAGATGGGATAGATTGTCGCAAATGACAGACACATGGCATCAGTCATCAAATGTCTAATTATGACCCTTCGATAATTTCTTACATATTTTTCTTACTCAGAAGTTCATTTCTGGAAAAAATTGAATGCTGCTTTCCGCCAGTTATTAATTTATATAATTTTCTGTACGGAGTGAACTGATAATTTTTAGCATTGAAAAATATCTCAATGTATGAGGCTTTATAATGCAGGAAACCCGGTGTAAATATCTCTTACAGTTTTCATGATATACATTTCCAAAGTTTGGGTTGTGCGATTTTTGAAAAACACTGTATAAGATGCTGAGCATCACGGTATTCAAAACATCGCTAAATCATTTGAGAAAGCAGGAAATGGGGTGTTGGGGGACAAAGGGTAAGAAATTTTTATGGACTCTATGGAATGTTCACAATGTTGATTAAAAAAAAATCATTTACTAACTTATGCTGCACTGCAATTTGAACTTAGAATCATCAAAATTTCGTACATATTACAGCAAAAGATCAGTCGCCAGCCTGAAATTTTTGTCGACCTGGCGACAGGGATTTTTCGAGCCCTGCTAATAAACATCATTAAATGATTATGAGTTTGGTTTGAGTTCGTGTTTTAAGTCCACTTTATGCACAGTAAGGCTAATCGGGACTGGACCTACAGTTTAAAGTGGGATCCGAACCACTTGTGCCTCCACCGGGTATCGAACCCGGGATCCCTTGATTACAAGGCAATGACGCTACCACTGCACCATGGGGGAGGCCCTTAAATGATTACGAGGTTAATGTACTTTCACCAAAAGTGATTCTCATATTTATAAAAATCCTTATGTTTATTATTCTATAAATTATTTCTTCAAGTGATTGAAATCAGTTATTTTATTTTTTATTTTTCTTGATTTAAATTTCAATTTATCAACCTGATTTAAATCAACGCACTTTGCGTATGGTCAATACATTTTGTACTCTTATCCACCTTTCAACACCAGTGTCTTACCAGGGGCAGCTCAAGATAAAATTTTCACTTGGGTGAGATGGTATACAGTGTGTTTCAAAAGTCACACAACCCAAACTTTGAAAATTTATATCATGAAAACTGTAAGAGATATTTACACCAGGTTTCTGCATTATAAATCCTCATTCATTCAGATATTTTTTAATGCTTAACATTATCGGTTTAATCCATACAGAAAATTAGAAAATAATTGGTGGAAGGCAGTGCACCATGTGCCTCCACTGGGTATCAAACCTGGACCCCTTGATTATAAGGCAACAACGTAATGACCAGTTATAAAGTTGATGTTTAAACACATGAAAAACATTGCACCATATGAGGTACATTCACCACACTACCAGGCAAATTCAGGTTCCTTTTTCTTAAGCTTATGTGTACGGCTAATGCTCAATAGTTCTGCTTTAAGTTTCACTCATAATCCACATCTAGAAAATGTGATTACCACGTAATCACCGTTTTAGTATTTACAGTATGTGATCTTTCCCACCTTGTAACCCACATCTGGCACATAATTTTAATTTTACCCTTTGAGAACTTAAATTACACAGACAGTCTTCCGTGCATCGGGACACAAATCAATAGCACAGTTTCAATACAATTAGAGTATAGCGAAACCACAAGCAAGAGAGCTTACACAGAACCACTTGTTCTGTGCATCATACTGAGGAGTGGCAAATCGGAACAGGTTTGTTTATGGCCCAAGATGAACGGGTGTAGGTCTGGCCAAATGTGGTTCTGTTTGTGTTCGCTCTATATGTATGTGAAAGGTGTAGGTCATTTCAGTGGTTGGTTACAAGTGACTCATTAGTCCATGTGTGAAGTGCACATGAGCAGGAGTAGAAGGTTGTAGCAATGCAATGTTGCTGAAAGTAAACAGAAGGGATATAATGGCTCCCTTCCATGCGTGGTACAGGTGTGACGGAATTGTGAAACAACAATGGATTATCAGTTGGAAAGATGTGTGTGCTTGCTGTTGTGAAGCGTTACACGTGAAAAGGCCACTGAAGAACCATTCACCCACCAATCATACTCAGCAGAGGACCATGCAGAAAGTGACGATTCCTGGTCCCCCAAGAGTTACATCAGATAGCCATCCAAGAAAACCCACAGAGACAACAGAAAATTGGCCCAATCATTCACCACTGTTTGTGCTTGGAAACAATTCACAAGGCCCATGTATGCACCCTTCAACTGCCGCAAATTAAAGAATGGAAAACAAACTGCAAGCACGGCCTGACAAGGGAGTTGGTGGTGACTGAATGAGACATTATATCCATAACGTACCGTAATATCGATGTAAAGGGTTGTTTTGACTTCGTCTGCCACCACACGGATAGCTGGCAATTCGTCAAGTTGCCCATAGTGCAAAGGTGAATGACAGATCTTCCAGAAGAACATCATGGCACCTGTTTTTTGTAATTACAACATACCACCTGTGTATGGACAGGACACACATTTGCATTCACATGGATTATGCTCCAAGTCATATCTCCTCCTCTTTTTCTTCATTGATTTGTGGGCTGCATCTCTCAGCTCTTTTGCACCCAATTCATGTAGTCTAGGCCTGTCACACCAGTTGACCTGTTCTAATCAAATAATTTCAATTCTTTTCTCACAGGAGGTGTGGAATTTTGAGTTTAATTACTTCTTAGTACAGGGTGACAATTAATGAACTATATGAAATAAAACGGAAATTAGTGACAAACCACGTAGTTCACAAACTATATTGCACATGTAAACGGCACTACAGACATTCGGATTTAGGTTACGACATGTTCGATATGTCTGCCATCTCTGGCGATGATGTGGGGCAGACAAACAGCAAAATTCTGCATGACCCGCTGAAGTGTCGAAACATTGATGCTGTCGATGACCTCCTGAATGGCAGTTTTCAGCTCAGCAATGGTTTTGGGGTTATTTCTGTACACCTTGGCCTTAACATAGCCCCCTTCCAGTGGCCTCTGGGTACCCAAGAGCCAGAATGCAGTCCCCAAAATACTCCTCCAGGACATTTTCACTTGCAAATGGCCGACATCAACACGTTGCGTGTGCATACACATACGAATTCCCTTCATGCCCTGTGGCCAGCCACGCAGTTTGGACGTCATCACGCGAACCGTTCAGAAATTATGACTGTTTTATTTCATATAGTTCATTAATTGTCACCCTGTACATTCTTATCTATAACTCTGACAAAATTGTATAGATTCTCATGAAAAGCATTAATATTACAAATGCAGTGAAGTGTTCTGAGTTTGTGACATGTCATGATACAGTTGCGGATAATTTCCCTGTTGAAATATGTAATGTTAAGTATAACAAACTTTTTTTTTTTTTTGCAAGACACGAATGTGTACAAGGATACAGGGCAATAAAATTAAAACATCTGCCACACATGTTTCATCAAGGTAATTCTTGTATCAATAATTAAAAAGGAAGATGGTACTTAATAATATTGTTATTTTAAGTAGTGTGTCTTTACATTCTGTTTACCTAAAATTTGTACTAAGCGAATGTTTATGTATGAAGCATAAATTCATCTGTTTATGATCAAACCAATAAAACATTCACATATTTTGCCTGTAGAGCTATTTGTGAATTTGCACTGTTAGTTGTTATATTCTGTTCAATTATCTGAAATTATCAAGATTTTCATTGTGGAGGACAGTAATAAGTCTAGAACATAATCATTATTGCAATTTGATACTTGTAACTACATGGATTTGTGTGTAATTGAATCCTACATTTACTCTCTCTAAGGTAGAATGATTTTCGTGCAAACTATACAAACCACAGTAAACTGTCCAGTAACCTGAATTTTAAACTTACAATTTTCTCTACCTTTATCGATTTTTTTGCATTGAAGTGTTTTGTAAGAACCAGGTTGAGTCAAAAAGTTTGTTCGCTTTTTTACGTGGGAAACAGTGAAGCCGGAGAAATAGCCTGGAAAGCCAAGCGAGCACTTCACAGTGGGCATGTGACATGCATATCACCTGGTACACTTCGCAACATCTTATTTGACCGCCCCGAAAGAATTCTAAGTCCCGAAATCGTAAACTTAGCAACATTGCACTTCAGCTCCAGGTGAGAGTAACCAACTTTGAGTAGGTCCTTCCACTAAACGAAAAATGCTGCTGTGATAGGTTTTCAATTTAACACTTTCCATATATAAACAGCTATTATAATACACAATCAAACAGAAATAATAAATTGGAAAAATAACCTTTAAGGATATTTACGATTCTGCTTGCTCGACTTGAAATTTTGGGGGTTTGAAACACTGAATAGAGTTTTTCTCCACCTGGAGGAAACTGCCATCACGTTTGTGCAGAAAGAAGCAAATTTGTGAGGGGTTTATGCGACATTTTATTTACAATACCTTGCATAATATCGAACAGTTCTCAAAAACATATATTTTACACGACTTGTCGAGAAAATGTGCTTGAAACACAGGAAGGTGGTAGTCTTCATAAACGTCAACATGTTTTTAAGGGTTTAACGTCATTAAGTTAACGTAGAGCTGTTGGTTAGGCGCAGCTATCCTTGTTTTTCATCAAGCGTGAAAGGTCGCGGGTTCAAATCCCACCCTCTCCTCTTTCTTTTTTTGTTTGCTGAACAGATACCGTTGATATTAGAATATTTAAAAAAATGAATTCGATGCACACTTGAGGGACGTCCCTGCTACGCATATTTCCCCTTAGAAGTTTAACATTTCCAGGATTTAAGTTAAATCTTTTCTTTTTAGTTATTGTTCATATGTTGTATTAACACACACATCATGATTAATTCACAAATCACATATATGTATTCAGGACGCAAAATGTAATGTTATTTAAATTATGTATTGTTTGTTCTTCACTGACACCTAAAATATTGATTATTTGATTTCGATATACTAAAAAAAGATATACAGTGATGTAGTGCAGTACTGTAACGAAGGAGAGCGTTTAATGAGTTCAAATTGCTAAGATTGGTAATTTTATGTCCGTTCCTTCGTAATGACTGTTGTCAATCCCCTCACCACAGTCTTACCATGCGTCTAAAACTAATAGTAAATCACTAATTAACATAAATAAATTGTTATTGCGACGAAGGCCGATTCGATAAGAAACTACTAATAAGTATTTATATAGTGAGTGACAAACAAAAAATTCAAAACCTCATAATGATCGTTAATTCCTCACGGCTTTGTATCTAAAACGTTTGTCTTCTTTGAATAGAAAGTACTAGAATCAGATATAACAAACTTTCCCCACTAACTTTGCAATATTCGAAACCACCATTACAGACTTAGATCTATGTAACTTGATTCTGCGCATTCCACGTGGCATGTGACTTCCTCCTATCATCGAAACAACTTTTTCTTACTATTTCCTTTCCTCTCGTGAAATACAGAGACCAATGTTAACTTCTTAGCACGGTGGATAAACTTTACACCCAACGATATACTCCTGAAAAAAATCCTGCCTAGGTGGAGAATCGAACCTACGACCACCCTCGTAAGAATTAAGCACGCTACCTCTTCTCCATGTAGCTCATGTTAATTTGCTACCAGTTTGAAGAAACCAATTCACACATAATGTCATATCTATAATTTCCTCATGGCAATTTTCATGAGGAAACGAATTCAAATAAAATCGAGAAACGCTGAAAGGGAAAAATGATGAACATGTCTATTGGCATTTTGTCACATTTTGTAAATTGTGTAAAAATTCAGTGTTTTGAACAAGCAGTCGATTAGTTACGAAGTATTTTGTTGTTTGTTTAAAGTAGGAACAGGAGAGTGAAAAGGAGTCATTTGAACCAGACCCTCTTGACTAGAAACTTCAGCTTTTTTCCAAAGACTGTATGAATAAAGAGAGGAACGTATGAAATATAAAATATGTGTGAAATTAAAACAATGGAAACCTTGAAAGATAATACTAACGAACTTCAAACTATGAAAAACATATTTTCGTGGTGGAAAACTCCAAGTCATTTTCGAAATATGAACTTGATGTTTTTCTTTATTATGAAGTGGACATACAATCCCTCAGCAAGAAAATTTTAAGTAAGCTACCTCCAACTTCTTCAATGGTCATAATTTCTAATTAGAGTCCGGAAGTTGATGAAAAATCAACTTTTTTTTCTGACCCTTAAAAACAATGCTAAACCTGATATCATGACCGTTTCCCTTCAGTTAGAGCGGGAAAACATTTTCTATTTTACATTTTTTTTTTTGCATTTTTCGGCCTTTTTTGGCTTTTAGTTTATTTGTCAGTATTTTTAACAGTTTTTATTGCATTTTTACTTATTTTTGAGGTTTATTTTTCTCCTCCCCTGTTGTTTCGTGCATTTTAAATGCATTTACTAGTAAAACTAACATATTTAGATTTCTTGACATGGTCCTTTTAGCAAATTCACCATGAATCGAAAATACGGTCAGTGGAAAAGCATAATATTATTCTTAACTGAAATGTTTGGCAATGGATTAAAATACTTTGTGTGAAGATCTACTTTGAGGTTCTTTTTCTGGACACTATTATCGCTTTAATCTGTAGTTTTAAAGTAAAATTAGTCACAATATTAAATGCAATTACACTCTGGTATACGCGAAGCAGAACTGTATTTTCTGATGCTTGCCGACTACAGTATGACAGAAGGCCCACTCTGAAAGGAGATGAATTGGTTGATTTGGTGTTTTAAGTCAACTTTATGCATAGTAAGGCTAATCGGGACTGGACCTACAGTTTAAAGTGGAATCCGAACCGAGTGCATAAAATAACGTGAACCATGTGGTGTAGGGTAATCGTTTGCTTATGGAATGCAAGGTCATGGGTTCAAACTTCTTTGCAAAATCTTTTTTCAGGAAGTAAACGGCTTTGGATGAGAATGCTTATCTACGTTTCTTGGACATTTCCGTTGATATTTATGTGATTTATGTCCAGCATTTCCGGATGCAGAAAGTTGACATGTAAGTTCTTAATATGTGTTAACTTATAACAGCTGAATGAAAGGAAAAGTATTTCCTAAAATCCTGCCAATCACTGAAAGATTAAAAACATTAGTAGAAGCATTACTTGAGGCATGCACAGTAGCGACGATTATGGAGTGCGGAGGGGCAGATGACCCAGCACTATGCTAAACATTATCTACCAAGGGAAAGAAACTGTCCTTGCCCTCCCCCCTCCCCCCACCTTGCCTCATCAGTTTTGGAACCCAATCGCCGCCACTGAGCATGCATCGCATAAATATTTACAGTAATATCATATAATCTTATAATACGTTATTAGAACACTTCGTACTCGGTAGATAAAAAGGAAAAAAATAATAAGGAAAGGGTGGGATTTGAACCTATGATGTTTCGATCTTGACGAAAACAGAAAAAAACGAAAGTGCTGTCATCTAACCAACTACTCCAGGAGATTGCTAACAGAAAGCTCTGTATAACACGTTAACCTCAGTTGAAGCAACATTGTGCCGGAGTTTCGAACCATTTTTCGCCAAGAACCAAGGAAAAGACGCACTTTGCATAATCGTTTGGTGTTGTGCAAGGTATCTTTACTAAACATTTCGCATAAAAGCATCATAAATTTGCCTTCTTGCATTCAAATGTGACCGCAATTCTTTCCAGGTGGATGAGAACCTGTTCAGTGTTTCACAATGCACATACATTTTCCTATTTTCAAATTCAGAACGAAGAATCTTGAAATATTTTCAACATTCGTATTTCTACTTGACATTTTTTTTGTCTACTCATATATTTTATTACTGCTTTAGGGTATCTTTACTTTATAGAATGTGAAAGAATGAAAAAAAATTACAAGAGAGTTTTCATTCAGGAAGAAGAAATGTTGCAAAGTTGGCTACTCTTAGTTGGCTCTGAAGCGCTGTGCTGCCAAATTTACGAATTCCGGACTTTGAAATTTTTCAGGGCGGTCAAATAAGATGTTGCGAAGTGTACATACATTCACACAAGCACAACACATTTCGTCAAGGCACAGTGCAATTATGGTGGTTCCGTCATGGAGGTTGACAAACTGGCCATGTGGATCTTGTTACGACATTATTGAAAAAAAGGGGTAAAAGCTGATAGCGTTGAGAGATAAATTTGTTGTGGTGGAAGGTGAGGGCACAGTGAATATTAGAACAGCACAGAAGTATGTGGTTCACCTCTGTGGACATGAATGTGGAAGACAAGCCCCGATGTGGGAGCATGGATGCAGATGCACTATTACAACACACAATAGCTGATGCAAGCGTCAGTACACGGCAACTGGCACGACAGGTTGTATCATCCCAAAGAACCGTGGTTCCCTCTCTTCACCAAATGGGCTTTGTATCTCGAAGGCCTCATCTTTTTCCTCACGAGTTGACACCACAACAGACTGAATGACGAGTCTCCATCTGTCAACAATTGCTTCAAAATCCATGGGACAAGAGGTTTTGGTGTCGAATTGTCACAGGTGACGAAAAGTGGATCTTTCTACGATATTCTACCGGTGGTAAGCAGTGGTTGCAGCCATGGCATGAAGGAATTCTACTTGTTCAAAGGGGATGGTTTGAAAAGAAGGTCATGTTGTGAATATGGCATCATATCGATGGTTCAGTGTTCATGCAAACTTGTACCAGATGGTCTTGCTGTGGATGGAAATCTTTACATTGTAAAATTGCAACGGGCCCATGATGCTATGCTCCAGAAGTACCCAGCATTGATGTGTTGAAAGAGTACCGGACACAAATTGTTACCCAGAAACTGCAGGACTTGAAGGGAATTGAAGTGTTGCCTCATCCCCCATACAGCCCTGATCTTGCACCATCCGATTACCATTTGTTTCACTCTTGCACATTTCCTGCTAGGATGGCAGTTAGATATATTGGTGCTGGGGAAACAGGGATGCACGAGTTTTTGGCCTCGAAACCAGCCGAATGGTATCGTCGTGGGATCTTGGCTCTCACTAAACATTGGCAGAAGACCATTCAACAGAATGGCCTATACTTTGCCTTGTGTCTCCAGTCTCGAGGCCCATGTGCAAAAATGAACAAACTTTTGATTCACCCTGGTATTTGAATTTCATACTCTAAATCAACAAAATGAGTTTCTTCTTCATAAAATCATTTTGTTTCTGCAAGATATACATATTATATGGTAATTTTTACTAAAATGTTCACTGTAATATTTTGTTTATTGTTCAAACTGGACACATTTTGATAACATCTTAAGCTACTCGCAGTTGTGTGGGTAATACACACTGTTGTTTGTCTCCACCTGTCACCTTGTGATTTTTATTTTATTGCTGTTTATCATTGTGCACATTTTACAGTTACAATTACAATACATTTGGTCATATATACTGTACAGATATCATCAAAGGCATTCATATTATCACTATCATAACATTCTTTACAGTAACTTCTGTTTCAAATCTGGACATAAATAAAGCTATGTATTTTTTTACTATTTTTTGATGGCGATGAACCAATATGAATTTTTTTGCTGATAGTGATAAAAAGTTTACTGATAACTTATATTATACAGATCCAATATAAAATTGCAACATTCATTGAAGAACACAAATTATTCATTCACATCTTTACACGAATGGTTGATTCACATCTTTACATGAATGCAGTGGCGTGGCGTGGATTTTTAAAAGTGTTACCGGTTATCAGTAGGACATTTAAGGGAGACTTGGGTGCCTACCCACCTCATCCCCCCCCAATGTCTTCCAAGTAGTTCATATAATATTAATCTGGTACGTATGCAATTCAATACTAGATTTTGATAAAGTTATTAATCAGAAAAAAAAATGTTGACATAAGGACTAAAGTGAAATCGCAAACATTGGTTGTTGACACAATAATACGTAATTTGATACTTACAGAAACATCGAAGGCTACTTATAGAGCAGATCAATCCGACTTTGAAAATAGTTATATGATGCTGGGATCCCGGGTTCGAAACCTAGCTTGGGCATGGGCGTTTGTGATGTCTATTCATCAATTTAATCATATCATCACTCATCCCCATCTTCGCAAATTAGCCAAAAGTGGCACAAGCGAAGCAAAATCAATCAAATCAAATCAAAAAACTTCTATGATGCTGTCATAAAGAGAAGTTTTTCATTTGAATTTGAATTTTTGGGTGCGTCATGGTCATGGTCCATGTTATCCACATCTGAATTCGACACGTTTTTTTTTTTCACCCGAAAATAGAGTACATGGCCAACAAAAGAGTTTAGAAAACTGCACACATCCACATAACCACGGATAGTCGTTATACCACGAAACATTGAAATGTCGGTCATATCCAGCAGACGACTTGGTTTTTAAATCGTTCAAAATAGGCTTTGGCCTCCCTTTCGCCACAATTTCGATGTTTTCTGCAAAATAACGAACCGAAAGATTGCTTCAAAATATCTTCTATCGCACGATTACACACACTGTCCAGATAGGATGAACCCGCCACCTCGGAACTCGGAGCAAGCTTCATAAATTAATTGACAATGCCCGAAAACAACATAAAGACGAAAGACACCAGTCACAAAACTCCCACTGCACAGTCCCTCCCACAAACCGTTGTTTACTTTTGTAACACGTGAAGCACCCTCCTTGCCCCCTCCCCTCTCAGCATCGGCCCTTCCCCAATATTTCCTTCGGAACCTGCAAGAAGTCCAGTTCTACTAATGTTGCCATCTTAGTTCTTTTGAAACCAGATTTGCCCAAATCGCGAAACATTTTCGTTTCAAATAAGACGTATGTAGAGTAGATGTAGTCTTCATCTGTTTCCTAACTACTCCCACTCCCATGTTTCGCTAAATCCACTGAAATCTCATTTCTGACACCACTACTATTTCGTATATTTTACGTCCTTTGCTACCTTTAAGGCTTTCACTTTATAGGATAATCGTGACGATGACGATGCGTGGTGAATTACTGAAATAAAATTATTATTTCTTTGTGTATGTAATTATTAATTTTTATAACTATGTAAGTAAAATAATAACAACGAACATTGAAATAACCATTTCTTGCTGAGGATTCGAACCTGCGACACCTGACACTTCAGAGCGTGCTAAGATAACAATCGTAAAAATATGCTTGTAAGTATTGTTTTCACCCAAAAACAGTTCTACCACCTCAAAAACATTGCTTCAATCCGAAATTATTGCATTCCTGCGACAACGTATGTCAATGTCAATCTGTATTATCAACAATTATCACAAATTCCAGTAACCGAAATAATATTATATGTGTGAAATATAGAATTTTAGGTTGACATTTTTAGAAGGACAGTGGACCCCTTGACCATACCCATCCCTCTCCTCTCCTTCTCGTCCATGATGTCGAAGAAGGACAAAGAGGACTTTCATAATCACTGATATTTAGTGTAAATACAAAATATCACTTGGTAGTTTGCTTTTGCCCCAGTGTGATTTGATTTTTTAAAATTTTGATTTGGCGATTTAAGTCCACTTCATGAACAGTAATGCTAATCGGGACAGTTTAAAGTTGGATCCGAACCACTTGTATCTCCACCGGGTATCGAACCCGGAATCCCTTGATTATAAGGCGGCGACGCTACTAACACCGCCATCGTTCCCCAGTGTGACTGGACACCTTCAGAGTAAGATAGACCCGATTAGGCGACTTAGCTCTTTTCTGTCAATTGAATATGGCAACACTGGTATGTTTCCTGTAAGGATCACCGGCAACTGCGCCGGCTAAACAGCCCGCCTCCTCCTCCCGCCATAACAGTCTTTACCGCTACGCCAAGTCTTCCTTTGGTGGGCTCAGGGTCCTTCCCTCATGTTGCCTGTGGAGCGTACCGGATCAGTCCTCCTCCACTTTTGCCGGTGTCAGAAAAAATGTCAGTCTGCAATGTTTACTTTACGACAATATTACCAGTTTATGTACGTAATAATATTTTAAGACAGGTTCTTCAATTCTTTATATTTTAGTGTTACCTGCGGTAACAGCGGCTACATGCACGCCACGCCTCTGCATGAATGGTTGATTCACATCTTTACATGAATGGTTGATTCACATCTTTACACGTATGGTTGATTCACATCTTTACACGTATGGTTGATTCACATCTTTACACGGATGGTTGATTCACATCTTTACACGGATGGTTGATTCACATCTTTACACGGATGGTTGATTCACATCTTTACACGGATGGTTGATTCACATCTTTACACGGATGGTTGATTCACATCTTTACACGGATGGTTGATTCACATCTTTACACGGATGGTTGATTCACATCTTTACACGGATGGTTGATTCACATCTTTACACGGATGGTTGATTCACATCTTTACACGGATGGTTGATTCAAATCTTTACACGGATGGTTGATTCAAATCTTTACACGGATGGTTGATTCAAATCTTTGCACGGATGGTTGATTCAAATCTTTGCACGGATGGTTGATTCAAATCTTTGCACGGATGGTTCATTCACATGTTTAATCAGTGAATGCAACCAAGTGACTCCAGTGGGTATTAACCTTTAGTCACCGGACAGGAAGTCTGCTTCCCAGCACGACGTGGTAATAATTAATGCACCATTTCTTGAAAACTACACATGATATTTCAGTTCCATCTATTTTTGTTCATTTGCGTAGAAATGAAGATATGACATACTTGAATTGCGAAACAATATTACCATTGTTGTTATTAACATTATTATAGTTAGTATTGTATTGAAAAGGTTATTTCTTTCCCTCTGAGTATTATGGTATATATCGTATAGAATATGCTATAACTCCACAATCACCGCTTTTTGCTGATGATTGCCTGTCTTTTCGAAAAAAGAGAAAGACTATTTACGACAATTAGTTCTCGAGCAAGTTTGAAAAGTGCATCTGTGAAAGTTCCCATCCTGAGAGGTTATCCATGTGCACAATGCTCCTTTGTCTTAAGGTTAAGGCTTTTCCTTTATGAAAGCACATTGGCTAACCCTTCAGAGTGCCACTTTCCCTAGAAACTGGTGTGTAGTATCTTTTGGGTCCTTTTATCTTCATAGTGCAGGCGTGGGTTGTACTTCAAAATGATAAAAATTTAGCTTCATTAAATACTTGGTGAAAAAATGTTTACCTCCACAAATACAGATTTTCGTGGCAACATGAAAATCACTTTAGGAGACTGTTCCGTCATTTTCAATATTGTTGAAGGGGACTTCCGAGTTTAAATATAGTCACAGCAGCATGGCGAATTGCGAAAATTTGCCACCACACCAGAAATTATGCAAAATATGCATTATTGGAGCATCATTGGCTAGAGGTGTCTGAAATTGCTAAAGATATAGGCATTTCAATTGTGTGCACATTTCACAATTTGATGAAAGAAATGTGTATGAAGAAAATAGCAATTGTAGCTTTCCTGGCGACTTCATTCGAACAAGTGTTCTTGTGTTAACAATCAGGTTAATTCGATGTTAGTCCAATGTTTTGAGTGCATACATTCCTCTTATCAAGGAATGTTGAATTTGAGGCCAAGTATAAGGTTAAATATGTGAGCATGAAATGGTGGAGTTTAGACTCTGTCCTGTGATTGGTTCACTCTGAAGCCCAGCTTTTATTGGCCGAACCCACTTCTCCATAAAAGCACCGCCAGAACCAATAAAGCACCAACCTCCAGAGCAAACAAATCATAGGACAGTGTCTAAACTACTGGCACTTGGTCTCCAAATCAAAATTTCCTGGTGATGAGAACAATGTGTGCACTCAAAACGTTAGATACTAACGTTGAATTAACCTGTCTGGTATCCTGAGAGCACTTGTTCAAATGTATGAAAGGTATTTGCAAGGTCTGTTGATACCTGATCAGAGAGAAATATAATGCAAATTTCTGAGCAAAGTTTGACCCATCTTCAGTGAAATCTAAATAATTTTGTGCATTCGTCTATAACTACTATACATTAGAAACAAAACAAGTCAGAATTAGTAAATAACCCCATGGTGCAAGAGCCCGTGAGAGCCAGAGTATTTACCAACTGCCGGCCTCACTCCCACCTGCGGAGGTGGCAGATCATCCAACCACTTAGAGGATGACGTGTGGTCAGCATGACAAACCCCCAGCCACTGTTGTAAGTTTCCATGAGACTGTTACGCTACTCATTCATAGCTCCACAGTTTCCTCACTATGGACACCGGTCCACACAGGCCAAAACCTCAGGAGAAAAATTGTTACGCTTCCCCTAGGAGACTTGAACCTGCACACATCCCGTAGCCAGAGCCCAAAGCATGAAGCCTTAGACCACATGGCCATGGTGTGGAGAAGTCCAAACAGTGGTAACTCATTATTCACTACCACGATAGAAATCCTCTGTAAAGTCTGCTTGAAAATCAATCCTGTCAATTGAATGTGCTTCATTTGGTTCCATGATTATTGGACAATGCTATAAGCTAATCTTTTGAACCAAATCAATGGAAGGCCAGAGTGCAAAGGATGACACTTTCCAAAGTTAAAAGAAGGGGCGGATCCTGGAATATGCCTATTCATATTTGCACAGGTGTGAATTCCTCACTTTAGTAAACAATAAGCATTTCATGAAATATAAGAAACCGTTTACTTATGTTATGGGAGATTGTTCCGTTTGTAAAAGCAATGTTTCGGGGGTCTACTGTTCCCTTCTTCAGGCTCCTTCTTTGGCACATATTATTACAACATGGCGTGTCAATTTACGTTGAACAAGGAATAAGGTAAAAGGTTTCAATTGGTAAAAGAATTGTTAAAAATTTGCCCATGCCTCAATAAAACTTTCCATGCCCATTTCATCCTTCATAGAAGCTTCCGAAAACTTATAAAGGTCGAAACTTAAAACTGTTAAAATGCACTCTCCTCAGTCACCTGTATTGGTACCCGGTTGTCTTTCTTGTGGAATGCAGGAAGTTCATTCAATGCTATTCCCCCTCCCCTCCACCGTATCCTTATGTCATTTCCAACTCGAAATCCTGTGTTGCCTGGACTGAGCGGATTGCTTCCATCATGAAATCTTATTTTATTTTTCTTACCTACCTCCCACCTTTTAAACATCTTTATCCATATTTCATCTAGGTTCCCGTCATCCCTCTTTAATTTATTATTCCTTTAATTGCATATATTAGCGGCCTCGTATAAGTTTCTATTTATTTGTTTATTTTCTCTTCTAATGACCTCCTTTTTCTTAATTTTATGTTGTTTTTCTATAATGTGTTTGCAGGGTGGCGACAGACCTGGAAAAGTCAGGGAAGAGGTAAAAAAAAGTCAGGGAAATGTCAGTGAATTTAGTCTTTATTGACTTTTCTTTTTCATGGAATGAATGTGCGAGTCGTTTGCTTTGAAAGATGTTGTATGTAGAGCTGCATGGGAACAGGAAATGTTGTTGCTAAATCTCTGGCCCCTTTTATGCACAACACAACCACAGCACCAAAACAGAAACCAGTGTTGGGGGGGGAGGAAAGGGAGACAGAAAAATTTCCGGAGGGGCAGAAAAATTTGATAAGCCTCTAAATATCATGTGGAAAATGCATTGAATTATCATTTTTCTTGTCTGTATGGAAGTAGTAAGGGGGCAGAACAGTCAACAGATGGAGGGAAGGGGGTTAGATGCATTACCACTGTGGCACTGTCTGATAGTTGGTGGGCGCCGTAGCATGGCATTTTGTCGGACATTCTGAAGGAACATGGAAACAAAAATGGCGCTATGAAACCCTGTAATTTTTTTAATGTCGTGCTACAGCATTTGTCGGATGAACATTTAGGCTCCATTGATGCATACAATTTTTGTCAGATATCGCCGTCTAACTAATGTTGAACTTCGACAAAATGTTCACTACAACATGCGACAAAAATCGCATGCATGGCATTCTTATGGAATTGATTTTTGTTGGATGTCGTCGGACTGCAACATCTGACAAAAATTCCTTGCGTAAACAGAGCCTTGTACATCAGTGTTTCATTGAACAAACTTTTTGGCTCCTTATATGCATGCGATTTTTGTCTAACGTAGCAGTTCGATACCTGTCATTCTGCGAAATACGACAAAATCACATGCATTGCGCTCTCATGAATCCTATGCTTGGATGTTCTGAGTATGACATTTTTTGTCATTTACGACGTTTATCAGATGCAACATCCATCAAAAATGGAGCCTTAGTCTGCTGCACCACTGTAAATGTGCTGCTGGAATTTTATTACTCTTCTGGCTCACTTAAATCTTATTCAATGTAGAAAAGCGCACGAAGGTTTTCTTTCATCATCCAGGCGTAATACTGGTTTTGCACAGGTTAATACTTGTTTACAATGACATGTCAAGAAGAATCTAAGAAAACGTGATATATATATGTTGAATAATGTCATGAAAAAGTAAAACCGAAATCTGCATTGGTAAACGTCATATAAATTTGACAAGTGCATGATGCTCCCAACCTAAAGTTTTCTGCAACATTCGTGTTTCAATTCACCCCCCCCCTTTTTTTTTTGGTCCTGTCTGTTTAAACTTGTGGAATACCCAATGTTATGAAATAAAATTATAATAAATACATAAATGTTTTAATATCATAATTACTCTAATCATTCAATCCTAAGAGCATATCACTTTCTTGTGTAATTGCCGTTTCTCTGCCAGACCTGCTAAATTTTCACTTTTCATCTAGTGATTTATATGAGGGGCATCCATACATCCATAAAGTAAGTTCCAATTAGTAGGGACCTTGATTTTTCGCAAACGCGATAATAGTGAAATATGTCAATTGCTGCGAAGTAGTGTTTATGAATGTGCAGTGATGTGTGGACACATTTTCACCCATTTCAAATAGCGAAATAACGAGAACTTGACAGTAAATGCGAATTGTTTGATTTTTTGTCGCAAATTTTATAAATTGCTTAAACAATGAAAAATACCTCGAAATCCAACATTCATATCTTTTTTAGGCTTAAAAAAAACAAAATGTGCCGTGTGCGGCATCCCAAAAAGTTGGAACCGGGATCGGGGAATAAAATGTTCCGTCCATATTCAGACTTCGGGAAATTTCTTCCCAACTTCCCGAGCAGTCGAGAATTACCGAACGATCATTTTAAAAAGTCGTTAATTCTAGTCGTTTTCTGCATTGTAAGTGTCTGAAACTTATCGGAAATTGTTAGTTTTTATTCCAGAAATGCAAAAGCAATCACTTAAGGTGAAAATGACGTGTAGAATTTGAGATTTCCAGAGCTTTGGGAAATTTCGAACATTTCCCAATGAATTTTTCTCATCCCAAATGGCGGGATTTAATAAATTTCCCATCCCGACCAAAAGGATTCTGTCTTGCACACCCCTAGAAAACTATAATGCATGTTGTATGTGGAATAATTCCGACAGCCACATTCAATCAAATATTTCCCAGGATTTTCTCAACTTCTATCAGAACAATTTGCACCACAGAGAAAAGTAGCAGGGTTCATACAGAAGCTGCAACATCAGTATTTGTCATGCAAGAAGTGTTTTGAATCACCGACCTAAGTGGTGCGATTTTGGTGGATATCGAGTGCTCATCTACCACCACAGGGAAGTTGTAACATCCACATTTGTCGAGTGAGAAATAATGCAAAATAACATCCTCAAAAATCGGATCCAATATATCAAACTGACACGAAAATATGTACACCACATGACCTATGATTTGAAACAGTAGTTAAAACACCATGACGATATAATTTTATGTAAATTTGGCACAAAATGTGCTAAAATGAAAATGTGAATTTTGGGAAAAATAACACTGAATAGTAAAAAAATATATAAAAAAAATAATAACACCAATTTGGAAGAAAAATAAAAGATCAAGGTCAAGAATATCAGTAGTAATTAAAAGCATTTGTTACAGTGACTCCTAATCTAATTTTAGTCATAATCACCACTGTTCTGGCATTGGTTGTAGCATGACACTAAATTTTGTGTGCCCATGGCATATGTGTCTAACAGCAAAGACTATCTGTCTGTACTGCAGTGTAGCTGTAGAAACCTTGTACTGCCAGAAATCTCTTCAGCTGATCAAAGAGATGAAAGTGGGTACATGCAAGGCCAGGACTGTACAGGGAGTGGTCCAAGATCTCTCACTTGAAATGATAAAAGAGCATGCATGTACTTGGCTGTATGGGGTCGTGCACATTGAATTGGCCTTTATCCTCTGATCATTCTATCGCTCATGATGTGTGGACTGTACACTTCACATGATTGCTGGTGGCTCTATGCCGGAATATGAGTGTGCAAAATTCTGATTACCACACATACCTTGCAACCGGTGGGAGACTATATGAGAGCTGCCATCATTAATCTAGAGCTGGCTTAAAACGGCTGTTTTTTACTGTACCAGATTACAGCCACATAACACTTCTTCCTGCCTGCATATGCATGTTGCGCTCCTACCACTAGCGTTGCGTACAGGTGCCATTGGAACTTTTTTTCTGGATGCCCCATGTACATAAACTTTCTGAAGCTGTTATTAACAGCGTTCCTCTTTTAATATTTGATTAGCTATAGTGCAGAAGGCCTTAGAAGATCGCTTCGCGGGCTTACAGCAGACAACAATATGGGTGTGTGTGTGCGAGAACCAATCAGGTCCGCGAATGAGCGAGCCCGGTTGCTACAGCTAACTCGCTGCACCCTCCTGGAAGGGTGAATGACCTCTGCCTCTTGCTACCTCGGCCTGTTTGTTCGGCTGAGGAGCAGACGACACGAGAGTATCGGCAATAGTGTGAGAGCGACGTCTGCTGTTAGCCCGCGAAACGCTCTTTCTAAGGCCTTCTGCACTATAAATCACCATTACAATGCAGTAGATTCCCCTTCCAAAAATTGCTTTCATTTAATTTTTAATACATATATACCCTTTTCGCCAGTAATAATGGTATAACTACATGTTGGCAGTTTCACAGTACTTCACTTGGATATACTGTGAATGTTTGTACTGAAGGAGAAATCCCATTGATAAGGCACGGAAATCTGACACTTTGTTTTGTATGACTCAATTGTTTCACTTGTGTGCAAGGGTTAAGTTGTTTGCTTTACATAGAAAATAGAAGTAGGTTCGTGCATTGAAAAATGAGTCTGCACTCATGGTTCTTGCAAGCAGAGGGTTCCAAATCTCAGTGGAAATATCACCATATAATAATGAGAAAAAGCTAGAGATTGTAAAATTACAAAATTCATTTTTTCATCAATCACTTCACTCTAATCTCATTTAGTCGTAGCTTTAAAAATAATCAAATATTGTATTGAAAAACTGGCTGCAAATGAAAAAATCCCATAATTTCTCCCTAGCTTGTGAATAGTAATAATTTTCCAAATTCACTTTTTGGCAGTTTGAATGCAAATCGTAGAGAAATGAAGTCAAATTCGTGGAAGCTAATATAGGCAGAGGAGATGCGACGATGATCAAGCAAAGTAATAAAAAATATTGCTTTTTATATATTTTAGAGAAGCAGTAAAAATAATAAGTCTGAATACTCGCATATTTGTGCGAAATAAGCCAAGCGACAGCATGAAACAGCTCGAAATATGCAAGAGATTCGCTAATCTTAGTGCATCGAAATGAGGACCCAGTACTACCCCTCGTGCTGAACCCTCCCGCCAAGTTTCCTATTGAAAACTATGGTGTTTGTTGGCCCAGCTCATCGCAGAATGGTGTGAATCTCTCTGCTCTCTGCCAGTGCCGAGAACAGCGGAACGCTTCTGAGCAGGCAGACATGTCCAAGGACCTGTACCTTCCCAAGACTACTAGAAGGAAAGGCTGGGGTCAGACATGCCTCTTTTCGCGACTACCGCGGGTGTGACGTCATGGGCGGACAAAACCCAGCTGAGTCTTTACCCCATACGGAAAGAAACGTGGAAAGGCTGATTTGTTTTGTTCTTTTCGCTCCTTCTTTCTTGTATTTCTGGATTGTTGGGTTCAGGGTGCGAAATCCTGGAGGGGACGAGGGAGATTCCCCCCCCCCCACCAACAATCTTGGCCACAAAAAAAAAAACACCAAAAATTTCCCCTAGGAAAGAGTTTTTGTTATAACAATGAAAAGATAAGCAATTACTTTTAATTTCAAATATACTTTACTAAGAATAATATTGAAAACACACACAAATTAGTGTATTTGTGAGTGTTGAATGCTTTCTGTCTCAAGAGATCATTAACAATTCTACATCAATACGCACAGTAAAAGTAAAACAAGAATGCAAAACAATAATAACTATGAAATCTAATTGATTTATATTAACATAGTGCACAAACTAAACAAAAACTTACACATAGTAAAACCACTTCAACTATGTCATAATTTATTAACATCTTGAACCGGTTAGTAATGGAATTAGTTAGCTGCTTTACACTATCTGATATGTATGAAAGTAACAAATTAATTTCTAATTAATAATCACAATAATTATTTTAATTGAGTAATTTATTTTTACTTTTAATAACATTACAAATATGTACATCGTATAATTCACACATATGTTTGTGGGGAGGGGGGTTGTAGGTTTAGAACTTTCTCCCCCTCACCAGTTTTCGATGATTTTGCACCCTGGTGGGTTGTGAGGTGTTGCAGTTCACAATGCCTTCAGTGAGGTGTTGTGACGTGTCATGATCTCCGATGAGAAAATAAAAACAGAGGGCGACAATATATAACTGAACACATCGCATCTAACGAGACTTGTTAGTGGATTGCGATACCAGTAGTCTCATTACACAACATCAGGCTACCATACACTTCAAAATACACAACTTGCTAATTATATACGAGTGATGCTTAAATGACAACGTAGTTCAACTTCCGTCCTCCATTGTTCTATTATTTATTCAGTCAAATTTTCATCACAATCCCCCCCCCCCTCAAAGTTAAGTGGACTCAACCAGCTTTCACATACCCGCCTGTGCGCACCCCTGTTCGACATTCTATTGATTATATATACGTATAAGTATATAAAGTGACCCTCGACTTTCTTCAGTTCTGTGTCTCAAGTTTTCGTTCAGTGAAAAGTTTTTTAAAGTGTTTGTTACATAATAGACACGGAACTTCCTCACATTCCTCCCTGTGTAGTTCAAAGATTCATAAGACTCAGAATTGTAATCTGAATAAGAAAAATTAATTAAGAAAGAAATACCAATAGTCGAAGCAAAGTTACCAAATTTGAAGAAGTTAAGTGAAAACAGCTCCTCTCTCACTCCTAAAAGAGAGCAATAGATGAGATTGTTTTCTTTTACATATTCAACTTATCCATAATTTTGGCTTTCTGCCTTTCTTTATTTAACAAAATTATTTTACGCATTCAACATATATTTTTCTTTCTGCCCTAACAAAACACATTACTAGGTGTATTAACCCCAATTTTACATGAAACTAATGCTTCACAGAGGAATGTGACGACATATAAACTACCGATAAAATGTGTGCGTAAATGGCTGTGTAATCCAACTGTAAGGACATATGTTATGTCGGATCCTAAGTAAGTCTGTGTATTCACTCCCAATTAGCTTTTGGGCATAATTACGGCTCTTTTTTGTTCATAATTACTGCTTTGATTCGGCTGCGAAACCGGAGCGTAGAGCGACCTGTCCGCGCGTGACGTCACACCTGACGTCAAGGACCACGTGATCAGGCATGGCCCCAGCCTTCTCCTCTACTAGTCTTGGTACTTTCCCCCACTCTTAAAGGTCTGGGTCATAACAGGCCCTTTTTTTCAGCCCCAATCCCCATGTTTACAGCCACGGCAGGGTTTGTCTGGAGTCAAGATTCTTCAGAGTGTCCAGTGGCATGCTCAAGGAGGGGTGGTGAGGATCATAATTCTGTTTAGGCTGAATATTCTTTGAAAAAAGAATAAGAAAGAAAAGACAGGAAAAGATTGCAAAATGAGGACTTCAGGAATGACTACTAAAAAGTAAGTCACCCTCCCCCTCCTCTTCGAAAATCCTGGGCACACCACTCGAATGTCTGCTATTTCCACTTGTTAAGAGGAAAAGCACACATTGAACGATATGAATATGCTTTTCATTATCAAAACAACATTTGGCAGCGATCCATAAAGGTACTTCTTATCTTTAAACACGACAATTGAGGTTTGCATTTCAGTTTCCATCATATTTAATAATTCTAGTCGTATGGAATAGAATTGTGTCTTTTGTAGTCGTAAGGTCTGTGGTGTGAGCTTTTACATTGAATTGGCAGTGACTTTGGCGTTTATTGCAGATAAATATTGTGCTGCCCCTCTGTTGAAAGATTGACCCTGACGTTTGGTAAATCTTGCGATGACTACGTGAAAATGTCACGCTTCGCCACTGAATATAGGTACTTAATATACCTGGATCTGTATGACATTCTTATTTCGATTTGCAAAAACATGAATTTAGTTTATAATTGTCAGGGAAAAATTCTAATTTTTGTTCTGGAAAACCTGGAAAAATTGGGGAATTTCATTTCTGCTTGTCTGTAGCCAACCTGGTTTGGAAATGGCGTGAGGTTACGGTGGAGGGGAGGGGAACAACGTAGGAGAGGAATAGCCTCGAATGAACTTCCTGCATTCCACAAGAAAGAAAATCTGGTACCAATACAGGTGACTGAGGAGAGTGCATTTTAACAGTTTTAAGTTTCGACCTTTATATGTTTTCGAAGGCTTTTATGAAGGATGAAATGGGCATGCAAAGTTTTATTGAAGCATGGGCAAGTTTTTAACAATTCTTTTACCAATTGAAACCTTTTACCTTATTCCTTGTTCAACGTAATTTGCAGTGATCAGAACACTACATTTTATAAGTAGCTTCGCTACAACTACAGCTACTCTTCCAAAATGTAGCTTCGCTACAGCTACAACTACATTTACCAAAAAGTAGCTCGCTACGCTACTCCTGTTCGCTACTCGCTACTTCGCTACTTTTGCGCTACTTCTGTATTAAAAACTTAAAACAACCATATGGCTATTCAAAAGAAGCCCTAGTATAATAGTTGTACGTACTGAAAAAATAGATTCTGTTATTTATTACCATGATTCCCTTCATTCTATAATTTCCATAGCAGTGTTACTTCAGTTACATAATTTTAATAAAGTGTTTGAGAATAAAGTACCTTTGTAAGTGGCATATCAATCCAAAAAACTAGGTCTTACACTTACACGTATCAGTGATGTTCTGATTGTCATTTGAAAAATATTTATGTGACAGACTTCTTTTTAAAATTAGTTGGAAGAATATCACATGTATCGAAATTAACTAGAACGTGTTGCACAAAATGGGAATAAGATAAAAATGTGATATCTTCTTAACTTAAACAGAATGTTATTTGGGGGATGGCGGATATTTGCTCGAACCTTGAGGATAGCTGGGGGATGCTTCTAATGGTATAAATTAGAAACAGGTGGAACAATGCTTTACGTAAGTCTTTCTGTTGAAAATGCTTCCCCGAAGACACAGTGGAAATTGTAATTGTCACCTTGTATTCAAATTGCCCCAGGTTCGATACCTGGCGGAGGGCACATGGTGGTTCGTATCAGTCTCGATCAGCTGAGTTGTGCATAAAGTTGACTCAAAACAAACACTAGGAAAGACTCCTAGTTGGGAAGATGGGATCCTCCTGCTCCTCCATTCCCCACTCATCATTCTTCCCCATTCTCACAATTAGCCAAAAGTGGCAGAAAACGGCCATAGATAAGAAAATAACTAAATAAACAATGCATCCTCATTGCCATGATTAGAAAAAGTTACAGGAAAGGGACGCAAAAGTATGAAAAATACATAAATTTGAAAACTGTGTATTTTAACAAAAAAATGTCATTTCTGCAGGAAAGTCAATAACTTGTACGTTTTTTTTACAATATGATAAAATATATTGAGGAAACTGATGTGTAAACCCGAGTGTTCTAAACATATTGTAATTTTCAAATTTGCGAACAAATATCATGACCAAAATAATTGTAATTCCAGAAACAATCGTTCTTGTAACAATAATTTCCTGTCGGTGTGATCCTATACACTGACAATGATCAATGCTGTTAACGTACTGAACCATTGATTGCTGGTACTATTGCTTTGTCAGATTAGTAGAAAATGGATCGCCCGTTTTTGCACTGTAAGTTGTGTTTTACACAGTAATTATCGATATTTTGCTGTCTGTTACACCATCGATATCCACAGGATTTGTTCCAGGGGTGGCACAAACGGGGAATTTTTTCCTGGCGGTGTAGCAAATGCGGCATGATTCTCCCCAAAATAGCGATGCAGCTAAAATAAATGGCTATTAGCCTGAATATATTCATATAGGCCAGTTAGTTATCTGGATATTAGAATTATTCAGATGCTAATGAAATAAATTACGCAGCTATTTATAATCTGCGATATAAAGATATTTATAATCTAGATTATCTGTATTTGCATGTAATGGACTTTGTCTTTTTGAGTCTCTTGGAAAAGTAAGCAATATTGTCATTTATTTTTGACACCGTTGCCACATTAAAAAATTACCTCAAAATGCTGAGAAAAAATGTAGCTGTAGCGAAATTTTCGCTACAACTACAGGAATTTTGTAGCTTCGCTACCGCTACAACTACAATTTAAAAAATGTAGTGCCGCTACAGCTACCGCTACAAATTTTGTAGCTAGCTACAGTAGCGACGCTACAAGTAGCCCGCTACTTCCGACCACTGGTAATTTGACACGGCATGTTGCAACAATACGTGCCAAAGAAGGAGCCTGAAGAAGAACAGTAGACCCCTGAAACGTTGCTTTTACAGACCGAACATACTCACATAACATAAGTAAACGTTTTTTTATATTTTATGAAATACTTATGGAATATGCCTGCCTCCACCTGCATACATTCGAGGGCACCTAAAAAGATCAGATCGTCTTTTCCAAGGAATATCGGTTCCGCTGTTTTCTTTTGCTCGGGACTTTATTTGGTTCAAAGATTATATGTAGATTCAGTCCTGCAAGTGACAATGTAATCTGCACGATCTGATACCGGGATTGTTCTGTAGTCCGGAATTGCTTTTAAAATACATCTATACATAAATTTTTACATAAAAAAAGGTTCATAAGTGCTCAGTGTGACCCCCTATGGACGCTCGGCATATGTCCATACGGTAGGAGAATTCGTCCCATACAGATGCAAGCATGTCTGGAGTCACTGCTGCCACTGCTGCTGTAATCAGATTTCACAGTAGTTGAAGTGGAGGCACATAAACAGTGTCTATAATGTACCCCCACAAGAAAAAAATCCACACAGTGAGGTTGGGCAACCTAGGAGGCCATGCATGCAACTCCTTATCCTTTGGACCCTTACGGCCTATCCATCTCCATCGTTGAGGAAGTGTGTTGTTCAGATATCTTCGAACATCCCGGTGCCAATGCGATGGAGCTCCATCCTGTTGCAAAATGTGACTGTTCATCTTCCCACTTAGATGAGAAGTTGCCTCATCACTTCACCAGTCGTGACAGAAAATGTTTGTCCTCTGCTTCCCTGCTGAGGATAAAATTACAAATCTCTACATGGCATACCTTGTCACCATTGCGGAGGGCTTGCAGTAGTTGAATCTTATAAGGTTTAAACATCAGAGGTCGCCGCAATACACGCCACACAATGGTAGGGGGAATCGTCAGTTCTGTACTCGCACGAGTGGACTTTTTCGGAATGGAAAGAAGCTTTGTCGAATGTGCTCCTCATGTTCGTCAGAAACACGAGGATGGCCTGTTGATTTCCCTTTGCACAGACAACCTGGGTCTTTCAACTGTTTGTGCCAACGTCGAATACTCTGTGCAGTAGGAGGTTCAACACCATACTGTCGCCGAAATTCACGCTGCATTGTTGTAACAGATTCACACACTTCAAAGGGCAGTACACAGAAAGCTTTTTGTTGAGACATCTTCATCTTCATTGAATCTGATGCGAGTGCATGCGCTACTGCCCCCTGCCAGCAATCATGTGAAACTCACGAATATCCTCTTCCTAACAGTACGTTGATGGGTTTTAGCGAATGGTTACTGAGTTAAATGACTTCGAAATCTGATGATTCTTTTTGAAACACTGTGTATTACATGATTATTATTTTTATAAAGTTTTTTACTATTATGAGGTGCATTCAATTTCTAAGGTCTAAGGTCTCCTGATTTCTTTTAAAATATGTACTGGCCTCAGAAAGTTGAAACTGCCTTCACTTCTCAGCATTATCACTCTCTAGACGTACACATTTTTCACATGGTGACGCCACGATAGCATGGTGTCTGCACACATTTCTTTAGGAGTCTGTTTCGTATACTGAATGCAGATGTAAGAGCGGAACGGCATGAAAATGTATGATCACAGAGACAGACTGTCATGGAGTGTTGGAAAAGACCAAAAATCGCTGGGTGCGAGGTCAGGTGAACATGGACGAAATCACTTCAAATTTGTTTTTCGTGAAAAACATGTGGACAATGGCTGACCTATGAGGAGGTGCATTGTCCTGAGGAAGAACACACCTGCAGCCTTTTCCGGCCTTTTCTCTCGCAACTTGGTCCTCAAAAAAGCTTCATAGCTTATACCCGCAATTGTGGTACCCTTAGGATAGCAATGCGAGAGTATAAAGCCTTCATTGTCCTAAAACATCATTTTTTCATGACTGGCAGTAACTGGTTCGTGGTCGAGGCTCCTTGGATTTGTTTTCACACGACTTTCGGCCTTCCTTGAACTGTCGCACCCAGGAACGCATATTTTTCACATCCATGACGCCACCAGAGCATGTCTCAGCCAATTGAAGATTAATATCCATAGGTATTACACACAGGTGAAGAAAATAGATAATAACACGCTGTTCTTTCAATGTAAACGATCCCATTTCCAGTACCGAAAACACGTCTGAAGCTATGAGCCAGACCATGCTGCCATCTGGTATCATCAGCCGTCAGGAATGGATACTTCTTCTCAAACAACTCTTACGTTTATAACTGCTTCTGTTCATGATAGAAAATTAGGAGACCTTAGAACTTGAATGCACCTCGTATTTTATCTTAATTATTTGTTGTAATAGATATGTCCATTGGAAGAGAGGATAATTTATTAATTTTGTAACTACATCTTGCCACCGAAGTTCCTGGGTTTGAATCAAGGTCCGGGCATGGTATAATTTGTGGGTGCTCCACACTTATTTAATCGAATAATCAGTCATGCTCATTGTCGCTGATGGTGACATCATGCCAACAGTGAACATGTCTAGCTTAGAAAAAATAAATAGAATCTCTGCCAGACATGGAATGCACCACTTATTAAAAATGAAGTAGTACAATTGAGCCATGACTGTTTCTTGCTCTGACCCTGTCAAGCAAAAGACTGTCGACTTACTTTGGCCAACGTTCCTGTTTTTGTAGGATTTCAGTTTTCAGTTCCCAAGTAATGTTAATGAATTCATGAGATACACAACACTTATAAATCCTGATTCTTCCACTTTTACACTTTATGTTCTGGTTACATTTCGATTTGACATTTGCATGCGTATCCATATAAAATCCAAATAAGTGGTTGGGATAAATTGGATGAAAGGGGAAGTAGAGATATAGGAAATGAAATTTTTAATCGTATCATTCTTTTATATAGTATATTTTGTTGGTTTGAGAATTGTTCGCATTCCAAGAATAAATGTTGGGCATCAGGATTGTCTTTACCACATGTACAGTTTTGGTGTTGTATAGTTCCTATTTTCCCTATGTGCGCTGGAGTGTGTACATGACCAGTTTGCAATCTATTAATAAACACTATAACATGTCTTGGAAGGGAATATTTGTCGAACCATGGATGTCTTGTATTAAATTCCGCAAGCCATCTGTATGTACGAGGGTCACTATTTATATTTTGAGCCTAACAATGAAAAAACAGGAATTTGGCATTGAAAACTGCTTTATTGTTTTTCGAAGTATTCTCCTTTATGGTCAATACACTTTTGCATTCGTTCGAACCATTTGTCAAAGCAGTTTTTCCAATCTTCTTGAGACACCTCCATAATATGGTTTTTGAACGCATCAATGGCGTTTTCTGCCGATGAAAATCGTTGTCCACGCAATTTATTCTTTACATTCGGGAACAAGAAGAAGTCGTTGGGTGCCAAATCAGGACTGTATGGCGGATGACCCATCAATTCGATTTTTTGACTGTTCATAAAGTCGGTTGTTAGACGAGATGTGTGACAGCTGGCATTGTCTTGATGAAGAATGATCCGACGGCGTTTTTTTGTTTTCCGTATTTGACCGAAGACCTCTGGCAAACAAATTGTTGTGTACCATTCAGAGTTGACCGTTCTACGTTCCTCTAAAGGCACAGTTGCCACATGACCAGTTTTCCCGAAAAAACAGGCGACCATTTGTTTCGATGTGTTTCGAGCGCGAACAACTTTTGTTGGATTGGGTTAATCTTGAAACACCCATACAGTCGACTGCTGTTTACGTTCTGGCTCATATGCATATATCCATGATTCGTCACCTGTTACAATCTTATATACGTCTTTTGAAGCACCACGATTGTATTTATTGAGCATTTGTTTGCACCAATTGACGCGAGCGTCTTTTTGAGTTTTTGTCAAATTGTGTGGGATCCAACGAGAACATACCTTTCTCACAGCTAAATGATCATGTAATATTTTATATATGCTGGTGGAACTAATGCCTATGGTTGCCTCAATCTCACAGTATGTCACATGACGATCTTGCAGTATTAGGTTTTGCACAGCATCAATGTTTTCTTGAACAACAACTGATTTTGGACGACCTTTGCGAATCTCGTCGGTGAGCGAATGGCGGCCACGATTAAATTTGTTATACCAGCGTTTCACAGTGCAAAGGATGGGGCTTCATCGCCAAATGTGGAAGTAAGTTGATCGATGCACTCTTGTCTTGATAATCCACGTCGAAAATCGTAAGAAATCTTCGCACGAAAATGTTCACGAGTTAATTCCATTTTATTGTTGTCGCGCAATCTCCAAGGCAACATAAACAACACAAATGAAGCTATTGACAAAACATTTGAAGTACGTTATGGTCAATAATGCCAGACGATTCTGTGCAAACGTCAAATCGCGCCTAACTTCAATCAGTGTTGCCAAGGCTCAAAATATAAATAGTGACCCTCGTATGACCTACCATCGTTAATTGTTTCTTACCTCAAATTTTCCAATGACCTGTCTTGCCAACTCGGTTGATAGAGCAATGGCATGGTGTTCTAGAGACATGGGTTCGAGTCCTGGTTGAGCCTGAAATTTTTACTAAGTGCTACAGAATTGAAATGAAACAACATAAAATTGCACTTCAGCATAATCTAGGAGTCTCCATCCATAGATTGATATGTGAAATAATGTATTAAATAGATGTAATTTCATCTTGAATTCCTCTTTTGTCACACAATACTGACACACAATTAATAAAAGGATGTCCACTTCACTGGATATTTAGATGTGCAAAAATCTTGATCATTATTTTGTGTACCCTGTGATATAATCAGAGTCAGTAAATATATTGGTAATTAAATTCAGTGATGTTTTCTGGCACAGAAACCACTGATATTGTCTAAACCCTATTTTCACATAATACAGAGGCTGATCAGCGTATGTTTGACCAAACGAGATTCCTTCCATCCGTGCTCAGAATGAACTCACCCGTCCAAGGTCGGGCACATTTGTCAGTGTAGTGTGTGAGCTGTGAGAGAGTGGTTGTGTTTTCTCACTGGGACCAATATCTCGCCCAAACTAAGCTGCTTTTCGGAGGAGTGCGTTGTATAAATTTTCCAAGTGTTTGTTTTCTCGCTTGGCCGAAAATGCCACCAAAACTAAGTTGCTTTTGGGAGGGTTATGTTATGTTGTAGCTCTTTACGACGCAAAGTTCAGTGTGCCAATGATCAGGAAGTAGTGTAAGAGCAAAGGTTGTGACATTAGTTTGACTTTAATCAAGAATGTCATTGGCAAGTATAAGGATTCCATGGCCCCAGCGTTCAGTTCTCCAACAAAGGGGATGAGAAACATGGCCATGCACACAAGCCACCACCAGTTTGCAGGTGCAAGGTGAGGCTAACAGTTTCCAAAGACATATTTAGACAATTCGCCATCTGTCTTTGGGTCAGGGGATCCTCTTGCATGGCAAATCTGCGAAGTTTCGCCAGCATACTGGTGTGTGCATGGCCATGTTCTCATCCCCTTTGTTGGAGAAGAACCGAACGCTGGGGGCCATGGAATCCTTGTACTTGCCAATGACATTCTTGATTAAAGTCAAACTAATGTCACAACCCTTGCTCTCACACTGCTTCCTGATCATTGACACACTGAACTTTGCGTCGTAAAGGGCTACAACCTAACCCTCCCAAAGGCATCTGAGTTTTGGCGGCATTTTCGACCAAGCGAGAAAACACAAACACTTAGAAAAGTTATACAACGTACTCCTCCCAAAAGCGGCTCAGTTTGGGCAGGATTCTCGGTCCAGTGAGAAAACACAACCACACTCTCACAGCTCACACACTACGCTGACAAACGTGTCTGACCAAGGTCGGGTGAGTTCATTCTGAGCCTGGGGGGAAGGAATCTCGTTTGCTCAAATATATGCTCAACAGCCTCTGTAATAATAATTTTATTTATGTACTATTAAGCCACGGTAGCTCAGTCGTTAGGACATCTGACTACCATATGAGAGACCCGGGTTCGATCCCCAGCAGAGGAGAACCGGGATGTTTTCCACCTGTTCAAGCAGCTCCGGCTCCCACCCAGCATTGTATAAAGTGGGTACCTGGAGGAATCTCTGGGGAGGTAAAGGTGGCCAGGGATGTGGTGCTGATCACATCACCCCCACCTTTGGCCGTGATCAAGAAAGTGTTGGGCCGTAACTCCATACTCCTCCCTATATGCCTTTATGGCATGGTGTAAAGCACAGGAGAGCACTTTACCTTTTTTTATGTACTCTTGGTTTTATGTTAGAGCTATCAAATCTGAATGATCCTTTGTTTTGAAATCTTGTTGAAATGTAATTCAAATTTTGTGTTTGAAGATTTACAAAGAAAATGTTTTATTTTACCTTCTAACCCTTTCTCATTCTAGGAACAATAAAAAAATATCACACTCATCGTCAGTTTGCTGACAGGAGGTACAAAGTTGAAAGTGCAAGGACTTACTTTTACTTGAATGAAGCAACCTGTGAACGCAATATGGAAAATTTCTTAAATTGCATCGAAGCAGTCGCAGGTATGTTATAAGGTTTTCATTTTTTGCTTCTATATTTGCAGTTCATTGCTTCATTTTATTGCTTCAAATTAAACAAAAAAAAATGCTGCTAATCAGAAAGTTGAAATAGTGTGAAAGTTAACTTGTGTGAATGAAAGTGGCAGGAATCAAGTGAGTGTTGATTAGTGAGACAGGTAAATTGTGCTTTAACTTGCGTTGGTTGTTGAATTAAGGAAGCTTCTGGTAGTTTTAACATTTGGGAATCTATTGTGTAATGTTCTATTACGTATAATATCGTCATTATTAACGTACAAAGCCTTAGGATGAAATGCATGTACCCGCTGTTAGTAAACTAGTAAAAAATGTTCCCTTGACTAGAATTGAACTCGGGCATACTGAGCCGTAAATAGCAACTGAGCTGTTGAGGCAGTATTGGCTTCACCACTTTTCACTTTTGCTTTTTTCTCTCGTCAAGCCTACACTTTTGTGCTGTTTCTACAATAGTACACCTATGTGTGCAACATATGATGAGGTGGGAAATGTAAATATTGTGGTCCTGTTGTGCCTTCAGCCACATTCATTTCTTGATTTTTCAGCCATCATTTTGTTGTACGAGGAACAGATGAAGGTAACTCCCAAGAATGCAGCAATCTCCTCCGAAGAACTATTTGGAGTCACTTCGACATATCTCCACTTCTAATCTTTATCAGTAAGGTGTACTCGCGTATCTCTAACCTACTGACTCTTTTTAAGAGTCAGACATGTTCCTAAGAATACATTATTTCCTCTCTCCTGTAAATAGGAAAAATTGGAGTTACATCCTTCTGCTTCTCACATAATTAGATTCTTTCTTGTATACGAGAAACTGATAATTTTAGCTATACTTTTTGCTCATAAATTTTCACATGTAATTTTCTTTTCTTTCTTTTTATTTTTTTCTGTTGATAAATGAAAATAGAATGTTATTTCTACCTTGTGTTATCAACTTAGATATAGTGACGTGTTCATTCTGTTCTATTTATGTCTTTTATTTACAATACAATTATTTTTAAAGAAATAATTATATGCATGTGTTATTTTGTATTATCATCAAAACATGCAGAGTTGAAATTTCTTCGTTGTCAAAATTTTGATGCTGACTGCAAAATGTGAATTTTTTCATCAGTAAGAGATGGCGTTAAGTAAAGGAGAGATTTTACTGGGCGAGGCTGTACCATGGAGATATAATATCATTAGGCAAGAAGAAATTCTATTGTAATTTTTATCAGAAGCTAATTATATAAATATTCGTTGCTGCAACAATGTAATACTTCTAATTAATGGCCCTTGCGGGCAACTTGAATTCTCTTTACTATTTTGTTTTTAAGCGGCCCATTGTTATTGTATTTCCACAAGGACAAGGCTGTTACCCTATAGATGTTAGAACTAGGTCTCAGCTGATACCAATGTATTAGTATTTACCAATACTGCTTGATACTTTTCTAGAGTTTGGGTATTTCGTGGGGTCAAGCACAAAAGTACCTCATGACACTTTCATAGAGTAACATAGATGCTTGGGATTCCTCGTCCTGTCCCTCTTGCCGAGAAGAAGTTCTTCTAACCAGGTTGCATATTGGACACAGCCGCATAACCAATAATCACCTGCTGCAAGCGCAGGACCCTCCTTTTTCGATATGCAATTTAAAGAAATGATAATAGCAGTCACCATTTGATTCTTTTTTTTTCTTTCTTTAAAGTTTTCCATTAGTTTTTCCATTTATCTCATAGATATTTTATTATGCAAACTTGTTAGTCAAAATATTGAATTTTATGAAATTAAATCAAGGAACTTAATGTTCACTTACACAGATGACAAAAGAACCAATGTAGATGAGTGTAGCAAAACTATTTTCATATGTTACACTGTTACCTAAACTATTAGAACTATTAATAGGAAGCCTACAGTGCATGACAATAATTGTAGTCAGATCTTAATGTAACGTAGGCTAAATTTATTATCAATTGCTTTGTTTGACGGTTGTCATTTGATTTCTCAACATTGTGCATGCATAAGTGTTGTTTATTTCCCAATTATGTACATTGTTAATTTTGTTTTCGTTTGTACACAAAGTGTCTACAAAGTTTTAAGACTGGCTTTATAAAAAGTGTAAATATGTGAGACTGGCCATAAGCCTTGGTTATTTTTCGATGCACATCCCTCCTAAGTCTACACACTTAGTGACGTCTGTACAATTGCTGGATGCCCCTGCGGATATCTTTTGGGATTGTGTTTAGATACCTCGTCACAGCTTCTTCAATTTCCAAAATGGTGTAAAAAGGTTGGCCCCTTAGGTGGGATTTGAATTTGGGGAATAAAAAGTAGTCGGCCAATGCCAATTCTGGCAAGTAAAGTGGATGGTTTAACACAATCACTTGTTTCCGTGCCAGAAACTGTCGGACAATAATTGCCTTGTGGCTTGAGGCATCGCCATGCTGCAGGAACCAAGCACGAGATTCATCCAGCTCTGGTCTCACTCATCGCAACCTCTCTAGCAAGTGCTCCAAAATGGATCTACAGACAGCTGCAATAATAATCAATCATCGACAGCAATTATCATCAGTGACTGTGCCTGGTTTTCATTCAAACATTACCGCCAGTTCTACTGGTGGAGGGACGACCCTCACTGGGATCATCTGCCACATCTTCCTGACCATCACGATGCCAAATGAAAACATTGGCACGACAAAAAGGCATCGTTGCCGTAAGCAGTTTTCAGCATTTCAATGGTTTCTGAAGGGGGTTCAGTGAGATTTACACAACTTAATCGCCACTCGTTGTTCTGTTTTCAAATGCACTCGTTCTGTTTTCAAATGCATGATGAGAGTGCACTAGTATAGAAGCTGTAAGTCACTCAATATTACACCGAATCAGACACCAATTTCACTACACACCCAATACATGTGACACTACGAAATACATGTACCAAATGGCACATTGCAGCATTTATCTTGTTACAATGTTGCCAGTCTTAAAACTTTGTAGACACAATGTGTATATAATACATTCAATTTTTGAATATATAACAGCAAATATTTCAGTGGTAGAGTAAAATATCATATAATTTTCTCTCAAACTAGTCAGCCTATTGTAGTGCTTGTAATATTGTACATTTGTTGCAAGATTTTGGATAATTTCTCAAACATTCACATGCAGTTGCTTACAAATTATACTGAAGCACCTGTGTTAATTTTTGTGGATAGCATGTTCAAAATCAACTTCTTTCAATCTATACGTATACTCATATAAACTTGAAGTTTATGAAATATTGCATCAGAGAAGCATGGTAGGCTTATTTCAGCTGACTGCTCTCTCTCTCTCTTCTCTCTCTCTCTCTCTCTCTCTCTCCCCCTCCCTCCCTCCCTCTCCACCTTATCTACCAAGGGAAAGTAAGCTCTTCTTGCCCCCCTAGTTTTGGAACCCAATTGCCGCCACTGCATGCTGGTATGGTTTAGTGTGTCATTCAGCTTACATAGTTTCTCCTATTTTGTAGATGTGTTTAAACTATCATGAAAGAAGTGATCAATGTGAAGATTAGTAAATTAGATCTTGAAGAAGCAAGGTGATAAGTTTGCATATTGGTACACAACTTCATAATTTGCTGTACTACGGAATATGCTATTCGAGTATTAGCCTCAACTGGTCGCTACAGTCAAAGAGTGAACTTCTTTTTAGGTTTCAAAGATTACCTATTTTTTATCATGATTGATTCTTATAAAATAATTAAACAGAATTTTATTTTTAAAGATAGATGTAATTCTATGACTAATAATATGATGTGGTAATCTTCATTATACTTCGAACATGTTCTTATAAATATTACACATGCTATGCGCTTGTACATATTTTTATTATTGTTCAGATAAAGGGTATAAATAAAATGGACTCACTTTCACACACAACACATGCAGGGCCGGATTAAGACTAAATTGCGCCTGATGCTTGAAATCTTCGGTGAACAATAAACACGACGACGTTATACTTACGTCACAGTGCAAAGAATAATAGTAAGTGTATAATAAGTAACGCTGTGTCTAGGTGTCCGAAATTGGGGCTTCAAATTTCATTCTAAGATTTATTTTCAGGTTAATATAGCAAAAGAAAACGGTTCGGCTTTCGGAAAATTCTTGTCTGTTTTCATCTGGGCCTATTTCAGGAATGGACCTAATGCTGCAGCATCGATAGCATCCAGCTTAATCCGGCCCTGAACACATTCAATTATGATGGTTAATATTCCAATACACATTTATTGAAAAAATTCATATTTACATAATGGCAGTCATTGAATTGCGCAAACATTGAAAACAAGTGTGTCCAAAATAATAAAATCATGAATATGGTATTTAACAATGTGTATTTTTTATTAGTAATTATTCTTGATAGTGTGCTTTGCTTGTTATCGCCAGCACTGTTATTAAATATAAATTAATCTACTGAAAAGTTTCAAAGATGGAGGGACAACGTTGAGATGGACCTAAAGGAAATCGTTAGGGATGGAAAAGAGTATATAGATCTTGCTCAAGATAGGGAAAGATGGAAGGCCTGTGTTGCTGCAGCCATGAACCTTCGGGTTTAAGAAGGCTAGAGAGTTAGTTAGTTAAAGTTTCAAGTAGAAGCGCTCCAGATTCACTTCTGAAGCTTTCATTAGACTACTACGTGATTTTACAGTTGTGTGTTTTACACTCTCAACCTCTTGGATTTTGGCCAATTTTGGTAATTGAGCATGTATTCTATTTTTATGAAACCCCCATGCATGAATTTTGGATTTAAAAAATGAAAGTTATCACATATTTAGGGATTTCAAAATATTGCTTATTTACAAACACTGTATTTCTTAAAAATGAATATATTACTATAATGAGTCTGACCTCCCCGATGGCGCAGTGGTGGCATTGTCGCCTTGTAATCAAGTGGTCCTGGTTTTGATACCCGGTGGAGGCACGTAGTGGTTCGGATCCCACTTTAAACTGTAGGTACCGTCCCGATTAGCGTTACTGTGCATAAATTGGACTTAAAACACCAACTCAATCAATCAATATTATGAGTCAAGTTAGGAAGGTGAAACTGGTCTTATTTTGACGGCAAGGGGATGGTAATACATATCATGCTAACTAAATATTTCAAACACTTTTTGACTAAGTGTTCAATGTTCAAAGTTGAGAAGCAAGAAACCCCCCCCCCCCAATCAATTTGCTAATTTTCAGATATTTGGAGCGTACGTGAGTCTACTACTACATCCTACTACAATTTGATGGTTGTGTTTTTCCATGTAGCAGGTCTGACAGTTTGCAAATGTGTGTAGTGGAATCTAAATCCCATACTACATACTACTATTTCATTCTAAAATGTGGTTTTGTGTTGGATAACATTTACAAATAACTTCCAAGTGAATACACCACAACTTCAACCATTTAAGCCCTTATTCTGTGACTTCTTCCAAAGGGTAGAAGTGTTGTTTTATTCACTTAGTTATTTGGAAATTTTTCCAACCCAAAACCTCATTTCATAATGAAATATGACACACAGTTGGCTCTACTCAAATTTGCAAATCATTGGACTTTTTCCCTCTTGTATAGAAAAACACCATGGCCAAATTGTACTAGGAAAGTAGTAAACTTTTGGAAACTCAAAATATTTGAAAATGAGCTAAATGGTTAGCTGGGCATTTTAGGCTATTTAGCTTTGAATATTGAATACATCAAACAATTCGTCCAAAAGTGTTAAAATTACTCATTTGACCAATTACATACTCGTAGTATGTATTTTTGACTCACTTCAAAAGATTCAGTATTCATGACTAAGCTATTTTTTTTTAAATCCCTAAAAGTCAAAAAGGTTTGATTTTTATCCAAAATCCTTGTAGGGGTTTCATAAAAGTAGGATTCACCATGATCACAAAAAGTGGTCAATGTTAACACCTGCTGGAATTGATGGGGAACCACTCTTAACAAAGCACTTTAGAAAATAGTTAATCTTACATATTTAATTCATAATTAGGAGAAGAGACACACAGCAGTAGGTAAATACGGAAAAACTAGTACTCACTTTATCTGCGAAACTTTGTTGAACAGTACAACAAGTTCCAACGAGGATGGTGGCAGTGGCCACTGAAATTAATAGAACATTCAAGAAAAGAACAGTTTTGCAGATAAAGTGAGTACTTGTTTCTCCGTATTTACATATTTAAATTAAAAAAAATAATATTTTGCCATGTAAGAGCAGAATTTGTGTGTTTATTGTGCCCCCTTTTTTCTTCCTTCTTTCCTTCCAATCCTATCATTTAAATAAATGATATAATGATATAAATTTTCTGCACAACTTCTATAGTGTGACCAGTAACAAAAGAACCTTCGACCAAAGGCCTTCATGCATTTTCCCCTCCACCAGTTCAAATCAAACCATAAGGAAGCCTGCTTCACTCTTTCCTCCCCTACACGTGCAAGTAGGATGCACAGGTCTTTTGCCTGTGGTTTCAGTATATCATATACAGCTAAACTCTCTAACATCTTGTTTTCTATTTGTCCTTCTCACTAAAATGTTGAGCATGTTATTTGGTAGTTGGAAACTGCTCATTCTGTCATTACATTGCTTATTTTTAGAAATTGTACAATTTCATCTGTGCAACTCTTTTCCATTTCTTTTCCTTGCTTTCCTAACAATTTGGCATGTGTTCACTTGCACGCTCTTTCACACATCTTCCAGTTTTCCCACTATATATTCTTTGTGCAGTTATTACGTGATATCACATGCACACCAGGTAGTCTTAAATTGTTGGTAGTTTCCTTTATTTTATACCAGATACAATGTTTTCTATTCCTCAAAGTAATTTGAATGCTACTATCAAAGTACACTTTTCAAATATGTTTCTTATCTGCAGGTATAGTGCATGCTAATGTGTGTTTTTTACACTGAAATTCTTCATGGACCCGTAGAAAGAAATATAATAAGTTTTGCAATATATATGATAGAAGTTGTGCAGGAAGTAGAGATTGTCATGAATAAATACCGTATTTACGAGTGTATAATGCGCACCCTGGTTTTTGATGGGGAAAAGTGACAAACAACTATATCTCGTATATAATGATCAGTACAATCCAGTTTCAAGAAATGGCGTTCTTAGTTGTAAGTTGTAAATCTGTTGCTATGCTGATCAAGAGTGAATGACATCATACCTATTAAATTAGTCACCTGTTGCAATGTGGACCAAGAGGAGAATATCCTCTTGTGTAAACAACTAGTCCCCCCCTCTCCCTCCACTGTGTTTAGCATCCCAAATCTTTCACTCTTTAACCACCTTATTTATTCTGCAATAGTAGAAAATGATATCAAAATTAACTTATGGAATTGCAGTGCTCATGAAGTTATTTTCTATTATTTCTCACTCAACAAATACCGCCGATACGTATGTACCCCATGTAACAGGAAGTGAATTCCCGAATTCCACCAGAACGGCACTGCTTTTCTTGGTGTTCCAGAACATTACATTACAAAGTAAACAATTGTGGACACAGCCTTTAATATTTTATACATGGTTTTGCTCATTTCCTCTTTACTTTTTCTAAAAAAACTTCAAAATCTATACTTTTTCCATGACTAACGTAATGTTTATAGAAAGCACATTCAGGACCCTCAAACTAGCAGTTAGGAGCATAATATTTCTTCCATTAAGACATTCACACTAATATTATTTAGCCAGTAATGCATTTTAATTATTGTTTTCTATTTCCTTATATTTTATTTCATCCAGAGTACCATAAAAATCAGAATGTTTCTTCATTTTGTGATGAGCTTATTTTAACCGCATTTCACATTAGTGCCACTATCGTGAATGGAATACTGTCATATTCAGAAACTGCAGGTTTTAAGCTTTCCA
This sequence comes from Lepisma saccharinum, assembly GCF_977018435.1. Taxonomy (NCBI): domain Eukaryota; kingdom Metazoa; phylum Arthropoda; class Insecta; order Zygentoma; family Lepismatidae; genus Lepisma; species Lepisma saccharinum. Next base: position 7,797,502 of record NC_139246.1, read on the forward strand.
ACAATATATAACATGATAGGGGTTCCGTAACCATGAAATATCAATGCAAATCTCACAAAATCATGAAATGACCCTGTATGGTTTCATGTTAGCTGTCTGAATTGTTCTGTGCATAATACACACCACAGTTTTTGGGGGCAAAAATTTTGGAAAAAAGTGCGCATTATACATGAGTAAATACGGTAATTAGCATAAAGAAGGAAGAAATGAAGGGATGCACAATAAACATAAGCATAATGGTGTTGTATTGTGAAATATTTGTTTTTAATTTTAAATTTATAAGTTTAACATATTTATTTAAAGTGCAAAAAAAGGTAAAGTGTTCCCCTGTGCATAGCACCACGCCATGAAGGCGTATAGGGGGTGTAGGGGTAACGCTTTGGTAAAGTGCTTTGTTAGCATAATTGTAACAACTGAAACAGTGTTTAAACACACAATTGTAAAATCCTGATGAATGTTTTATAAGCGGAGTAAAACATCGCTACTTTGAACTTTAATACTCTTTAAAAATTAAACAGTATTAGAGGCTTTTGGTTGTTGATTTACATTTGTTATTATTTTAAACCATAAAAGTAACAAATACATACAATTAAAAACAAATGTACGTTCCTTTTTGTTGTGTGATAAGTCCAGAAAGTACATATTATTTACACCCTGTATATCTGTGTTGCTTCAAATTTCCCACTGTTTTATGTTATTAAGTATACTTTGCATGTTTTCCTCAAATTTCTTTTGCAGTTGATTCTGCTTTGAAGTGATTTATCACGCATTTTATTATGTTAGTGCTTCATAGTAATTTTTTTTCATGTGTCAGTTTTTCAAAGGATCCTTAATTTATCAGCCTCGTAGCAAGCTTAAAAGCACTTGCTTAGATTGTTATTAAGAATGTTCTAGCATTTTGGCTTTTGCCTTTCGTCAGAAAGAGGAAAGCAGCACTCACCTCATTCTTGCCACAAGTGCTTTCGTATGGTTGCAGCTCCTAGAGCTAAATATGAAACAGAACAGTGCTTGATGACATAAGTTTTTGCTAATACATTTTATTTGCCATTTTTATGCAATTACATATATTTGTTCATAAAAATTGATGTTATATTTAAATCATGATTCAAGTATGCTATCAATTTTGGCTGGATATTGTTCATTTAAGGTACAGTCATTTTATTTTAATGATTTAAATGTTAAGCAAAATATTTTTGTTCAATTGTGACCAAAATCCAGCTATGAAGTGTGAACTCAGAGGAAAGTTAAAAAGCATTATAAATTTTCATCAAAATTTTAATTCTGTCTGTCCTAATAAACATTGCAATTGTGTGGTGTATTGAGTATAAATTTGAGGTAGCAAAATTCCTTGAAAGAAAGTTGTAAATATTGAAATTGAAGATTTGGTTCACATTTGGGAAAAACTCGTGCAAATTGAAGAAAAGTTATAAATCTTGGAATTGAAGATTTAAAGACATTTTTGGCCCATAACCTTCAAGCAATTAGAATGCAAGAAATAGTCCCAGGTGTATAATCACACTAAAACATTAAGTGATAAGACTGAGGATGTGTGAAATGTGCACCTCCTTTCCACTGAGGTCAAAAACCTCCACCCCCAGAACGGACCTCACCACCTGTGGCGATAAACCCCCTTGAACGATGTCCGGCAAGCACTCAATGCCTATCCGTGATTCCTGTTCAAAGACTAAGAGGTCAACGATGCTGTGGAGATGTTCCTGGGAGCCCTGCATTCTGTAATAAAGGACTATGTGCCTACCAAGAAACGGAGTTTTGCAAAATGTCCGATATGGTTCGACAATGAACTTATCCTTATTTTGAAAAACAAAAAGCTGGCCTGGAACTTGTGGAAGCAGTACCAGAATGAACATACCCACAAAACTTTTTGTGATATTTGGAGACATTCAAATAATTTACTCAAAACAAGTTATACTAAATATATAAATAACATAACGGCAGAGTGTGTTTCTGAACCGAAGTTCTCCTCATTATTAAATTCGAGAAAACCGAACCCTCGTGTGCCAATGGAAATTGTAAATAATTCTGACACTGCTGTTGGAGACAAGAGAACACAGTTTTTTAACTTTTTTTTTTCATGAAAATTTCTCCTCTGAGACAGTTTCCGAACCTCTTCCTCATGTAAAGTCTGTTAGTTCGCACACTCTCTCTTCGATTTAAACCTCCCCTCAAGAAGTCAAATCTCTTCCTCAGCTCTTTTCCGTTACGCCGGTCCTTGGGCCTCGATGAAATTCCGACAAAGTTCACATTCCCCCTTATTAATACTGCTCAGCATGGTTTTCTTCCAGGCAGCTCTTGCTTGACCAATCTATCGGTATTACTTTCTCATGCTACTCAGTCGATCTCAAATAATTCCCAGCTTGACGTTATATATTTGGACATTTCAAAAACCTTCGATAAAATTAACCATAATCTCCTTCTTTATAAATTACAATCCAGATTTAACATCCACGGTAAACTTCTATCTTTGCTAAAATACTATATGCATGCACGAGACTGACAGACTATATTCTCTTTCCATAAATGTACTTCTCTTTGCCGATGACTGTAAACTCTTCAAAGAGATTTAATCTGAACGTGATTCACTAATCCTACAACAAGCTCTTACAGAACTACTTTTGTGCTGTCGCCAGTGGAAACTTGAATTGAATCCTCAAAAATGCTCCTGCCTCACCATTCCTGAAAATGGAACGAAGTGCTTTGTTTCTATACTCTTGAAAACAGTCCCATCAAAAAGGTTTCATCTCAAAAAGATCATCGACGAAAAACTAAACTTCAATGAGCACATTACACATACTACTAAAAGAGCCATGCATCTCCTTGGTCTTCTGTATTGGTTCCGTGAAATTCAAAACCAATTATCCATTAGCACATTTTTCAAATCCTTTTATCTCCCCCATTCTTGAATACAGCTCCCCCATCTGGACTGTGCCTTCTAAAACTAATCTATCCAGGATTGATTCTGTTCTCAGCTATTGCTCGCCTTCTCTCAGACACCTCATAAAACAGATAGTATGTCTATTTTGAATATCCAGTCACCACACACTCGTCACGAACTAGCAGACATGAAATTTTTGCATAAATCATCAACAGCAAAAGTAGAACCAAATTATTGGTCAACCAATTTCATCTAAGAGTACCCTCACGGCCAACCCGCAACGTAAAGCTCTTTCACATTCCCACTACAAGGCTCTCTCTTCTACAGTGGTCTCTTTACTATAGGCTCCCCCACTTATATAATAGCCTGCCTGTAAATATTGATATTTTCTTGTCAGAATGCAGTTTCCGACAATATCTCAGAACATTCTTTTCTCTGCCATCTTGTATTGTTTTGTTTTGTTGTTTTTGTTTTCTTGTTGCGCAGTTTCAGTATAAGATGGTTTATTAGCTCTGTTTCAGATACAGATGGTTTATTAGCTCTGTATCAAACTTTAAGTAAATAAATAAATAATGCATAAATTTCATGTATGTTGTTAAGTTCGCTACTAGTTTTCAGAAATGCAGTTCTTTCAGTTGCCATCCAATCCATTTCAGTGTTTGCTTCTTCCTTGTAATAGAATGAAAATTTCACTTGGTTTCGTTTTGTATATTGCTAAAGTTATCAGTGTTGAAAACTCGTAGCTAATTCATTGTGCTGTATCTGCTTTTGCTTCTTGCAAGATAGTTGATCACAACTAGATGGAATTAGCCTTGCAAATTTGTGTGCTTTGCCTATGTTAGCTGTGTCTGAAGTGAGGGGACATGCATGGGGATGGTATCCTTGCCAGCTAGCAAAATGTTTTTCAGCATTGCCTCCCAGTTGTTTCATTATCACCATGTTAAACCATAGGAGCATCCCCTCAGCTAACCTCAAGACTCGGCCAAACATCCCTCCAGCTAAGATTTCCACTTCGAGGGCTGTGTATTAGCTTCTGGAAGTGAATACATGAAACATTTCTGTTCAACATCCAAGTAACATAACAGAACTTTCAATGCATTTATATTTTATTGGTATAGTCTCTAAAATACAACTTTTCTGACACTTTTGGTAAAGAATTTATATAAAATTGAAATTAGTAGGAATTAATTTCAGTTAGAAACCACCGATGGGCCTCCCCAATGATGCAGTGGTAGGGTCGTCACCTTGTAAGCATGGGCTCCCGGGTTCGATACCCAGTGGAGGCACATAGTGATTCAGATCCCTCTTTAAACTGTAGATCCAGTCTCAATTAGCCTTTATGTGCATAAAGTGGACTTAAAACACAAAAACTCAACACGTTTTTCAGAGAAGAACATTTTTCATTTGAATATGCAAAAAAATTAGGATAGGCAGATACGAAACATGGCATGAAATAATTTGTTACTGAGAAGCGGTTAATGAGATCGTAAACTTTCCTCAGAGTGAAGTGTGTTATGTCTTTCATGTGTGTGTGATGCAACCACTCTTTTCCAGACCTGAACTTCGTACAGACTTGAAGAGGACAGTGACACTTTCGTTTAAGTGTTTGTCAACTGTAATGCCCGAGATTGTTTGCCTTTTCCTTTACGCACGAGTCTTTGCCATCTTGGTAGGTGAATGGATTTTTAGGCAAGGCCCATTTCTTGTAGGGCATCCTAAGTGACTCCTCTACAAGTCCTTGATGCTTCATTCCTGTTGATTTTTGTATCCTCCATTCCTTTGCCTAGCATAATGCTGTCTTTTCCAGAGAAGGAGAGCTGTTCAAGGCACGACGATGGCGAATGCCAGGAGGGTTCTGGTACATCCTAATCCCGAATTAGTCACCATTGAGATTTAAATATTTTGATATGGAAAATATATTCTGAAGTTCATTGTCACAATTTTTATCTGCACAGATTTGACGAAGCATCATTTTCTCAGTAAATTTCATCGCTATTCAAATCATATTCTGAATTTGTGGTTAAGAGACATGGAATATGGGGACAGTGAACTTTAATGCTATGTACTAACGCTGAGTCAATACTTTTTCGGAGTTGAGGATACTCGCCAGCCCCCCAAAATGCCACAAGATACTTTTGCAGAGTCAAAATGTCAAGGAAATTATGGACATAATTTTCATAATTTTGATAGCAGCATTGCAGGGAGAAATGGATTTTGTAGTTAAATAAATATCTTATGGAAAATTATAAACATTTTAAAGGAAAGACCCATACTTTGATACAGTATAGTTTCAATTAAAGTAACATTTTTGTATTCATCAACATTTTGATCTCCTTTAAATGGTTCAATTTTTGGTATAATTCATTGATAATAACCCATGGCATAAGTCCATGAGGGCCAGTGCCTACCTACGGACTGCCGGAAAGAGGAAGAATTAATTTATCATATCGAAACCACGGTAAAGTGCCCCAAACCCAAATATAAATAAACCCCAAAAAAATAACCTTCAAATAAAATAAATAAGAAAAAGTATAACCTCCCAGTAATAAGATTCTAAATAAAACATGCAACCAGTTACGGGGTGACGTGTTGTCAGCACGACGAAACCCCAGTCCTTGTTGCAGGTTTTCTATGACCAGTTTACGCTATTCATTTGTAGCTCCCCAGGAGATCCAAACCTGTGTGCCTCCCATTGCCAGAGCCCAAAGCTTTCACCGCATGCCCATGGTGGAGTACATAATTGATTGATAGCTCAGTGTAATAATAAACCAATAATATCTTTCTAATAATTAGGGATGGATTGATACGAAATTTTGACCGATAATGATAAAGTTCGGATTTAAAATTTACCGATAGCGATAATTGATATTCTACCAATCCAATATAAAAGTCGAATTTGTCCTTAAGAATGGTTCATTGATTTCCTTTATAAACAGCAGACAGTAATCTTTTAATGCATCAGTGATTCTGAAAAAGAGGTCGTGCCAGGGGTCCTGGGTTGAAATCCCAACCTGGGCATTTATGTTCCTTGTGAGTGTCCCTTCATCATATTATCACTCATTCTCATTGTTGCGATTAGCCAAAAGTGGCAGAAAAGCTATATTAAATAACATAAAGAAAATGAAGTCAGAGGGGCAGCAGGATCTTGATTATACTCTTGTTCCCTGCTATCGTACTTAACGGTTCTGCGTTCCTAAAAGGACAATGGCAGACTGCTCGCATACCCTTTCCTGGTAAGTTAAATTGCTTCTAATTTCAAATTAGTTACTCTGACATTTCTAAAATTGGCAAGTTGAATTGCTTCTAATTTCAAATTAGCTACTCTGACATTTCTAAAATTGGCAAGTTGAATTGCTTCTAATTTCAAATTAGCTACTCTGACATTTCTAAAATTGGCAACTGACGCACAAGAGATTTTTACACTAATTCTTCCCTCCCTCTGAGGGAACATGTTTTTCCTCGTGTAACTCCCCTCCTGCATCTTCTTGTCTTAACTAACCTCCTAGTGAACTATGAGTCTTTAAGTTTTATTATAAATATATACTGAAGTCCCAAAATACATGTATATCTACATGTATAAATGGATTGAAGTAAAAGAAATGTAAAAATAGTACTCTGCAGTCCAGGAAATAAACTCCATTTTATGTTTAGGTTTATTCAAGTGTCTGATAAACACAACTTTTATTACAATAAGAAAAAAGAGCAGTAAAGTTCACTGTACTACACGCGTTACTTATATTTCGTTATTATGTTTAGTAGTAACTTTTATACTCTGTGAAAAAGTTCTTCAAGAGCTTTTGTGATTTCTGAGAAAATTTTGCTTCCTGTGTTCTGTGATAACATTAGTGCAAATTTATCTTTTATATGATGTGTGCATATTTGCATTTTTAACATTTCCACTTCAAACCGCACAGAAATGTATGCCAATAAGCTAAGAGTACATTTTTTTATTGCTGGTTTCAGGGACTTCAAGAGAAGTCAGATTTATGATTCAAAACACAGATGTGTATTGTGTTGATTAGCATTCATAACAAAAATGTCATGGAACAAAATTTTCATAATGAGGTTGAGTATTGTACAACACTTATCTATCTACAACTAATGGCTTGGACTTGGAACTTATAGAATCAGTTACCTTAATGTTTATGGAGCCATTTTGTTTGCTTAAAATTGTGGTGTGATGTATAAATGAAGAACAAGGCTTGTAATCAAGGGGTACCATGTTCAATCCTCTGTGGAGGCACATCACACAGTTAAAGTAAAGACAAAAGGAGAAATGTTGCCCTTAATAAAACTAGATACTGCTGTTTTCCTGAAGCTCTTCAATAAAATTTGAAGATTAAGACCCAGTTACATTTTTAGAAGTATGTACTAATGTTGTGTTACCAAATTACTTTCATGTTATTTTTCACTGATCCAGTACTTGTTCAAACTTTGGTTGCCAGTATCATATGAAAGTTGAGTGGAACCACAAAGTATTTGGGTCTTTATTTTCACTTCATTTTACACTATTCCATCTATGTGACAAAACTGTACCAATTAATCATCTTGTGTAAATTGCAGACACGTCTAACCATGCAAGGAATTAATTAACATTACAAATAAACTTATTCTTATAAAATTACAAGGAAAAGTGAGGAAGTATAAACAAAATTTAAATATGTTGCAAGAACTCTGCATGTTATACTTAAATTTATGAATTCATCTTATTAAGTGGTTCTCCTTGTTATGGTTTGGCAGAAATGAAGTGTAGGCATACATTTCTGTGTTGGTCAAAGAAATTTTTATATATAAACTGAATTAAGGATATTATTTCAATTCTAATAGAGAACATATTTATACTTGAGTGGTTCAAAGTAATGGTTGTTAAAAAGTAAATCAGTTGTGCTTAAAACCCTACTCTCTGCATTGGTTTTTTTTTATTGCAACAATATTTTTGCACTATTTTGATTACATAAACTTCTCAACATTACTTTTCCATCAATGGTATTACAGGCCTCAATCAGAATTCCATGTTAACACAGTAAGTAGCAATATTAATGGTTCAAATGTCAACATGCAGTTCATTACAGATAAGTTATTTATAGCATGTCTTTACAATCACTGTAGTTCTTTCAGGTTTTGCATTGCGTGGCAATATTTTCATAATTGCACATTGGGTAACATATTTGTATATCCTTGTAGGATTTCTTCACATGTATCTTCTAAATTACTTCATTTATCCTATTATTACTCAGCAATGAACTAATACAAACATTGCAAAAATAATTAAATATTAACATTCGCAATGGTTTCTATACCCTGTCTCGGCTAACTGTGGAGCAGGGTCGCGCATAGCGGCAGAGGAGGAGGGAAATCGAGTGGTGAAAGCGCAACGTTGCCAACCGTACAGTCCTGATCGTACATGTACAGAAATTTCATGGCATGTACAGACTCACGGTACAGACCTACGCTAAATGTACAGCTTGTCAAAATTTCCACTTGCTGTTTTATCCCTAACAATTCTCTAAGAAATTCTTAAACCAAGCGTACGGACCTGGAGACAAAAGTGCGGTCAGTTTCCCATGTGCGTGCGATATTATCATTTTCAAAAGTTTGCAACACTGACAGAGTGAAGCAAGGAAATCGGGTAACTCCCGTCGCCCATTACACAATCCTGTTTCTCTCACTGTTCATTGGTGGAGCCGTCTTGGGTCACTACTTGCGCAGAGATTTGTTCTTGTTCGCCTGGTCTACAGTTAGCTGGTAAAGGGCTTAATTTACATAGTTTCTAAAATGTTCCACACACTATTCAGCTCATTGTAGAAAAGAAAAAAGCTAGATTTTTGTTCCCAACATATCGTAGTCGTAAACATGGAACTGAACTTTTCAACAACCGTTACTTTTAGTTGCTGCATTTCTCATTACTGTGCATGAAAGTCAAATATACAGTTAAATTTTTTGTGCAACTACTATTCTAATTGCATTGTTTAAACTATATATTGTTATTGTATATTTACATATATTTTATCAGAGTTGCATCACTAGCAAAATTCATGTCAATTTATGGTACTACTGGCCTTAATTATTATTCTTGGTTACATATAATGCACAGTTGAGAATCAGGGCTTGTATATTTACTGAAAGTTTGTTTTGATTTTAATTACGGCTGCAATTAATAATTACTGCAAAATTGTTTGATTATAGTTATTCAAGTTGGAAATATATGCAGTCCATCTGTGTGTGTTATTTGCGTGGAATTAATGTTGTGTCTTGATTGTGTAATGTTCCAGAGCTGTTTGACATTGATAGGAATCTGTTTGTCATAGTACATGTCAATTTTTATGTGACTCCAATCATCAGATTAAGAGTTTTCATAAAGTTTTCATTTGTGCAAGAGTTGATATACTTCTGTTGCCAAATCTTTAATCCTAGGTCTTTTTCTATGTATCATTAAAAAAGTGAAGTGAGGTTCTGTGTGCAAAAGTAGATTATGTACTTGACTTCTTAATATTGTGTATTTCTGATAGGATGAATATATCAAAAATTCATTTAAACATTATATTTTATTTCATCATCCAGTTGGAAATATATGCAGGATTTCCATCAGTGACTGTTATTAAGTTATTATTAACTTTATTCATTCTTGATTGATCTTCGTTCACATAAATGTTGAATAACCTCCTGTTGTCCTTATATTTTTATTATCCAACTACTATTACCATTTCTTGAAGTTTTCAGTTTATCCTTGATAGCGTAAATTCCTCATTGCTGTCAAACATTGTTTGCATTTTTTTCATTCACAAGGATAATACCATCGTTCTTTGATTCATTTCTCATAAATATGTATGTTATACGTTACAATCTTCTTATTCATGTAGGTGTGTGAAAGATATGATTCTCAGTTCCATCAAATAAGCCTTCTTTTTTCTTCTTGATATCAATATAAAAAAGAATCATCATAAAATCTTGGAGATACAGAGGAGCTCTTGGTCGGGCAAGAGTTCAAGCTTTTTATGCAGTTTCATATCCGAGACTTGGCTTTTCCGAATACGTATCAAGACTTCTTATTGCTAAGGTAATTTTCATACAATGCAGACATATCTTTTGTGAGATTCGTATTTCTGGAATATGGAACTCAATCCACTGTATTCCTGTTATTTATTATTTTAATAAGTTTTTATATAGATCTTTATAAGCCAGAGTTCTTATTTCTATGTATGGTTTGCCTTTTTTCTTATGCTAGCCATATATCTTGCACAATTTTTCATGCACCCTTGTGATATACAGTTTCTTCCTTCTTTCAGTTCTATTTATTCATCTGGAGACATCAAACGTTGCACACTTTTTTGTAAAGTTCTTTGTGGCAATACAAAGCCATACTAAACTGTGAGTGATGGTCACTTAAGTGGCAAGGTTACCTGGTTACTCTTCCAACATTGAACTCAATCACTATTATTCAGGCATGTCTACTACATCTGTAAATTTAAATACAGATTGTGATATGTTTCTCATAAATTGAATGCCGTTCTTTGTTATTCAGCTGGAATTATAAGTTTTTGCGCTGTTCTTTGTGAGAATTTGCTTGTTGGTATTGAATATTATCCTTCATATTCTTCTTTTGAATTGAGATTCTGTTTTTTGCACAGTGCATCTGGGCATGTGAAAGGTAACAGCTCTTTCAAAGTAGGAAAAAAATTGCTTAATGGAATATCCTTGGAATCAGAAGTTTTTCCATATGTTTATATCAAAGTGTTATACTGCTCCATTGTTATTATTTCTATATTTGCACAATGCACATGCAACAGTTGTCTCATGAAGTGAAAAATATGTTATATTTATGGTTTTGATCTTTATAAAGTTTCCAGTACTTTGCAGGTACTATTTCTATCAATATCTTCAACACACCATACATTGCTTTATCGGATCATTTATACAGTATAGTGGGTGTTTTCCAATTCGTGGAATATATTAGACGTGTCTCCTTTGGTGCAATAACAACACTTGGAATAAAAGGTCCCAAACAATGTTACAGGCCAAACCATCTCAATCTGTTGATGAAGAATACTTGAGTTCACCTTTGCAGACAACTTTGTGGCTGGTGTAGAGAACAAGAAACCTTGAAGTCTTTTTGTTGTTGCTCGTATATGATGATCATTGTATTTCTTCTGACATGCAAATACTCCATGTGTAGTTTCATTTGTGTGGGTATTTGCGCTGTGATTAAGACTACGATCTTGCCACTCGAGGTTCCAGATTCAAGTCCTAGTCTTGGCATAGGTGTTCCTTTGTTTTCCTTCACCACTTATATCTATTCATCATTCGTTGTGATTAACCAGAATTGACAAAGAAGTTACACTTAATAAGAAAAATGTAGATACGTATATGTGCACTGTAAATTGGTTGTCTGCCAATCTTTACGCTTTTTTTAACCAGAAACCTGAAGGGTCATTTCTGCCTTAATACAGGTAACTGTATTAATATAATTTTTCCACCATGGAACTTATTTGAGATAGTGTCTATTGAATGAAGGCAGTTTGTTATATATTTCGACTACCACAGCACAAACTTAAATCAGCTTCTTATCTTTCTTTGACATGCTTTGGCATTATTGGTTCCATATTTTGTCCTGATTCTTCTGTCGTCGTCTGTCTTCTGGCGTTCTCTTCACATTGTTGTAACAATTTCAAACAAAATTGATTATTGAGTGCTGCATGTTCTTTTTTAATCACACTATTGCTTTCTTTATTTATTTCCTCTTGAGATTCTTGTAGAGCACCTCCAAAAATTTGGTTTCAATTCAGTATCTAAACTTCTGCTCCACATATTACTGAACATTTTGCTATTACATTGAAAAATATTGATTTGTTGCAATCTCACAAAATACCATGTAATTTTACTCTACCCTTTCTCTACTCGAACTTTATTTATTATTTTATTTATTTCAGCTTTAACTTCTGTCTTTACATCGTCTAATATTAAGTCTCTTTAACTCTTCTCCAATTGCAATGTTCACTTTTAATCCCCGTTTTGGTATTAATCCATAATTTTTTCATCATTTATTCTAAATCTTTGTTCCATTTCAATTTATACTTTATCCTCCACGTGTGTAAGGAATACAGTGCATCTTCTTTAACCATCATGCCATACTGGCATTTTTATTGCAATTTTTATTAAGCCTTTTGAAGATCTTAAATAAAACTGCGAAAGAACAACAGCCTGTCATAGTTCTTTTGTAGCACCTATTTTGATTTTTGAAGTTGATGCATCATATAAGTACTCTATTTTATGAATAATATTTAAAAATACAGAGAAACTAGTATTCACTTTATCCACGAAACTGCTTTTCCTTCTTTGTTCTATTAAATTCAGTGGCCACTGCCACCACACTTGTTGGAACTTGTTGTACTGTTGCTTGGCATGCTTCTATTGTTCGTAGTTCTCCGGCTGCCACCAGATTCGCTGTTGTAAACTGTACGTCTGTGTCTATCTCGTCTGCTATTTCCGGCGCTAACTGTTGTTGTAGGGGAACCCAAGTGTGGTGTGCCTGTCTACTATCGATGTTTAGTTCAAGTGGGAACTGCATTATTGAATGTTTTTCTTGATTTTAGTGTTTACGAGTGTGTGGGCTGTGTGCTTGACTTTTGTATTTTATGGCTATTGTATTACAATACAAAAGGTACACGTCAAGTCAAGCACACTGCCCACACACTCGTAAACACTAAAATCAAGAAACACATGCCATAATGTACTTCCCACATGAGCTAAACATCGATAGCGGACAGGCACACCACACTTGGATTCCCCTACTACAACAGTTAGCGCCGGGAAATAGCAGATGACACGGACGCAGACGTACAGCTTACAGCAGCGCACCTAGCGGCAGCCGGATAACTATGAATAATAGAAGCATGCCAAGCAACAGTACAAGTTCCAACGAGGATTAATAGAACAAAGAAGAAGAAAACAGTTTTGCGGATAAAACGAGTACTAGTTTCTCCGCATTTATCTACTACTGCGTGTCTCTTCTCCCAATTAAGAATAATATTTATGTTGATATTTATTTGCTTGCAACCTCCCATTATTGAATCTGCTCATATTCATTCGCTTTCACTAAATTAATAAATAGTGAATGTGTAGTTGTTAACTGAAGGCTCTTTTCTTTTCTATTACATATGATCAGTAGAGAATCAACCTTCTCTAAAGCCTGCCTGTTCTTCTGTTATCTTCATGTTATATTCTTGTTCCAGGAAATATATTTAATATTGTTCTGTGTAATTGACTGAAGGTGGTGGTTATTGTAATTCCTTTGCAGTTTTTAGTTTTTTGTTGTTTTTTCCTTAACCCACTTTACAATTGTGTGGAATTTCTTCACATTCACATGTCTCGCAAGAAAGATCATAGCAGTTCATGTAGCAGAATCCTTTTTGTTTGTTTCCTTCCAACTTTGAATCAATGATATTTTCTCCTGTTTTCCTACCTCCTTTCATCCTCTAAATCATTCTTCCCAGCTTCAGTTGGTATATTTCCCATTTATACGGGGTATACACAAATAGCTGGTGCGGTTATAAATGTCAATAAAAAATTTATTTTTCAACTTGCGTGGTTGCAGCGAACACTGTTAGAGGCGGAAACTGTCCCAGTTTTTGATATGTGAGTTAAAGTTACAATCTTTTTGATAGGCTGGTTTCAAATATTGCCTCCACCAAAAAAAAAAAAAAATCACATTCTCCCATGGCCCCCTCATTCCCTGGATCTTACGCCCTGCGATTTCTTTCTATGGGGGTTTATTAAAGACAGGGTTTATGCACAACCAATGCCAACTTCCATCCAGCAACTTTGTGATCGGATAATGCATGTAGTGCAGCACATTACAGTGGACATGTTATACACTGTGTCTGGAACGAGTTTGATTACGCGTTGATGTGTGTCGTGTGAAGCCCACATTGAAGGATTGTAATTTTAACTTGCATGTTAAAAACTGGGACAATTTCCGCCTCTTACAGTGTTTGCTGCAACCACGTAACTTGAAAAATAATTTTTTTATTGACATTTATAACCACACCATTCATTTGTGTGTACCCTGTACCGTGATTGTATATATATTCAGCTTCTTTTTCATAAGTGTTTCTGACATTCATCAATAGTTTCTATGCTACGCTTCCTATTTCTTGAGTTGATACATTGCTGTCTCATTACGAGTGTACCATCACTCATGAATTGTTGTACTTTCTTCATGTAGAATGTTGTTTAATGCTTTCCCTGGTAATCTTTTCCATTCATTCATTCGATTGTTGACTCCTGCTCTCAGGTTGGCATATATTAACTTGAATAATTATTATTTTGACATTTGTAGTAATTATTATTTCTGGCAGCTTCACTTACTTTGCTGTCTGTCAATAATTAACATGAAAATATAATGAATTTTTCTGCAGTTTCCAGACTATATATATATATTGAAGATATATAACTTTTAAACTGGGTTGAGGATTTGCAGAAATATTGGTGATTTGGTTTTTACATAGCTTGATTAATGAATTCTGAATTCAAATATATATATATATATACCTTTTTTTTTACTTTTGAAAGATAAATTTAGAAATCCAGTTTATAAGTTTTATATCATGATTGAATTAAAAATTTTGCCAGCAATTGCAGAATGATGTGCAATTGACTCTATTTGCGAAGTATTTTGCAAAATTAGTTTGCCAATCCGAGTTGTCAGCTGGATGCTGTAAAAGACTCGAAGACTCCGAAAGAAGGAGTTTCTGTCCGTGATAAGAGGTGGAGTAGTTTAGCAGTGCTGAAGCAAGAGAACAGCATTCGTACAGGGCAGGAGAGCTCGTGTATACACGACCATGCTCTCGGGCCTTCTCAGGAGGAGCGAGATAAGTCCTATGCAACTGTTTAAAAGAATTTATTGTATACCAGACATGCTTGTTGTAATTGTGTGCGGGAACTCTTCACTGATATCTTTTCCATGCATACCTAATGTAGTCATGGAGATCTGATTCAAGCTGTGTGAATGTGTGTGTGAATGGAACATATAAATAACCAAAAGGCTTGCTTTTTTAAACACTCCCTAGCAAATTTCCATTGATAGACTAAATGATACTGTACCAAGATTATATAAATGATAAATATATCATTACTCTACTTGTATCAGTTGTAAATTTATTTTCAAGATTATAATTGTATGATTCATGTAAAGCAAAAACTTACGACATTAAAGTCCCTTGCATAATGTTCAGATGAAATAGGGGAGCAAATACTGTATCTTACCAATAACATAATCTTACCTGTCATAAATAATAAAAACGAACTACGAATTGTTATATTTCATTATCATAAAATAATAGTTAACAGCCTTCTGGTTACAATTCAGCTTTCCTGCCACCTGTGTATGTGTGTATTGGTGAGTGGCGAAAGAGATCAAATTATTTGGGTGCTTGTGTGTGTGCATTCATGCGAGCTATGAATTGGAAAAGCATTTAACATTGGATGTTGGATTTGGAATACAGTCAACCAACAACTATTAGCATGGGTAGAAATCGACTCACAGTTTCAATGTTTTATTGTGCAGGTTCTTATTAGTTTTGTTAGTGGGGTTAATAGGAGGCTCTCAATATGTGCGTATTATGAACTGCAATGTTCCAATAATATGACTTTTTGTTAAATAATTACTTTGTGGACTAAGTTCAATGTTTTACCAGAATGAAATGTAATTATTTACAGGTGATTTGAATATATAGTTGTCAAACAATAACTGTTAAGATACTAAAAGTAATTCACTGTAGTACGTATGTATATTGCCTTTCTGCTCAGGTTTAATATTAATCACTTACATGTGAATACATACGTTCTAATTCATTTTGTGAAGAGAAAGAAAAATTTTATGACCATTGACATTCATCTTCTGTACTGACATTCACCTCTTGAACAATGTACTGAGGAGTATGCGAACTCATGCCTAGTAGTGATGTCACTTGACTTTAGATACTTAAAAATACTTATAACACGTGCAAATAGGCTTCATATGCATTTTTTCCCAGACTTGTTCAACGAAAGCTTGAAAATGTGAGACTGTTTTCTATTCATTCTTGATGAATATGTGTGTGTTACAGTTCGTGCTGTTATGTGTATATTAATATTTAGCATTCCATCTGCATTTTATGTATATGTATATACATAATTGCGTGTATAATTGGATCAGTAACTAATTTGTGATGGAACCTTTACATGTAACCTTATAACACAATTAGAAACATGAGTGCTTATTAACGAGTACCTATCCATTTATTCCTTAAATATTTTTAAATGCTTCTTGCATTCACACGGGAGAAAATAGGAGTAACCTAAAAGAAAGAGTAGGCTGAGCTGATGCCGATGTATCAGAAAGTATCGATTGCTTGGATTTTATTTACTGATACCAGCCGTTATATATCCAGCAGTTTGGTCAGTTCACAAAAATGTTCGGAGTCTAATTATCTAGAAGTTGTACAAAATATAATGTTTCCATTGATTTTGCATGGTATGTGAAAAAACTATTTTGTGATTACATAACGTGTAATTTTTAATATTCTGATGTAATTTTTTAATATTTTAAAGCAAATTGATGCTTATAATTGAGTGGGATACTAATTAATCAATATTTTGAACAGCTTTAAATTTTTACAATTTTCAAGCATCTGTATCCGTATTGGTGGGAAACATTACGGGTGTCAGTTCAGAGTGGTAGTGGCTCGGCCCCGCAAAAATGGTTCAGTGAAAAGCATAAACCGTCACTTCTCTTACTGCCATTCCTGCTAAGTGAAGAAGACGGTACTCTCTTCTCACTTTAATCAAAATCGTCTTACATGGTTGTGTTATTTTCCAATTGGTAATGCTGCTCGCAGTTAATACCGTGCATCCAGTTCCTTGCGAGACAGAGAGATCGGGAGAAGTTTGGTTGGCAGTGCTAGCAGAGATGCTGATATTTTCGACCAGTAACGTCCCGCTTATTTTTATGGACATATCTTTAGCATGCAGATATTTATATTAATATTGCAAAACGAGCAGTAACCTGTGTCATAAGAGTTGTTCAAAGTGATGTCCACCTACATTCACACATTCCTGGCATAGTTTGATGAAATTTTGATTCACACTCAAAAGTTCTTCTTCCTTAATTCTTCCAAGTTCTTCCCTTATATTGTCTTTTAGTTAGTAGATACTATGGGGGGGAGGGCTCCCCCATGGCGCAGTGGTAGCGTCATTGCCTTGTAATCAAGGGGTCCCAGGTTCGATACCCGGTGGAGGCACAAGTGGTTCGGATCCCACTTTAAACTGTAGGTCCAGTCCCGATTAGCCTTACTGTACATAAAGTGGACTTAAAACACCAACTCAAACCAATACTATGAGGGTTATTTCGGTAGACTCTATTTTTTTAAGGTTCCCCACAAATAATAATCGCACACCTAAGTGTCATACATAAAAATTCTGAGTTCTAACGTGAACTTTGCGGCTGGCATTTCAATCACCTCACTTACGCACAACACACACACACCGCAATTAAACAAAGAAGTAGCATGGCAAGTAACGAAAAACCACACTCTTTCACACAGTACAAAATTAACACGCTCTTGGTTCAAGGGCTGTTCCTCACTCCATTCGCAGCTCTGTCCAGGGCACCTGTAGTTGCGAAGGAAAGAACAACTCAAGCTCGAAGCTTTCAGATTGCAAACAATGCTCACGAAAACCATTGACTTTTAACGGTTTAGTCTGCATCCTAATCTTGATACAGTGTTGCACATTCGAAACCTCCAACCGATTCCGAGCAAAGCAAAACACTTTCGAGGGTAAACTTAAGCGGGACGTTACTGGTTGAAAATGTCTGCATCTCAGCTAGTGCCGCCTGCCACACTCTTCCCGATCTGTCTGCCTTGCAGTGGAACTGGACACACTGTACATATTTCAAATATAGGGGCGTAAATAGCTTGGTGCATGCTGATAAATGTTTGACATCAACTAACATGAGCCATGAGGTATTTTAGTATTCTTTTATGAGTGCATTTAACTGAAATCCCACAGATTGAAGCATTCTAGATGCAATGTCTTTGTCAATAGCAAGAGTCCACAATTAAATAACAGTGAGGTCATTGTAACTTTCATTTGTCTTGCATTTTCCAAAGCAGGTGCAGCAAAACCATTGTGGGGAAACTTGCAGCTGTTTTGTCAAGAGGCAAGTTTAATCTGAGCAAGCCTCATGCATCTGTTTAAATATACGGCAGTGTTTTCTATTTTGTACCTAATTTAGTTTATTTTGCTGTATCACTGTCTACTCTATGTGTAGCTGTAGTAAGGGAGGTAAAGTTTCCTGTGCACAGTGCACTGGACTGAAGGTAGGGTCCCACATATTCATGATCTCGGCCATTTTTTGGAGGTGATGCATTCAGCACCATGCTCCAGCCTCCTTTCATCTATCAATTCTGAATCACATTTTCTAATGTTACCTGACTACATATTCTAAATTATGCTTGGCTTATCTTTACACCTTCCATTTCTACTGTACATGTTAGTGTGCTCAACACATTATGAGCTGCCCTTTGTGGCAAAGTGCTATGATGCCAGGAGTTCCAGGTTCGAATCCTGGTCTGGGCATGGGTGTTCTTTGTGAGTGCCCCTTCATCAGTTTCATCATATCATCACTCATCCTAATCTTCACAATTAGCCAAAAGTGGCAGAAAGGAGAAGTAAAATGAACCAAATTAGTCAAACACATTAGGAGGTGGAAGAACAGAGGAGATTAAAATTAAGTACCTAAATGTGTGTGCAGTGAAATATAAGGCAGGTTAAAAAGAAATGTCAGCAAGTGATGTCATTTTGGCTTACCTGGTGTGATATTTTTACTGTTTAAACACTCTTAACTACTCACATTTTAGTGACTTTATTGTCATGCTGCTTTGAATATAATTTCTGGATGCCTGCCAACATACACACAGAATCAAATATGCTTAATACAGGAACAGTAATTTTCAGGGAATTCTGAACTTTAAAATTGAAGTTTAAAGAAAATAAACTTTCATTAAATTGTTTGCATGCCTGTTACATTTCATTTGACATCGTGGTTCTTTATTCTTTATATAAAAGATTCACTTGCTTTACCAAAAAAAATTGCTGAAGTAAATCTTCCAATTTTGCAAAGTTAATCTTTGCATCAACAAAATAAAAGAAACATTTATTTAAGATTAAGTTTGTGTCAAGTGCAGATCCAGTCATTGTGAAAATATACCTCCATATCTTGATATTTTAATATTAACCTTAGTTCTTTCATTGGCAAACCAAGTCTATATCGTGAACTTTGATTTATGCATAAAATAAGTGTTCCATTTCTGTTTTAACTTCTCTGTATTCCATATGTTTTGATGCTAGAAACAAGGAAAGTTATATTACAGAAGGAACATTGGCCTTTATATACAAATCCAAGTTCATAAATTGAACACTGGACAATTGCAAAGAATTGAAAGACATTTTTTTTTTAATTTGCTAAAGAAACACATATATATATATATTCTTTGATGTGTGCATATATCAGGAAAATTCAGTAACCACTCATCAACTCTGCCAGCGCAGATCTTGAAATATTTGCAATTTTGATTTATTCTTCTGCAATTGAATCCGGGCACTTGTCCTTTAAATTCATCTAATTTAAAGTAAAAATGTGTTTGTTGTTTTTTTCAAAATTTTCTGTGTCTGTTGATACAAAATATTCCATCAATGTGTTCATATTAATTAAAAATGTACTTGGTATGAGTAGAGACAGGCTTGCCAAACTGGTGTTTAGCTTCCAGTAACAAATTTGTTTTGTAAGCCCTAAGCTGCCCTCTGTGGTGAAGTGGTTAACATAGCATGCTACAACATCAGGAGTCCCGGGTTCAAATTCTGGTTGGGGCATGCGTGTTCTTTGCATCATTACATCAGTCATCCTCATGTTCGCAATTAGCCAAAAGTGGCAGAAAAGTGAAGTAAAATAAACCAAATCGATCAATTGTAAAGGCTAAGTATTCTACATATCAAATTTAGACCCGGTTTCACATACCTGAACTAGCATATTTACTTAACTATGGATGTATTGAACAAGCACAGTTCTATTTTTAGTGCAAAGTAGGTCAACTTACTTTCAATATGATAATCTGTGTAAAACTTGCTTTCCAAAATTGGCGATTGCAAAAATGAATGTATTAATGTCAGTCCTACTCAATGGAAAACATGAATTTCTTGCAATTTAAAGTAGAGCTATTCCAAGATGCACACTGCGCAATATTGTAGTCTTATTTATAATTTACTTTCAGCTGAAGAGCTGAGAAATTCATTTACTTCATTTGTATTTTTCTTTCACATTATTTGAATTTATACTTTTTCTTTTTTCAGTTAATAGAACTTATGTATTTGACGAACGAAGATTTTAAAATTATATAAAAATGTTGCTGTTTTTAATAGATTGTATTCCAAATCCAGGTACCAATTGAAAATGTTTAACAGTTTGTGTGAGTGTGTGCAAAGAAAGCTCTTGCATTCCAACCGTTAGTTTACTGCTCTCTGTCTCTTCAGCCCATCAGCATGGAACATTTGTCTCGTGATAAATAAATATTAAAAAGTGTAATTTATTTTGCAGGGAACACATACGGAACTGGATTTACTGCTATTAAAATGACTGCGCTGGGTCGTCCACAATTGTTGGTAAGTGGTCATTCTTATATATTTTCTTTTAGATTTCATCTAGTAGCGTGTCAAGCTTACTTCCCAAAGAATAGTAAAATAGCTGTTTCTGATCCAAACTACTCGTATGATCATGTTCACTACTGTACAGAGCCTCTTGGGGCAGCCTATATAAAGGAGAATGCCTTGGATGTTTGGAACAATCCCAGAGTGACTTTGCATCAAGCACTCAAATAAGAGGAAGGAAAGAAAATTGACACCAAGTTGTGACATCCTATTTACTGGAGAGATTGGATTTAATTGACAGTGTGTCTACTCACATGAAATTTGCATGAATTTTTCTCCTTGGACGTGAAAAATTGCTACTTTTATTAATCAAAATTCAATTGAATTTATACATATTTATAAATGCCCTAAGGCAAGTTTTTCACAGTTAGTTTTTGTTTACAAAGGAAGAAAAATAAGGTTGCGATGGAAAATAACACAGAATTCTCTCATCCTTTTATTTTGTAAGTGTCCATTGCAGTACTATCCATCCGAGAGACAGAAGATATCTTGAAGTTGATTAGGTAAATTTTAGTTTGAAATGTTTATACAATTAACAATTTTTCATAGATTTGTATATCTTGTAACATGTGTGACTTGTGTTTGTAGATAATTTCGAGTCTTGAGTATGTAAGATGAAACCTTACATGAAATATTTTAAATGTATATATTGTTTAATTGAATTTATTTAGAATTTATTAGAATTTAGAATCGCACAGACCCTTTATATTAATACAGTATTTGGTATGGTTAATAAATAACCGGATTAATGCAGTGAAAAAGCGAAGTAAAGTGACAGAGGGATGAAACTTACTAGATATGTAGGCCAGGCTGGGGTATGCCACATGTCTGCGAGATGAGTTCCAGACCTCGTCGCTAGGTGGCAGCACTGGCAGGGAATGGAGGTAGTGTATGTGCAATTTGCCTCCAAGGTGCCAGTCAGTCATTCTGTGAGGCGGGTCATAGTGTTCAGTGTCAGGTGCCACAAAGAAGGTTCAGCGATCCGTGATACAGTTTTTGATGGCAGAAGGCAACACACCAGGGAACATTTACAAGTGTACGTGAGACTTTTCCCGATCCGTGTAGCCTTTTGCTCCTCTTTGAGCATCATTGGCACACACCTTGTAACTAATTAGGTGGGTAGTTGAATAATATTAAAAAGGGAAGTCGTGAACTGAGGCCGTGGGATCAAAATTAAACTTACCCCAACCCAACCGTTACAAAAGTTATCTTTTTGAAGCTAATGACGTGTTTTTACACCCTCGCCTCAGTCTCGTAAGAGAACCACAAATCGGGACAACCCAATTGATTGACTAAAGAGAATACCAACAGTATCAATGCGGGAAGATACTAGTTTCTCAAAAATGGCACTTTAATCTAGAAGAGAAGTTGAGCGTTCGTTCCATGTCCAAATGCGTACATTTCCAATTTACGTGACTTACAACTAACACAATTGGTAACCAACTTGGTTGATTTATTGTCAAAGGTTTAACTGTCTAAATCACAATGAAAGATTTATGATTAATAATTGTATGTAATGACTCGACAATTCCAATTATCCAAGTTTAAATCGAGAATAGTTTCTAGGACAAATAGATAACAACAATTTATAATTTGCGACACGTGGTCAAATTTTATTATAATAATCCCGCATCGAAGAATGACTATTATTTCCCAACAACAAGTACAGTAATATAACAACAATTATAAGACGAACCGGCATCCTTTTAATAATTCAGTCTTTCACGAAAATGTAACAATTGATTAGATCTATCTCTTAAAATTACTTCCAAGTGAAATGACATCAACGTGTTCCGTATTAAACTGTTACTATAATTTGACAATAAATTAGGTTAGCTGTGATGTTTATAAAAATCTTACTTCTTTTATATTATAAATATCTAATCATGAATTTTTGCCCTTTAAGCAACATTATACAAATCTTAATTCTTTGGTGCTCTTACAAGGTATTTCAAAGTTACGTTGCGTATCTATTTCTTCCCAGCGTAACCATGTGAATGTATGTATGTTCATTTAAATTCCTTTTTAGAGACTCGTGGCGAACATGTTTCAATAATTATAAAGCGTAATGCTTCGATAATACCATACACATGTAGTTTGCCAAATCAGGCAAAAGTAGGCAAAGGGGAGCAAAACGTCACATCTCGTCAATCTGGGTCAATCGTGACGATGTTAGTCTTGACAGTTGCGAAGAGAAAAATTCAACACTTTCGTTTGTACTTCTTCCAATAACTCATAATAATTCATCATGCCTATGTACGTTCCACAATAATGCTTCGTTATTCACTGCCAATAATGCTTCGGTATTCACTGCCAACATTAACATAAAAGTACAAACCTCAGCAACAAGCCGTTCGACTGCGTAGTTCCTTGTACAGTTGTAACTTCAAAACTTAATGATCTTCTCTCTATGTATTGTCTCACCCAAACACGTTCCTTCCCAAAACGACGTCGATAGGTTGCAGCAGCGAAGAAAGGGTGAATAGTTCAAACTTCATCTTCCATTTGGCAAACTTTGAGATTGCTCCAACGTCGACATTTTAACAAGAGTTGACACGATGTAACTTTCTGGCGATAGCTTCTTTCCTTCCCTCAATCTACGTCAATTTCACTCATCTCTTACGTACGTAACTTCGAGAAAGCAGCAAAGAGGAACAGTCAAACACTTCGTATGATTCTAATATCCCGTTGATTCCTTCTCACATATACGTCACAATGCTGTCTCTTTAACCCATCCGCTTACCATTTAAATGCCACTTTTTTTGCCATGAAATACCATTTAAATTTGGATATCTCCCATGAAAGTTGCACAGCAAGACAAGATGTCAAATATTGTTGAAACTATCCAAGCAATTTACGTGACAATTTTATATATTGAAGTGGAAGTATAGTAATAAGTATGCACATATGCAGTTTACTTGAAAGATAATTAGAAACTCACCTAATAAATTTGATCACACACATCGTTGCATTCCATTTCCATTCCTCAACCTTTTATATTTTTCCTGCCACAGCCACCTCTTCCTCACTTCCACTACATTCTTCACTTTCACTAACATAAAATGAACCTCCGTGTTCATCTCCCCTTCCAAAATCCACATTTTCGTTTTCATCGCTATCCGAAAGCAACTTTTCAATCGCAGAATCATCTACAACATTCTTATGCAACATGTTTGCAAGACGTAACAAATGAAGGTTTGTTTACATGAGAAATTACTGAACAAAACATGCTTGAAATGGTATGAAAAACTTAGCAGCACAAACATACACGTCATAGATTTGAAAGATCATACAACCTCTGCCATCTATTGAATGAAAAGGGAACTACATGATGAAAATCGGGAACCCATCGATTCGACAACTAGGTATGGGAAGCGAACGTCCAGTCAGGCCATCGATTCGACGACTAGGTAAGCGCATGGGTTAAAACTCGGCGTGCAGAGTTATTCCATCTTAACATTGCAAAACTATTCACGAAGTTTTTGATAGGAAAAAGTTACTTTTGAAAGAACTTCTTCAATGTGATCCGAGAGTGGGAGTTAAATGCACACACTGTTCTTGAAGGTCAAATGAAGCTGAGGGCCTCTGGTGGTGATTCAGACAACTAGAATCTTAAACAAGAGACTGATGCAATGCGTACTGAAGCAAATGAGGAAAACTGTGAGGTTTTTTACTCGGTAATATAATTTAATGCTTTTACTATTAATCCGCATACAAAAATATCACAACCTTCCGGTATTGAAGGTGTTCATGACCAATAGTCTATGCTGTACCATGACTAATGCAATCTGGTTCAGACTAATCCTCCGACACTCTCGTATGAGGTCATCAACAGCAGAAATGGACTCATCCGTAATGCACATTTAGGGTGCCCACTAATTTCCGCATCAGACACTGTTGTGTGTCCTGCTCGAAACCGACTCGTCTACTCGTACACTTGTAACTGTATCACGAATCACTGAACCTCCTTTGTGGCAACTGACACTATGAT
Organism: Lepisma saccharinum; assembly: GCF_977018435.1. NCBI lineage: Eukaryota > Metazoa > Arthropoda > Insecta > Zygentoma > Lepismatidae > Lepisma > Lepisma saccharinum. The sequence continues at coordinate 7,822,125 of NC_139246.1, forward strand.
CGCCATGACTCACTTCACCGAATGACTGACTGGCACCTTGGAGGCAAATTGCACATACACAACCTCCCTTCCCGTGGCGTACCCCCAGCCTGCCCTACATATCCCGTAAGTTTCATCACTTTATTTCGCTTTTTCACAGCATTAATCCAGTTATTTATTGACCGTACCAAATATATTTGTGTGTGGGGGTGGTGAGAGGCAGTAATATGTAAGGTTGAAATAGGGAAAACATGCTTTGTACCTTTGAATTTTTGAAAAGTTTGCCTTGAAAACCGGGAATTATACTTGAATTTTATCATAGTCCTAGAGTGGCCACTGTGATTACATTACCTTTACTGTCACAGCATTGACATCAGTTCAAATATATCAGCTTGGCTCTGTTATACTACTATCTGTATTCCTAGCTGCACACGTAACCAAACTAGAAATTACAAATTGATTTCATGCACCTGTAGCTATTCTGTTGCTATTTGTGTGCTCATGATAAATTCATGAGTGTAACGACCTGGAGTGGTTGCCACTTACTTATTAATAGACCCTGCATGATAGCTATATTTCTTTTTAATTAACATTTCCGTTAAAAGAGTTGAGCGGAATGTCCCTGCAAGGCATACATACACCTTGAGTTTTGAATTTAACATGTTCTTCAAAGGTTAATAATTATTATTCGTAAATTCATTGTTTAGTGATGCAGAGTCCTGGGTGACTCATTATTAATTGTATTGTCTTAGAGCACACAGTTTTTTGTTTATGTTAACGCATGCATCTATACGATGCACGGTTTTAGAAGCGATATAGGGTGGAGTTACGGAGAGCGTGTCCTTGGCGACCAGCCAATAGCAGGAGTGCAACGTTGTACAGCTAGGAAACTGAGGCGATCAACTTAAGCGCTGTGTTCTGTAATTTTTTTTTTACATGCAAGAAGTTCTTTGTAAAACTCGCTACTTTAAGGCTCATCATTGCATGGGACACGACATTATGAACCTGACTGTCCAAGTCCCATGCATTTCAGTCGCCTACAGCCAGAGATATTGTTTCTCGAAGAAACAAGGGAAACAGCACGTCTCTACACACACACACAATGACCCTTCGTTTCCCTTCAGTGTTCCATCTGTTTTGTTTTTTTATTTGCCACCTTGTTAACCCCACTGAGTTGTGTCGTGGTAAAGCTATGGGTGTCAAATTCGGCTGAATATGAACAATGGTCCTTCATTGTCGTGTACGTTTACGAACATTGTGAGTCTGAGTCACTTTCAGTTCAGCGTTTTCGTAACAAGGGTGGTGTAAGATAATTGTACTCGTACGCCACGAAGAACAGTTGTGAGACGATTCAATATGCTCCTTATTGATTGATTAAATGTTGGTTTATTTTACTTTGCTTTTCTGCTACCTTTGGCTAATCGCCAAGATGAGGATGGATGGTGATATGATGAAATTGATGAAGGTACACTTACAAACACCTATGCCCGGGCCGGGATTCGAACCTGGGACCCCTGGCATCGTAGCGCGCTGTGAAGTAAAGCCCTTATGTTCGATAGTTATGCAATAGTGTGTGTTCTGTGAGTGTTTGGAGTGGTTAGCATACCGTGCTTCGACGCCAGGGATCCCGGGTTCAAATCCCAGCCTGGACATGGATTTTATGAATGTCCATCCATCAATTTCATCATATCATCACTCATTCCCATCTTCGCAATTAGCCAAAAGTTACAGAAAAGTTAAATAAAATAAAGTAAATCAAATCAAAGTAATAATGTTGCTCTTGAAACCTATTACAAGTAGTACAGGCACCAAGGGTAAAATATTACGTTCACAAGACAGAAATCTAGTGTATTCTTGCTTCAAGGAATTGGCGTCGGAAGAAGTGCGTGCTGAAACAGTGTTTTCTCAGAGTCGAGAACCTACTGCTAAAGCATGTGGTGTCTGTGTGCATATTGTGTTGCGTATTATAAAACAGGGTAACGTATCTACCACAGAAATCGGTGAGCCCCTATTCAAATCTCCTGGGAAACATGCCAGGAAACAGAAACGAGAGTGATGATGGTCTTGCAGTTCCTCTATAATAAATACCTTCAAACTTCTTTCAGGTATGAGTTTCTCTTATAAGAGTAAGCAAAAGAAAGTAGAAAGCATGCTGTACCCCCAAGCTTTAGCTGGGAACTGGCCGTAGCCAATCGGCTCCCTCGATGAACGGGAGATAGGAGAATCGGCATTCCCGGTCACTAACCGGTTTGATGTTTCCGACAAGCAGGTGCTAGGTCAGGGAACAAAGGATACCGTGACACCCCAGGCATCAGGTGGGAATTGGCAAGCCAATCTGTGCCCCCTATGCAGGGACAGCAGGTTAGGAAGGAAGGTCCTGGTACTCCCAGTCAAGCCGGGCAGGTAGAACCTGAGTACCTATCAGCCGAAGTGATTGGACCAGGTAGGTAGGTTGCTGCTAGGCTCCTCTTCTTCTCCCTCCTTCCTTCTGGGATGGCTGCTAGGCATCTGACTGGGAGGCTGGTTTTCCCTGCATGTTTGCCAGTTGACATCATGGAGCCAACTGAGCTCTCGGCCTCACTGCACTGGCTTTGTACTCACGGTGGCGCATCGGCAGCAAAAATCCTAACTAAGTCTACACGTTGCCAACCCACTTTTTGTTTACGTGTTGCACCCTAGCACTGAAAATTATCATGCTTTTATACTGAGAAATCACTATACGGTGTATGCTTTTAGAAGGAACATGAGTTCAGCCAATATGCAGCCAGTGCTGTCGCACTGCTGCCAAACCAACTGCTAGCGGAAAGGAAACGCAGAGATTTTGCAGTGTCCAATATTCAGCTTTTATATATATTGCATGCACGTGATATTTGAGTACAATGAAATATATAGTAAAGAATTCTACACAGGATTATATCATATCACTGGAACCCATGATGTCATCACAGACCAAAGCCCTAAATAAAATTAGGTCTGCATACTCACCCTGGCACCTCACTGCAAGGAATAATTGGATGCTCCCTGCCTTCTTTATCTCTTAGAGACCAGAAGTGGTGCAGGTAATAGCATGTGTGTGGTACAGGTAAATGCACGTGAGAGTTACTGGTAAAAGACACATGTGTAAGTGTTCTAACAGACATTCATATATTGTGTTTATAATAAATGAATAAATTAATCTTGTGTAACCTTTCTTTACACCCAGCAAGCCCAGAGATATTTTGGAGTCTACGTTCAGAGACTGTTTAAAAAGTTAGCACTTATGGGTAAACTTTTGCCACCCTCCTAATTGAAGTGACTTGAATGTTGAGCGCAGCCTGTATTGCCGTATTGTGTGTGTGGGTGGACGTTGCATGACATGCAGCACTGCTAAAAATTCATTTTCTACTTTCCAGCTTCAGTTGTCAGAAGTGATCATGAGGACTCGCCAGTACTTTTCTGAGATGACAGGGCGACAAGGCAGCATAATCCAACACCATGTTGGAACTGATGAGATCAAGAGGAAATACGAGCAGGCTCGTTTGGCAGATGAAGCTCCAGTCAAGAACTTCTTGGATAAAATTGTTGCAGATGATTCTGGGTAAGAACTAACTAACTAACCAACTTTCTAGCCTTCTTAAAGGTTCATGGCCGCAGCAACACAGGCCTTCCATTAGTCCCTACCCTGAGCAAGATCTATATACTCTTTTCCATCCTTACTGATATCCTTTAGGTCCATCTCAACATTATCCCTCCATCTTCGTCTTGGTTTTCCTACTGGTCTCTTACCATCAGGTTTCCCAACAAGAATCCTGTATACTCTTCTTTCCTCTCCCATTCGTGCCACGTGGCCTGGCCACCTAAGTCGTCTTGATTTAATCATTCTAATAATATCTGGACATGAATACAAATTACATACTTCTAAATTATGTAACCTTCTCCACTCACCTGTCTCCTCATCCCTTTTAGGCCCAAATATTTTCCTAAGGATCTTAATTTCAAATACTCTCAATTTATGTTCCTCTTTCAATGTAAGGGACCAAGTCTCGCATCCAAGTTTCTGGGTAAGAAATCATTCAAAATAAACCTAGTGATATTTTTATAATTATTATTATTGTTCAAAATAAACAGTTTTGCTGCCTGTATGCTTGGAACCCATCATGAGATTTGATCATATGTGATGTTGCTTCCTGTCGTGAAATGGCATGTGCTAGTGAGTGTTGCCAGGAACACACACATTGTGCAAAAAATTAAAGACTACCAACCACATCATGTGTTGTATTTGTTGAAGCAAGGAATGCATCCAGTAACCCAAAACGATGTGGTGTTAACAGGCAGAAGGAAGATAAATGAAACCTTGCCTCAAGCATGTTCACGGGCAGAACCCGAGGTTGTTTGGGACGGGAGGGGAGATGGCAGGCACTGAGGGCCATTTTGATTTGCATTGTTTATTGTGCACCTAAAATTTGTTATGTTGGATCTGTGGCGATAGCCGCTGTCCTTTGCTGCCACCTAACGAGTGGAGAAGGAACTTCTTTCCACCAGACTAGATGTGAGGTGATTGACCCGAGGAGGGAGGGGAGAAAACACAGGACAAGAGAGAGGACAGTGCGTATCGAGGCACGGTGGATATGACAATGGGTACGGCTTCCTTTCCTGTGACTGAGCATTTGTTGTGTAATAGTGTATTGTAAATAATGAACATCTAGAATAAATCAGAGGTAAGACAGCATTCATTTGCTTGGTGATTTTACCCAAAGATCTCATTTCATCTCTCATTCTGTACTTAATTTATTTGTATATTAAACTTTAACTTTTATTCGGATTTTTGCTCTTATTCTGAAATACATACATTTTACACAGTGTAATCTGTCTTTTCTCGGGGAGGATTGTATCCACATTTGAGCATGTTGAAAAGCAGGTACATGGTGGAAAATGTACGGGTACGCTGGGCAATCCGCATTCAACTACGGTTCTCTTAGCTTTCCCCACTGCCCCCTTCTCCTTCTGTGGCTTCTCCTGGTGCCACCAGTTTCCTTGACTTACGGACTTCGAGGGAACCTGCAATGCACTCCCGGTCCCAAGACAAGGCAGAGACCGGGATACCCTGCTTCCCTTTCGCCTGTGGCCAATGTGCCGGCGGCTGGACCACTGAACTTGGTGGACTTTGGAACACCTAACATTTTGGTTCTGCTAACAGAAGGCACTATGCTACACCTTCAACTGAACCCACAAAAAGTGTTGCATATGATTTGTTTACATTGCAGATTTACTAAATGCAATTCTTAATTCTCTTTTCAGTGTAATTCATCTGTTTCCATGGAGTGGAATCATTGATGAAAATGCTCAGTTAAGCGACACGTTTCGAGTACCTGATTTCAAGACAGGCAAAATGGTGAGGCTTATAACCCAGTTAACACCAAAGGAAGAGGAGATGTTTCACAACATGATCCGTAGAATGAACGCAATTTTCAGGGTATGCATGTGTATAAATATGTATGATGTACAGTTGTAATTACAGATGGGTCATTCCATGTCAAATCTACCAATTTCAGAAAAGTTTCCAGGTCATGGTTTTTTGATTTGGATGAAATTTGGCAAGAAGGTTCAATCATGTCTGGAAGGCTTGTATTCCAAATATTAGGTCCCTCCGAGAAATAGTTCTAGAGTTATAGCCTGTGGAAGAAGGTAGTGCGCAGCAGAAAATGTGATCCAAATATGATAAATGAGCCTCAGAGCTAACTTCAGGACTCAGTAACATTGGTACTATTTATTTATTTATTTATTTACGACTTTGTTTACATGGCGAAGTTAAGGCATTAATGCCTTCTCTTCCACTTAACCATTAATTACAGGGATCTTTTTTTGCAGTAAATTGTATACAATTAAAAAATTAAAAAAGATAAATGAAAAATAAAATAATATTGATCACAGCCTAGTGATATTTACACACCAAACAATCCTTTCACCAAGGAACACATGTGTTGCATCAAAATACCCTCGGCTTGTTTGCGTTAACAAATAAAATACCCCAAAATATGCCTTAAAAAGCCTTATGTGGCCAAAAATGCGTATTTTGTGCCTGCTGTTACAACTGTAATCCAACCAGGAAGGTGGCATTAATTTTTGTAGTAACCGTGATGTGAGCTCAGTATGCACACATTATGTAGTCTCCGTATATATCACCCAATCCATATTATATGTGGTTGAATGTACAAGAAATTGAAAAATCACCAGAAAATGGTGGATTTTTGAAATGGTGTAGTACAAAAGGGACAAGAGATATCCAAGCAAAGTTACATACACTACATAATTAGACCTTCCTCTAATGTATGTCAAAAAATTTCAACTTATTATTGCAAGGTCCTAGTGCACAGTAAAGGTAGACCCTTAAACGCCCAGCGCGATTTGAGTGGGAAGTTTAAAATTGCGCAAGGTTTTAAATGAAGCTTTATATATCTGTAACTACGAATGCAATAGTTACAAATTATAGCTTGTTTCTTTCAGTACAGTCTCAGCTACACGCCTATTGTTGAAAAGATCCAATTTGCACTAACGAAATAGAAGAAGAAGAAGACTAAATTAATAATCTTACTTTTTCTTTACAAAATTTCAATTTCGTCGTGCCCCCACGTAGGCAACGCCAGGACTTGAGGGTTCAAAACAGCCCCTGCGTATTGTATTTGATTCTCGTAGCAAGAATTGTGCACTTACTGATGACACTTTCATAGAAAAATATTTTCTAATATAAAAGCCATGCTTTTTAATGGGAAATTCAAAATTCCAAAAATTGTTATCTCTGAAACTATAAATCCTAGAGTTAAAACTTACATCTCATTTTCTTTCATACACACTAGACAATATGCCTATGGTCAAATAAAATTAATTTTCATTTATCAATTAGAAGAAGACTAAAGTTAAATAAAACTATATTTTTACGAAATTTAAATTTCCTCAAGCCCCCACGTAGGCAAGGCCGGAACATTATGGTTTAAAATGGAACCTGCATATTGCTGGATATATTTTTCATTCTAGTGGCAAGAATTGCAGACTTATTTCTGTTACTTTCGGAGAAAAAATATGATTTTTAATGTAAAAGCAGTAATTTTTTTTCGGGGCAAATTGCACCAACTCCCCCCTCCCCCAAATATATTCAGAATCAAATTGAACTTACTAAATACTAATAGGATGCTTAAGGCTCTTTGTGTAGCACTCAAGACCGGAAACAACATCACAGATATGATCAAATCTCATGGTGGGTTCCAAGCATACAGGCAGCAAAACTGTTTATTTTGAACAATAATAATAATTATAATTATTATATAAATATCGCTAGGTTTATTTTGAATGATTTCTTACCCAGAAACTTGGATGCGAGACTTGGTCCCTTACATTGAAAGAGGAACATTAATTGACGTATTTGAAATTAAGATCTTCTTAAAATTGCCTGAATCGCAGTATGCTCCAAAAGTTGAAAAAAACAAATGTGACATATTTCACATCTCAGTGTTTATTGTTTAAAAACATGTATTGGAACAGATTACCACTTTTCTATATCAACCACAAAATTGGGCTTTAACCTCGCAAAAAATCACTACGTATTGAGGTGTTGGTGGATTGGGGCAAGGAGTGAGATGATGGAGAGGTCCTACGTATCGATCATGAATACAACCCAGGCCTGAACAAGTGCACCCAGTAACTCCCCTATCTCCACCCTCACCACCACCTTTCCCCCCTGCCCCCCCCAACCACCACTCACAGTTTTTGACAAGCCTCGCAAAAGAACCACTTATATATTTTTTGTGGCACTGTCAAGATGATCAACACTTTTTTTCAGGACCTGGCAACACTGCAGGTCATGCTTACTCTTCGTTCTTGTCACAAAGTTCTACAACGTGTCTCTACTCCTGAAGATGTGACATACCATCACTAAAATTTGAAGTTTTTCTACATCCGGTGAGAGTTTTGTTTCCTCTCTCCTTTCACTTTTTATTTAGCCCTTGTGGCCCTCCTTCCTTTTATCCTATATATATATATATATATATATATATATATATATATATATATATATATATATATATATATATATATATAATGGATAAAAGCAAGGAGGGCCAAAAGGGCTAAGTAAAAATCAAAGAAGGTTAAAGGAAACACTCACCGGACAGTAGAAAAATTCAAAATTCTATTTCTCCTCACACCGATGATGCTATGAAATTAGCGAAAATTTTGAATTTTTCTACTGTCCGGTGAGTGTTTCCTTTTACCTTCTTTGATTTTTATACACACACACACACACACACACAGGGTGATTGGTAATTCGACCTATTCCTGGAAAGGGGTAATGCTAGAGCACATTTGCAACAATTTGACCCTATGCACCGGGGGTCGGAAATCAATGGGTTTTGAGTTACTGCAGTTTGTAGATTTTCGTGACATATTACGACTTGCGACCAAAAAACTACTAATTGTGAAAAAAACTACTACACCCTGGGCACTTAATCGACACGTTGCTAACAGCTGACGAATGAGTGACTACTGGGGGAAAAATTCATGTCCAAAATTCCCATACCCACAGAAAGAAAAAGGTCATTGGAGCACACATCATGAAGAAATTTGGAAATTATCATTTAAATCTAAGAGGATTACTCAAAAAATTATGGAAAAAAAACTTTGTTTCATAAGCTCTCCAAAAAGATACAAATGTTGTCAACTGGCACACGGGTTGGGGGAAGAATCTGAATAAAAAGCAGAGAAGGTGCATTTAGACCTCTTTGTAAAGTGAAAAGAAGTTGTCGGTTGTGAGACATAAAGGAACGAAAATGAGTGAAATAATGATGTTATTTACCATTCACATGATTCCAGGTTGTCAGAATTAACTGTTACAAAAACTACAAAGCCTGTTAAAATTACCTCCCCCGGCCATGGTGGCTCGGTCGGTAACGCGTCTGACTACCATGCTAAAGGTCCTGGGTTCGATCCCCGGCCGGTTCAAATCCGGGAACTTTTCTAACGATGGGTGTCGAATATCATGGGTACCTGGGGGAAACCCTGGGTGTTAAAGGCGGTGAAGGGCATGATGCTGATCACATCACCCCACTCACGACCGGATCAAGAAAGTGTGGGGCGTTATCCCCACACCCCCTATACGCCTTCATGTCATGGTGCTATGCACAGGGGAGCACTTTACTTTTTTTTTTACCTGGTTACGTATGCAAGCACGCAGCCTGCGGCATACTTCAGACACATTCACTCGCGTTGACACTCTGTCTTTTATGTATTGGGCAGCTGTCACAATTCTCTCTCTCAACTCTTCTTGGGAATCCACTGGTGTACTGTAAACTAACTATTTCTTGTGACCCCAAATGCAAAAGTTGCATGGCGTCAAATCCGGACTCCCCGCCGGCCAGGGTTTCAGGTTGCTTCGACCAATCCATTGCATGGGATAATTGTTGTCTAGTCACTGTCGCACACCCTGGAAATAGTAGGCTGGGCAGCCATCATGTTGGTAAATCATACCCCATCTTGTGGCGAGCGGCACATCCTCCAGCAGCGTCATCAATTCTTCCCTTAGAAAGTTTTTGTAGGTAATGCCGTTTAGGTTTTGTGACAAAGAAGGGTCCAATCACATGATTGTGGATGATTCCCATCTACACATTTAGTGAGAATTTTCTCTGGTGAGCATTTTCTTTAAATTTTCTTGGGTTATGACCCTTAGGGGCCCAAAAATGCGCATTATGAAAATTCGTAATACCATAGTGGTTGAATTTGGATTTGTCCGTCCACAGAATTCTTGTCAGGTGATCGTGGTCTTCAGTGTCAGTATGTAGTAAAAATCAACAAAAATCCATCCTTCTGACAGGATCTCCCTCCTCAATAGCATGCAACTTTTACATTTGGGGTCACATGAAAGAGTTAGTTTACAGTACACCAGTGGATTCCCAAGATGAGTTGAGAGAGAGAATTGAGACATAAGAGACAGTGTCAACGCGAGTGAATGTGTCTGAAGTATGCCACAGGCTGCCTGCTTTCATACGTAACCGGGGGAGGCAATAAAGGGATTTGTAGTTTTTGTAACAGTTAATTCTGACAAACCTGGAATCATGTGAATGGTAAATAACATTATTATTTCACTCATTTTCGTTCCTTTATTTCTCACAACCGACAACTTCTTTTCGCTTTACAAAGAGGTGTACAACGTGCCTTCTCTGCTTTTTATTCAGATTTTTCCCCCAACCTGTGTGCCAGTTGACAACATTTGTATCTTTTTGGAGAGCTTATGAAACGAGGAAGATTTTTCCGTAATTTTTACGCTAAGTGTATCACCAAGTTTTTGAGTAATCCTCTTCGATTTAAACTATAATTTCCAAATTTCTTCATGACGTGTGCACCAATGACTGTTTCTTTCTGTGGGTATGGGAATTTGGGGCATGAATTTTTTCCCTAGTAGTCACTCACTCGTCAGCTGTTAGCAACATGTCGATTAAGTGTCCAGGGTGTAGTAGTTTTTTCACAATTAGTAGTTTTTTGGTCGCAAGTCGTAATATGTCACGAAAATCTGCCTGCCATGAGTCATATATTTTTCCCCTTTTCCTCTCTTAAAACCTAATAAACACCATTCAATGATTACAAGATTAACATTCTATCACCAAAAGTATTTCTGATGTCTACAAAATCCTTATGTACATTATTCTATAAATTATTTCTTTAAAGTGGGTTTAAATCAGTGATTTTTTTAAAAAAAAAAATCACCTGACTTATATCTTGATTTAAATCAACCTGGTACATATAGAGGAAGTTTAATGATGTAAAGTAACTGAATACAGCATTTGATAGTGCATAGTTTTAGCATGTTAAATGTCTGATATATAATGTCAGTGTTAGATAAGAGAGAAATGCAATGGAAGCAAATGTTGTGTGTTTTGTCTTGCAGGCAGCACAGGAGATGGATGTACGAGTAATGGTGGACGCAGAGCAGACATACTTTCAACCTGCTATTAACAGGCTTACACTGGAAATGATGCGAAAATATAACAAGGAAAAGGTACTTTTTATTTACTGAGTTGATGTTTGTAAGAAACTACATAATAATAATTGCAAATATCCCCTTTTGGTTACCATTATCCACTTCTTGTTTTCATCTTGTGCATTTTCAGATAGTTTCTAAACATTGAACTCGTTTTCCTTTAGTGGTATCTTTCATCTTTTGTACTTTTGGGACTGAATTTATTATTGTTTGCCATGTACAACCACTGCGATATCATCTGCATATGGAAATATTTGTTTAGATCTACCGTGCGTTCATTTCGATCTTCAGCCTAGAGATCGGGAAAAGCGTGGCGGGCGATGCTGACGGAGATGCCAACATTTGCGGCCTGTAATGCCCGCTTATTTTTATGGACATACGCAGACATTTATATAAATATTGCAAACCGAGCACTAACCTGTGTTATAACACGCAAAAGTTCTTCTGCAGGAAGTTCTGCCCTTATATACACAAATAAATACGCTTTAGAAGCAATGTTAAGAGCCACAGATAATAAAACATTTTAATCATAGTTTTGACCAGTAACGTCCTGCTTAAGTTTATATCCTTGAAAGAGTTTTGTGTCGACTGGGATCGTTTGGAGGTTTCGAATGTGCAACACTGTATCAAGATTACGCTGCAGACGAAACCGTTAAAAGTCAATGGTTTCGTGAGCTTCCTTGCAATCCGAAATCTCAGAGCTAGAGTTCTTTGTTCCTTCGCGACTAGTTGAAGACAAGAGCTGTGAATATAGTGGCGAGCAGATGTAAACCAAGAGCGTGTTAATTGTGTACTATGCGCAAGAGTGTTATTCTTGGTTACTTGCCATTACTTGTTTGTGTTATTGCAGTGTGTATGTGTTGTGTCAGTGAGACGATTGGAATGCCAGCCACAAGGTTCACGTTAGAACAAAGAATTTTTATGTATGACACTTACATGAAAACAGACTCGTGTCGAGACGTGTGTAGGCAATTTGTACAGAAATTCCCAGGCGTTTCACCTCCACATAGAGATACGGTTAGACATCTTGTCCTTAAATTACGAGAAACTGGATTGTTAAAGCAAAACTCGATGAAATTGGTGCAGCGTTAGAACGTTCTCCAAACAAACCTCTACGCCATGTTTCACAGGAGATGGGCGTGTCAAAATCATCAGCACATACAGCCACTAAGCTACTAAAATTAAAACCGTACTCTTATAACACAGGTTAGTGCTCGTTTTGCAATATTTATATAAATGTCTGCATATGTCCATAAAAAGAAGCGGGCTTTACAGGCCGCAAACGTCAGCATCTCCGTCAGCACCGCCTGCCACGCTTCTCCCGATCTCTCGGCTGAAGATCGAAATGAATGCACGGTATATGCTAGTGTCATTCTTAGTGAAGCAGATAGACTATCATCTCCTTCATGTTGAATTGTTGGACTTTTAAGCTTTGTTTGTAGTTTCTTTATGTACCTACGATTCAGAGACCTTGTTCTGGCTCCATCCTCATTGTTTTTCTTGTTTGTTGTGTCATCTGTCAGTAGTTATGGAATACAAGATTCATTTCTTTTACGTATATTGTGTCTGTGGGTGTGTGCACGCTCACACACACACTTGTACTTGGATTAGTGCATGTGTGTTCATAAATTAAAGGAAACTAGAAAACTGGGTAGTTCTATGGGTGTACAATAATAAAAGTTCATTCCATGTAAGGTTGTACAGCACTGGTTGCTCAACCATTTTTTTAAAAAAAATAATTTTTGGTGTTATGGTGATGTGGGTAGTTAGAAATAGTATTTCTTCTTTACTAGTGGAAGCCATTTTTCTTCTATCGTGCATGCCAATTTCTACTACGAGGGCAAATCGAAAAGTCTTTGGCCCTTTTTTTTTTTTTTTTTACTGAAATAGTAAACATGCATGGAAATCAAAATATAGGAATTGTTCTATGTATCTTGCACTATTTTTCCACATAGTCACCACAGCGGTTCAGGCATTTGTCCCATAGCACCACTAGTTGGGAGATGGCGCTGTTGTAGAATTCGGCCGGTTGCTCGTGGAACCACCGCCAGACAGCGGTCTTCACTGTCGTCACAAATGAACCTCTGTCCTGCCAGGAACTTCTTCAGTGGACTGAACACGTGGAAATCACTGGGGGCAAGGTCTGGATTATACGGCTGCATTTCCCTATGTATCTCGATGGACGTTCGTCCCTTGCTCCATAGAAAACGAATAACACTTCGCTGCTCATACGACGTAGATGTTTGAGTACTACAACCATCTTTGCAAACTGACAGCAGCTTGGAGTAGCCGAGAGTTAATGCTGGGCCGTTCCAAGAAAAACCTATTGCATTGAATGTATATCTCGGGTTTTTCAATCACACTAATAATTTGGCTGAAAAGAAAAATAGGGGCAAAGACTTTTCGATTTGCCCTCGTATTTCTGAGATTTATGGAAATGAATATTCTTGTATTACACTGCTGTCATCATATGACCAAGAGAACCTAGATTCAATCCCACATTTCACGGTGGTTTGAATCACACCGCAGTATGTAGATCCAGTACTGATTAGTCTATTCGAGCATTTAAGTGGAGAAAAAGAAAGATACTACTGTTACAAAAACAAAATTTCAGTGTCCTCAAGTGTCATTTCAAGTGTCTTGATGCTGTAAAAGAGAATACCACAGATTCAGTTATGTAATTCAATGTTGTTATATTAACAAAATAAAAAATAGTAAATCGTGGTGCAACAGCCTCTGAGGGCCAGGACCTACCGACTACTGCCAGCTTCTCCCGCCTGCCAAGGTGGGAGATCATGCAACCAGTTGTGGGGTGACGTGTGGTCAGCCCAACAAACTCTCCACCCATTATAGGTTTCCATGACCAGTTAACGCTCCTCGTTCGTATCTCCCCAATTCCCTTTGATGGTGGGTGTCTACCGGTCGCATACACTGGCCAGAATCTCGGAGAAAGGTTGTTACGCTTCCCCCAGGAGGCTTGAACCTAGACGTGTCCCGTAGTTGGAGCCCAAAGCATGACACCTTAGACCACATGGCCACTGTGCAGGAGTCTAATTATCAGGGCCCGGATTTTGATGACCTAAAACTATCTGAAAAATTATCTATAAAATAACTTAAAAATATCAATAAAATTACTTAAAATTTTGTCTTTATTCCAGGGTATGACAGTTAGTACAGCACAATTCTTACTTCTGTAACGTAAGAACTGAAATTATAAGGTGTATGTGAAATTATTTATAAAAATCTGTAACAATCTTACCTTTCATAATTGGGAGAAGAGAGACGTGATAGTAGATAAATATGGAGAAACTAGTTACTCACTTTATCCGCAAAACTGTTTTTTCGTCTTTGTTCTATTAATTTCAGTGGCCACTGCCACCATCCTCATTGGAACTTGTTGTACTGTTGCTTGGTGTGCTTCTATTGTTCATAGTTCTCCAGCTGCTGCTAGTTGCACTGTTGTTAACTGTACGTCTGCATCCATGTCGTCTGCTATTTCCCGGTGTTAACTGTTGTAGTAGGGGAATCAAAGTGTGGTGTGCCTGTCTGCAATCCATGTTTAGCTCATGTGGGAAGTGCATTATGGGATGTGTTTCTTTGATTTTGGTGTCTACGAGTGTGTGGGCGATGTATTTTATGGCTATTGTATTTGATGTGTTTAGCAAGGCCAGTAGTGGGGTGGGCTTTTTTTTGCATCCGTTATTTGTTGTTGGATTCTTTCATTGACAGATCTGATGGACCTGCTGATGTAATGTGCCTTCCACTAGCACTCTACGTCATCAAGGGGGGAGAGGAAGTACCGTTTCTTGTTTAGTTTATCAGCTGTTTTGGCATTGGGTTTGTGCGCTACGTTGGTGCCTTAGGGGAGAAGGGCTTTGGATATGTGGTTTGGATGTGGTGGGATGGTAGGGGAAGGCAAGCAACTTATATTTGCCGTTGGAAGTTGCTTATGGATGGGTTTATTATGGCTGTGTAGGGTGCCTGACCGGTATTTTTTCTTTACTGCACCAAGTGGAAAGTTGTGCTACCGTGGGTCATGTTGCAGGGCTATGTGTGGTGATGGTGACTCTCTCTGCTCGTAGATCTTCTCTGCAACAGTAGAAGTCAGTTCGATAAAAGTTCAGGCACACATTAGCTTTTTGTTTGGGGGGGATGGCTGGAAAGACTGGTACTGGTTGCCTGCATCTGGTTTTCTGTAGACAGTGGTTATGAATTTGTTAGTGTGCTGGTGATGTCCAGGAAGTAGATCTTGCCATGTTTCTCTTGTTCTACGGTGAAGTTGAGCCTGGAGTGGATGCTATTTAGTTTTTTCACTAGACGGTTGAGCTCTTCTGCCTTTTTGTATATAACTATTGTCATCCGCGTACCTTCCATATCGGATGTGTTGCAGTTCTGGAGTGTGGAGTATCTCTTTTTCAGAAAGTGCATGACTGTGTTGGCTAAAGAGGCTGATAGTGTATTGCTCATCGCAGGGCCCTCGGATTGTTTGTAGAAGTTATTCTCAAACTGAAAATAGTTGTGTTTTTAACAAATTTCCAGCAGCCTCATTGTTTCTTGTACTTCTAGTGCAGGGATTCTGTTATTGTCAGTCATATTTCAACTGAACGCAGAGCTAAGTCTATGGGGATTAAATTGTACATGTCCACTATGTCAATGCCTAGCTAATTTTGCACTGTCAGCTTGTACTATTGACATCACCAGATTTTTAACATCAGCACTGTTGCGGAACACATATGTTAGGTTGTGGTTAAACTGGGATATTTTGTTTTAAGCTAGTTTGTTAGGTGCACTGTAGAGTGATTGAAGCCAGCTATTATAAAGTGCATGGGGATTTCTGATTTGTTACCTTATTCAGAATTATTATAATAGGTAACATCGAGTGGCATGTTGCTTTCTTCCTACAATCTCCTGACGTTAGAATTCTTGTTTTCATTTTTACTGACATCGAGGTAATAAATATCGGTTCATGGCTAAAAATGAGTGAGTGAAACATAATGCAATTGCATTACCTTTTCTCCCCCTTCTTTTTGCAATTACGGAAATTACATAAAATGTGAAAAATAACCTAAAACTTAGAAGATAGAAAATCTGTCTAAAAAATGCACAATATAATTCACATTTTTATAACCAGAGTTTCATATTCAGGATTTTAAGCAATTTATACTACATGAGGAAAAAAGGAAGACATGTCATCAAAATCCAGGCTCTGGTAATTATAATAGGTCATTTAATTCCCCCACCCCCCTCTCAGCACCTGTGATGAAGCCCTTCAAATGTGTGGTACTTCAGTTTGACCTAATATGGCTATTTCATTATCATAATTTATAGAAACACTTAAGCTGTAGACACTTATCTCTTTCCATTCAAATTTGTTTAACATTCGTGTGAAAATTGATTTATCTTTTTTCTGCTTCCAGTGCTATGTCTTTAATACATACCAGTGTTACCTGAAGGAGACTTTCAACAATGTGGTGATTGATTTGGAACAGGCCCACAGACAGAATTTCTACTTTGGAGCAAAGTTGGTTCGAGGAGCCTACTTAGAACAGGTATGCAATGCATTTCTAATATTTAGGCATGCTAATAGCTACAGACCGGATTTTAAAGGGAAAAATTTTACTCTGAAAAAGGACAAAGAAAGGGAAAAATATTGCCGAGAAAAGGACTATACTTTATTTTTTCACTCCACTAAAAATATTATTTTAAATGAAAATCACAATATATACCATTCATATGTAAAAAGGGATACATTAAATTGCATATAAAGTAAAGTAAAAAAATGCAACCAGTGTGTGTCTTACAATGCGTTTGTTACTGCTTAAGCCCAGATCGCGTTATTGCAAAAAAAAATCTGCAACTTTCTCCCAACACTCATGGAGGGAAGGTAGGGTAGAAGTTGCTTGTTCTTTCTTTCCTCTAAGCTGCACCAAATAGACAATTGTTGAATGTTTTCTTCAAGGAAAATACAGTCGTACAAAACAATTGATGTCTTGTCAAGAAAGGGACCAAGGAAGATGCTTTTTAATAAGGGAAGATAAGGAATGTAGGCTGAAAAACTAGTCAATAAATGTACCAGAAAGGAAAATGTGTTGAAAAAAAGGAAATTTAAAACCATGTAATCTTGTTGGTGGAAGATAATTATCAACACTGTTATTTATTCCATGATCCATGTTAAAAAATGAAAAAAAAAAAGGCATTCCCTTTAAAATCCAGTCTCTACTAATAGCAGTGGTTACACAATATCTATGTTCTTCTTAAAGGTTCGCATAACCACTTTTTGATAGATGTAAAATAATCTAACACAGTTATTTTTAGTGGTTTTTATTTTACTTCATCTGCGACGATTCCTTCTGGTTTCCCAGAACTTTCTCAAGCTACACTAGGATACGAGACATACAATAACACAACCTCACATGGCTAGTCACTCTACCGTGTTAGATTATTTTGCACCAATGGTTACACAGTAAAGGCAACTCCAACAATATTAAATTACATGTGGATGTCTATTACTTCATTGTTAACATGATAAGTCTTGGTTGACAGTTTTATGATACACATTACAGTGTAAGTATTTGGCAGTTTAAAAGATGCTGATTCTTTTTAATGATTGGCTTTGATTCCAGTACATTCTAATTTAATCCCGTGTATTTACGTCGCCCAGTGTGCATGAGCTGTAAGAAATGGAGTAAATGGTTAAGTTATGAAACAAGTAAAGTGCTGCTCTGTGCTTTGCACCATGCCACAAAGGCGTGCGTATAGGGGGTGTGAAGTTAGGGCCCCACACTTCCTTGATCACGGCCGAAAGTAGGGGTGATGTGATCACCATGTCCCTGACTGCCTTTACCCCTCAGAATTTCCTCTTGGTACCCACTTTAAAGGGCGCTGGGTGCGTGCTGGAGCCACTTAACAGGTGGAAAAAATTCCCAGTTCTCTCCCGCCGGGGATCGAACCCAGGTCTCTCACATGGTAGTCAGATGCCCTAACGACGGAGCTACCGTGGCTTCATGAAGCTACCGTGGCTGTAAATGGTTACAGAATTAATAATTATAAGTATATTTTTGCTATTGTTGAAGTGCAACCAATTTTTTTGTTGGATTTTAACATTCCAAAAAATGAAGTTATATTAAATTCAGAGACATACAGAACATGCATAATGACACATGAACTTTGCCCAAAATCTTTACATAATTTCTAAATTTCGGTTAATTTCATATTTTTTTTATATATGAATAACAGAAGTATTGTTTCTCATTTTAATTTTAAATGGTGAAAATGATGGTATTCAACACGTTCTATTCTAATTGTTTTAGGAAAGGGCTCGTGCAGCAGCTTTGGGCTATGAAGATCCAACCAATCCGTCTTTTGATGCCACATCTGAAATGTATCACAAAACCCTGACGGAGTGCTTACGGCGTATGAAGGAGTTGAAAGACGGAGGAAAGGAAAAGAAGGTTGCCATCATGGTAGCTAGCCACAATGAAGACACTGTTCGTTTTGCAATCAACAAGTAAGGGTCTAAGTAACATTAGTGTACTGTATAGCATAAGATTTGATACGCTAGATGAACTGTTGATAACATCTGCAAAGCATGTTTTGCAACTGGGTTCATGGCAAAACATATTGGT
Source organism: Lepisma saccharinum (assembly GCF_977018435.1). Classification (NCBI taxonomy): domain Eukaryota; kingdom Metazoa; phylum Arthropoda; class Insecta; order Zygentoma; family Lepismatidae; genus Lepisma; species Lepisma saccharinum. The sequence goes on from NC_139246.1 coordinate 7,840,731, forward strand.
GTAATCAACATACAGCAAAGTTAGTATGAGGGATAGTCGGAAATAAACTTTGCCTAGTCTGCCATCTGCAGAGAGTTTTGTTCTATAGAACAAACATGGACATGAGCAGAAAGAGGCATCATTATACTATTTTTCCACATAGTCCCTAATGACATTCAAGCACTTGTCATACCGCTTCACAAGTTTCAAGAAACCCTGGTCGTAAAACTGCATGCCCTGTTTATGGATGAAGTAGCGTATGGCAGCTTTCACTTCTACAGTTGTTCCCTTGAATCACCTCATCAACTTGCCGAATGTTTTCCTTTCTATTGGCTGTGAATAACCACCTGGGTCATCCATCACACTTTCCCAGCCGTCTCAAAATTGGTGACACCATTTACTTTGATATTGTGTGAGGCCAATACACTTCCACCAGCCGGTTATGAATTTCTGTACTGGAAGTCCCAGGTGTCCATTCTTAGTGAACAACAGCTCGCACTTCATACTTTGTCCACACACCTTTCACATGCCGGCCGGGCACATACTTCTCAACTCTTCCCGTCTTCAATACAGCAGTATGCTGACACCCGCTGCAAGTAAAAGGTTGTTAGAGGCACATATTTTTGGTAAATAAAAAAGCAAAATTTCGGTATAAAAACTGAGTCAATTTCGGGTTCAAAAGCGGTAAATAAAATAAAATATCGGTGTTATAGCGGTGAAAAATTGGATCAAAAGTGGTATATAAAAATACATTTTGGTTTTAAAATTGTGAATATAATCCTAAATTTGATTTAAAAACTACACTTATTCCACAGAATTAACATTTCACTTCTAATAGCCCATTTATGTAGTTATCCGAGTATTAAGTTTATTTCTGTGTAAAGGAGTCAATTTTTGTTTCTCCAATATTAACAGCAGAATTAATCAATTTTCCGGGAATTGCATAACTCTCAGGATAATTCAGACCTCAGAAGGTGCTGCGTCGGTGAATAAACCCTCAATTTCGTGTTTAAGAGTTAATTTAGCTTTTTGCAGTTCATTTCGCATTATTTCGTGACAAAACATGGTCACAAAATACATTTCACACTTTTCAAAAACATGAAAAATTAACACTACAATGTGTTTTTTCAAATTTCGTTTTTTCGTCAAAAACGAAATATGCATGCCCCTAAAGGTTGTACATCCGACAACAAAAGAAGGATGATGCCTGTATAACCACAACGTATTACCAACCCAAAGTCTCCATGCTTTCTGGAAATACACTTTTTTCCGACTATCCCTTGTATTTACGAGCATTCAGTTTAGACACAATGGGTTGAATTAATAAAAAAGAGCAGTAGCTCGTGAGTAGGGGAGACTGTTGTACTGAACATAGTGTACCTCGGAACATTTACTGTTTCTGATTATTGCTGCCACGTAGCAGGCTCAAATAACTAAGTTGTAGAGAATGTCTGTAGGTAGGGCTGACATGGGTTTTGGTTTGTTTTGTTACATAGCGTGAATTCTCTGGGCGAAACAAATTTTCAGTGCTACAAGTAAATGAATAATAATTTTTCTTGTTGTGCACATTGCTTGCATTGTAGAATTACGTTATTACAAGTATAAAAACACAGTTTTTCGTTGCGACATTTCAGGAGAACACACACTCCCTTCATCACATTTATTTTTAGTTTGATTAAAGATACAGTATGTTTTTATTTGTAATACAGTATCTTTAATCAAACTAAAAAGTACAAAAGTAAATGTTTTATTGATTGTAATTTGTATTCTAACCAAGAAACGAAATCGTGTTTGCAAGAATTATCACATACAGTGTGTTCCTTATCCTCTGGTGAGTAAATACGTATGGTAACTTCAGTAATATATTGTAATCTGTAGCTTAGGCCAGCCATGTCAAACTCAGTTCTTGAGCAGAGCCGCATAACATTAATGTCAAAACTCCAACCACTTGAAGTCCAAAACTAAGGGGTTCGCCCCTGACATGGAGGATTCAAGTAATTACTATTGCAGCATCAGTATATTATAATAACTATACGTAGTCCCCCTCCCACATGACATAAATTAGCAACCGCAGGAGATGCAAAGACCAAAAAGTGGAATTCCCCCTCATTCCCCCTTCATGTACCACCCCTGCTTAGAAGTGAATAATTACACAATTACGTGTGTGTATATAATTGTAGTAAAAATATTTTAATTATAATCCTCATTGGCTTTATTGAAATAAAAAGAAACAAATACCGTATACTCTGGTTTTTGATGGGTAAAAGTTACAAAAAATTATATCTCGTATATAATGCGCAGTACAATCCAGTTTCAAGAAATGGCTCCTTAGTTGTAGGTTGTAAAGCTGTTGCTATGATGATCAAGAGTGAACAACATCATACCTCACGCTGTGACACCAAGGGTCCCGGGTTCGAATCTCGGTCGGCCTTGGTTGTTTGTGAATGTCCATTCATCAATTTCATCATTTCATCACTCATCCCCATCTTCGCAAATTAGCCAAGAGGCACAAAACGCGAAGTAAAATAAACTAAATCAATCAATCAATCAATCAACATCATACCTATTCAATGAGTCACCTGTTGCTATGTAGACCAAGAGGAGAATATCCTCTTATGTAAACAATAAGTCTCCAACCCATGCCACCTACCCCTTCTCCCTCCACTGTGTTTAGCATCCCAAAGCTTTCACTCTCTAACAATCGTATTTATTCTGTAATAGTAGAAAGCAAGATCAAAATTACATTATGGATTTGCAGTGCTCAGGAAGTTGTTTTCTATTATTTCTCGTGCAACAAGTACAGCTGATATGCATCCCATGTGACGGAAGGTGCATGCTCGAATTCCACCAGAGTTGCACTGCTTTTCTTGGTGTCGCAGAACATTAGATTACAAACTGAAAAATCATGTGAAATGGCCTTCAAACTTTTATACGTGGTTTTGCTCATTCCTTCTTTACTTTTTCTAAAAGAACTTCAAAATATATACTTTGTCCATGACTATCTAACTAACTCTCTAGCCTTCTTAAACCCGAAGGTTCATGGCCGCAGCAACACAGGCCTTCCATCTTTCCCTATCCTGAGCAAGATCTATATACTCTTTTCCATCCCTACCTATTTCCTTTAGGTCCATCTCAACGTAATCCCTCCATCTTCGTCTTGGCCTTCCTACAGATCTCTTACCATCAGGTTTCCCAACAAGAATCCTGTAAACTATTCTTTCCTCTCCCATTCGTACCACATGACCTGCCCACCTAAGTCTTCTTGATTTAATCATTCTAATAATATCTGGCCATGAATACAAATTATGTAGTTCTAAATTATGTAACCTTCTCCACTCACCTGTCTCCTCATCCATTTTAGGTCCAAACATTTTCCTAAGGATCTTATTTTCAAATACTCTCAATTTATGTTCCTCTTTTTCAATGTAAGGGACCAAGTTTCACATCCATATAATACTACAGGCAAAATTACTGTTTTGTATATTTTAACTTTTAGTTTCTCAGATATTAAACGAGAAGACTTTTTCCGTGACTAATTAACATTTATACGCGGCACATTCAGGACCTTCAAACTAGCAGTTAGCAGCACAATATTTCTTCCATTAAGGAATTTACACACTCCATATATACATTATTATTTGGCCAGTAATACATTTTAATTATTGTTTTATTTTTCCTTATGTTTTCTTTCATCCAAAGCACCATACAAATCAGATCATTCCTTCATTTTGTGATTAACTTATAACTTATTTCAACCGCATCTCACATTAGTGTCGTTATCTTGAATGGAATACTGTTGCCATATTCAGAAACTGCAGTATTTAAGCTTTACAACGATATATAACATGATAGTGTTCCGTAAACATGAAAAATCAACGCAAGTGTCCCAAAATCATGGAATGACCCTGTACGGTTTCATGTTGGCTGTCTGAATTAATTCCATGCATAATACTTACCACAGTTTTTGGGAACAAAAATTTTGGAAAAAAGTGCACATTATATATGAGTAAATATATTATATTTGTTCGTAGTATGATAGTATTTTACATGTATAAATTGGTTACAATTGTGCAAACACTTTGGCAAGAAATATTCTGTGGATAATTCTAGTTTCATTTTCCAGATATCGGACACATTTTTTTTAGAAACTACGTAGCTTCTCAACAGATGTTAGTCAGTTTTTCTTGATCTTTTGGCTGTTTATTAATCCTTATATTGGAGAACAACTTTTCACCAAGTGCTTCAAAAATCGTTAAAATTCCAGCAGCAAAATGTCTTAACCGAGGATACTGCTGTGCGAGACATGAGAAAAATCTAGGGACACCCACTTCATGATATGTCTATTTCAAGTTGAGTCACAGTGTAATCCAGTAAGTTCCATTTGAAGGTCGAAACTTCCATAATCAGCATCAAAAGAAAGAGCAGTGAACAAGAAAATTGCCATTCGTACTCTTTGAAGTCTTGAAACCTTAAATCATGTTCACAGATTAACCACCGATATTCCTGACAATTTGCGAAATGACTGAAATTGAAATATATATATATATATATATATATATATATATATATATATATATATATATATATATATATATATATATATATATATATATATATATATATATAATATATTACTAACTGAGATAAAGGAAGACTGCACCTTTTCAAAATGGCATCCACTTCCTTGAAAATATCTTCTCTTGTGTTATGGAGAGAAATCATGTCCAGCAGTTCATCTGCCACACTGAGATGAGAATCGCATCCACGAATAAATACAGCTAACTGAACTACCCCACAGACGTTCCTACTTTCATCTGTTGTGAGCGAAAATGCAACATGACCAGCAATTTTCGCTTTCAATTGTTCGTTGATATCGACTGCTAAGTCACTGATGCTCTTTTCAACTGTGTTTTTTATTTTCTTTTTTAATCTGATTTTCTGATTGGCTTTTCTGCCACTTTTAGCTAATAGCGACTATGAGGATGAGTGATGATATCCTGAAATTGATGAAGGGACACACACAAAAAACACCTACCGGTATGACCAGTCTGGGATTTGAACCCAACCCCTGGTGTCGTATGATGCTGTGTTAACCACTGCACCGCAGAGGTTGGCAACTATATCGAGTAGAGAACAGATAGATTCCGACCTGTAACTTCTGACAACGGACAAGGTGTTACATTCAGCCTTAGAAAATTAGCCCGATAAAGAAAGGTAATGATACCTTTGGTGTCCAAAGGAGCCGGACACTGGTACGTGACATGCTGTAATTCCCCCCCCCCCCCTCTCAAAATTGCTAACAAAATGGCATTTTACTGGCTGCACTTTGTTAGGTTCAGTTAAAGAACCTCATATTCTGCAGGAAAGTAAACCCAGAAGTGTGAGCAGACATTTGCAGCATGCTGAGGCGATATTATGAAGCAAACATTTAACATCCAGGCAAATGTATGCATTTGGGCATTGGTCAGTTCTCCATAATTTTTTTTTTTTTTTTATATAGTTCTAAGATTCTCTCATTTGTATGTACTGAATTTTGAAGTAACTTCTTGATTTTTTTTAGAATGCAAGAACTTGGAATCTCTCCTCAAGATAGGGTCCTCTGCTTTGGTCAACTTCTGGCTATGTGTGACTACATCACCTTTCCATTAGGTAAGTATACGTACTTCATAAGCACATAGACAATGACAGTATTATCGAATTTCTGTTCTCATTTGCAATTTTCGTTCCTCAGGAGATTTTACATATTTGGGCTTCAGTTTCAATGTCATGCTTTAATATAAGCTATATAGACATATATTCACATACATTAATATAACTACTATTGAAAATAAATATTAAAACAATTAGAATTAGGTAATTGAATAGTTATACAGGGTGTTCATAAAGTCCCGGTACCATTACAAAAGAACTCTGAATGGTACCGGGACTTTATGAACACCCTGTAGAAGCACTTTTTGTAAATTTATAGATTCCCTGTCCACCTATGAATTCTCTTCACCCACAATCAACAGATCAGTGTGTGATAGCTATCAAAAGTACACATTCTTAGTGATTTTCACAAACATGAGAGTACTGAATTTTGCACCGTCATTACAGTCTGTTTTGAAAGGCAGAATAGTTATTTACATCAAAGCAAAGTTGCATGAAATTCTTTTGGATTTTTCACCTTCTGTAAGGTACATGTGCACGAGTCCTGGTTTCAGATATGGTTAAAAGGACATGCACATCAGATTAGACATAACTTGATGGGGGCAAGGGAGAACACGAGTGTTGGGTGAGATATTGTCCAGACGATATATCTCGATTTTGAGAAAATATCATCCAATATGAACTAGACAATATATAGTCATGATATTTTGGCAATATATATATCATGTTGGTGATATATCGTCACGATATTTTGGTGATATATATCATGTCAGGGATATACAGGGTGTCCACAAATTATCTTTACAACTTCAAATCTAAATAACTAAATAATGGAATGAGGTATCTCAGTTCTGTTGCCTTCATGTAATAGAGAAACTCTCAAAGTTTTGTATATTGTTTTCTCAGGTACATTGAGTAAGTGTGGAAGATGTGAGGTCACATTTCCTCAAAATGACTACTCCACAGGAGAAGGCACAGTGTGTTTCCTTTTCTCATAAATGATGGAATAGGCATAACTGTCGACCGCCAAAGCCCAAAGATTCATGTCTAGTGTGGTCTTATGCACAATGAAATCAATGGCCCCTTTTTGATATCCTACGGGCAACAAAGTGGGGGCACACATAGAGATGCATTGAAGTGGTAAAAAAAAAACTTTGAGAGTTTCTCTTCTAAATGATAGAAACAGAACTGAGATACCTTGTTCCATTATTTAGTTATTTAGATTTGAAGTTTTAAAGATAACTTGTGGACACCCTATATATCATGTTGGCTATATATCATCACAATATTTTAGTGATATATATCATGTCAGCTATATATCGTCACTATATTTGGCAATATATATTGTGGAGACCATATATAAAAATCAAAACATTCCTTCATTTTGTAATGAGTTTATTTCAACCGCATTTCAAATAAGTGTCACCATTTTGAATGGAATACTGTTGCCATATTCAGAAACTGCAGAATTCAAGCTTGACAACGATATATAACATGATAGGGTTCCATAAACATTACGAAATTATTCCGTGCATAATATGCACCACATTTTTTTTGGGAGCAAACATTTTGAAAAAAAGTGTGCATTATACATGAGTAAATATGGTATATAGTTTCAATACAGACCTGCAACTAGAATTTAAATTTCTACATTGTGACACAAAACTCAAAAGACAAATCTCGCATTGTGTGTCAAATATGTGGGGAGTTTAATGAACAGTTGGTGAATAGTTTTCTAGAAGATTAATAAAGTGCTCCCCTGTGTTATACACCATGCCATGAAGGCATATAGGGGGTGTGGGGTTAGGGCCCCACACTTTCTTGATCACGGCCGAATATGTGGGTGATGTGATCAGCACCATGCCCCTGGCTGCCTTTACCCCCACAGTTTCCTCCAGGTACCCACTTTATACGATGCTGGGTGGGTGCCGGAGCCATTTGTACAGGTGGAAAAAAAATTCCAGTTCTCCCCCACCAAAGATCGAACCCGGGTCTCTCGCATGGTAGTCAGTATAGTACTTCCGATAAATACATACTTCTGGCACTCAACTGTAGAAACCTGTAGGAAAATTAGTGTTCATGGTTTGTGCTACCAAAAACCTTGCGTAAGGATGGATACAGAATTCTGTTATATTTGTGTTATCACCTACTAGTCACACTCAGCAATCACGATATCTGTTGAGTATCCCGTAACTTGCATCAGTGTGTGTTATGTGAGAATGACAATGACTTGATTCAACACACGTTATATAAGTCTGTGTGTACTCGATCCATATATGTAAAATAATTTATTGTGCATGATTTTGCATGTTTAGACTTATGTGTCTTATCTCTCCTGCTCCGTTTGAAACCTTCCTTTGACCTGCTTTACCCGCAACCATAATGAAGATAAAAGTTGGTGATGGTGTCTTATTTCAACCTAAAAACCTTTTTATATGGTAAGTGTTCCTTTTCCTGACCTTCTCTAAGCATTGTGTAGTACTTGAATAATTCAGTATTCAGATATAGAATATTATTAAGATGTTCATTTTTTAACTGTAATGTATAGTTGGCGATCTGTTTTAAAAGTTTAAACTGTTTTACATTTATTGTGCCATCTGCATCTTCCTTATCTTAGAAATTGGAGTAATGTAATGTCGTTTTTGGCTAGGTACTCTTGTTCTGCTTGCACTGTAATCAAGGGGTAGTACAAATCTCGGTGGAGGTATATTTCACAATGGTTCAGAAGGTTGCTTTAAAACTATAGGCCCTGTGATCTGCCTAGCAATTCGGCTTAAAAACGTTTAGTCGCACACAATCCACTTCTACATTCATCATTATACTCGCCGTTTCCTGCCTCTGGCTGGGTCTGCATAGAAGTCAAGCCTTTTTTCCTGGTCTTCCACCACTCCTCTCTTTCCACGGAGTTCTAATCTTGTCCTCTTCTCCTAACACTCTCCGCTATCTGCTCTTTCCACCAACATCTTGGTGTCCCCCTTGGCCTTATTCCCACTCCCATTGTCGCCTTGTAATCAAGTGGTCCCGGATTCGATACCCGGTAGAGGCACATAGTGGTTCGGATCCCACTTTAAGCTGTAGGTCCAGTCCTGATTAGCCTTACTGTGCATAAAGTGGACATAAAACAACAAATCAATCAATCAATTATTCCCACTCCTTGTTCATTGTAAGCTCTTACTGGCAGTTTTTGTGCATCCATCCTCTTAATGTGTCCAAACCATCTCACCTGTGCCTGATCTATCCTGTCCTGAAGCTTCACCACACCCACTGTTTGTTGGATCTCCTCATTCCTTATTCTATCCATTCTAGTCTTCCCCAATATACTCCTTAAACATTTCATCTCCACTGCCTGCATCTTTCTTTAGTCTCTCTCTGTCATTGTCCAAGTCTTTGCTCCGTACGGAATTACTAGCACATAGTATGTGTTGTATATTATCATCTTGCATTTCATAGGTACATCCCTGTTCCATATTAATCTTCGAACGCTTTGATATAGTCCACCACCCATTTGTCCTCTTCTCCTCATCTATTCTTTTACTTCTCTCAATTATGCTTCCTAGATATTTGAAGCTCTCCACTACCCACAACTCTTCTGTGTCCATCTCTTCCACCACACAATTTAGTTTTAGAAATAATAACAATTTATGCACCATTTGATGCATTTATACAGTGTTAGTAATGCTCACTCTTAATACTGTGGAAGCCCGCTTTTGTGTTCACGGATTCTACATTTTTTCTGCTCAAAAAGATGGAACATTTTGAAATTGAGTTATAGAGAAAGTTGTAAGAAATTTAATCATGGAAATGAATACAGTAGTGTCTCGCTTATCCGACGTAAACGGGCCGGCAGAACGTCGGATAAGCGAAAATGTCAGATAATAGGGAGGTGTTAAGAAAAAGCCTATTAAATGTCAAACTAATGTTATAATTTTACACATTACGAACCTAGTACAGTAATCATTTTTTACAACAATACAGAAAAAATTAACTGGAAAAATGAACTTGCAGTTACAGAATTTTCTGAAGTTAAACACAGTACGTACAGTACTTCAAAAGTTCAGTCCTGTGATGATTGAAAGCAAGTTTTGATCATAGTCTGTTTTCCTGGCGATTGCCGTTTCTACGCTGCCAAGTCTCACCATCTTTGCAGCATTATTATGTCGATTCCTGTAGCTTCTTGTTGCTGATTGACGATTTTTTTTTTTCTGGTGGTATGTATGATAAGCGAAGGTCGGATAAACGAGACTCTACTGTAGTTCAGAGGATACCATTGCATACATTTACAAACCACTAAAGTAATGGGCAGATTTGTGACTTGAACCATTTCTGTGCAACCATTCCTGCATTGCTCGACGTAACATGTCTACACAGGCCCGTTGCCAGAATTTTATTTCGGGGAGGGGCTCATCCCTTATCAGCATGGATGTCGCCAGAAATATTTGTAGAGTGGGTCAGGCCATAGATAAAATTTGGTTAGTACAAATGATAATGACAATAATATTTATTGTCATTTTACAGATAAAATTTGGTTAGTACAAATGATAATGACAATAATATTTATTGTCATTTTACAATAATAACTATTATGAGTTATTAAAAATATACCAATTTGAATCTAAATTTATTGTTATTACAAGGGTTGGATAAAAAGTATGGCAACACTGCTGTCCCGTGAAAGGGGTGAGTCACAGCGCCACAAGCGCTTCGTGGCTGATAAAGGAATGTCAGACGAGGAAGTATAGTGAGTGGGAGCGATTGTATGTTATTCAGTCAAAAACAGCAGTGCTCTGAAGCAGAGGACGAGAGTGGAAGTGTCCTAACAATATGTTTAGGCAAGAAGAACAACGTCTCTCAGGCAGACAGTCAACGCAGCCTACTTCTGCACCTTCTTGCAACACCACCTTCGTCTCGCATTAAGAAGGAAGCTACGGCACGGTGTCCCATCATCCTGCTTGACAATGCAAGGTGTCACACTGCGAACAATGTGACGGCGCTCCTGCATAACTGGTAGTGGGAGGTACTGGAACATCCACCGTATTCACCGGTATGAGACCGTGTGATTACGACCTTTTTGTCAAAATGAAGGAACCACTGGGCGGGAAGCACTACGACACGCGCGAAGCCATCATACGTGCTATAGGGCGGTCACTGCGGGACATCGACAGAGATGGACGCGCTGACGGTGTACGACGCCTTCCATACGTGTGACAGAAGGTCGTAGAGATGAGGGGCGATTACTTTGAAGGATTGTAACAAGTGCTCCTCTGCCATTACAGTCAAGTACCAATTATACCAGTGTTGCCATTACTTTTTATCCAACCCTTGTACATAAATGGAGACACTTAGCTACTCGATCTACCGTATCAGTGAATAACACAATTGTTGTTTATTATTTTTCTTATAGTATTTTGTACAGTTAGTGTACTGAAAATCATACTTATTGTATTTTGTTATTAATTTTTACACAATCGTTCAAAAAAAGCCTTCAACAGTTAGTGGTAAATTTTACTCATAATGTGACCTCTCACAAAGAAAACTATAAGGTTTGGAAGCTGTGGATCAGTTTATTCTTTGTGTTAATGGTAGAATATAAGAATATAACCTAGTTTCTCTATTATACAGTAAACTGTTTTCGATGTAATGCAGTTTTTACTGTGGTTATCTCTGTTATTAACAATTTTTAAACTAGATATTTGTAGGATTTCTGGTGGGGCTTCAGCCACCTTAGCCCTCCCCCTGGCTATGTGCCTATGTCTACAGGAATCTGGACAATTTCCTCACGGATCCTTTCAACTCAACCTGCTACAATGAAGAATTGCTCAGATTCCTGTGGACATGTTACAACGAGCTATGCAGAATGTTCCTCAATGACTGCATGAATATTTGCACAGAAATGGTTATCATCTCCTGGTTGTAATCCTCAAGACATAAAACTTACCCATCCCATCTCTTGCAACTATTTTTCTCTTCTCTATTCCTCAGATTCAAAACGTCTCTCCTTTTTGAGACACCCTTTACATTTGATTTTCAAGGTCCCCACACAGCAAAGAAATTTACAAAACTTTTTTTTTTCACCTTGTCCCCTGAAAAATATGTGTATTATATTATGGTGTGGTAAATACTTGTTGGATTGAAATTGGGAATGAAATTTAAAGCATATCTGTAAATATTTCGTTGAGCTAATATGTAAGTCATAGAATAGAAGTATGTTTTGCTTTTTTATTAAAAAAAAGTAAAAAATATTGTAAGTGCTAGTTTAACTTTTCATTATGTTTATTGTTTTTGCAGGCCAATCAGGATATTCAGCATACAAGTACATACCTTACGGCCCAGTGAACGAAGTTTTGCCGTACTTATCTCGAAGAGCTCACGAAAACAAAGGATTTCTGAAGAAACTGCAAAAAGAGAGAACTCTCCTTCTGAAAGAGATCTTGCGGAGGTTTGCGACAGGAAAGATATTCTACAGACCAAAGGGAGGGTACACACCTATCTGAAGCAAGAGGCAAATGTGTGGGCAGTTAGAACAGTATTGTGTTTCAGTGAGGAATGAGTGTGATAGTGGAATTACATTGACAGGTTTATAACACAAAATATGCAAAATAAAGTTATAAAACAGCATGCATTACGACAGACAACAAAAGAATTCTTTTCCTTTCCGACACTGATTTCATAAATGCTTGTGCAGATACGCTCCTATGTGAGAAACTGCCTTACATATACCACAGAGAAACATAACAGTAGTAGATGTATATACAGTTGTGATATTAGGTCAATCGCTGTGATAAGAATCTCGTAAAATCTACATATTTACTGCAGATCTGAAGTCCAATTAGTAATATTATCCTCATGCATAGCTGTTTGCATTCAGTACATTGAAGATATATATCAAAGTAGTTATTTTGAACAAATTTATAGAATTATTTCAAATCTTTGGTATTGCGTTCAGTATTTGAGGCCATTTTTAAGTTTTGTTTAAAAGTGATCTCTCATTCTTCAGTATTAATTTCATTCTCTGTACTTAGAGAAATATCTTAACTTATTGATTTCTGTATGAACAGGTCATGTCTGTTGGGTCTAGTTTCTTACATGTAAGATTTTAATGAAACGCGAAAAGGAAGTTTCGATTCTGTTGTAATTACTGAAGAACAACCATAGAAATATTTGAAAGAAATCTAATTTAATTTTGCAATTTGACGTCTCGTCATTATCGCAATATCTTATGTGAAGGATGCGGTCAAGTAAAGCAAAAATGTAACAAGAATTACATGCATCAACAATATGTAAATATTAATGTTAATTGGTTGCTGTACTTCAATGAATATTAAGACAATAATGAACAGACAATTGACCAAAGTTTTTATGAATCTTGGTCACTGTATGAATGTTAGTGATAAAATACATGGAAACAATTTTCATCTTGAGTTACCACTGAAGGTTTCACAATTAATGCTGTTGACGCCTGTTTTCTGTAGAAATTAGAATAGATTCATCATGTGAAATGTTCCTTTTTCCTCAGAGAGAGAATGTGGGAGATACTATATGTATGTGAAGTCATACGTTTGTGTACTTAAAAGGTTATATATACTTCTTCTGAACACATTCAGTCTCTGTCAGGATCGCTACATAATTATTGTAAATAATAATATTATTCTCGTATGTGCATACACCATATTTTAGTGATACAGCCAGTGAAGAATATTTGCATTAGCACATATAAACAGATTATTCATGTAGCAATGATACATGTGCCGTCACTATATAGTTGCGCTGTGAATATAGCTGTGGCTTATATATAAATAAATTTATGTACACAAATATAAATCATTATTAACTTGACAAACACATTATTATCCATAAAAGTAATCCACATAGAGTATGTCAGAGAAATATTGGCACATGAAATAGTGATTATAGTTTTACAGTTCAATTGTGGAATCAGGAAGTTGCAATTACTGAAGTAATACGCATCTTCCTGAATGGTTCATGTTCAGTGAAATCCACGTTTACAATTTTCATGTGAGGATGTGCACATATGAACTAAATACAAGTAAAGTGTCAAGTTAATATGTTTGGTTCAGTTATTCATGCACAGTAAATTTGCTGAATATGCGCCCTGTTAGGATGTCAGGGATAAAACTCTGGTTTGTTAAAATCCATGTAATTCTATCATTCCCATACAAATAAAAGAATATCTGGAAAACTGTTGTATTTTTTTAAATTCATTATTTTGATATGCTCTATGCTTGAATTGCACTAGACGTTTGTTAGGATGTATCGTCCCTCCGGATGGGACCTTTCAAACTTGTCGCAATGTACAAAAAAATCTTAGCTTGAGAAGGAATTGTCATAGTGAGATGGCATCGGGGTTTTCTTTTTTCTGTATTAAAGTGCTTTTACCAGAGGTGAAATTTATCAGCGTGTCTACCAGTCAAGAAAGTCACGAAAAAGTAAAGAAATTACGCTTGTGGTCAATAATTATTGCTATTTTTTACAGTATAGTGAGTTCACATTGTTATATTCATGTACTGGGATTTGATAAATTTGGAAATTTAAAATTGTATTGAGTTGTGGTTAAGATTTGTTTCTTAATAATTACATTCTTGTATGCGTGACTTTTGTAAAAATATTACATAACATAATGTGGCCTTTTCCCATCTATGGTGAAATAGGAAGCATTAATTTTTACATAATGAATGGAAGTCTTAAACTATTGTTAAAGTACAGCTTCAGTTTTCATCTCAACCAACCTTGTGGTAGGAGTTTTTCATTGAATAAAATATACAAGGTGTGTTCAAAGAAAGACTGGTTTGTTGGAATAGCAACTTTACCTGAACATGTACATCTTATTCATGTTTGTCCCCTTCGAAGTACTGTCCTTGGCTGCCCACACACCGCTTGCCAATCGAAAAAAAGGTTGATGTGAACATTGTCTGTTGACGTGGACGGTCGCCCACTTTGAGGATCTTCGTCCGTCGAAGTTCTCCCAGTTTTGAGCAGAGTGTACCAGTCACAACACTGTGATCGGCTCATTGCTACATCACCGAAGGCTTCCCGAAGCATCGTGAACGTCTCTGTGGCACTTTTACCGAGCTTGAAACAAAATTTAACGCACGCACGTTGCTCCTGCAAATCTTTCATTTTTCACACAGCCACAAAATGTCCCACTGACCGCTGCAGACTATGGTGTTGCTCGTGCGCGCGAGCGGCTTGCACTGAGCTCTGGGCCTTGTTGCAATGTACTTCATAAAGATGCTGCTAGATGGCGCAACTGTGTTGATTTCATTCCATCAAGTAGTTTGCGCGTAGTGCACTCAATCCGGTCTTTTTCTGAACACACCTTGTATATTTTCTTAATTTCCAGCTAAAACTAAGTAGGGGGGGATTAAATAAATGCTAAGAAAAAGGTAATGATAAAGTCAAGAATTTTGGATTTGTTATTTTGGTAGACACTGTTTATGCAGTGTCTGAAATGAACAGATTTCCTTTTGTTATTGACCAGGTGAGTTCTGGAAAAGTTTTAGGGGTTTTGAGAACTAAGGTCACTCATCTTCAGGGTAGAATTTCAGTACTGAGTGTCAAACCGGTTTGTATGTATTTGGAGTGGGATGTTCCCAGGTGGACCAATTGGGAGCCACGTCTTCTGCATCTATGCTGTTGGGTGACCTAGCTAGGCTAAGTCCAGTTCGAGCCACATTGCCGTGAATGGCTCTTGCTTCTTTGATAACACTGTCCCACGATTTGGCGATAATTTCTATGTTGCTGAAATTTGTTCTGTTGCCCTTGTTGATTGAGTGTTTCGTCAGTCCCAACAATTTTTTCATACGAATTTATAATAATAATGTGCATCTTGCAAAAAAAAAAATGACAATTTTTTCACCCATCAATTTTGTGACTTGCTGTTATCACTCTCGGAAGCATGTTGAGTGACTTTGTTCAATTCTGTAATACAGTCCTACAGGGTATTTATAAAAAAATGGCGAGATTTTGTAAGTAAATAAAACAACTGTTTACTACTGTACACTGCTGTAACCTGCTCCATTAGGGAAACTGCTGTTCGAGATATGTTAATCATAGTCCTTCAATGTGTGCACCCTTGGTTGCTAAATGCACATCCACATAATGAATTCCTGCCGTATCCAACAAAGCATTTCCAGAGATTTCAATACAAAAATTGCGTACATTTTGGGATCAAAGGCAATATATAAGATGGCATTTCGGTGTTAAAATGGTGAAGAAAACCCTAAATTTGAGTTAAAAACTACACTTGCATCTCAAACATTTCCCTTCTAATAGCACATTTATGTAGTTATAATTTTTTATCAGCTTATTCCTGTGTAAATGAGTCAATTTTTACTTTTGAAACATTTACTAGAGAATTAGTAAATTTCCTGTGAACTGCATAACTTGTAGGATAAATCAGACTTCAGAAAGTGTTGCATCGTTAAGTAAACTCTAAATTGTGTTTTTAATAGTTTATTTTGCAGTTCATTTCGTGACAAAACAGGTTAGGAAAATGCACCTTGCACCTTTCGAAAACAAAAAAATGAACATTACAGCTTGTTATTTCATGTTTCTGTCAATAACAAAATATGCATGCCTCTAGTGGTACGTATACTGTGTCTTTAGTGAATGCCCAAAGAAGTAGTTACATAGTGTCAGAAGGGGTCATAGGAGAAGGTGGTTTCCTGTGTAGGATGCCCATTCCAGTGTTGTCGAAGAATTATATTGAGGATCATTTGCAAATAGATGCCATCAGTGTGTTGAATCCAGCCGGTTTCCTCAGGGTGGGGGGGGGGGGGATATCAAACTTCACAGAGGGAATGTTGTAGGTATCAAATTATAATGCTAATATTTTTACATTGCCCCTTAACTATCTGTGTGTAATTAAATAAAGTGTAAATTTCGATAAGACTGCACATGCATGTCGCCACCATTCCACAACAAATTGTTGATTCACTAACTGTTAAAATAGCTGCAAGAAGTTGAAATTCGTTCCAATAATAGAAGCTCGCAATACACAAGCCCTGCTGCTCTAGACGTGTCCATTGTTGAGTTTCAGTGAAATGGAATTTTATTACACTGGACAATAAATTTTAACTTTAGTCTGTTAAAGGGAAAAGAAGTGGTGATTCTTGTAAGATTTTTTCCACAGAATTCAAATTTGTTTACTGCTTTTTCTCTATCTTGCTCAGATTTTTTGTAATACACATTTTTTTGTTGTGTAGAAATGACTTTGCTTTATTGAAACTAATGTGTGTTATGTATTCTGTATACTGACCTAAAATGAACTTCTAAAGGATTTTCGGCTTTATTAAGTAACGTCTCTCTTGAGAGTCCAGGAGTAGTCTGCTAACATTTGTGGGCTCCATTTACCTTGGTAACTGTTTTCCGTGGTGTATATTTCCTGATGGAAGCATTCTCCATGTTTGTCACTTACACTGCTATTGTCGTAGGTGGATATGTCCAAATAGACCAACAAGTGGATTTTTAGGAACATATTAATCTCAGTTTCTGCAGTTATCAAGGTGCTGCCTAACAAGTTCTTTGTAGTTGTCTGCCTTGTGATTTCCCCGAAGAAATTCTTTACAACTTCTTGGAGTGATCCCCTTGCTGCAAACTCAGCTTCGTTCAAAAATGTAAAGGCTGGGCTGTGAAGCACAGGCCTTCTAGCTGAAGTAATATCATAGTATTTCACAATATGCTTAGTCTTCCCAGTTATTCAAGATTTTTGAAATCCAAAAATAACAATTTGTTGAGTTGTTCAACGGTTTTCTCCAAACGATGGGCACTTGAAATGGCATGTGACAAACTCTTTCAGCTACACGCAATATACATGAAAAAGAGCAGGTATGAGGGGCCCAAGATTTACACTGGTCAACTATTTTGCAGCCAAAATATAGTTCATATGATTTCCTAATCACTGGAGTTATGTTTATTTTTTTAGATTTCAGAGTTCACTCGCAGCAAGTACGAATCCACGAGGAGGGCTATAGGGATTACCCCCTCCCAACTGGCAGGTTTTTCGATATATTATTAAACCTAATGTTTT
The DNA here is from genome assembly GCF_977018435.1 of Lepisma saccharinum. NCBI lineage: Eukaryota > Metazoa > Arthropoda > Insecta > Zygentoma > Lepismatidae > Lepisma > Lepisma saccharinum. Next base: position 7,858,405 of record NC_139246.1, read on the forward strand.
TGAAGGCCCAAATGTTCTTTTATCACCATGTTTGATTTAGAGAATATTTTACAAAGTTTGATTTTAATCAATCAATCGCAACAGGAATTACAGTTTAAATTTGGATCCTAACAATGGTGTAATGTGCTTCAAAATGGGATCGAACCAAAGACCCCTTGAGAATATAGCTCCATCCCCCCGAATTGTCCATCCAAACAAGTTCAAGAAACAAATATTTACGCTCCAGAAAAATATGCATGTTCAATAAATAAGTATAGACCTAATGTAGTTTTTACTTGCACTTGTTTTTTCACAAAATAACTATCTGTTCCAGCCCTGGACACCTATTCTCTAATCTCTAGAATATGGAAGTCAGCTTGTTTCCTTTTTACAGTACGATAAATTGTGTATGTAAAACAGTGCAAGTGTAGGTTAGACAAGCTTCTCGGTGAGGTGATACCCGACTGAAATTCACCCCTCCCAACTGTTACTTCTGGACCCTCCACTGACTCTCCGCAAATACAAGGTGCAGCAGAATTCATTGAAATTCCAAAACTATGTATTGTAATATAAACTGATGATCAGACACTTATGCTGCAAGGTACATACAAAAGCATTGCATTTGGTGTTTACGATTTGAAAATCATGTCAAGGAGATGAGCCCCATTGCTCTACAAGCTGCATAACAGATTCCATCGCCTTGCGCAGCATCTCCAGTGGAATGTTCTGAATTTCAGCTCTTTGGTAGTGTGGGTTCTGAAGGTCTTCACCCAAGTTAAAATTGTCTGGCATGTTGGAACCTTCCCATTTCTTCCGATATTAAACTTACGTCTGAAGTCACGTTGCGTTGCAATAGCTGAGTCATTGTTCTTGAAAAACCACTCCACAGCATGCGTGCGGTGCTCACTTGACCAGACTTCCATGTCTACTGAAGGCTTTGAGCTGCTTCACTGAATAACGAGTGAAACAGCATGCTATCTACCGGCAGACGTGAATGGCGCTAATTTCAAACTGTTGAATGAATTCTGTCACACCTTGTATAGCAAAAATTGTTTTGGTGGTTAACATACCTATCAGGCATTTTTTAAATACATACACACTGTATTTAACACAAAATATGCATAAATTAGAGCCAACAAACTCATTTATGTCACAAACGTAAGAGAACTGGATTTCAACTGAAATGATACCATTGCTGTTTATCCTGATGGTAATAAACCACTATTTTGTCAATGTTGTTAACAATGCCATTGTTGTCATCAGTGATTGGCTTGCGGAGAAATGTTTTAAGCAAAGCAAGTCACTTTTATTCATGTTTTGGTACTCATAATCCTTGTACTTTTGCTACTATATAATAGAGCTTAATGGGCTACAAGGAGGGGAAAATGTAAACGCGTTACAAAAAAATGAAGCCCGATACAGAAATTCTGACTTCATATTCAGAATCAGCACACTAAAAACCATAAGAATCAGTGAAAATTATTCATTTAACAAAATCATTGTTGACCAGTGGCGAAGCTCCTATGAGGCTTTTGAGGCTTAGCCTACCCAAAAAATGTTGAAATTAAAATGTTCTTGTACCCTGTAACAATCAAAGTTCGTTAAAACGAATTAAACTATGTAATCCGAACGTTTGGTTCCGCAGATCCTTCCAGATATCTCGTCAGTCAGGCCAGAATAGGAGAACGTGTTTGGTCCGAACTGGAGGCTTTTGACGAAAAGCCTCGCGTTTAAAAGGCAGCTACAGCTTGAGCTCTGTGTAGGTGGGAGGGGAGGGGACTTCCGATTCACTGGGTGAAAGCGGCTAGCTTCAGAACCAACCTGTTGTGCTTCTAGTCTTCTTGTGCAAAGTGCGTCGTTCACGTGCTGCATTGTTGAATGTTTATTTACTTGAAGTGCATGTGCATGTCACATAGTGTATTTATGTTATAAAAATATAATACTGTGAAATTATGTGTTGAAAACTCTAAGAGGATTTGCAGTGAAATAAATGTAAGTGAACAAGACTTCGTGGCTCTCAGATGCTTAACCTACGAAATCTTGGACACACTGACTGTACAAATGGAAATACGTTTTGGAGATCTTGAAAAGATAAAATTTGTTGAATTGCTAGACCAAAATAGCTTTGGGCGATATAAACTACATTTTCCAGTGATGAAATTAAATAACCTTCTGTCCACATATCCATTTTTCAACAAAGAACGATTAGAAAATGATTTAAAAAATATCTATGCTGATGAAGAAAAACATTTACTTCCTGCAGACCATCTAAAATTCATAGTTAGCAATGATCTTCAAACAATCTACAAAGAAGTAACACAACTTATCAAGTTCGTCTTGATGTTCCCTGTTACAACAGTTTCCTCCGAAAGAAGTATGAGCACCCTCAAGAGAGTAAAAAATTATCTCCGTAATTCAATGAAAAATGAAAGATTAAGGTCTCTCAGTACAATACCCTTTGAAAAAAAACTGGTTAAAGAACTTTCTATTGATAAAGGCTTCAAGGAAAGAGTAATTGATACTTTTGCGACCAACAAGAATCGACTCGTGGACCTGCTGTATAAAAAAATATAAGCAGATTTTTCAGCCTCCCAGTATTTACGCCTTAGCTTCGCCACTGTTGTTGACTAGTGTTATATATTACTAGTTATCAGTTTATCAAAATGGACGATATTTAAATTTGTTCATTAATTTTAGTTATATAGAGGACTGAATCAGTGCTGATGATTACCAAAAAAAGGGCAATCTCTTCCTAATTTGAACATACCTATCCATTTTATACCTTTTAACCATAAAATTAGCTCATAATTTTTAATCTTGTTCAATCCTCCTGAAGAGACCACATGATGCGGTGAAAAGCTTTAGGTTCATATGTACATCAGTATGTGTCAAAGTGAGAGATATTAATACTTTCAAAATAACAATTTTTTACTTCTAAAAATAATCAAACTTCATTTAATTTCATTGCAGCAAATCATACCTTGATGCCTGACGAAGGGAGGGGATATTCCCAGCAAAGTTCTGCTTTCTCTGAAGATCAAGGTATGGTTTGCTGTTATAATCTTCATTTATTAAACACATCAAGTGAAAATAGGCATCCAACATTATTTATATATATACAGTATCGGTCAAATTATTGGACTCATTGCAAAAACGAAGCAGATTTCCTTGTTTTGAAAGTGTTCTAATTAAATAAATTTGACAATTGTTATAACTTTTTATGGGATTAAATTGTTTGTTTGCTTCGATAAAAATCTTGTTTCCCACAATCCTTTCTGTTACTGTGTCCCAAGAATGGGTGGCAACATGATTCTTTGCACATTTGCAAAAATGCCTGGAACAATACGTACATTGTTTACCATGTTATATATGCTGCTTGTTTAGCTATAACAAAGGAAATAATATTAATTCTGATTGTTGTAATGGTGTTCTTTATTTGTATCTCCGGAGAAACATGTAATTTCATAAACCATGTGGTTTGAAGTTTAGAAATGAGTGATAAAAGAATTGTACACAAGCAGTGATTAAAATGGGCTCAAAAAGAGCTAAAGGTGTTCATACGAAGTATTGACAGTATTTGCAGTGTGTATAACAATGCAATGTGTATCACAAAACATTAAATCTGTCAAATTTCTCGGCATAAAGTGACTTTATCTGTGTTTCATTTTTTCAACAAATGAGTCCAGTAATTTGGCCAGTTCTGCGTATGTAAACATAATGAGTACAAATAGGATTAGAAAAACATTTTATCATTTACAACATAGTTTTCACCATGTTCAATGACATGAACTAAAAATTTCAGAAACGCCTGGATTTGGGATGGGAAAATTAATCAGTCTGAGTGCATAGTTACCAATGCACCTTCAATTTTGTCTCGTCATCTGTACTAAATTTCTTGCCATTGAGTGCATCCTTGAGGGATCTCATTTTGTGTCACATGAACCATGAGTGGCTGGCATTACCATGCTGTAACCGCGCACAAGAATGTAAAGTTTTGACTTGATTGCAGTTTTGAAGTTTGTCAGTGGTCGTAACTGTACTTGTGTGGTATCTATTCCCGGTGGAGGCATATAGTGGTTCGGATCCCACTTTAAACTGTAGGTCCAGTCCCGGTTAGCCTTACTGTGCACAAAGTGGACTTAAAACACCAACTCAATCAATCAATCGTGTGGCATCATTGTAAACGGAAGGATGTCCACTGTTAATATAATAAAGTGTTGTTTTTTTTTGTTTTTTTATGAAGCCATTATATTAGGCCAATGGTTTTGTGTTCCCACACTGTTTTTCCCCCCCAAAAATTTTTACATCATCTTGGCAGGCATGTAAGCAGGGTAGGGGGGCTGAAGCCCACCAAGATCCTGCAAATATCTAATATAAATAGTGTAGAATGATAATTAATTTTACTTCCTTAGCTGGATTTAACATCTTGTATAATAAGTTGCAGTATTCTGAGAAATTCATCTTCGTGCCTTCTACCCCCCCCCCCCCCTTTTCGCCTTTAGATGGCGGCTGCTGATAAGGGATGAATCCCCCATCCTCCCAAAATGAAATTCTGACTACAGGCCTGCATCTTGGACATATATGTACCCATGGAATATCATTTGAGGCACAAGAGCTCTACCTTTTACATTAGATTGTAATTCACTTAATATAACATGTAAAATTGTCACTAGCCATTCAAAAATGGCTCAAGTACAATTTTAATGCAATTTTTGCATTTTTAGTAGGGATGGGCTGATATGAAATTTTGACTGATACCGATAAAGTACCGATATAAAATTTACCGATACCGATAACCGATATTCTACCGATCCAATATAAAATTAGATATGGTACTTGAAGAATATGAAATGTTCCTTGATCTCCTTAACAAATGTGTGTTTCGAGGTGACTGCAGTGCAAAAGAAGTTGAATATTTAGACAAATACTCGGTAATTTTACCGATAAACCGATGCACCGATATGCCTATATCGACCGATACCGATAGAGTACCGATTAATCGGTCCCATCCCTAATTTTTAGTGAGTCCAAATACTACTTTGCATGTATCATACATTGGTGAAATTAGTGCATTAGGATTAAAGTAGATGTATTTTCTGCCAACATTTTTTCATTCATCTTATTTATTATTTTTCTTCCTATAGTTTCTATATCGTAAATGTGTTGATGTCATATTAGGCATAATAATTAAATATTGACTTTATTATGTACATTTAGGTGCAGCAGGCTATGAAGTTTTTAAGTATGTACCATACGGTCCAGTACTTGATGTGCTTCCCTACATTGGACGTCGAGCTACTGAGAATCAAGGATTTGTAAAAACTACAAAGGAAAGAAGACTGTTAAGAAAGGAACTTTTTAGAAGAATTTTGAAGGGTCAGATTTTCTATGTACCAAAAGGCTCATTGAATGTTAAATGACATTACTGAATAATTTAAAGAGGAAATGGAAAACTACTTTGTGTATGAGGAGGTACAACTGAAATATTTTGTGCGTGTTCTGAGAGGCTAACATATCAAATTTTTAGTAATGGCTGTTAATTAAGAGGATTGCTTTTTACAAATTGTACTTTAAAAAATAAAGGAACAATTATTCATTTATTTTTAAGTTTTTTGAGCTGCAGCATGTAGCTAAGGTGCTTTCTTATGCTGTCATGATATTGGTATTTAAAATAGTTCAAATCCCATTGAAAACTGAGAAATTTACTTTTTTTCCAATGTGATGCACGTCTGTGGAGTGGAATCCTTTGCAAGAAAAATTGTAAAAGTAGGGTGAAAGGAAGCAGCATTGTACAGTGTATAAAAAGCCATGTGTAGGCCCTCTAAATACTTACAATTAGTCAGTAAAAGTAATTTTATGGGGACAAAGCCTTCTAAGTTATTTACCTTTCGGTGACGTGTGGTCATCACATCGAGTCCCATCTAGTTTTGAGAGCGGAATTCGCTTCTATATTGATTTCAAGTAGCTCCCCAATTGTCTTCACGATGTTGGGCCAGCACAGAAATTTTGGAGTTCCTACCAGGGATCGCACCTTGAACTTGTCGTACCAAAGCCGAGAACGCGATCATTTGAGCACGTGGGAATTTTGTTATTTCCATCGCCATCATATATTCAGTTTTGTACACACAAATACGATTAATTTTCAGAAATTAGATGTGTGTATAAAAATTCTTATATATCATCATTTTCCAATGAGTACAATCCGATCCCACAAAAGACTCTGATCTTGCCCCATAGAATAGTGTTTAACGTGGTCACCTTGCACTAAAGGGTGCCGGATTTGTTTGTAGGGTTCCTACATAGCCAAGTGGTTAGCGCTGTCACCTTTGGTCTTGGGTGCGATTCTGGATGGGAACCTCCGAGCGTTGTGAGGACAATTGGGGAAGTTACTTGAAAAGAAGATGTAGCGGGGCCCAATGTGCTGAGCATGCATCACCCAATGGAAAAGCTGCCCTGGTAGGTACTGGCCCTTCAAGTGTGCCACAGAGTTTACATACATATTAAGCACACATACATATGTAGGCCTACATGGTGTATTAATAGTTTGTTAATGGTTTGATAGAAAAAATCTTACGTTTCCCTTCCCCCCCCCCCCCCAACTGATCAACCTAGCTACGTCCCTGTTCTAGAGACTGAAGTGAAGAATATGGGAGAATGTAAATTCCAGGCAAATTTTATAAGATCTTCCTTTAATGGGATCATGAAGATTGAATTTCTAATGTGGGAAGAAGTTGGAGTAGGGGACTTAAAATTTGTGTTTTATCCTGGGTACATTAGGAAGAACTGGAAAGTATGCTGTGTCCCAGGGATCTCTGGAGCGAGTGAAGGAAAACAGGTCTTGTCGCAAGTAATGATTCGAGAGGACTCGACCAATGAACTCGTGAGAGAGGAAGTGTGTGCGGTTATCACTAATCTACAGCAGTGCACACTGCTTTGCTCGGCCAACTCACTTATTCCAAATATCTTCCATTATGCACGGCCATGCTCCACAGATTCCAGGGATGGAGTATACATAAGTTTGAGTTTTTGTTGCAAGTCCACTATGCCTCCACTGACTACAGAACTCCTCGATTGCAAGGTGATGACGTTACCACTCCATCATCATGGAGACCCCAGAAAGTAGATAAGAAAGACTAACCTGCTTCTTCTTCCAAAAGATTTTTCTGGCCTCCCTTATGGCGCAGTGGTAGTGTCGTCGCCTTGTAATCAAGGGGTCCTGGGTTTGATTCCTGGTGGCCAGATCCGGATCTGGATCCAGAACTTTAGGGTCCGGATCCGTTTGGCCATCCCACTTGAGTGCTTCTTTGGAAAGTAAGAATGTGTTTATAACATATTGTTACCTGCTAATATATATATATATATATATATATATATATATATATATATATATATATATATATATATATATAATATATACATACATACAAAGGCTGTCGCAGAGAAGGTGAAACAGATTTTTTCCTGGCTTGGCAACACTACCTATGGTTTCAGTACAGCGCCTTGAATAACGTAGTGTGGAAAACGACCCAAGAAACTGGTTCCCCAGATGGACGAGAAACACAGATGGCAGTGCGATCAATGTCGGTGCTAATTTTCTTATTAAAGTAATGCGGCTTTGTCAGTTTTTGGAATATATTATGTAGATTTGTTTGTCTTGAAAGGCGGTACGTGAATTGATGGAAACAGTTATATTTGTAGAGTGATTTGCAGTCGCGAAATGACATTAATTTGGAAAGAAAAGTAAAATAAAATTAATAAATAAATAGCATGCGTAACACAAGAAGAAACATCGCAATGTGATTCCGGACGTCAGGTGTTGGATTGTGTACTAGTTTTATTTTTCTATGTTATTAGAATATAAATAGTATCCTGAGAGATATTTCATACCGAGGCGACAAACCACAAATGTCGCTTGAAAGCGAGCAGTCGGAAATCAATGCAGCCTTTCGAACCGTAGGGACACAAGCTCTGACTGCATCGTTTCCTCAAGGAGATTTTAGACCAAAGCGACACGCGACAAACAATACGAGGATTTCACACCAAAGCGACACGGGTCATTCGGTCCAAGTCAACTTTCATACCGAAGCGACACATGTTGTTTGGAAAGGAACCAATAAAGAGCAACATTTCACATCGTAGCGGCATGACGGGAAGCACAGGCCAGCGTTCGGTTGGTGAAGCGATAAGTGTCGCATGCCGCTTGTCGCTTTGGTGCGCAATCTCACTAAAGCAAGACACTCATTGCATCGCGTATGCGCGAACAACAAACCACGGCAACATGTTGCAAGCTATTGAGGAAATGGCCCAGTTTGAGCGACGCAGTAGCGACAAAGCGACACGTGTGGCTTATCGTGTCGCCTAGATCTGTTGTTGTAATGTGCGGTTTATCGTGTCGCCTATCTGTTGTTCGCAAGCAATGCTTGCTAATAGACTGAAGGCACCATGTCGCTTGTCACTTAGTTGGGAACTCCCCCTGTAGCACATCGCTTCAGTACACTCATGTCGATGGCAGTAAGAAAGTTTTGTGGGGTTCCCCTTGTCGTTTCATGCAATCATCATTATCATCATCATCGCGATTAGTTTAAAGCGGAAGAAAAGAGACAGTAAATATCAAAAATACAAATGCATCAGTGTACATATCTTTAAAAGAAATGATGATGATGATAATAATCAGTGGCGAAGCTAAGGCGTAAATACTGGGTAGGCTGAAAAATCTGCTTATTTTTTTTATACACCAGGTCCATGCGTCGATTCTTGTTGGTCGCAAAAGTATCAATTACTCTTTCCTTGAAGCCTTGATCAATGGAAAGTTCTTTAACCAGTTTTTTTTTCAATGCCTATTGTACTGAGAGAACTTAATCTTTCATTTTTCATTGAATTACGGAGATAATTTTTCACTCTTGAGGGTGCTCATACTTCTTTTGGAGGAAGCTGTTGTAACAGGGAACATCAAGACTAACTTGATAAGTTGTGTTACTTCTTTGTAGATTGTTTGAAGATCATTGCTAACTATGAATTTTAGAAGGTCTGCAGGAGGTAAATGCTTTTCTTCATCACAGATATTCTTTAAATCATTTTTTAATCGTTCTTTGTTGAAAAATGGATATGTGGACAGAAGGTTATTTAATTTCATCACAGGAAAATGTAGTTTATATCCCCCAAAGCTATTTTGGTCTACCAATTCAACAAATTTTATCTTTTCAAGATCTCCAAAACGTATTTCCATTTGTACAGTCAGTGTGTCCAAGATTTCGTAGGTTCTGAGAGCCACGAAGTCTTGTTCACTTACATTTATTTTATTGTAAATCATTTTAAGAGTTTTCAACACATAATTTCACAGTATTATATTTTTAAAACATAAATACACTATGTGACACACACAAACACATGCGCGCATGCACTTGAAGTAAATTAACATTCAACAATGCAGCGCGTGAACGACGATGCACTTTGCACAAGAAGACTAGAAGCACAGCAGGTTGGTTCTGAGGCTAGCCGCTTTCACCCAGCGAATCGGCAGTCCCCTCCCCTTACACTCCCCTTCCACCTACCCAGAGCTCATGCTGTAGCTGCCTTTTAACTCGAGGCTTTTCGTCAAAAGCCTCACAGTTCGGCCCGAACGCGCGCTCTCTTTCTGGCCCGACTGGCGAGGTATCTGGAAAGGTCGTCGGAACCAAACGTTCGGAATACATAGTTTAATTCGTTTTAACGAACTTTGATTGTTACAGGCAGTGGCGTGCCCAAGGGGGGGTTGGTGGGGGTTATAACCCCCCCTTTGGCCCAGTATTCCTAAAAAAAAAAGAATGTCAAATGTCGGAAAATATGAGAAAATGAGGGTTGACTACCAAGAAAAAGTATACGTAACCCCTCCCTTTCGACAATCCTGGGCACGCCACTGGTTACAGGGTACTAGAACATTTTAATTTCAACATTTTTTGGGTAGGCTAAGCCTCAAAAGCCTCATAGGAGCTTCGCCACTGATAATAATAATGAACCTAATTCATACACAAAAATTAAATTGCCAAGAGCATTCCACGCGTATTTTTTCTCCCGTATTATTAACGAAAGTATGACGATAACAGGACGTGGTCGACTGTCTAGAATGTTCGTTAATATCTTCGCGACCACTGTACCAAATATCATAGCAATTATCACATTCATAGAAATGCTTCATGTAAAAGAATCAGACGTTGCAGCGAAAACTCCATTTACTTCCATTATAAGCAGTCGAACACCAAGCACCGGGGTCAACACCAGCGCCTCTAGCGGATCATTTTCGAGTGGAACCAGCCAGAGAGCGCAGAACCGTGCGCGTTTTCCACACTACGTTATTCAAGGCGCTGTAGTTTCGGCACTAGTTACGTCGTGTAGGATGACTCATTCTGTTTCCGTAGCAAGTTGTCACATGTTGCGAAACCACATTAGTGAGCAGCTGTGTTGATTTACGTGGAACGTGTTTCGTTTACCCCTCCAGGTTTTTGTGTATAACATTGCTTTTCGCGATGAGTATTCAAGATGAACAGCAACATGCCATAAAATTTTGTTGGCGTTTAGGTAAAAGTGCTGCGGAAACATATGCGATGTTTCAACAGGCATATGCCGATCAAGACAGACTGTGTAGAGCCACAGTGTACCGATGGCACAAGTTGTTTGAAGATGGGCGCGAATCAGGCGCTTTGCTTCCGCATCCTGGACAAAGACCGTCCGTGATTAACGAGACGCTAGTGAATACTGTTGCAGCAATTATTCCATAGGCATATGTCCGTGAGAGCACTAAGTGCACATTTGGGCATATCGAAGGAGACCGTCTACCGAATTTTGCGTGATCATTTGAAAATGAAGAAGGTTTGCTCCGCATGGGTACCTCATTTTCTTACAGCAGAACAGATGCAGCAGGGTGTGGATGTTTGCACCCAGTGGAAGAGACGTATGGAAGATGAACCCCTCATTCTGGATCGAATCATAACTGCCGATGAAACATGGATCCATTCCTTTGATCCGCGTACAAAACAAGAAAGCAGCACATGGAAGTCGCCACAGTCGCCTCGCAAGAAAAAAATTGCGGCAACAGAAGAGCGCAGGTAAGGTGATGCTAATCGCATTTTGGGATCGAAGAGGCATGGTGTACCAACACATCGTCCCTCCCTGGAAAACGGTGAATGCAGAGTATTACCAAAGAGTCATTGAGACTCTTCGCCAGCACGTAGCAAAAAAGAGGCCGCATTTGAAGAACTCCTTCATATTGCACCACGATAACGCACGCCCGCATACCGCGCGGGCTTCTCAGGATTACGCGACGAAGAGAAAAATAGTAATTTTCCCGCATACAGCCCGGAACTTGCACCCTGCGACTTTTGGCTATTTCCACTTTTAAAGGCCGCTTTACTTCATGACGAACAAAGAAGTGATCACCGCAGCGCAATTTTTCTTCAGTTCGCTACCTGACGACGAATTTTCAAAGACATTCACAAAGTGGCAGGAGCGTATGGACGCTTGCTTAGCTGTCAATGGTGCCTATTTTTAAAAAGATGTACGTCTACTCGATATGGCTGATTCTGAATAAAAATTTTGTGGTTTGTAATATTTTTGTTTCATTTTAATGATTCTTGGAGGGGTCCATGCACATGCTTGTCTTTTAACTGCTACGCAGTCACGACTTTTTGACCTATTGCGCTCATTTTGGTCTCAATCGGCAGCTAATGAACCATATTTTAACCCTCGTACATTTGCTAGCCAATGGAGGTCGCTGTTTTCCTATACAGAAATTAGTCTCACCTACTCTGCGACAGCCTTTGTACATACACACACACATATGTATATAGTGTGTGTGAATGCGCTTGCGCGATTTGTAATTAATACACTTACAACGGAGGTTATCTATAGAAGAGCCCAAAGGAAGAAATACATGTTTTTGTGTGTCAGCTAAAAAAAATGTTTTAGAGGGCAAAACCCCCCTCAAATGTCAAGATGATGACAAATTGACACGGGGATCTGACCCCTGTGTCCCACTCCGATTTCCATGAAACTTGGCAGGTGTACAGGGCCCAAAGGAAGAAGTACGTGTTTTTGTGTTTCAGCTAAAAAACTGAAGTGGGGATCTGACCCCGAAACCACGTAAATATGGCATAGGAAGAAACAGGGGGCATAGAGCCCCTCTAGACACCTGCCAAATTTCATGGAAATCGGAGGGGGAAACGGGGGTCAGATCCCCACGTTAATTTGTGCTCATCTTGACATTTGAGGCGGGTTTTGCCCCCTAAAACAGTTTTTTTTAGCCGAAACAAAAAAACACGTATATCTTCCTTTTGGGCCCCTCTATACACCTGCCAAGTTTCATGGAAATCGGAGGGGGACACTTAGATAACCTTCCTTGTTAGTCTTACACTTTGTAATTATATAACACTGCATATATTATAATGTTTTATTTTAATTTGTAAAACTGTAATTGTAGAACAATTGTATAATTTTTGTATGACATTTCTATCTTGTTAAATGTGTTAAAGGTTTCATCCTGGAATGGAATGTCTCACATTTATGTGACACATATTCGTTTCAATGGCATTTACAAAATCACCTCTGATATTTATGTTAAACAAGTAAGATTATTTTTGTGCACGAGTGTGTTAGCCAATGCGTAGCAAAGTATTTTAGGAACAACAGTTGAAAAAAAATCTTGTAGGACTAACTTATGAAAAATGCCTTTGTATTCGAAGATCATAATACCTTTTAAGGTGTGGTAATATTATAATGGGATTGAGATACGAAACTCTCGGATGCAGATCCAGATTTTCGGATCTGCATCCAGATCCGGAACTTTCGGACCCGGATCCAGATCCCAATCTGGAACTTTAGGATGTGGGCCCTGATCCGGATCCGTTTGGCCATCCCTAGTACATAGTGGTTCGGATCACACTTTAAACTGTAGGTCCAATCGTGATTAGCCTTACTGTGCATAAAGTGGACTTAAAACACCAACTCAACCAAAGATTTTTCTGCAGTGAAAGTCATTCAAGCTCTGTTTTGCATGGAATCTGAAAACCTGTTTTGTTGAAACAATGGAAAAGTGAGGACAAGGTGATCTTACCAATTAATCAATCATTGTTAAGCATTGGAATAATGCAATAGGTGTTATTTTCAGTGGTTACCGTCAGAGGCAGATCCACAGGAAGGGCGATATGGACTATCGCCCCTCCCAACTGCCATATTTTTGGAAATATTATTATGCCTAATTTTTTCAAGACTCTACTCTTCTTTTATCACCAAGGTTAACAAGATGGAGAATATTTTTTTTTAAAGTTTGATTTCAGCCTACTCTTTACTAATGATGGACTAATCGGAACTGGTCCTATACTCTGTCTTTGGAATCTCTGGTGCAAGGGAACAATAACAAGTCTCTGCGCAAGTTGTGACACGAGAGGGCTCAACCAATGGATGCCTGTGAGGGAACGGGCTTGAGTGGATTAGAGAATGTGACTGCAGTTACCAGTTATTGGCAGCAGTGTGTACTTCTTCGCTCCGCCCACTAGCTTTCTCTCCTGTTATGCCTGGCATTGCTCCAGAGATTCCCGAGATAGAATATAGAGTTCAAATTTGAGTCCGAACCACTCTGCAAGATGCCTCAAAAGGGGATCGAACCTGACACCACTGCAGAAATGGGGTTTTGTTTCTTTGTTTATTAATTTTACTCCTCATAGCTGATCGTTCAGTTTACAGTGGCAATGGGACCAATTATAATAATAACGATCTAATAACCATCTATTCCAGACCATGCCCTCTATTTTTGCTCCAAAAAGCTAATCCTGCTAACAAAACCATATATTGTTTATACAGGCTAGAATTGTGTTACTCATCTCGGTGAGATGAGTAACCACACTGAAATTTGCCCCTCCCAACTGTAATTTCTGGATCCGCCACTGGTTACCGTGCTATCTCTATTTATAACTGCTTGTTATTACACACATGAATTGACATTTTGTATGTCAAAAAATAGTAATAATAAAATTATAAAATACAGAACAGGTTTTTAACAGGCAGTGTGGAAGAAAATTAAGAATGGATTTGTAATGATATAAAATGTTTCTATGTTTCTTGTAGACAATATAAGTGTTCATATAAGTAGGTGGAATGGTACGTTCTGGCTGGGTCCTTTGACCTACTTTTGAAATGACTTACGACATTTTACTATAAGGCTGTCTCCCCTTATGATGTTTTCCTGTAAGGCGTATGTTCTAGCAACGCCCATTGACCTACTTTTTATTTTACGACGTTTTACGCACTAAACAAACCTACAATGAGAGAAAAGTGGACAGAAAAAGCTCTAACATTATTTTTTAAGCTTGTACTCTTGTACTCTCGCTTTTTGACCTACTTTTGAAATGACTTACGATATTTTCCTGTAAGGCTGCCTCCTCTTTACTGTAAGGCCCCCCGCAGTGTGATCTACTACAACTCTACTAACTCGCCCTTTGACCTACTTTTTGAAATGACTTACGAACATTTTCCTGTAAGGCTGCCTCTCTTTTACTGTAAGGTCCCCCTCAGTGTAATCTAATACAACTCTACTAACTCGTCTTTTGACCTACTTTTGAAATGACTTACGATATTTTCCTGTAAGGCTGCCTCTTCTTTACTGTAAGGTCCCTCTTAGTGTAATCTACTACAACTCTACTAACTCGCCCTTTGATCTACTTTTGAAATGACTTACGAACATTTTCCCATAAGGCTGCCTCTTTTTTACCGTAAGGTCCCCCTCAGTGTAATCTACTACAACTCTACTAACTCGTTTTTTGACCTACTTTTGAAATGACTTACGAACATTTTCCCATAAGGCTGCCTCCCTTTTACCGTAAGGTCCCCCTCAGTGTAATCTACTACAACTCTACTAATTTGTTTTTTGATCTATTTTTGAAATGACTTACGAACATTTTCCCATAAGGCTGCCTCCCTTTTACCGTAAGGGCCCCCTCAGTGTAATCTACCACGACCTGCTAATAGGCTTTTGCTCTCAGCGTAATCCGTTTTACACACTAAACTAACCTACAATGAGAGAAAATTAGACAGAAGAAAAGCTTTGGCATAACTTTTTAAGCTATTTTTTTACCTTCTGCAAATTTTGCTTTTATGCTACCTCGCCTTTTGACCTACATTTGAAATGACTTACGATATTTTCCTATAAGGCTGCTGTCTTCTTTTACTGTAAGGCCCCTCAGTGTAATCTACCACGATCTTGCTCTCAGCATAATCTGCCACGATGTTTTTTGTTTTTAAAACTCTCAGGTGTGATTTTTTACAATTTGTGTGTGTGTGTGATAATCAAAATTTATTTTTTTGTTAAGGAAATCCCTGGCCCCCCAAAAAAAGAAAATATCCCGCCAGGGGTGCGTGGTGCCCAACACAGTTCTAATGGCCACGGCTAACAAAGCCATGCCTCTGTAGAGTTTCATGGTTTTTTTTTTAAACCCCCCCATGACTCCCTACAGAGGACCTCCGTGTGTAATGTGTGTGTTTTATGATTGAAAAGAAGAAAAATTTTGGTTAAGAATAGAATGTGTAAGAACTAAAAAAGTTTCCGTAGGGTGCAGCATCTGAAAGAAAAAAAAATATCCTCAAAATAGTGTACATAAGTTGATAGAAAAAATATATAAAAAAAAAGTGAGAATGCAAAAATTAATGTGAATGATTGTTTTTTTTTTAAAAAAAAATAGAAAAATATAAAAAAAAAGTGTGAATGCAAAAAATTAGTGTGAATGATTGTTGTTGTTTTTTTAAAAAAAGTGGTGCAAGAAATAATACGTACTTTTTTGATGCAGAAGTCTAATGGTGCGAGCAGGTTTTTTCCTCGTCATGGCATCCCCATTCTCGGGTGTGGATGTTGCAGTCTAGTAGCCTTAATTTGGTGTCGTGGGGATCAAGCGCCACTTTGTTTATCGTGGATGTACGCAACTGATCGATGGTGCTCGTGATCCGATATTCGGTCACGCGTTTGATTTTTTTGTCGAACAAGCACGACTTGTAATCTTCTACGGTTAGTTTGTTTGTGCTTGAACGCCCCACCCCTTTTGCCTTTTTTATTTCGGTCTCATCCTGAATTTTGATGGCGTACATTTTCGCTCGAAGGCCAGCAAACTCTGTGATGATGCGGCCGTTGACTTCATTCTTCATCTTCCCGATCGTCATTTTCTGGCTGCCGTCGAAGAGAGGGTGATCTTTCGGATAATTGGAGAAATCGAAATGCCGGCTCATGCTTTTGAGATCTTCGTATAGATCATCGGTGCGGATGTTGTACACGAAGCTGTCCGTGTCGGTGTACGCCACCTCGATCGCCTCTCCATAGCGTGGTTTCATGACGTCGTAGTGAAACTTGTACATGGCCAGCTTCGACAACTCGAGGATTGCGACTCCTACGGCGATTGGTTTGTTGAATGTTATGTGGCGGAGAGCACGTTCGATCAATACCAACGTGTCGCTCAGTATCGTAAAGTTCTTGTACGTGGGCTGAGCGACGAGCTTGTTTATTTTCTTCGGGTCGGAGACCAAGTTGATATTTTTTTTTTTCCTAGCATCTTCCATGCTCTTGCCGTAGATACTATTGTTCATCAATTTGTATAGGTCTTTGTCTGCGGAAGAAGAAGCTGATGCTCGACGTTGAGTGTTGCCGTCGATATAGGGTGCTAGCCACCTGGTCTGTCTAAACTTCAATCCCGAGTGCACGCGCTTCAAAACCAATCCATGCTGGAGGTAGAATTGTAGGAGATGATAATGCACCACGTAATTCTTTTTGCTCTTGAAGGTGAGCATCAGCTTTTTCTCCGGAGCCGTTTCTATTACAGGTGCCATCGCAAATCCATGGTGTTCTTGATGAAGCGATGCAGGATATTCCAAATCTACTTTCAGGAAACATCCATTTTCATGATCTTCGCTCCATTCTAAACAATCTTGAAGTTCCTGCTCGCTCATCCATTCGTATTCTCCGATGGGCAGAGGCTCGGACATGGCATAACCATACAGGTTGTTCATGTCCCAGTATGCCAAGAAGTTTGTCGGTTTCCCTGCATCGAAATCGGCAACATATAGATTGTTGGCCTTGACGTATCGAAGGGGACACTGGACGATTCCACCACGTTTTGCCTCTTCGACAAACAAAAGTTGATTGACGTTCTTGATGAGTTCTATCTTCACCTTCGTGGATTTTAACATCGCCTGCCAAGAATAACCCGGTGTGGTGTAGCTGAAAGCGGGGTCCAAACCATATGCTGCCATTCCTCTCGAGCGATGGAGATGAAAACGGTCGCTCAATAGCGTAACATCCAGTTTCAGATACAGATCGTGATAGTCGGCCATGGTTTGACAAGAGAATGTAGACCAGACAAGCTGAGCATGATGGTAGTCTTCTTCGGTGCAACAGGTGTCGCTAAGACAACTGTAGAATGCTTCTCTCGGTGGTAACGATGTTTCTGAGAATTTGGAAGCATCCGTCATGTATTCGTAGGGGTAAACCCCCTTGCGTCTCAACAGTGCTAAATGTTGGTCGCCAAAACATTTCCTGGTGGCGACCAAATCATCGTCGGTGAGTTGAGACGCAAGTGTCGCCAAACTCGAAGACAGAAAGTTGTAGGAGTCCAAGAAACGAATTTCTACGTGATTGCTATTTCCAACGTCCACCATCTTGCTGAATGAAATAAATTTCTCGTTGGTGCGAGCTATGACGCTAATGGGTTGAGCGTCGCATCCCATCTCCTTTATGAAGATTTTGCCGTCGTAGCCCTCCAAATTGTGAATGAATACAGGAATAAAATTCGGTTTCTTGATTTGAATATTACAGTCGTTACACAGGGGGGCCACATATTTTCCCGTGTGATGGTTATGGTGGCGAACTTTGACATTTTTGAGGGTGAAGTTACATTCGCACGCATCACACTGAGAGGCAAGGTCGTATGCTTCCTTCTCTTCCTGGGTAAGAGGCTCCATTGGTTTGTCTTTTCTTAGTAGAGGAGCGAATTGTATGGCCATCTGTTTCAAGGTTTGAACGAATTTTTGTGGAGCATCATTACCACGATATAAAAAAACATTGCCTGTGTTGTTGACCATCAATCCAAAAGCGCAGGCTTCGTGATGAAGAATTTCGGTGGTGCTCGATACGCTGGGATTCGGTTCGCAGATGGCGAGTGGAAGTTGGAAACTTTCAAAGTCGGCGCATATCACCACGGGATGCCAGAGTAATGCCTTGTAGTTGGAAAATGTCATGTCTCGAGAAGGCATTTTGATAGCTGTAGCAGGATGTTTACTACACATTTCATGATGATCTTGGAGTTCTTCATCAACATTCTTTTTTCCTCGACCGTAGAATATACTCAGGCATCTGTCGCATACTCGAATTTTACGGTGATGTGTGGTAATTTGACTTCTTATTAATTTTGGAAGATTCTGAATTAGACAATAATGATAATTATCATCATCTTCGATCAGGAGTAATCTGATGACACGATTACTTTTAATGTTGCTGTGTCTGAGAACGTAGATGGTGTTGTTTTCGTCTAATCCGAAGATGTGTACTGCTATACTTTCGTTTTTATCTGTCTTGTACTGTGCCTCAAATTTACTAATGTCTCGCAGATTTACAGGGTAATTAATACCAGCCATAGGTTTTTCAAATTCTGAGAGATATTCTGGCTTGTTGTAGTGGTATAAACAATGTTTGTTATTATTGGCTGGGTGATGATCGGCAATGATGCACCACAAAAAGCATCTGTTATCCTCATTTTGAATGTTGATGATGGCTTTCTTACTGGCTATTTCCGTGGGCAATTTGATGTAGCTGGATGCTCCCATCGGGTTGTATCGTGCCACCTTCAAAGTTAAAGTGTGAGGTGAACCGCAAAGTGTCCAACCCGATCCACGTTGTTCGAAAGTCTCGTGCTTGTTCAACAAAGCGTCAAACATCTGGTTGCAAATGGCATCCACCTCATCGACGTCGGCGGCGTGGAGACTTTTTACACCAGTGTAATGATGGAAAGTTTCACGCTTTTTTTTTACGTTTTCATACATGACGGAAACGATGAGGTGGATTTTCAACGAGCATTGCAACAAAGCTTCGGTGATAGACGAAATTAACTTGCTTTTGACCGTGCGAAAAAAGTTGTTTAGATCAGTTGTTTCTTCAGATTGGAAAGTCTCCTTGGTTAAAATATTTCGAATACTTTCGCCGGCACTCTTCTGCTTTTTTCGTGGCGCTTGATCGTCAACATCGAGCTCTCTCTTACTTGATCCTTCCCCATGCATATTCTTCCGATGTCTACTCAAGTTTGAAATAGATATATATTTCCCACAGTCGTCACATGCACGTTTCGCTTCCTTCTTCTCCATTTTTTTGCTAAGAAAAAAAAGATGAAGTTGCTAAATTGCACTCAATTTTTTTTTGTGGTGTTATTTATATTAGACCCCAAAACCATAAATGATCTACCATAGATGAAGTTACTATTTGTGGTGTTATTTATATTAGACCCCAAAAACCATAAATAATCTACCATAGATGAAGTTACTATTTGTGGTGTTATTTATATTAGACCCCAAAACCATAAATGATCTACCATAGATGAAGTTACTATTTGTGGTGTTGTTTATATTAGATATGTTCTCAATTTTTTCTTAAATAACCGGCATGAATCTTTTTGGTTTTCGAAAACAAACCAACATGGAGACTGTACACCGCACGACGACAGATCTACCTTCGATGTTAACTAAACTCAATGGTCTACTGATTGTTCATCTCAACAGTATTTGGACGAAATTGGATGATGATGTGGGCAAGATGTTTTACGTCTTCAACAACAATTTACATTTTTACGAAATTCCGATCGGTGGGAAACTTCAAATCACCGTGAATCCGGAAAACGTAGGCGAAATCAAAATATCTACCGGCAAGAATATTTTTCGAATCAAGCACGACAAGATGCTTTCTAACATTACGTACGATGTTTCTGCAGGAGATTATCTTTACGTTCAACTCCTAGGAGATTACGATAAACTCATTCCTCTCTTCGTAGAATTACGTATTGTCTATCCTATTATAAATAACCATTAACCAAAAATGCCTAACGACATTTTCGGCCACACTAAGCGTGTAGACCACGCAGAAGAGATTCTCATGTTGGACGTCCGAATTAAAAAGTTGAGGAGCGATTTGATCGCTTTGCAGGAGACCTTAAACAAAAGTTTAGAGTCCGAGATCGCTACGCTCCAAACGCAATGTCTCGACCCTATTCTGAAAATCGATTCCGAACTGAAAACGCTCATAAAAAATTATGTCGACGTACCTTCTTACGACAACGTTCAAAATATACAGTTGAGCGTGGATAAGCTTCAAAATGATTTGCTCAAATTGCAGCAATTTCAATCGAAAAATGAAGATTTGGAAAAATTGAAACTCGAAATCGAAGAACGAACTTCTGCAATCGAAAAGAATTTCTCTGAACTTCAAACCGTCGTGAAAGATATTGATGTAGAACGCTTGCATGTTGTTGTTTCCAAATTACAAGAAGAATTCGCCAGCATGTTGGAAGAAATTAAATCCAAGTTACAGACTTTGGAAGATACCATGACGAACCTACCATCGTCAGACGAACTACAGGTCATCGGCAAAAGCGTCGCGAACATAAAAATTCAATTGGAGGCTTATCAAGATTTCGAACACATTCAAACCACCATCGCTACGCTTCAGGCGTCTCTGGAGTTGATCAACGAAGAGATTAAAAATATTCACGCTGAAGCAAGTGCGTTAACGAGCATACAAGACACGTTGAGCATGGTTCAGCAGAAGATCGAATATTTAGAAAATTTGAACGTCGAAACGAATCTTGCTCATTTTCATCACGTACTGGACAACATACAGGGTGACTTGGAATCGTTACGGACGAGCGTACCTTCGAGCGAAGATTTGGAAAAATTGAGAACGGCGGTGACGGCACTATCCGAATCGAGCGACATCAAAAGTTCGTTAAGCGATCTCGAGAGTAGGGTGGCCAATCTCCCCACCTCCAAAGAATTACACGCTTTGAAAAGGAGCATATCACGTATGCTGAAACGACTAGAAACGGAAACGGCGAACGTGGAACAGATTCGAGACGAACTTGCTTCGCTGGTGTCGACGCTGCCCACTTCGCAGAGCGTCGCCGATCTTCACACGCAGTTTACCGAGATGCGAAGCATCGTGAACGATCTTACCGAGAAAAGTTCGAAATTGATTCAAGTCGAGAACCTTCAGAGTATTGTCGTCAACATCAGAGATCAAGTTGGAGTGCTGGAATCCACGCAGGAATCGACGCTGGCCTCTTTCGGTGCCAAGTTGCAAGAACTCAACGAAAACTTCAAGCAGTTGAACGTGGAAGTGAAAATCAAACCGTCATTTTCTACAGTAACGGATACCATAGTCGAATATTTGTTGCCCGTACAAAATACACTGGGACAGCTTCACAGCAACCTCGTTAGCGTCGATACTAAATTCGCTAAACTGCATTCTCTGCAAGCCATCGAAATCAACAGCGTACCCAATCAACAGAGAATCTCCACGTTCGTCGAAGGTAACAAACTGTACATGTTGCATCCTTATCATCCGTACTACAAGTTTCTTCTCGATGGCACGATTCAGATAAATGAATTTTCGTACTGGTCTCACGGCAGAAAAGCTAGCGTTCCCACCATGACCTTGATATCGAATCGCGGTGTCCAGAAAGCAGGAAACATTCCTCTGGCACGTTGGAACGAAACGCGCAACGTATATGAAATACACGAAGACGAAGATCTTACTGTTTTCGACGTGAGTGCCGGCGATAAGCTGATCATTCAAAACACGAGCGAAGTGCCACCCTCTTTGAATCCCATCACGCTGGTGCTTCTCTTCAAACGTAATCTCTAAAAAAATGTCTAGGCAAGCCATCGTCCAAGAATTGCATAAACCTGCACGCCGCAACTACGAACGTTTGGCGGTGGTGACCAAGGGCATCGACGACCTCTGGCAAAGTGACCTCGTGGAGATGAGTAGCGGCAATCTAAAAAACGTACATAAATTGAACAAGGGCAACAAGTACCTCCTCACCGTCATAGACACATTTTCGAAATTCGCATGGGCTCTACCTTTGAAGGCCAAAACGGGAACGTGCGTCACGGAAGCATTCAAGACAATTTTTCGCAAAAGCGGCGGCAGACGACCACGGTTTTTGCAAACAGACAACGGTAAAGAATTTTACAATGCCGTATTCCAAAAGTTTATTCAAAAACGTGACATTCGACATTATTCGACCTTCAGTCACATCAAAGCCAGCATCGTGGAAAGATTTAATCGAACCTTGAAAACACACATGTGGAAACGATTCACGCTTCGGGGAAATTACAAATGGGTCGACATTCTGCCGGAACTCGTCGATACCTATAATAATACGGTACACAGAACGATAGGCATGAAGCCAGCTGACGTTACCAAGTCCGACGAGCAGCGTTTAATTTCTACAGTTTACTGTCCAAAGTACACTCCCACGACAAAAAAACCTAAATACAAAATTGGAGACCAGGTGAGGGTTAGTAAATTGAAGCGAACGTTCGACAGGGGTTTCACACGAAACTGGAGCACGGAACTTTTTACCGTGGTTCGAGTTCTACCCGGAAACCGCCACACGTATATAATAAAGGACAGTGGCGGTGAAATTTTATTGGGGCGCTTCTACGAGGAGGAACTCTCTAAAACTAAATACCCCGACACGTACCTTATCGAAAAAGTTTTGCGTAAGAGAGGCGACAAACTTTTGGTGAAATGGCTGGGACTTCCGGACACGAGTTGGATCGATTCAAACGAAGTGATTCTATGAGTGCGTGGAATGTCGTGAAACGTCTACCTGATTCGGAAAATCGAAAAAAGAAAAGGAACGGCAAGTTGCTTCCCGACAGCATCCGCTGTCTGATCGTAGGTCCTTCGGGGTGTGGGAAAACGACACTGCTCGTGGACAATTTTCTCCTCGCACCGAATTGGTTAGATTGGAAGAACAGGCACCTGTACGTGTTCTCGAAAAGTTTGGAGCAATCTAAATACCAGCAACTGATGAAACTGTACGATGGTCTGGACATTGCAACGTTCTCTTCGGAAATAAAACCACTCGACGATTGTCGTGAAAATTCAGTCGTTGTGTTCGACGATGTCATCCTGGAAAATCAAAATGAAATTCGCAACTTTTTCACACAAGGTCGTCACAAAGGAATGGATTGCTTCTTTCTAGCTCAAACGTTTTCCAAAATTCCAAAACAGTTAATACGCGACAATGCTAATTTCATATGTTTGTTTCGTCAAGATCACACCAACCTCAAGCACTCATACGATGACTACGTAGGCGGAGACATGAACTACAATCAATTTTCGGAACGCTGCTGCTCCCACTGTTGGAACAGTGACGATTTCGGATTCGCGACGATCGACATGACGAGGAAACCCAACGACGGAAAATACAGAAACAAAATCAACGACTTTCTAAACGTTGCAACGTTGTGAGAAACGACGTGTATAAATAACGTTATGACGAAACGAAAAATCGAAGACGAAAATCTCAAGCTTCGCGATTACCTCGCGAAACGCTTCAAAGGTTGGAAATCCGAGAATCGCGGATTCTACGAAGAGAAGAAACGTCAAGATCAACCTGTGATCGACGCCATCAGCGATCTAGGTAAAGAAATTAAAAGCGTCACGGAACAAAATAAAAATTTGATCAACGAACTCGTACCACTTGCAGCTAAAAGTTACATCGTACCCACGCCTATTTCGAGCATTCCTTCGACGCCGTTCGAACTAAGAGACGTACCGGCACGACGTCAAGCCATAAGCAGCACGTCTTCGGATAAAATCGAGTTGGGGCCTTTGGCACGAGACTACCTGAGTACAGGGAAGTTCGACAAGGATGAAGTGTTTGGATTGTATCCGAGTATGGAAACCAACGAGGGTGTGGTTTGGAAGATTGGGAAATCGAAAGTCACCTTCGAAGGCAACGACATTAAAGTCAATTTAGGCGATAAGAATAGTTGGAACAGGTATCCGGGTACGGTGGGACTGTGGGAACTCGTTGCCAAAAAGCAGCCGAAAGATTACACCGACGAAGATTACCAAAGTTACAAGGAAATTTTGATCATGACGGATGCCTTGTACCAGAACAACGACGCCTCGCAGAATAGGGTGAAATCGAGCAGCGGCGAGAAGTACAGAAATCTTATCAAACCGATTTGGAACCAGGTCAAAACAGGCAGCGGCGTCAAACTCTACAACACGTTACCCAAAGAATTCGTTTGGGTGGACGACGTGCGCAAGCTCATAGACCGATTGTTGGTTATTGCAGGAGAGGAGAATGCAGGCAATCGTAATTTCTACAACGAGAAGGTTGGCATCGTGGACATGATCAGTGCCAAACTTTCCAACTTCATCGTGAACGACGACAAGGGCATAGGTTACCTCATCAAAATTATCAACACGCTGCCTCCGAGATTCTGGAACGTGGTCGAAGGAAAGGGACTCGTGAACGACATCATCAACAAGTTACCTTTCGAGATGCATTTACCTGGCTACCAGTACTGCGGACCGGGTACCAAACTCGAGAAAAGATTGGAGAGAGGAGACAAGGGTGTAAATCCGTTGGACGCCGCATGCAAAGATCACGACATCGCCTACAACACCACTCGCACCGATCTGGATGCACGTCACGAAGCAGACAGAAAGTTAGAGCACGCAGCTTTCGAAAGATTCGTTAGCAGAGACGCTTCGCTGGGAGAAAGAGTTGCGGCACTGGGCACCACCATAGCCATGAACACAAAACAAAAACTTGGGTGGGGTATATAAATAACATACAGTAAAAAAAAAAAAAAAACATCATGTCTGGTATAACCAACTTGCCACACGAACTGCTGTGTAAAATATTCAAACATGCAGTAAACGGAGATTGTGAGGATATAAGAAAACTTTTGATCATAGCGAGATCAATGTCGGAATTTCGCATCCCTTGTGAAATGGCTGTCAAGGATTATCTTCGGGAAATTAGCGGCATGAGGTGCGGCGATCTCGACACTCTTTTTTCGGCCGCAGGGGAAAAATTAAACAATAGGTTAGATGAACTGCACGAGGCGAGGCAGGGGAGAAGACGATTCACAGATGATTGGCATAAGTCGAAACAAGAGACGGAAGATATCATCACGCACATCATCGCGTTTTCCGAAGCACAAACTTTCTTTCTCTAACACAGACAAAAAAAATCTTCGATACAAAAATCTCGTGAAAAAAAAAATATATAAAATAACACACATCGTGAAAAAAATAATCTTCAGTGTATATATAAATAACACACATTGTGAAAAAAATTAAATTTCTCTAACACACACACTGAAAATTTCTCTTCAATATGACGACTGAAAAAATGAGTGACCTCCAAGCATTAAAACAAATGCTAAATTTGTCAGTAGAGTATGTAAAAATTCAGGAATTGGAAGTCGACAAACCTTACACGATAACTTCCGGTTCAATTGTTTCTACCCAGTATGGTCCCAGGGTGCGTCTGTTGCTCAACGCACAATACAGTCTATTTTTACCGGATCGATACGCTAACATGTTATCCGACGAGAAGCTATCTATTTTAATCGAGAACAAAACTCGAATCGTGTACAAGGGGACAAAGGAACTTCTTGGTAAAAAAACAAAGCACGTAATAGAATTTGTTTAACAACGCTGCGCAGAGTATATCCTTGAAAAAAAATTGCACGAAACAAAAAAAATCTCGGAACATACATATATATAAATAACATACCGTAAAAAAAATTACACAAAAAAAATCTCAGAACATATATATAAATAACATACCGTGAAGATAACATATAGAGCATCAACATGAAGCCCAAAGGTGTCGTGTACCAGATACCATACTCCAATCTAAAAAATCTAGGTGCCCTCGATGGGTTACTCACCAAGAAACAACGCGAGAAGAAACGTTCTTGCTTGACGAAAGGACACGGAATGAAATTACTTCTCAGCACACCTCAATTGAGACGCTTGCAGCGTTCGCGAAAACAGCAAAAAATCGGAGGTTTCATATTCAGCATCCCGGCCATTCTTGCGGCATTGGGGGCCGTTGGAAGTTTGGCCGGCGGAAGCGCCGCCATCGCGAAAACCGTCATCGACTCGAAGAAGAACAAGGCAGAATTGGAAGAACAGAAACGTCACAACCTGGCTATGGAGAAGAAGGGAAAAGGTATAACCAAAAAACAAAAAAGCAACCTCGATGCTTTGAAGAAATATAAAAAAAAGAAGAAGCCCTGTCCAACTTCGATATTGAATCTCTGATCGAACTGTTGGGAATAAAGAACTTCAGGGGTGTTTTCATGTCCGATTCTCTACCCTCTGCTGTGAAGAAAAAAGAGTATGGCGTGGTTAACCTGGACAGTTACAAAAATCCTGGTACACATTGGATATGCTACCTCAAAATTGACGATAACAATGCATTTGTTTTCGATTCGTTCGGTGGCACACCACCTGCCAGGTTGGTGAAGTATCTCAGTGTTGCCAACCTCTACTACAATGACAAACGCATCCAGGGTTTCACCGATGTTAACTGCGGCCACCTATGCCTTTCCGTTCTCGCATACATGTCTAAAATAAATAACCCGTCGGTGGAACATTTTCAGAAAGCATTGTGGAACCTGAAACACAATGGGCGTGTTCCATCTCACGAGCGAATCTTCGATCTTGAAACTCACGCTGCACGACGACATCGTCTATCCTAAATCCGTAGCTCTGCGTGCATTCTACAGCATGTACCTCATACCTAACGTCACGCAGCACAACAACAAAATTAGCGTCGGAAGCGAACACATCGTCGTCACGCTAGGTCAATACAATCTTTCCACTTTGCAAGCTCAGTTACCCAAAGGCACGTACCTTTCTCAAAATTCGGTCACGCACAGAGTGGAAATCCTATCCGCGACGGAGACCGTGGACCTGGGCACCATAGGAGAACTTTTAGGTTTCGAGAACAACACAAAACTCGAAGCTGGCATCAAGCACACAGCAGTCAATATTCCTAAATTTCTAGCCATAGAGACTCTAAACGTTCACTGCAACGTGGCGGAAGGCATGATCACGAAATCCTCGGACGGGGAGTTGCTGGGAAGTCACAAGCAGACAGGAATCATAGCCATTTTCAAACCCAGTTCCGAATTCATGGAACCGATCATCTACACACCCTCTTCGCCGATCTATTTTCCAGTGTGTCGCAACCGCATAGACGACATAGAGTTGGTGGTGACAAACGAGAAAGGAGACGTGGTGGATTTCGCAGGTGCCACTACGACGGCCATCGTGGAGATCAACGTATAATAAATAACACGCATAGTGAAAATGGAGCAAATCGAAAGTTACGAATTGCAATCTTTTCCTCCGAACCGTCGCACGTTCGCCAATCTCAACGAAGCGAACAGGGAGATCGAATACGACGTGGACGTAGGCGACGGGTTCGTTCATCCTCACAGAGCGGACCTCTACCTTCAATTCGACGTGGTGAAAAAAGAAAGCGGAGACGCGTTTCCGCCCAATGCCAATTTGAAACTCGTGGACAACTTCGTGCCTCACCTGTTCTCGCAGGTGGAGGTGAGGAAACACGGTACCGTCATCGACAGAATAGATTATCCAGGCATCACGTCGACGGCAGTGGGAACATTGAAATTATCCAAAACGAACGCAGCATACTATCAAGCGGGAGGATTCGAAGCAGGGACCAAAATATCGACTAGAAATCACACGGTGCTCTTTCCCATGCGTCTGCTGCCGGGATTCTTCTCGGACTACAAGGAGATCATGTGGAAGGGGGGATTGCGCGTCACGTTTCGAAGAGCGGCCAACGACAACGACGCACTGATGCGATACACCAACTTGAACGCCGACAGCACGCCGATAGCCAACACATTACCTGAAGCGGCCAAGTGCGTCATCCGGAGCATGGAATTGAGAATGCCAATCGTGGAATACGAAACAAACTACGCCCTTAAGTACAAAGCGGAGATCTTGAAGAGTCCGCAGGTACCGATTCACTTTCACGGTTACCAGTGCGTGCAGAAGATGGCATCGAGAAGTCACATGGAATTCGACGTGACGACACAGTTCAACAACATACAGTTCGACATGCCAGATTTCGTCATTGTACTTTTTCAGACCGCACGCGATAACAATCAGGAGAAAGATTCCAGCAAATTCGACGACTGCAAGATCAAGAACGTTTATCTGAAGAATGGACGCAACGAAGTCTTCCCGCGCGAGAATTACAACCTCGACATGACCAAAGATGATTACCTCAAACTTTACGAAGCTTACACGGCTTACAAACGCGTGACCGAGGGAAGCGTGGACATGTACTACACCCCCAGCGAATTCAAAATCCGCAGGCCGATGTTCGTCATCAACACCACAAAAAGGAAGCAGGTGGTAGTCAACGATCGAACCAACATCAAGGTCGTCTGCGAGTTCCACGACGCGCTGCCTGCCGATACTCTGTGCAGCGTCATCCTGGTCGCAGAGAAGTCCTTCATCCACGACGTGAAGAACGAGAGGGTCACAGAGCAGTTTTAAAATATATTGCCTTCATCGAGCAAAAAATGGTTTTTCTAAAACTTATTACAAATTTTTTTAATCTAAAACACATCCAAAGCACTCTAATAGGATGTAGAGTGTTTTTTTAGGATCAAATCGAAATTTTTAAACAAATTGAGGGGGGGGGAGGAAAAAAAACAAAAAAAGGGGGGCGCTTGCTTGTAGTTGAGTAGTTATCATCAAAACCTATCCAACAAACCCACAATCATCATCCTAGCTCAATTAGGAGCCGAGAAAATCAATGTCTTAGAAAACGTCTTAAGATAATTGTCTTAAGAAAATTTTCTTGACAGACCGGAAGTAACATCTTGACAGACCGGAAGTCGACTTTCTTAAAGATTAAGATATTTGTCTTAAGACGTTTTCCAAGACGTTGATTTTCTCGGCTCCTATGGGGCCTAGAACCATGTAATTTTGATCTATGTATATATCAGTACTTGCCCAACCCTGTGGCCGAGTGGTTAGCACATCGCACTGCGACACCAAGAGTCCCCGGGTTCGAATCCCGGTCGAGCATGGTTGTTTGTGAATATCTATTCATCCATTTCATCACTCATCCCCAATCTTCGCAAATTAGCCAAAAAGTACAAAACGCGAAGTAAAATAAACAAAATCAATAAATCAATTAATATACCACTACTTTTCCTACATGTTCACTCACCTTACAACCCACCCGATCAAAAAATAAAATTTACCCCCTGCGCGCATGCGCACATGTATAAATTTAAATATAAGCTCGATATTGAAACAAAATATTATTTTTTCTCCTCCTCCTTTCTCTCTGGCCAAGATTGCAAATAATTGCAGGAATAATAATACTATGATATTTTAGACTGTAGGTCTAGGTCACCCGAAGCGGACAACATTTGAGTTGGTGTTTTTTTAAGTCCACTTTATGTGCAGTAAGGCTAATCGGGGCTAGACCTTCAGTTTCAAAAACCACTTGTGCCTCCAGCGAGTATCGAACCCTTGAATACAAACCTACCTACCACTGCGCCATGGAGGAGGCCCCAGACGACATATTTGCACTACAACAAGCAAAAATAAATTCATATCTGTGCATATGGGAAGTCCAATACATAGTTGGTAATATGTGATGTGATCAGCACCAAAACATTTAATTTTTATGTATGTCCGTGTTTGCCCCGACCCTGTGGCCGTGTGGTTAGCACATCGCACTGCGACGCCAAGGGTCCCGGGTTCAAATCCCGGTCGGGCTTGGTTGTTTGTGAATGTCTATTCATCCATTTCATCACTCATCCCCCAATCTTCGCAAATTAGCCAAAAAGTACAAAACGCGAAGTAAAATAAACTAAATCAATAAATCAATCATTAAGTTCCGTGTGTTGCTATCATGAAATTAAATTTTTAATTAACTTTTTTTTTTTCCTATCCATCTCTCTCTCAAATCTATATAGCCTGTTCATATTTGGCATGACGGACATTTTTGTTTACGTGGTAAAAAAATCTCAAGCCATTTTTTTGCAAATGCTCGTTCTGTAGCCATAAGTATAATTGGATATAGTTGTCAGATTTTATTTAATTTGAGGTTTAATATCAATAAGCGTGCATAAAAACTAAATATTTTAAATAAATAAGATACGAATAACTATGTACTTCCACTAGCCTTTGCGATGGCGCAGCGGTAGCGTCGTTGCCTTGTAATCAAGGGTTCGACACCCGCACAAGTAGTTCTTGAAACTGTAGGTCCAGTCCCGATTAGTCTTACTGAGCATAAAATAGACTTAAAACATCAAATCAATCAGTACTTCCACTAGCCTCTGCGATGGTACAGCAATAGCCTTGTAATCAAGAGTTCGATACCCGCACAAGTGGTTCTTGAAACTGTAGGTCCAGTCCCGATTAGCCTTACTGTGCATAAAATAGACTTAAAACATCAAATCAATCAGTACTTCCACTAGCCTCTGCGATGGTACAGCAATAGCCTTGTAATCAAAAAATCTCGGCTTCGATACTCGCACAAGTAGTTCTTGAAACTGTAGCTCCAGTCCCGATTAGCCTTACTGTGCATAAAATAGACTTAAAACATCAAATCAATCAATACTTCCACTAGCCTTTGCGATGGCGCAGCGATAACGTTGTTGTCTTGTAATCAAGAGTTCGATACCCGGTGGAGGCATAAGTGGTTCTTGAAACTGTAGGTCCAGTCCCGATTAACCTTACGTGCATAAAATAGACTTAAAAAACACCAACTCAATCAATCAATCAGTACTTCCACTAGATATTAAAAACACGCAACTCTCCTCTATTTTTTCTTGCGTTCCTCTAACAATTTAACACATTTATTTTTTAAATATGCCCCCCCCCCTCGCATATTTCCTACCTACCAACAACAGCACACGGAAGAAAAAAAAATATTCCAGCTACCAAGATGCATGCTTCAAATATATAAAAACAGAGAAAGACATGAAACATCTTCTATATTCTCTCTCTTTTTGCATGTTTTGTGAGTATATTTTCTTCCGCAATACATAAGAGCTATTTGGTTTTCAAGAAGTTATACCTTCCTTCCACAATCTCTTATATCTGTTTGGCTAGTTTCAAAAATCTACTCACAAAAGCAAAACCATACTTATAAATCAAAATCAACTCATGCAAGCTAAGAAACAAAATTACTTACTTTTGGAAAATACTGCAGAAATACTCTTCACTAACGTTCAAAATAAAACAGAACTTTCTACACCAGTGCTTAAGTTTTTATACGGTTTTCTAATGACGTCAAAGGTAAAATGTTAGCTAACGTAACGTGGACCAATAGAAATCCGAGACAATCCGCTCTAGAAGATTCTTTCCCCCCTACATTTCAACCACATCATTTTTTTGAGAGTTCGAAAATTCACGAGTTAATGCATCGCATTGCATCACTGGTATCTATGCTGCTAACTGACGTCACTATATATACTTCCGTCATCCCAAGGCCTACGTATTGTTGAATTTTGTGTTATTGCGTCAATGTTGATAGCACGCGAAATCCCCTTCGCATTACAGGTATTTCAATGTAATAAAAAAAACTTTAGAATTTCATTAGAGATAAGAGGACTTGCATCACTGGTATCTATGCTGCTAACTGACATTACTATATATACTTCCGTCATCCCCAAGGCCTACATATTGTTGAATTTGTGTTATTGCGTCAATGTTGATAGCACGCGAAATCCCCCTTTCGCATTACAGGTATTTCAATGTAATAAAAAAGCTTTAGAATTTCATTAGAGATAAGAGGACGGTATTTCGAAACCAACACAATGTAATTTCCTGTTCATTCTCGTAACCTACTCCATATTCGAGTGAACATATTTTTGTTTAATGTCGTAAGTTATTTCAAATGTAGGTCAAAAAGCGAGGTTAGCATAAGAGCAGATGGTAAAAGAAATAGCTTAAAAAGTGATGCCAAAGCTTTTCTTCTGTCTAATTTTCTCTCATTGTAGGTTAGTTTAGTGTGTAAAACGGATTACGCTGAGAGCAAAAGCCTATTAGCAGGTCGTGGTAGATTACACTGAGGGGGCCCTTACGGTAAAAGGGAGGCAGCCTTATGGGAAAATGTTCGTAAGTCATTTCAAAAATAGATCAAAAAACAAATTAGTAGAGTTGTAGTAGATTACACTGAGGGGGACCTTACGGTAAAAGGGAGGCAGCCTTATGGGAAAATGTTCGTAAGTCATTTCAAAAGTAGGTCAAAAAACGAGTTAGTAGAGTTGTAGTAGATTACACTGAGGGGGACCTTACGGTAAAAAAGAGGCAGCCTTATGGGAAAATGTTCGTAAGTCATTTCAAAAGTAGATCA
This sequence comes from Lepisma saccharinum, assembly GCF_977018435.1. Taxonomy (NCBI): domain Eukaryota; kingdom Metazoa; phylum Arthropoda; class Insecta; order Zygentoma; family Lepismatidae; genus Lepisma; species Lepisma saccharinum. The sequence goes on from NC_139246.1 coordinate 7,890,840, forward strand.
AAGGGCGAGTTAGTAGAGTTGTAGTAGATTACACTAAGGGGGACCTTACAGTAAAGAGGAGGCAGCCTTACAGGAAAATATCGTAAGTCATTTCAAAAGTAGGTCAAAAGACGAGTTAGTAGAGTTGTAGTAGATTACACTGAGGGGGACCTTACAGTAAAAGAGAGGCAGCCTTACAGGAAAATGTTCGTAAGTCATTTCAAAAAGTAGGTCAAAGGGCGAGTTAGTAGAGTTGTAGTAGATCACACTGCGGGGGGCCTTACAGTAAAGAGGAGGCAGCCTTACAGGAAAATATCGTAAGTCATTTCAAAAGTAGGTCAAAAAGCGAGAGTACAAGAGTACAAGCTTAAAAAATGATGTTAGAGCTTTTTCTGTCCACTTTTCTCTCATTGTAGGTTTGTTTAGTGCGTAAAACGTCGTAAAATAAAAAGTAGGTCAATGGGCGTTGCTAGAACATACGCCTTACAGGAAAACATCATAAGGGGAGACAGCCTTATAGTAAAATGTCGTAAGTCATTTCAAAAGTAGGTCAAAGGACCCAGCCAGAACGTACCATTCCACCTACTCATATATTAATTACATTAGTACAGTAAATAAGTGATAGATCATGTGGTGGCATAAATTCCACCTGCATCTGTTTCTCTTCCATTCCAAGCTCAACACTTCTCGACAGTGACTTTTTTCTAGGTACAACGTTTAACGTCTTTCGGCTACAACGTTTAAATTCCATCCCAAACTCTGAAGACTGAACTCATAGCGCGCAATTAGGGAAAGAGAGAGAGAGAGAGAGAGAAAGAAAGAAAGTGAGTGTGAAGAATATAAGTGAAAGAATAAGAAAGGAAATAGACGAGAAGAAAAATTAGATAGAGAGATAAAATGAAGGAAAAAGGCAAAGATGGGGAGAGAAAAGGGGCTGAAGAGAAGAGTAAGAAAGATAGAAACAGGAAAGGGGAGCTAAGGGAATGAAGAAAAGATTAAGAATAAGAGAGAATATGAAGGAAATTACTCCATACTTACCCTCAATTTTATTTGTTAAAAACATTTTAAAAATTAAATTGTTTTAGGAGCTCCATTGATTCTTAATGGGGTAGGTAAAACAAATTATCCTTCAGATTAAAGCTGTTTAAATAGGACAAAAGAAAAATGTCAAGTGAATTTAGTATTAAAGTTCTCCTAAAGAGAGCCCATCAAAACAGGCCAAAGTAAAGTCGAAATTATATTATTCTAGGAGTTAGCTAAATATCAAATAATATTACATTAGAAATAAAAATGGAAAACATCCAATTTTATTTAAAGCAGTTTCAGGCAAAATTGTTTGTAAATTATTTTTCTTATTTTAATACCAGGAAAAATTAATGACAAACTTTAAAGCAATAAGTTTTAAACTAATTTAAATTTATAAATAAAATGTAAAACTTAAGGCTTATTAATTTTAATTCAGTTCATATGATAGCCACAAATTCAAATGTCTTTGTCAACTCCTCCAATTAAATAGTTCTCCACGCCATCGTTTGACGACTTCCAACTGAAAAATCTGCGCTAATCGTCCCTGTCTTACCAAATTGAATTTCATTGCTGGCAACATTGAGGAAGTTCAGGAGATGTGACCATCAGTGTCTGATTCGCTGTCAGTTTCCTCAAAAGTGAGTGATCTTTTCTCTTCTTTTGACGACATTTGGATTTCCCTTGAGGTTGTTCGATGTGATCCTGGTCTTCCTACACGTCCTCAATGACATTCTCTTCCTGTTCCCCTTCCTACTCTCGCCCGAGGGAACTTTTTTTTCTTGTACGTATCTTCTGAAGGGGAGCCATTTGGAGCATTTGAGTGAATCAGATAGAAGCGTCTTAAGGTGAGGTGTGACAATTTCGCACCAGGCTTGCATTTATTTAAATATCGTCGGAATGGGCATTGCTACTAAAGAAAACCCACGCATAATTTGAGAGTATGAATTTCTCCCCATGTTGCAAGTGGAAGCTGTTTTTAAAGTTGATTATTAAGCTAAATCCGTGTTTGAAAAATAACATGAATAAGCATTTACCGAATCCCATGTATTCCTTATGGAGAAACAACTTCAAATTCAAGTTACGGCTAAACAAATGGGAGTTTCGACTCTTTCTAGCGCAAATATCATCTTCAACGGATCCTCTACCCGATCATATGTTTTCTTCCGTCATCGGAAGTTTGATATCCCCAAGAAAACGAATAAAATAATTCTCCCATAAGCGTAATGCATTTCTCCTTGCCTCCTACGGCCATCCTGGCAGTGTTGCCAAAGCTGATGAGCATAAAAGCTCAATTTCAAGCAGCTAGATTTACGAAGGCTGGATAAATTGCGTCCCATTGTAATGTTAGTTGTCAAGGGGGAGGGGGGCGCTACTATTACCGGTAACTTTTAAAGTGATCACTAGGGATATGATTTTTATGACTTAGCATATTTTTTTTTTGGTAAGGGTGATGTGTTCTCTGAATATATAGAAATTCATATTGTGAAGAAACTTATTCAATTAAGGTGCTTTTTAAGGGCATATTTTGTCTTATTTGGCCATTTCTGCGTGATAGAGCATATTTTGATGGATTTTCCGTCATATTCAGCATATTTTTGCATTTTCAAGAAATATACAATCATTTTCGAAGTGGATTCGTTCTTACTCCCATGTTTACTCGAGAGGGTTTTTTTTTACTGCAGCAAAATCTTTTTCATTGTTATTTGAGAATTTAGAGAAAGTATTCATTGTGCATTACAACTCAGGATCCATAAAGTGAACTAAAAATAGTACGTATCTGAAAATATCTCAGCATTTAGATATTGATGTTTGAAACAGTCCAGTTATAAGGGCATATTTTTCAAATTATAGTGCATATTTTGTAAAATTTTAGGTCATAAGAGCATATTTTGTTTTGCATATTTTGGTGATTTTTAGGTCATAAAAATCCTAGCCTTAGTGATCACTTATTGTTAGATTTCACCGTGTAGATCTGACGTTATCACCCATCTCAATAATCCACCGATGGTCGTATGAAATCGAAAATAAGGGCTTACCGGATAACAACATTGCCATCTTCACCTCACACAAGGCGCTATATAAAAGTAGCTGGGAAAGTAAGACGGGGTGGCGCGACGCAGTCAATATAACAATATCGCGTCACATGCAAAATGTATACTTATGACAGAAGTTGTCTATGTAAGCCGGAGCCAGCGATGGCATCATAGTGGGGTAGGGGGCGGGTGCCATAGTTCACAGCCAAACGAGTGCACGAAAGAGCCAGATCTGGCCCCAACAAAGCTAAGTTGGCAACAGTGCTCCCCAGCTGCCTCAGAGAGTAGGACCTCGGGGAAATTGTCACTCTTTCCCTTAACGACAGCATTTTCCCTTTAATTAGAATTTGAACAACCGAGGTCACAGAAAAGTTTCCAACGGAGCCAAAATCGAAAAGTGGGGTCGAGTGGTTAGCAGAGAGTTCTATAGTGCCGAGAGTCCCGGGTTCCTATCCCTGTCTGCGCATGGGCATTCCTTGTGTGTGTCCCTTCATCAATTTCATCATATCATCACTCATCCTCGTCTTCGCGATTAGTCAAAAATGGTAGAAAAGGGAAGTACAATAAACAAAATCAAAATTTTAATGTTTATAGATGGTCTGTCTGGTTACTTACGGAACTGATAAACGACAAGTTTGTACGCATTTTGTACATTACAGACGATCTGTGGGATTTATCATGACAAATTAACAAAAAAGTGTTTTTTTTTCGAAATAACGAAGTGTACTGGCAACAGTGCTCGTGTCAAAGGTCAGGATGAGGTGTGTCCGACATCTGGCTATGCTGTTCAATCGATGCACAGATGAAAAAAACAGTTTGAAATTTATCGTTCAAGAACCAGACATCCGATTTAGTTGGGCAGGTTATTCCTTATAATCCATGTACAGACTTTCTTCGTCTCGGCTAGGTTGCTACTTGCCATATAGACTCTTGCACTACTATAGACATTGTACTGGTTATGTAGGATTTAAAACATTACAATGCTGACCAAGGCAAACTTTTATAGTATAAAAACGTAACTTTCCACCAGGGACGGCGACAGGGGTGGGCACGGATGGGCAAGCGCCCACCCAAAAATTCCTGTGCCCACCCGATTGCCCACCCAATCAAATTCAATAAGTACATATACTCGGGAATATATGAATGATTAAATATTTAAGTGTAACATGGTGTTCATAACATGTATATTTTACTTGTGAATATTATCTATGCCGGAAATGTTCACATATTATCAACCCATAAAAAGCCACTTTTGTCATTGTTGAAACAAAAACTGTGATCAAATTAATACTTCCATGTTTAAAAGCAGCTAGTAGGCTTAGGAGGCTCAAAATTATGCAGGGTATCATCAAGATTAAATCAGAATTGAGGGTGAACTTGAGGGCTGCAACTCCGGGCCTCCACTACGTATATACAGTGCGTCCATTTCGATCTTCAGCCGAGAGATCGGGAGAAGCGTGGCGGGCGGCGCTGACGGAGATGCCGACATTTGCGGCCTATAATGCCCGCTTATTTTTATGGACATATGCAGACATTTATATAAATATTGCAAAATGAGCACTAACCTGTGTTATAAGAGTTGTTCAAACTGATATCCATCAAGTTCTCGGCTGAAGATCGAAATGGACGCACGGTATATTCCGGCCTGGCTATGGTTAAAATAATCTCCAAATAAACAAATCTAAACATCATCTTAGCGTTACTTGCACCAGCAACACAATACATTATTTCGACCTTTTAATTAATATTAGAATAATTTAATCAAGAAGACTTAGTTAGATGGGCAGGCCATGTGACACGAATGGCGGAGGAAAGAATAGTTTACAGGATTCTTGTTGGGAAACCTGATGGTAAGGGACCAGTGGGAAGGCTAAGACGAGGATGGAGGGATAACGTTGAGATGGACCTAAAATAAATCGGTAAGGATGGGAAAAATTGGATTGATCTTGCCCAGGATAGGGACAGATGGAAGGCTTGTGTTGCCGCAGCCATAAACCTTCGGGTTTAAGTATGCTATAGAGCAGGCATGTCCAACGCGTCGATCGCGATTGACCGGTCGATCTCGGGGCGTTTGTTCGTCGATCGCAGTTATCTATTGTAATTATACGAATATACGTTATTTGAATTCAACTTCTATAATGTATAATGGCTGAGTAGGTACAGATTTTTGCAAAGATTAACGATTAATAGTAGCTCACTGCCTGTTGTGACAATAAAAAGTAGATCACTGCTTGATTGAAGTTGGACATGTCTGCTATAGAGTATAATATAATTTTAATTAGCACTGCATGAAACTCCAGAAGTGTTCCTTTTTTTTCATTACAATTTTTATATACCTGTCATCTTCAAATATAAATATGGCATACGAAATATCAACTTTATATTCGTTCTACTAATAAGAAGGAATCACAACAATCACTACAATACCGAAGTGAATAAATTTTAATAAATCAGTTATATATAAAAAAAGCTACAGAATTATTCTATTGCTAATGAGTGGCTTATCCTATTTAGAAATCCTCGTTCCACACATAAATTTTGTCACATGAATCAGCCGAAAATGTCAACAGAATCTGTAGATGCAGCTGAAGTAAAGAAAAAAAAAGTTATGTCACGAAGTATATAGAAGACGATTTTGTTAGTTTGTTTCTAAGCCCACTTTTATGCTCAGATAGGCTAATCGGGACTAAACCTACAGTTTATCGTGTAGTCCGAACCCGTGTGCATTGTGCTTCCACCAGAGGAGGGGGAATCGAACACAGGACCTCTTCATTATAATGCGACAGCATTATGCCATTGGGGGAAAAAATATACAGGAAGAACTCGCACAAAACGTGGCATTTTAACACCACAGAAGATGCGTCTATTTTATGAGGGTGATTGCCTGAGACAAATATTTGAGACTTTCGGAAAACAACGTCATTATTCACGGAATTAGCTGCCTTGATCCACTAATGAAACGCTGTGCAATTGAAACTACCACCTCACCTTTCTAAGAGCTCGAAACTCGATTTTTGGAAGAGTAAGTTGTGGTTGATTTGTTTTATTTAAAGTCATATTTCTGCTAATTTTGATAATGACAACGATAAGGATCAATGGTGATTAGATGAAAGTAACGAAGGGGCGAAAGCAAACACATGCTGACACTCAAAATACAAACCCTAATACTAATTACTTTGACAGTGGTTCAAAGCGCCAGGGACTCGTTGCTCTGAAATAATAAAGTTTCCAGGGTATGCTGCACAGGATATAGGTTGACGTTCTAGTGTGTTCTTGCATACAACCAAATGAGAAATAGATGAAGTATTACTGGTACGATGATCAACTTCGATGAATTCGACGAAGAGCAACTTAGCTAATAATCTCTTAAATTCTGAACAGATTTCTCAATCTTACTTGTTTATTACTTATGACGAGTGATATTTTGTCAAAATAGCTTTTCATTAGCCTAGTGATACTTAATGGACAATGAACAAATATTTTTTTCCGTATGTTTTAAATCATTCCTAATAAGACGTTCATTTTAATCCAAACATTCAGTGGCGGCGATTAGGAGGGGCGGGAAGTGGGGGATGCAGTTTCCCAGCCACATTTTGCCACTTTTTGCCCCCGCACTATGGCCTCTTTATGCTAAGCCTTTTCTACCAAGAAAACGTATATTCAGGCGTGCCCACAGCGGGGATTATGGCGCAGGCTGCGCCATCGAGATTCTTTGGGGGATTTTTTCCCTTCAAATAATGTAAAATTGAACATTTATATATTTTTCCAAAATACAGGTAAAAATTTTACACCTTAAATTCACCATATTTAATCTATTAGATGAAGAAAAGAAAGCGTTTAAGGTCATTATTGAAGGTGCGAGGGGGAGGGGGATAAATATCCAACTCTCATATATTAGGCCTTAATTGACACGTGGGTTCTAGGGGGAATTCTGAATTAAACGTTGGCGGGGACAGTATTCAACTGTAAGTCTTAGATTATGGCGGGTATTTTAGTTAGAGGGGCATTGAGCATTAAGGTATCCAATTCTTGTGTAATATTATTGTCTTAGAATGTTGCAGAAATTCTGGTGTGGAGACTGAGAATTAATTTTTTGTTGGAGGCAATATCCAGTATTCAATATCAACACGTAAGTCTAAAATTGGCATGGACATTTTTGTGGTAGGATTGAGTATTAAATTTACAGGGGGAGATAGGAAGCTCTTGATAAAGTGTTAAATCTTAGATTGTCAAGGGATTTCTGTAGTGAAGAGAGAGTTTGAACATTAAATTTTGGAGACTGTATTTAGCGATATGGTATCCACACGTTTTCGACTCCGAACGTGCCTAAGAAAGCATTGACACCCCGTTAAATTAATATTCTTGAAAGCCTGCAAATGAATGGATGTAAAACTGTTCTTGCTTGTTTCGCTCGCAATAATGTGTTTGTTACAACAATGCGTGTTTGGCGCTTTACTGAGGTGGATGTGAATTTTTATGCTATTCGCGATTAAAATTACCACCTGAGCGCTAGTGTCGCTTCCAATATGGCCGCTCTAAGTAGGATAAATCTTTGTTTACATTCAGCAGTACTACAAAATAGCAGCGTGTTGTCATGACTGGTATGGTAGAAAACGTTTAAATTACGCATTATTTTTAAATATTGCGAATGCGATTTGAATTCCAGGTACTAACAAACGTGAAGCTGTACTGAGAACGAAGCATTTAATTATGATAGGCAAAAATAACACGGAAAATGCAGACGAAACTATGTATACGCACTGGTTGTCCAAAGCAGTGCTGTATCATCTGCACGTCATGTTGTAACTGGGGTTCTCGGAAATTATTTGAAAATAAAGGAATTGAAATTGACCTGTACTTGAAAAGCTGGGACAGGAGAAAATTGCGAACATATCGTTGCAGTTCTTTCTCGAAAGAGAAAGGCTGGTTTAATAATAATATTCAAGATTTCATGACCAGGCTATACTCACTGAAAAAGGACAGCATACTGAATGAAACAGTAACATTAGCATGTCCACCTTTCTTTCTGGTTACATTTGACATTAATTCATTCTCAAACTATATTCATCTTCTCTCTTAATTGACTTGCACCTGTTCCAAATTTCGCACATACGTAATACCGGTAATACGCATGAACGCATTGGTTAAGACGCTTCATGATTTTTTTTTTAAAAAAAAAGCTTTATTTATAAACTACAATTTTAAACTTTACTTTCATGGTAATATATATTTCTCTCTGAAAAATAAAGTAAGCAGACTCGTGCATTCTTCGTAATTTCCTTGCCGAATTACAGTGTTATATCCCCCATACCAATCTTCTTCTGTCAATTACGTTTTCACTGATTGATTAACAAATTTCATTTTGTTGATTCCGCGGGGTGGAAACACATGAAAACTTTGAATTTGTTCTGACCCATAAAACGATTTAGAGCAAAAAAAAAAACCTGAACAGTAGACCTTACTCTCGCATATTCCCCATGCTTTAAACGACTTCAACACAACGTATCCTACTTAGAGTACTTCCTGGAAATCCCACCAGATGGCATATCGGTTAATTTTAATCGCGAATAGCTGCATTACAAAACATGAGCGATATTCTCCATATTCATTAGTAACATCACTTCTTAAAATATAGTGCTTAGTGTAGGTATACTGCTTACTGTATTTTAAAGCAGATGCATGATTTGTAACAAAAAGCTAACGAAAAAGTTACTTTCGGTGTAGGGATTACGATATAGTTTCAGGGCGCAAATTATATGATTTGGGGGGGATGGGATGACATGGACGTGATTTTTGTGGGGATGCGCCATTGGCCTTGGGGGGGATGGGCACCCCTGCGTATATTGTCCTTGCCCCTCAAATGTTGGCACCCAATCGCTGCTACTACAAACATTCAGGTAGATTTGTCAGTTGTACAAACCTTGTAAGCTAAGAAAAGTGACCCCCGAGGAGTAGGAAAACTCTTTCAGTCAAAAACTTATACGATGAAAATACTATGCTCAGGAACATGCATTTAAATTACGAGAAACTTCACGATTGTCTACCATCTCACTTTCTATCATTGTCGCCGAATACATAAAATCAAGTATGTGCCTTGTATTTGCAACACAAGCTTAAACCTAATTCACATTTATTTCACTGTATTAACATGTATGAAAGAACGTGATTTAGAATGTAAGACTGGGGTATGGCTGCACATGTGTAAACACTTCGTTGAAATAATTGTGTCCATCAGAGACAAAACGAAAGGAAATGGAACAAGATGCGACAATAGATTAGAAAAGAATAAAGAGAAAAACAAAGAAAGGGAAAAGAAGTAAGAGGAAAATCGGGAGTGTAAGAGAGAGGGGGATACATACGTCTTACGTACACATACATGGTCTTACATTTATACTGCCCACCCTAATCTATCACTATGGAGCTTCTGCCCACCCGGTCGAAAATTTCTGGCGCCGCCCCTGCTTTCCACCCTTTAACAGGGTCTTCTTCAGACGAATATTCACAATAAAATAATAATAAATATTCTTCTGATGAAGACCCTGTTAGAGGATGGAAACGTTACATTTTTTTGTATATTTTTTATACTATAAAAGTTTGCCTTGGTCAGCATTCTAATGTTTTATTAACATGGAAACAAGGCTTAACAGTGTTACTGTGTACATTGTTAAAATTGTTTGAGTCTTTTAAGCATAAACAGTTGCTTGACACTCGACAAACAAATATGAACCACTTGATTGTTATTGAATAGATTCTTCGTTAACAGTGTCATTAATATTTCATATTATTTTTCATAGATAGGAATTTTGTATACTCTTTACATTATGGAACAAAAGTTCCTCAATAACTGCGATACAAAACCAAAGGGGGATATTTATCTCTACACCCGCACCGCAAAGTATATGGTCCAGTGATGTGCGTCTACGCGTAAACAACGATAGTCTACATTCTACACGTAGACTATGTTATACACGTAGATTACGTAATCTATGTAAACAACATGGCGAAAGGTGATAACTTAGTAAAGAGCGCCGTAGAAATAAAACAAAATTATACTGCGTATCAGTTGCTGATCTGTGTTGAAAACTTTTCATTCTCTTTCTTTCAAATTCGAACAATTTCTCACCTAGGAAGAAACCTAATATAGGAAATATTCTAGTGTTTTATGGGGAAAAGACCACTCTTGCCTCACGACTGCCATCTGTTGTTGTTTTTTGCATACTATTTATCTTCTTCTATAGTTGATAATAGAAGAAAAGAGAAATTTTGTTGTAAATAGGGTTCTTTTTATTTCGTTAGGAACCAATATAGTTGAAAATGTCACTTTCAATTCATGAAACCCTTGAAAATTAATTTTAATGCACTTTAGATTGTCTACGTAGTCTATGTAAACTACAACCCAATGTAATCTACGCGTACATTACGTGTAGACAACGCATGTAGACGTAAACTTATAGTCTACGGCACATCACTGATATGGTCTCTTTTTGCCACCATTGAGCAGAAGGATAAAAGAAAACTTCGTCTTCTTTCTCCAACATCAGGGTTTTTCTGCATCTGGTGTCGATTCAGCCAGTCATAGAATGGCTTAGGATTAATGAATATAATATAAATAGGTGAATATGTACACTTCACAGCAGAAGAGTTGCTAGATTTTCCAAAACACTCAATAACGGCAGAGGAGAGAAAGAGTGAGCCGAGCAAGTCAGTGCACGCTGCTGCAAACGGCTGATAGCTGCAGCCGCGTTTTTTCCTTCATGCACTCACTTCCCCTCTCACACATTGATCGAGCCCTCTCGAGCCAATAATTGCGTAGAGACTTGTTTTCGTACCCTTGCTCCAGAGATTTCATGGACAGAGTGTAGATACGTGCCTGTCGGGACCCCAGCACCACCTGATCTGCGGTGGCTGTATCGCCGCCACTGCTGCTTGTCCCGAATCGAACATTCTGCCAAACTGTTGCTTGTTTTCCTCGATACTTATTTTGGTTTCCACAGGCCACACTTAATCTGTAGCGCCTCGATGGGAATGATGGGAGCTGGGCGACTAATTTTAGTTTCCTTTTCGATGTTCAGAAGTAGAAGATCTCGTGCGAAGAGCGAATTCAAAGGAAACGCGTGACAATGACGGCGAGGCGCGTTTTGACAGCAAGTGCTCAACTGTCATTTGTTAGATGTGAACACAGCGTGCCACGACTGAATTTTGACGACCACACAACAGTCTTCCGTCACAAAACCACATGGGAACTGCTACGTGGCCTTCTTGTACTCAGGACTTGTGGTATCAACCTTTTCGTGGACAATAGCTTACAGGTATTATCATCATTATCGTCTTCCTTTGCCCTCTTTTAAAGCATGTTTGATCTCTTAAACAATCTCCACAAGAAAGCAATTTCTTCGAACAAAAATGTAGTTCCAAGCTGTGCTTCTTTGAAGGTTGCCCATCCCCCCCTCCCCCACAGCAACAATGGCGTGTCCCCTTCAGATCATATCATAATCCCAATAAAGTATGTAATTAAGATAGCGTGTCTATTTTTATCCTGTTACTAAAAGCTTTTTTTTTTTCAAAAGCTTTACTGAACACTACTTGATCTGCCCCCCCCCCCAAATACTTTCTTTCTTCACACCTAGTAACAAAAGTGACTTGGAACCAGCCAAAGTAAATGAATTACTAAAGATATATTTTTTGACCTCCCCCTCTCTCTGCCTCATCGCACAAATTGAAATATGGTACAGAGGGATCCATGAGTATTACCGTGCAAATTGTCCATGACCATGTCCGTGCACTTTATTTGACCCAATAAGAGTTTCAAGACTTAAGAGAAAACTCAAAACAAGCTGTTGACACTTCTGCACCAGCATACATAAAATCCATAGCTTATAAACACATAGGACGTAAGAGAAAAATTAATGAAAATATAGTGAATCCACCTCAGAAATAATGTGCATACTATTGTCTCTACTCAAAATTCAACACTGAATAGAAAAAAATAATAGTCAGAAAACCCAATACATATGATATTCATTTGTTTCAAATGAGGACTGCCTGCTAAATGTTCAATATATATTTTAAAAATATATAGCTAAAGAATTTAAGTAATTAAAAAGTAAGTTATGACATCAAATCTCAGGAAATTTAGTTTCCTTTATTTCTGCAAGTAAACAAGTGAGAAAGGGACTGGCAACATTGCCAAGTAGATTATCTTCACTTTTGGCGTCTTGCTCTGTTTGTTGCTGGAAGTCTGCCAAATGAGTATTTCAAAGGTTTTTTGCCATTGTTTACGCAGACCTAATTGAGATCGAATAAAATTTTGTGATTTACTAACTCACAACCGGAATTCTCATATAAAAAAAACATAGTTTACTTTATATTCAGTGACAATTAAGCTGTATTTTTTATGTTTAATTAAAATTGCACTGTACATGTAATAACTACAGTATGTAACATTCTTATTCGTACACACGGATTTTCAAAGAAAATGCTTTAATATCTGAAAGGAAATACACTCTTTTGAAATTGTTTCTTTACAATTCAATAACCAATATCATTAGAAACATAAAATCTTACCCAAATTTTGTATAACCAATGACAATAATAAATTAAATCAATCTGAAAGAGAAACATGCCATTTTTTGTACAACTTTTCTATTCGTACACTTAATAATATAAAAGAAAAAAAGTATATTCAGAGCAAATTAACTGACAGTTCTAATACTTTGATGCATATCCTTTAGCTTTAATTACTGCTTGACACCTGTTCTTCATAGAATTAACCAGTTTCCGACATGTTTCAGAGCTTATTTTATTCCAATCGGCTTGCACAACAGTTTTGAACTCTTGTTTGGACTTGACGTCTGTTTTGTGGACTCGCCTCTTCAAAATTGCCCATAAACAGTCAATGGGATCTAAGTCTGGACTTTGAGCTGGTGTTTGTAGTAATTTGGGCACATTCCATATTAGCCAATTCATGTTAACTCGCGCCTTATGCTTATTGTCATTGTCTTGTTGGAATCTGTAGATAGGCGGCATGTTCATTTTTTGGGCACTCTGCTTTACATTGTTCTTTAATATGTCCAAATAGACATATGCATACATGATACCATCAATAAATTGGATGGTACCAACACCTTTGGACGACATACAGCCCCAAATGATTAATGACGCACCACCGTGATTAACTGTTGGAACTGTGTTAATGTGATCATTGTCTTTATTTGATTTTATCCAGACCCTATTTATCCCTCTCTGACCCGTTTATATTAATCTTAGACTCGTCTGACCATATGACACTATCCCAAAATTCCTGGTCCTTGTGGATGTGCTCTTTCGCGAATGAAAGTTTATTCCTACGATTCACCTTATTTACATACGGCCCCTTTCCTAGTATTCTGCCATGATATTCATGCTTCCACAAGGCACGTCGGACATCATTTTGCCAGCAACATTGTCTACTAACGGTCGTAACTGAGGAACACTTAATCGAGGGTTTTCTCGCACTCTTTTTAAAATAAAGCGTTCATCACGTTTATTCAACCGTCTCTCTTTTGGTTTTCTCGGCACATTCTGTGTTGAACCTTCCTCTCAAAATTTGTTTACTATGTATTGAACTGTGGAGTGTGATTTATTGACTGTTTGTCCATTTTTTTCTTAACGAATAACCTCTAAGGGCCAAATTTATAATAACAGCCTTCAGATCGGAACTAAGTTCCTTCACCTTGCCCATTTGGAACACGCTGATAGATAGATGACATGCTTACAACAATACCTACGCCAGCATTCCGCTTGCGCTTGCATGTTCAAACTTGTTACGAAGTTGTAAACTGCACGAAATCGCCCGTATAGCGGTGGCGCTGTATGCGAGGAAGATTGAAATTCTTGCCTGTACGAATAACAATGTTGCATGAAACAGCGTGTTTTTCTCTTTTCACACAAATTATATGCTTTGTTTATACACTTTGAATATACATTTTTATTGACATGTGTTGGTGAAACCTTCATTAACATTAATTTCCAGGTACATACAGTATGTAACATTGTTATTCGTACACATAGAATTTCCGAGGAAAAAATGTCATATCTACTAGTAAATATAATCATTTTCATATGTACCTGGAAATTAATGTTAATGAAGGTTTCACCAACAAATGTCAATAAAAATGTATGTTCAAAGTGTATAAACAGAGCATATAATTTGTGTGAAAAGAGAAAAACACGCTGTTTCATGCAACATTGTTATTCGTACAGGCAAGAATTTCAATCTTCCTCGCATACAGCGCCACCGCTATTCGGGCAATTTTGTGCAGTTTGCAACTTCGTAACAAGTTTGAACATGCAGGCATGCTCCCCGTCAAGTGGAATGCTGGAGTAGGTATTGTTGTAGCCTATCGTCTATCTATCAGCGTGTTCGAAATGGGCAAGGTGAAGGAACTTAGTTCCGATCTGAAGGATGTTATTATAAATTTGGCCCTTAGAGGCTATTCGTTAAGAAAAATTGGACAAACCGTTAATAAATCACATTCCACAGTCCAAAAGAGAGACAGTTGAATGAAAGTGATGAACGCTTTATTTTAAAAAGAGTGCGAGAAAACCCCCGACTGAGTGTTCCTTAGTTATGACCATTAGTAGAAAATGTTGCTGGCAAAATGATGTCCGATCAAACTGTCCGACATGCCTTGTGGAAGCATGGATATCATGGCAGAATACCACGAGAGAGGCTGTATGTAAATAAGGTTAATTGCAGGAATAGAGGAATAGACTTTCAATCGCGAGAGAGCACATCCACAAGGACCAGGAATTTTGGGATAGTGTCATATGGTCAGACGAGTCCAAGATTAATATATGCAGGTCAGATGGGATAAATAGGGTCTGGATAAAATCAAATAAAGACAATGATAGTAGTGGTATTGGTGGTAGGGAGAGGACCACTTACAAGTGTAGGAAAGGCGAGGCTATTTGATTGAACAATCAGATTTGCTTATACTTGAAACAAAGCCAAGAGGGGGCCTATACCCCAATTTTTCAGGTGTGATATGTTCTGATTTTTAAGAAATTCAGAATTTCTAGTGTAGGAAAGGCGAGGGCCCACAATCTGATTTGCTTGCACTTGAAACAAAGCCAAGAGGGGCCTATACCCTAATTCTTCAGGTATGGAGGTTCGGGTTTAAGTCCTCATAAAATGTGAAGCCTCCTCTGAAGGCAAAATGATAATATTGTTGCCTTGTAAACAAGGGGTTCTGGGTTCGAGTCCTGATAGATTGAAATACATGTGGCAAAAATAAAATCTCCACAAGTGAGATTTTGAGAATAATTACTGCTACTTGATAGCCCCCAGATCTGAAACCCTCCTTTCTCCTCTCCTCAGACAGATTCGGCCATGTGTGTAAAAGCTATATCTGTGTGATTGTTGTTTATAAACTTGTCAAAAATATGGCTTTTTTGTATGAAAACATGCAATCCTGAATACAATTCTGGTTTTGTCTTGTTCTGTTAATATAAACACAAGTGAGACTTACAGAATATTTATTGCACAGTTCAAAATCCAATTTTGAATTGTATTTAGTTGATATAGAGATGAGGTTTTAAACCTGGTGAAGTGTGTTTTACATCAGCAAAACTATCACCAAAACCTAGTTACTGCTGTTGTTTAGGTATAAAAGCACCAGCTCAGCCACTAACTGCGGAACCCAACTGATATTTTTATTAAGTATAAAATTTTGAATTGAAGCCCAGAAAATCTTATATAATAAACAACAAGAAAAAATGCCAAAACAAAAATATTGCAATCAGTGTAATAAAAATATATCTAGTTCTCATTGGGCTAGGCATTGCCGTATTTGTAAGCCTAGGAAATGCAGAAAGGCCATGAAAATATGTCCAAGATGCCATAAAATATTAAGCAAGGCATATTACAAATGGCACAAGTGTAATTCTTATGTACAGTTATCAGCATTGCTCTCACAACCATCTACATCTGGTCTGAAAAGAAAGCACGAAGCACCTCTTAATGCTGGACCGGCAAAGCAGCTATGCTTTGCACCTATCCATAGCAGTTTTAATGGCCAATTAAGAGATTATCGGTTTGTATCAGAGCCAAGATGTGGTATTGAGAATTTCTTGAACAGTATAAATCCTGATCTGCAGGCAATTCTAAATGCACAAAATGGCTCTTATAAGCTGTCCCTCAAATTGTTTACACAATATAAGAAACCAAATGGCATAAAATTTACACAGCCCCACATAACAGAAACTGTACCTGTATATTCAAATGCAAATTCAGACACAATAATAAGCAGGTTGATAGATCAATTGAATATTAAACACTCTGAATTTGAGGCAAAAGAGTCTGGATGGAGCCTATGCGGCTCTTCGCACAGGCTCTATGTTAATATTTCTGAATTCAGCCCATTACAAGGATCTACATATTTGCCATTACCTGATAATATTAAAAACAGAAGAGCCGTGGTTAATATAAAAAATACCGACCAGAAATGCTTTTTGTGGTGTATATTAGCTGCTTTGTTTCCAGTTTCAAGGGATCCTCAGAGAATAAGTTATTACAAACAACATGAACATGATTTTGACGATGCAATGGAGGGTTTAGAATATCCAATGTCTATTCAGAATATTGATAAATTTGAAAAAAGAGCCAGGGATATCAATGGCAAACAATTATCTATTAATGTATATATTTGCTCCACTGGCCGTGACAATTGCTTGATAGCACCTCTCAGAATCAGTGATCATGATGATTCTGCTGTTCCGATTGATCTGCTCTTAATTGAAGAGGATAGCAAATATCATTATACTCTGATACATAATTTTCTAGCTTTAGTGAGAGCACAACTAGACAAATCTAATAGAATATTCGAGGTGTGCAGAAGATGCTCAACTGCAATTGATGGCAGGAAAATGGTGAATGGGGTTCGTAAAGAGAGTGCAGAAATTGCTAAGAACAGATTAATTGAGCATCTGAAATACTGTGGCAATCATAAACCTGTTCATATGGTGATGCCCAATCTAAGTGAAAAAGCAGAATTCAAAAAGTTTGAAGCCTTGTTGGAACACCCAGCATATATTGTCTGTGATTTTGAATCGAACCTCAAACCTCTTGCATTTTGTAGCCCAGATCCTGAAGAATCTTCTATTACACCATACCAGCTACATGAACCTTCCAGCTTTTGTTATGTGGTTGTACAGGATGGTGTTGTTACCAAAATAGATTCATACATGGGGCCAGATGCCGTCAAAATATTTGCACATAAAATAGAAAATGAGTGCCGTGACATATCATCTAACATCTTATTAAAATCAAAGCCCATCTTGCCTTTAACAGAGAAACAGATTGAAGATTTCAACAATGCAGAAAAATGCCCGGTATGTGGTTCTGAATTTTCAGATACAAATATCAAGGTGAAACACCATTCTCATACAGATGGTCGATATAAACAGGCCCTGTGTAATAGCTGTAATATTAAGATCCAGAGACCAAGATTTGTCCCCATATTTTGCCATGGTGCATCCAATTATGATTTCCATCATCTGATCAGATATGAGGGGTTTGAGAAGCAGAATTTAAATATTTTAGCTGAAAATGATGAGAAATATATATCTATTAGCAAAATAATTAAAGTTAATGGTGTTCCTATTCACATGAGATTTCTTGATTCTTACAGAATTTTATCTGCTAGCCTGGCTACACTGACCTCTCAATTACCTGATGATCGATTCAAAATCACACGTGCATTGTTTCCAAATCTGGACCTGAAATTAATTAGGCGGAAGGGTGTATATCCATATGACTATGTTACAGATTTTTCTAAATTTGATGAGTGCTCCCTGCCTCCACAACATGAGTTTTACAGCAAAATCAGAGGTTCTGGAATCACAAATGAAGAATATCACCATGCCCAATTGATGTTCAACAATTTAGAATGCCAGACATTTGGTGATTATCACATGGCATATTTGAAACTTGATGTGACCCTCTTTGCTGATATAATGCAGACATTCAGAAAATCATCAATGCAAAATTATGGACTGGACCCAGTGTATTTTTACAGTGCCCCGGGCCTAGCATGGTCTGCAATGTTTTTGAACACCAAAAAGCAATTGGATCTGATCCAAGATCAAGATATGTATTTGTTTATGGAGCAAGGTATAAGAGGGGGGGTGGTG
This sequence comes from Lepisma saccharinum, assembly GCF_977018435.1. Taxonomy (NCBI): domain Eukaryota; kingdom Metazoa; phylum Arthropoda; class Insecta; order Zygentoma; family Lepismatidae; genus Lepisma; species Lepisma saccharinum. Next base: position 7,909,049 of record NC_139246.1, read on the forward strand.
CAATGTTCTCAGAGATATGCCAGAGCAAATAACAAGCATATGCCTGATTATGATCCAGCACTGCCATCAAATTATATATTGTATGTGGATGCAAACAGCCTCTATGGTCACGCAATGATGCAAAAACTGCCATATGCAGGGCTTGAATGGGTCGAAGATTTCAATATTGAGGATCTTCAGAACTATAATGACCGTGAATATGGCCTCTTCTTAGAGGTTGATCTGACAATTCCAGATCATTTACATAACAAATTTTCTGATCTGCCCCCAATTCCTGAGGTTCAGTGCTCACCTGGCTCTAAACAGAAGAAGCTCATGATGACACTGGAGGCAAAACAAGGCTATGTCATATATTACAAGAACCTCCAGTTCCTGATGCATCATGGTGTTCAAGTGACCAAACTTGGCAAAGTTTTGAGGTTCAGGCACTCAGAATGGTTGAAACCATATATTAATACAAATACGGAGCTTCGAACATCTGCAAAGAGCGAATTTGATAAGACCTTGTTTAAATTGATGGTCAATTCTGTATATGGCAAAACAATTGAAAATGTCAGAAAACATACCGATGTTAAAATAATTACTGACCCCAGCCTGAGCAAAAAATTGGTTGCAAAGCCTAATTTCAATTACAGAAGAATTTATGATGAGCATATGGCACTTTTCAACATGAAAAAAACAAAGATTAAGTTTGATAAACCTATTTATGTAGGGGCTGCAATATTGGAATTGTCCAAATTACATATGTTAACATTGTATTATGATGTGCTGAAACCTTTTTATGGTGATAATGTAAAACTGATGTACATGGACACGGATAGTTTTATTCTTGATATTCAGACAGAAGATGTTTATCAAGATATGACCCAGCCTGAATTGTTTAAATATTTTGATACCAGTGAATTGCCAGACCATTTGAATATTCAACCCCACAACAAAAAGGTGCCCGGCAAGTTAAAAGATGAGACACTTGGTGATGTTATTGTGGAATTTGCTGGGTTAAGTGCCAAGATGTACAGTTTTAAAACATGTAGTGCTGTTGTCAAAAAAGCCAAGGGCATTGGCAAAGTAGCTGTGGAAAAAGAGCTTAAATTTGAAGATTATAAAAATTGCCTCAAATCCCAGAATTTAATCAAAACATCAGAATCCAGAATTCAGAGTGTGGATCACTTATTGACTTCAAATGTTGTAAGAAAAGTGGCTCTGGACCCACATGATGATAAGAGATGCATTTTATCATGTGGCATACATACTTTACCATGGGGGCATTGTGATTTGAAAAATGGCAATCAATGCACAAGCACAGAGCATGATTTGAAATAAATAAACATGCCTATGAACTTATTTGGGTTCAAAAAACAGGCTATTATGGACCTGCCAACACCACAACCCTCTTCTGATATGCTGTCTAAACTGAGTGGCTTGTTAATTATTCATCTGAACAGCATACTTACAGATATTGACGATGAAACAGGCAAAATATTGTACATATTTAACAATAATTTAAATCATTACCAATTACCTGTAGGTGGGCAATTGCAATTTATTACAACCCCTGAGGGTTATGTTAAAATTTCAGTAGGGAGAAATATTTACAGAATTAAGCACTCAAACATGATTTCTGGCACTGTTTATACTGTTTCTGCTGGTGACTGCTTATATATTGAGGTCCCTGGATCTTATGACAAACTTATACCCTTTTTTATAGAATTAAGAATCAGGTATTCAATAATAAATAACTACTAAACAAAATGCCTAATGATATTTTTGGCCATACAAGACATGAAGATCACAGTGATGAGATTCTGATGCTTGATGTCAGAGTCAAGAAATTAAGAAGTGATTTACAAGCTTTACAAACAACACTCAATGCCAGTCTTCAATTAGAAATTACAAATTTACAATCACAATGCATGGACCCTCTTCTTAAAATTGATTCTGAACTCAAATTATTGCTTCAGAGATATACTGATTTGGCAACATTAGATAATTTTCAAAGTTTAGAAGAGGCTGTAGCAGCTCTTCAAGCCAAATTTAAGACCCAGGCTACCAATTCTGAGCAATTGAAACAACAATTGGAAGAGCAAATAAATAATGTCCAGACACAGCTCCAAACAATTGTCAAAAGCATAAAATCACAAGAAGATTTTGATCTAGTGATTTCCACTCTAAAAGAACAGATTCAGTCACTCCAAATACCTAATCTGGATCCTCTGAACAATGCCATAGCCGAGGTTAAAGAAAAAATTGAGACACTTGAAAATTTTATGAACAACTTGCCATCTTCTGATGCTTTAAATGCAATAACTCGGAGTGTAGCAAATATTAAGCTGCAACTTGAAACATATGAAGATTTTGGAAAAATTCAAAGTTCCATAACCCATCTTGAAGGTACAATAGCAGCAGTGCAAAGTGATTTGGCAAATGTACTAGAATCCAGATTGCCCGGGATTGTAGATACCCTTGTCAGTGTCCAGCACCAAATCACATAGCTTGAAAACCTCAACACTGAATCTGAACTATCTCATTTTCATCACTTGATAGATGATATTCAAACAAAGCTTGAAATTTTACAACAATCAACACCCTCTCAGGCAGATATAGCCCTGCTCCAAAATGCTATGCAAAATGTGGCTGATGCATCTGAATTAAACACTGTGAAATTGGCACTTGAATCTTTGCAAAATACAGTATCAAATCTGCCTACATCACAGGAACTTAAAAATATTAAGAGAGCAGTGAATAGGATATTGAAATCAGAAGATATCAAGAATATCCAGGCAGAGATCAAACATCTCACTCAGACAGTGGCCACTCTACCAACAAATCAACATATTAATGAATTGCATGCCCTATTTGAGGATATCAGAAGACAAATCCATGATCTTACTGCTCAAAATTCAAAATTGGCAGTTGTTGAAAATTTGCAACAAATTGTAGCTAATATCAAGCAACAGCTGGGGACCATGGAATCCAATCAAGCAAATGCCCTGTCTGTTTTTGCCACCCAGCTTCAAGAAATTGTGCAACAATACAAAAAACTTGCTGTGGACATAAGAATCAAGCCTGGGCACGATGAGATTGTAAGAACCATCAATGAGCACCTTGATTCTGTAACAAGCAGATTGCTTACAGCAGAAAAGGAAATAACAGGCATAATCGAGAATCCAAAACATACAGTAATTCTTGAATTGTACAGCATCCCCAACAAAGAATATGATTCTCCATTTACACCGGGTGGCAAAATATATATGCTGTCCCCTGCACAATTTTATTATCAATTTTTTGTTGGGGGCACATTGAGACCAATCAAGATCAAATATTGGCTTCAACCACAGGCACACCACTACCCTACATTATCAATAACAAATGCTGATAACAAAGTAAAAATCAGCAGTGTAGAATTGGAGGATTTTACAGATCCCAATACATTGGAAACAGCCTATACTGAAGATGATGGCACTCTGGAATTTAAAATACAGATAGGGGACAAATTATATTTAGAAAATCCTGCAGTCTCAGCTGCTGAACACCCCATAGTTGCAATATTCTTGTTTACATATCATGTCTAGACAAATTATTGTTGATGAATTACACAGACAGGCCCGACATAATTTTAAGAGACTCCCAGTAGTTACAAAGGGCATAGATGATTTATGGCAGAGCGACTTGATTGAAATGTCAAGTGGGGGGTTGAAAAACTTAGACAAAATCAACAAGGGCTACAAGTATCTACTCACTGTAATAGACACATTTTCAAAATTTGCCTGGGCTGTGCCACTCAAATCCAAGACTGGAAAATGTGTTACAGAAGCTTTGAGAACAATCATCAATCAGAGTGGAAGATCCCCGCGCTATTTGCAAACAGATAATGGCAAAGAATTTTATAATTCAGTGTTTCAACAATTTATTAAAAGCCAGGCAATAAAACATTATTCGAGTTACAGTGATCTCAAGGCCTCAATTATAGAGAGATTCAACAGAACCTTAAAAAATCTTATGTATAAACAATTTACACTGCAGGGTAATTATAAATGGGTTAATATTCTTCCAGAACTTTTACATAAATATAACAATTCTGTCCATTCCACAATCAACATGAAACCCTCTGAAGTAAAGAGCTCATCTGATGAGCAAAAATTGATCAGCACTGTTTATTATCCTAAATATCGGCCAACAACAAGAAAGGCCAAATACAGGGTGGGGGATCAAGTAAGAATAAGCAAATATAAGCACTTATTCAAGAGAGGCTTTACAAGAAACTGGAGCACAGAATTATTTACAGTGGTTCAAGTTAAACCTGGGACCCTTAACACATATATAATAAAGGATCACCGAGGAGAAATTCTCAAAGGCAGGTTCTATGAACAAGAGCTCAGCAAAACTAAACAGCCTGACACATATCTCATAGAAAAAATTATCCGCAGAAAAGGCAAAAAGTTACTTGTCAAATGGCTGGGTCATCCGGAAAACAGCTGGATCGATGCAAACAAAGTGATACTATGAGCACCTGGGATGTTATAAAGAGGCTGCCAGAACCTGAACAACAGAATAAGAGAAATGGCAACTTGTTACCTGATAATATTAGATGTCTTATTGTTGGGCCATCTGCTTGTGGTAAAACTACACTAATGGTTGATAATTTTTTATTGGCACCCAACTGGTTAGACTGGAAAAACAGGCACTTGTATGTCTTCTCTAAGAGCTTGGAACAATTAAAATATCAACAGCTGATGAAGCTTTATGATGGATTGGATATTGCCACTTTTGAACCAGATGTTAAGCCACTTCATGACTGTCTCGATAATTCTGTTGTTGTGTTTGATGATGTTATATTGGATAATCAAAACAAGGTTAGAAACTTCTTTACACAGGGCCGGCACAAAAACATTGATTGCTTCTACCTGGCACAGACTTTTTCAAAAATACCCAAGCAACTGATCCGAGACAACAGCAATTTTATATGTGTATTCCATCAAGACCATACTAACCTCAAACACATACATGATGAATATGTAGGTGGGGACCTGAGCTACAATGATTTTTCTAAGATTTGCAGTAAGTGCTGGAACCAGGACAGTTATGGGTTTGTCACAATTGATATGACAAGAACACCCAATAGTGGCAAATACAGAAATAAAATCAACAATTTTCTAGACGTTGAAACATTTTCTAGACGTTGAGACGTATATAAATAACCATGAAAAGGCCAATCATTGACGATCTTAAGTTAAGAGATTATCTTGTAAAAAGATTTAAGGGATGGAAATCAGAGAACCGTGGAATTTATGAAAAACACAAACAAACAGAACAGCCCGTAATTGATGCTATTAATAATTTAGGTAAGAATATCAAAACTGTTACAGAGCAAAATCAAAATTTGCTCACAGAGCTTGTACCTGTAGCTGCAAGGAACATATTAGATTATCCATTCACCCCACTTTCAAGTATTCACACACCTAGTCCTATTGCTCCTAGAAGAATTGAGGCTAGTCAGGACCCTATCGAATTAGGTCTTCTTGCTCAAAAATATTTAACCACACCTAAAGACAATAAAGATGAGGTGTTTGGCTTATATGCTGACACAGAGCTTGATGGCAGCATCATTCATAGAATTGGCAATTTCAGAGTAACATTTATGGGAGATGATATAATTGTATATTCAGAATCTCGACTTGGAGAAAAAGGTGCTTTTGTTAAGTACACCGGAACACCTGGATTGTGGGAACTGATGACTAGGAAGAGGCCTGGCAGCTATACAGATCAAGATTATGAGGATTACAAAGAAATATTAATAAAATCAGATGCTCTATACCAGAACAATGATCCCACACAAAAAAGAGTCAAGTCGAGCAGTGGGGCAAAATACAACAATTTAATCAAGCCCATATGGTCACAGATCAAGACTGGGAGTGGAATCAAACAATACAATACCCTGCCTAAAGAATTTGTGTGGGTTGATGATGTCAGGAAACTTGTAGATAGGTTATTGGTGATAGCTGGGGAGGAAAATGCTGGGAACCACAATTTTTACAATGAAAAGGTTGGAATTATGGACATGATAAGCACCAAATTGTCTAATTTTATAGTGAATGACCCTAAGGGGATTGGATATCTCATAAAAATTATTAATACTCTACCACCTAAATTTTGGAATATTTCTGAGGGTCGGGGCCTTGTTAATGACATTATAAACAAACTGCCATTTGAACTACACATTCCAGGCTATCAATATTGTGGTCCCGGTACAAAACTAGACCATAGATTAAACAGAGGGGATCCTGGTGTTAATCCCTTAGATGCTGCTTGTAGAGACCATGATATTGCATACAACACACATTCTGATCTTGACAAGAGACATGTTGCAGACAAGAAATTAGAAGAGGCTGCATTTGGCAGATTTGTAAGCAAAGATGCTTCTTTGAGTGAAAAAATAGCAGCATTGGGAACCACCATAGCTATGAGCACCAAACAAAAACTGGGGTGGGGGTTGTGAATATGTATATAATAAACCTACAATGAAGGCCAAGGGTGTTATGTATCAAATACCTTATGCAGGTCTCAAATCTCTTAAAACTATTGACAGTCTCTTAACCAAAAAGCAGCGCAAGAAAAAAAATTCTTGTATTGCAAAAGGGCATGGTATGAAATTGTTACTTAGTACCCCCCAATTAAAAAAATTACAGCAATCAAGAAAAAAATCACATGTGGGGGGATTTATATTTACCATCCCTGCCATCTTAGCTGCTCTCGGGGCTGTGGGGAGCTTGGCTGGGGGTTCAGCCGCCATAGCAAAAACAGTAATAGATGCCAAGAAAAATAGGGCAGAATTAGATGAGCAGAGGCGCCATAACCTGGCAATGGAGAAAAAAGGCAAAGGTGTTAAGAGAGCCATGAATAAGTTTAAAAAAAACAAGAGCCGCTTACAAACCAAGATATTGAAGCTTTAATCAGGCCATTGGGTATCAAACATTTTAGAGGTGTGTACATGTCTGATTCTTTACCGGAACAACCACTCAACAAAGAGTGTGGCATTGTTAATTTGGATAAGTTCAAAAATCAGGGCACTCACTGGATCTGTTATCTTAAATATTTAAAAGATGAGGCATTTGTGTTTGATTCATTTGGAGGTGTTCCACCTGAAAATTTAATAAAATATCTAAATTCAGCTAATCTTTATTACAATAATGCCCGTGTTCAAAACTTCAAAGATGTTAATTGCGGACATTTGTGTTTATCTGTTCTTAGATATATGTCTCAAATAAATAAACCATCAATTGAAGATTTTCAAAAAGCCTTGTGGTATCTGAAACATCATGGGGGTATTCCATCTCACCAGCCAAAATTCAATATTGAAACTCAAATTGCATGATGACATAGTGTATCCCAAAACAATAGCTCTCAGGGCATTTTATGGCATGTACCTGATCCCTAATATTACACACCACAACAACAAAATTGCAGTTGGGGATGAAAAAATTGTCATCACTCCAGGGCAATATAATCTGTCCACTTTAAATGCTCAATTACCCAGAGGTGTAGTGTTAAGTCAAAATTCTGTCACTCACAGAGTAGAGATTGTATCTGCTACAGAAACAGTGGATCTGGGTACCATAGGAGAGCTGTTAGGCTTTGAGAACAACACAAAACTTGAACCAGGCATCAAACACACTGCTATGAATATACCTAAATTCTTAGCCATAGAGACTCTGAATATTCACTGTAATGTAGCAGAGGGTATGATCACCAAATCAAATGGCATAGGCACTCACAAACAAACTGGGATCATTGCAACATTTAAACCTAATTCTGAATTCATGGAGCCGATCATCTACAATCCATCCCCAACATTATATTTTCCTGTGTGCCATAATAGAATAGATTACATTGAGTTGATGGTCACTAATGAAAAAGAAGAATTAGTTGATTTTGCTGGAGCCACAACAACTGCTATCATAGAGATTAATATTTAAATAAAAATACATACAATGGAAAATATTGAGAGTTATGAGCTACAATCATTCCCTCCAAACAGGAGGACATTTGCAAATTTAAATCAACCCAACACAGAAATTGAGGTTGATCTTGATGTAGGGGATGGATTTATACACCCTCACAGAGCAGATCTATACATCAAATTTGATGTTGTAAAGCTCGATGGTACAGATTATCCGGCAAATTCTAATATAAGACTTGTAGACAATTTTGTGCCGCATCTATTCTCTGAAATTGAGATCAGAAAGCATGGCGTTGTTATAAACAGAGTGGATTATCCCGGCATTACCTCCACAGCTTTGGCCACATTAAAATTATCCAAAACCGAGGCTTCATACTACAAAATAGGAGGATTCGAGGCTGGTGATAAGATATTATCTAAAAACCACACAGTGCTGTTCCCCATGCGCCTATTGCCAGGATTCTTCTCAGATTATAAAGAAATTATGTGGAAGGGTGGTTTAAGAATTACATTTAGAAGAGCTGCAAATGATAACAATGCTTTGATGAGGTACAGTGCAATAAACCCTGCAGGGGAAGCTCTGCCTAATACCCTACCAGATGCAGGCAAATGCATTATTCAGACTATGGAGCTAAGAATCCCAGTTGTTGAGTATGAAGCCAGTTATGGTCTTAAATACAAAGCAGATATTCTAAAAAATCCACAGATTCCTCTGCAATTTTATACGTATCAATGCGTACAGAAGCCCGCATCTGGTACATATTATGAGTTTGATGCTACAAATTCATTCTCCAGCATTCAATATGACATGCCTGATTTTGTGGTAGTACTGTTTCAGACTGGAAGACACAACAATCAGGAAAAAAATTCAAGCAAATTTGATAACTGCAACATCAAGAACATATATCTTAAAAATGGCAGAAATGAGGTATTTCCTAGAGAAAATTACAATTTAGACATGTCCAAGAATGATTTCCTCAAATTATATGAGGCTTTTTCGGCTTTCAAGAGAGTCACTACAGGCAATACTGAAATGTATTACACACCAGATGAATTTAAAGCACAGAGACCCATGTTTGTAATCAATGCTTCAAAAAGGAAACAGGTTGTGGTGAATGACAGAACAAATATTAAAATTATCTGTGAATTCCATGAGGCTTTACCTGATGACACCATATGTAGTGTTATTCTCATAGGAGAAAAATCATATGTTTATGATGTAAGAAATGAGAGAGTCACGGAGCAATTTTAGAAGAATTGTATTGTTTTAATATTAGATTGAACCTGGTATCCAATTAAACTTAAATTGGAAGTAAATACGTGTGTGTATGGATGTGTATGTGTGTGTGTCTTGGCTTAATTTCTGGTGTTGACAAGTTTATGGTGGCTGATGCAACTTTTGTAAGTATGGGCAAGAGGCTCTTTCTTTCTGAGCAAAAATCTTGGATTAGAGGGGGTTCCACACTTGAGCAATGCTCATGTTGAGCTAGGTTTAAGTGTAAACAAATCTGCTTGGGGAGAGCTCTTCCTTTCTGAGAAATTCCCGAGGGCATTTTTACAAAAATCTTGGATTAGAAGGGGTTCCACACTTGAGCAAAAAGCTCATATGGGCATGTTGAGTTAGGTTTAAGTGTAGACAATTCTGCTTGGGGGGAGCTCTTCCTTTCTACACTTGTAAGTGGTCCTGGTTATAGCACAAGACCCACTACTAATGATCACATTAACACAGTTCCAACAGTTAAACACGGTGGTGGGTCATTAATGATTTGGGGCTGTATGTCGTCCAAAGGTGTTGGTACCATCCAGTTTATTGATGGTATGATGGATGCATATGTCTATTTGGACATATTGAAGAACAATGTAAAGCAGAGTGCCCAAAAAATGGACATGTTGCCTATATACAGATTCCAAAAATACAATGACAGTAAGCATAAGGTGTGAGTTAACATGATTTGGCTAATATGGAATGTGCCCAAAGTACTACAAACACCAGGTCAAAGTCCAGACTTAAATCTCATTGGTCAATTTTCAAGAGGCGAGTCCATAAAGCAGGCGTCAAGTCCAAACAAGAGTTGAAAACTGTTGTGCAATCCGAGTGGAATATAATAAGCTCTGAAACATGTCGGAAACTGGTTAATTCTATGAAGAACAGGTGTCAAGCAGTAATTAAAGCCAAAGGATATGCATCAAAGTATTAGAACTGTCAGTCAATTCGCTCTGAATATACTTTTTTCTTTTATATTACTAAGTGTACGAATAGAAAAGTTGTACAAAAAATGGCATGTTTCTCTTTCAGTTTCATTTAATTTATTATTGTGATTGGTTATACAGAATTTGGGTAAGATTTTATGTTTCTAATGATATTGGTTATTGAATTGTAAAGAAACAATTTCAAAAGAGTGTATTTCCTTTCAGATATTAAAGCATTTTCTTTGAAAATCCGTGTGTACGAATAAGAATGTTACATACTGTATGAAAATGATTATATTTACTAGTAGATATGACATTTTTTCCTCGGAAATTCTATGTGTACGAATAACAATGTTACATACTGTATTACCAGACACCAAATCGTATGTTCCCACTTTAAATTGTAGGTCCAGTCCCGATTATCCTATCTATGCATAACAACAAATCAATCAAACAAACAAACCAAATCGTATGTATTGTGCTACGAGGCACGACAAGAAAGTATTTCCCGTTCGGTAATAAAAAAAAGTACAAATTTTGTCAGATTTACAAATATAAATTTATCATCACAATGATTATAATAAGAGAGTTAACTTATCTACGTCTTATCTGGAGGTAATTTGTTTAACAAAAAAACAAATACACACCATTTGCCGGCCCCCGTGGCGGAGTGGTTAGCACATCGTGCTACGACGCCAGGGATCCCGGGTTCGAATCTCAGCTTGGGCATGGATGTTTGTGAGTGTCTATTCATCAATTTCATCACATCATCACTCATCCAAATCTTCGCAAATTAACCAAAAGTGACACAGAAAGCGAAGTAAAATAAAGCAATTCAATCAATCAATGCAATACACACCCTTTTCAAGACGCTTTCAGTCAATACGCTGTTGTGTTTTTTATTATAAAAACGAATGTAAAATGTTTACTAAATCAGTGAGAGAATGCTATTAAGTTTAATATGTAAATTTTGTGTAAATTTATAATTCTCCTACTTTTCTTCCAGCTATTCAGAATAGGTGAAAAAGTTTTAGGAGAAAGGTTACTGGGACTATTTTTGCAACCAACGATATATAAGCAATTTGTGGCAGGAACAGAGTTAGAGGAGCTTCAGATGGTGGCAGGTCAACTGAACCAACTTGGTCTGAGGCTGATGGTGGCTCCCACCGTGGAAGAAGATGTTGGAGAAGGCACTGCAGGGTATGTCTCAATAGTTATGAACACTTTCCTGCTTGATTGATATTCACAAGGTAATATGTAAAGATTCTAGGCAATAAGAATCGATGAAATAGGCAGGGAAAGACAGAGTGGGATTATTTCCGTAACATCTCTGGCATTTGCGTTGGCTGCTTGGAAGCGAGTCTTAATTCCGGAATCCACCAATCAACGAGCGCGTCATCTCAAAGGAGCGCCTATCGCTAACCCTGTTGCTCACGCTCTAGGCTGTTGGTAGGCTCGCTAGTTGGACACACTCAGTAAGCTGGAGATGTTACGAAAATGAACTGACTATGCATGTAAAAAGGCACGTTGATTGCATTTCAGAATATTGTGATTAATGAAATCCTTTAAATTCAAATATTACATTAATTGAAATTGAATACATCCACAAAATTAGTGGCCGTTAAGTTCATAGCATAGGCCGATGATAAATATCTGTTCATTTATACATGATTATACAACAAAACATATTTTAAAACAATTTTCTAAATTAAAATACATTCAAATAGTTTAAGATAATCAAACGTAGCCAATGAAGTCCTTTTAAAGTTATTTTAGGCAAAGATAAGCAAGTAGGTACATATTATTAAAATAAGTACACTACTATTAGTCGAAGTTGAAAATTTTAGATTCACTAAAGTTGATGTTATGATCATAGTATATTAATACATAAAATGTAATTATTAAAATGCAACAAAGATCCTAGTGTTATAATTTCACCCGAAAAGTTTGGAGTAAATATGTTGATAAATGATAGTAAGTTTAGCTAATTAATTGGTGCATTACCTTGGACGAAAAGAGGACGAACAGTTCCCTTTTCACAGCATATAACTAAGTGGAATTGTGCAGATAAAGCTACAATCAAGGAAGGAAAAGCAAAAGTGTAACAAATCAAGTGCACAAAAACGATTGTCACTTTAGTGAAGAAGTTGCATTTATTTCTCAGCATAAAATGCTCAAAATTAGTTTATTTATTTTAGTGGGTCCCCCAATTCCGGAGGGCACTGGGTACCGCCATACCTAAGATGGTTTATCCTGGTACCGCTCCCCCCACTCGGGGAGGAAAACCTGTGCTGCCATCACGTGAGTACGTCCACCGGAGACAGCACGTGCTTCAATCTCCTCCGACCAGAGTTCGCCGTTCCCTTTACTAGGGAATTTGAACACTTGAATGCCATATTTGTAAGAGGAAGGCAAGCGTACACAGGCAGAAGGTATTTAAGATGATGGAAAGAAAAGAATTTGTGATATTATTTGCTTGCCCTTTCTAAGGACGCGTGCAACAGTACGGCCAGTCGTCATGTTTGCACTGAACATACGTTTGGCAACAATGACTCGAAAGCGACAGACCATTTCTTGGTGGGTGCTGCACCAGGATGAATCTTCCAGACTATGGACACGATCCATAGTTGCCCTATCTTTAATTACAGTTCAGTTCTGATATAAATATTGTTTCCATAACAAATTTCTTTATTGAATCCACAGTCAAGAAAAATATGACAGAAATTTAGAAGAGTTGATGCACCTAGCTGATATGACGAGCAGTTGTGGGAGTAAAGAACCTTGCTTGCAGACAAAGATCACTGCCTTAATGCCAGCAGATTCATTGGTGAGTATGTCCATTGTGAATACACACTATTTGCATATCGTGAAATGAATTTAATGTAAGTTTACAATATTTTCAGACAGTGAAACCGGAACTTCTTCTGGAATTTTACAATGTATGTAATTAAAAAGGAAACACAGACACACATATACAGTGCCTTTCACTGTCGAGTCTTCCGTGAAGCGGCAGCTAACACGCCGGGCGATGGGAGGGCGTTTGCCTGCATTTAGACCCACAGCAGTACGCTGACCTTGGCAATGGACGCGTCAGTGCTTCAGTATCCAGGTAGCTGGTGTCCAGTTTGCACGTGTTTGTGAAGTGTTAAGGTGTTAACAAGTGTTTTAGATTGTTTTGTTTTAGTTTACGTATTCCTGGTGCTTTTCTGCTGTCTAATAATGCCACGCACAATTTAAAACAACGCATTTTTATGTACGCCTCTTACGTCATTACGAATTCTTGTAGGGAAATCAGAAGGCGTTTGGCAGCAGAATTTCCAGATGTTCCTGTTCCACACAGAGACAATGTTCGAGAACTTATAAGCAAATTTAGGGAAACGGGGTCTGTTCTTAATAAGAAGCGAAGGGAAAACGACGTGTGCTTACTGGGAAGAAACTGCATGACGTTGTAGCACGATTGGAACACACTTTTCAAAAATCCCTCCGGCGCCTTGCACAAGAAAGAGACATTAGCATGACGTCTGCATGGCCAGCTACCAAGCTTTTAAATCTGAAGCCATACATTAGAAGAATATGAAAGAAAATATCAGGAGAGTAATTTAAGCAATTTCGGAAGAGGAACTGATACGTGTTAGTGAAAATTTCCTTTAAAAATGCCGTAAATGTGTGGAAGCAAGAGGACATCATTTCCAACATCTCTTGTAACAAGGTACGTGCTAATTTTAATTTTAAGTGTCCGTGTAATTGTACGAGCTTCATTCATTGCGTAGCTAGCGCTTCCATTAACGCGGATGTAGCATCAAGTTTGCCGGCAGACGCGCTCTCGCTGCCCGGTGTAATAGCCGCAGCTCCGCGGAAGACTCGGCCGTGAAAAGAACTATATATACAGGGTGTTTCTAAAGGTCGTTTACAACGCTTGGGAGGTGATTTCTCATACGAAAACAAGCAAAAAGTGTGAGTTCCATTTTTACGACTGAGGCTTCGTTTCCAAGATAGGAGCCTCGCAAAAGGTGACAAAGTGAACGTCACACCTAACTGGGATGAATACTATCAGAGATAGAGAGGCGGTTCCAAGGGAATCATAAAGGAATCGTATGTGCTCAGTCCGGAAGTCACTATGAAAAGTTCACTGCACGCATGCGCAATGGAGTCCTCAAAGGAATTGGGGATTTCCAGCAAGAACAATGCATGGAAAGGGTATGTATCGCAGGAAGAAGGACCGTGACAATGAGAAATGCGTTAAAGACAACACATCCCGACCTCAAACATCAAAACATGAGCACGGAACACAAAATTCGAAAAGTTGAGCACGGTTGCATACCAGTTACACGTGAGGAATGAACGAATCATGTCATGTGGCATACGAGAGACACATTACTCCACCAGGAGGAGGGTCAGAAAAAAAACAATATCAGATGATTGCGACAACGTGTATTTTTACACGCGACAACTACGTAATATCCCCCCCCCCCCCCACACACAACAAACAACAAATGCTACAATGTCTTACGCACAGACAGTGCGTGTCACTGTACACCAACTGAAGATGTCACTTTCACCATACCAAGAGTGTTCGCACGCGATCACTGAGACGTAAAAGAGACCAGTTTTGGAAGCGCTGCGCAGGCAAGTCTGGCTCTCGTAGTCTACGTTTGACCTTCATGACTGCTGTACCCCCGAGAGGAGCTCGAAGGGTTGGTTCTCTCCGGCAGCGTCCCAGTCGTGTTGCAGGTGCTGGGATATGATCAGCAGTTCGCTCTAGGTTGTCATACGCATTGAAGAGTACTAGTATGTTGTATTGAAACAAGTTGACGTGGTGGAGTGGGCAAGTCAAGTATCGCAACAATTGGTCTGTGGTGTTCGTACGGTGATACGGCCAATTTGTGCAGTGTGCCAGTGTTAAACAAAAACGATACTTTGCAGTTCCAGCTCCCTATTACACAGATGGCTGTGTATACGACCCAGCAGCTAGCAGACATGCATCTCATGTATGGGGAGGCACGTGGTAATAGCCGTGTCTCTTTATGGAGAACGCTTTCCACATAGACGTTTACCGCCTCACGCCTTCTTTCAGGTAGTGGACAGTCGACTGCGTGAAACAGGGTCAGTGTTACCACCGCGGCAAGAAGTTGGCATACTCCGAAGTGTACGCACACATCAGTTTGCAGAAGATGTGTTAACAGCGGTCGCAGAACATCCTGGCACCAGTACACGCGTGCTCGCTCGGGCACGAAACACGTCTCATGTGAATGTTTGGCGAGTGTTGTCAGAGGAAGGAATGCACCCTTTTAAACTGCAGATAGTACAAGAACTGTTACCTCGTGACTTTCGCACTCGTATGGAGTTTTGCCAATGGTTGTTGCATCAGCTGGACACAAACCCTCACTTCGGGGCAAAGGTATTGTGGACAGATGAAGCCATTTTCACCAGGATGGATGTCTTCAATAGTAGAAACAGTCATGTCTGGGACTTCGACAACCATCATGTACTTTTTGTGGCCCATCACCAGCACAGGTTTTCAGTGAATGTGTGGTGCGGGATAGAACATGATCATTTAATTGGACCATACATTCTCCCTGTTCGCCTGAATGGTCGCACGTATCATGCATTTCTTAGTGAGGTTCTGTCTGAACTGATGGAGACCGTACCTTTGGCACTGCGGCAAGAAATGTGGTACCAACACGATGGGACACCAGCTCATTTCGATCGTAATGTACGACATTTCCTGCATGATTTATTTCGCAATAGGTTAATTGGTAGGGATGAGCCTGTGCCTTGGCCACCGATGTCACCAGATCTCAACCCTCTCGATTTTTCCTTCTGGGGAGAAATGAAAACCCTCGTATACGACACACCTGTCACATCAGCTGAGGACCTCGTTGCTCGCATCAACGTCGCCGCCGCGACGATAGCACATACACCTGGCTTGTTTGCTCGTACTCGACAATCCTTGATTCGTAGCTGTCATCTCTGCGTAGAAGTGAACTTCACACATTTTGAAAACCGTCTGTGATTATCGCCCTCGGAAAATCCCAGTGAGAACACTCTTGGCATTGCTCCCCACCCCCTTTGTGTGGTGAAAGTAACATCTTCAGTTGGTGTACAGTGACACGCACTGTCTGTGCGTAAGACATTGTAGCATTTGTTGTTTGTTGTGTGTGGGGGGGGGGGATATTACGTAGTTGTCGCGTGTAAAAATACACGTTGTCGCAATCATCTGATATTGTTTTTTTTCTGACTCTCCTCCTGGTGGAGTAATGTGTCTCTCGTATGCCACATGACATGATTCGTTCATTCCTCACGTGTAACTGGGTATGCAACCGTGCTCAACTTTTCGGATTTTGTGTTCCGTGCTCATGTTTTGATGTTTGAGGTCGGGATGTGTTGTCTTTAACGGATTTCTCATCGTCACGGTCCTTCTTGCTGCGTTACATACCCTTTCCATGCATTGTTCTTGCTGGAAATCCCCAATTCCTTTGAGGACTCCATTGCGCATGCGTGCAGTGAACTTTTCATAGTGACTTCCGGACTGAGCACATACGATTCCTTTATGATTCCCTTGAAACCGCCTCTCTATCTGTGATAGTATTCATCCCAGTTAGGTGTGACGTTCACTTTGTCACCTTTTGCGAGGCTCCTATCTCGGAAACGAAGCCTCAGTCGTAAAAATGGAACTAACACTTTTTGCTTGTTTTTGTGTGAGGAATCACCTCCCAAGCGTTGTAAACGACCTTTAGAAACACCCTGTATATGCAGTAAAACCTGTCTATCCCGAAACATGATAGTTCCGAGCAAAGTTTTCCGACTTAGCAGTTTTCCTTCTTATACAGGGTTGACTTTAAATACAGTATAGAGCGCTGCAGGAAATAATGGAAAGTCAGATTTACATTTCGCATTACTTATAATGTAGAGTTCTAATGCATGTACGTACATGAATTAAAATGCGATACAGTCGCAATAAGTATAGCAGGGATTACAATTATGTAACTACATATGTTGGTACAGTTTTTACAGTATTGTAAGAACGTACAGTACGTACTTATGTATCTTTTCGAACCCGGGACCCCTGGCGTCGTAGCGCTATGTGCATAGAGGGAAAGAGAAAGATTGAAAGATGGAATAAGAGAGGTGAAGAAAGATTGAGATAAAAGTGAAGAAAATAGAAACAAAGAGATAACAAGAAAAATAGAAAGATGACGAAAGAACAGAGGAGAAATTGACAAAGAAAGGTGGAGAAGAGTAAGAGATGAAAGAAAGAAACTGAATCGTAACAGCTATGAGTATTGTAGCGCATTCTTTCACCGATAAGCGAGTGGCAACAGAGGCATGTTCCACTTACAGTATTGCATTGTTTTCTTGCGAGCGAAATAATAAAGGAAGAAATTTCCGTCTTCCTGAGAATGAAAACATCTCGTTGGTCTTTAAATGGTGTTCCGTTTCCGCCTTAAGCAGGTCATTTTCAGGTATAAAATCGGTCCGATCTGAGGACTTTTTTCCCCCCGTATTTTCAGGTTTCCTTGGGTAGAGGTTCCGGGATATGCCGTTTTTACTGTGTATATATATATATATATATATATATATATATATATATATATATATTTATATATATATATATATATTAGTCAGTTAGCCGACCTCCGTGGCGGAGTGGTTAGCACAGCGTGCTACGACACCAGGAGTCCTGGGTTCGAATCCCGGCATGGGTATCGGTGTTCTTTGTGAGTGTCCCTTCATCAATTTCATTATCATCACTCATCCTTATCTTCGCGATGGGCCAAAAGTGGCAGAAAAGGCGAAGTAAAATAAACAATACGAGTGAATCAATCATAGATAGTAGTGAAAGTCATCTTAGTGTTTATTAACGGAGAAAATAGATAATATGGACCACCTACATAATTTTCAAATGTGTGATAATAAAGTTAAACACTTGGAAATGCTAGAAAAAAAAGACAGCTCGAAGAGTGTCTATGAAGTGTCCTACTAGAATACTGATAGTCTTTCTTCTTTTCCTTTCTTAAAATTTCTTGTAGCTCATATCTCTTGTTGAGAACAACACGATGTGTGTGAATTCGCTAAGAAAGGCTGTTTTAATTGCTGCTAACCAAGCACCTTCCTAAATGAAGGAGCCTATAGTTCATATTAATGGATAATTCTTATTCCATTGTCGTATGCGGATTGTGGTAAATTACAGAAAATCAACCTGTTTTTTTTCAGTATAATATATTATAAGCTGATGAAAAATGTTGGTAATTATCATTATTATTTTACATTTTCTACTCTTTACGTGTTTAATAATTGTAAACATTGATCTATTTTTTCTTCAGCGAAATCTATCAAAAATATTTTCATCTTCTTCATCTCAAGTGGCTCTTGTAGAGAAGGTTGCGGAAACAATGGCCAGAAATTGTGATATTTCCATTCCAGGGCTCACGAAGGGTGATTCAGTTGCTTTATCACACGCCATTGCGAGATTAAAATGTCTTGGTAAGTCAGAAAAGTAACAATATTTCCTTATCAATTTGTAGAATATTTCTTTCTTTTTTCTACGAAATTGATTTTATTGCTATTTTCCAGTATAGGCCTATTTAATAAAAATTTTCTAAATACAAGAAGTACACGATGAATATTCTGGGTTTTACAATGATATAAAACTGGTTGATTGTCCGGCGTTGCCCGGGTATTTATTTATCTCCATCTTCTATTAGACAGGAAAATAATGAATTCTAACTATACTGTAAAATGTAACTAATTTTATTTACAGGTACTTAAAAGTGTAAGTACAGTATACAAATTATAAAGTAAAATCTTTTACAAATTCACTATAATATTAATTTAACTCAAAACTTGATTATAAACAACACTTTTAGTTTCACCTCCAGGAGCAAGAATAAATCAATTGAACGGCATTGGGAGTGTCACTATTCATCTTAGCGACTCCAAAAGCTATGGATTCCACAGTATAATCGGTCGTTTTCTATTATTTTTACATGTCACCCCTTCTCGCCCCCACCCCTAGGGGTGCCAGGGGTGTCTTACCCCCACAGTATTTCTTTCCAGATTGTAAGTCATATGTATACCAAGTTTGGTTGAAATTGCTCCAGGCGTTCGAGATTTAAGCCGGAGCAAACATACATACATACATTTTTATACACTGCTGTTTGTGAAAATTGCAACACCCAGAAATAATGGCCCAAATGAATCCAAACTCGGAGGATGTGTAGAACAGTGTACCAGCAATAAGTGATTAGGATTGCAGAGAGATGGCGTGCATGTAGGCCCAGCAGCGCCCTCTCTTGTGTGACCGGAAAGGTCAGTGTTACGCCAAGCTCAGTCAGTGAAGAGCCGTCAAACGAAGTGGAAACGTGAAAGCAAGTGCTGGTATGCCTCGTCGACGTCAAAGGGTGCAATATCAGCATGTGAGTGTGTTCGAACGGGGCAGAATGAGCGGTCTCCGGGAAGCGGGTTTGTCATACCGTGACATTTCGGCTAGTACAGGGCATGCTGCTACGACAGGGATGCGTGTGTGGAGCCAGTGGATAGAAGAGGGTCGTACACAGCGACGAGCAGGTACTGGACCACGCAATGTGACCACAGCACGGGATGACCGCCATCTTGTCCGCATGGCTGTAACGGACCGTACAGCTTCGTCCACAGTGTTGGCTCGACGCTGGAGCACTACAACGGTTGTGGACCTGTCTGCGTCGACGGTACGACGATGTCTGCTGCGGATTGGGCTGGTGACACGCATGCCATTGCGTCGGCTTCCATTGTCCAGAAACCACAAACGCCTCAGACTGCAATGGGCACGTGATTGCTGTCGCTGGCATGCTAAGTAGCAAAATGTAGTGTTTTTGGACGAGTCCCTCTTAAACTTGTCCTACAGTGAAGGCCGCATAGGTGTTAGACGCTACCGTGGTGAACGCAATCTGGCAACCTGCATTGTTGAGCGGCATAGCGGACAATCACCAAGTGTGATGGTTTGGGGCGCCATTGGACACAACATGCCATCTCTCCTCCTACGTATTGAAGGCAATCTGAACAGCAACCGCTACGTCAGGGAGGTTTTAGAGCCCGAGACACTGCCCCTCCTTCAGGCAACTCCACATGCCATATTTCAGCAGGTCAATGCCCGGCCATATGTGGCGAGGAATGTGCAAGCCGTCTTCGAAGAACGACAGTTACCACTGCTTCACTGGCCTGCACGTTCGCCTGACATGTCGCCCATCGAACATGTCCGGGATATGGTTGGTCGGAAACTTGTTCGTCATGGTCCTCCAGCAACCACTATTGATGCTTTGTGGACTCGCATACAAACCGCGTGGAGGGAGATTCCCCAGGAACATATCCAGGCCCTCCTTGATTCCATGCCACGACGTGTAGAGGCTCTGTTTGCAGCACATGGGGGCTTCACACCATACTGAATTCTCAAGGTCAGAGATCATATACAGGTCTGTAACCCTAATCATTTGTGTATTGGCATGTACCTAATCTGTGGTATAAAGTTCATTTCAATCATACGTTTCCTTCTTGGTGTTGCAATTTTCACAAACAGCAGTGTATATAGGGTGTCCCAAAAGGTACTTTACAATTTCAATGTCATATAACAAGACTTTTAATTCACTTAGAGAACAACGAAAGTTTTATGTGATGCACCAACTCAAGAAGTTTTGTTCTGTTAGTTCAATCAACTTCCACATGCACACCACTAGTGGCACGTACAGTATCTACATATACGTGCAAGAATGTCCCAAGCAAATTTTGCGCGTTTTGGCCTGCTATCTCGTTTGATCTGCTGTAACAATTTCAGTCGATATGGAAACATTTGTAGGCGCTTTCGGAGTACCAAGCCACACACTGCGCCTTTTCCTGTGCAGGCTCCATTTCTCAAATTATGTTGTTCCTGTCACCTGGAAAGTTTATTGAGTTTGAGTTTATTGAGCAATTTTCACACCGAAACGTACCCCTGAGGAGCATTGGTGCATGTACATTACAAAATACAACATGTTGACATCGCACATAATATATATCTATATACCAATTTGGCAGAATTTTTAAATAATAATATAACATAATATAATAGTAAAACATACAATGACAAATTATTTCTTGAAGTGAACTAGTGCTGTAAAAGTACAATATTATATAGTGTATACAATCTAAATTTATTTTATAAAATTATTTAATTCCTGAAATTCTTGAACTGAATATAATGTGTATTCCAATAACAATTTTTTCACTTTACTTTTAAAGATTGTGTTTCTTTCAAAATGTTTGTAACTTTCTGGTAACGTATTGTATAACTGAATGCACTTTGGGAATGTGGAAGTTATATTTTTGTCTGGTATTGTAATTGTTAGTGTCTATGTTCTTTGGATAGTTCGATTTTGTTTCGTGTATGAAAGTAAGTGTTTCAAGTATGTACAAACTTGGAAGTGTTAATATACGGATTTTTTTAAAAAGGATGTTAAGACAAGGAAGTTATTCATTACCTAACAGAACAAAACTTTTTGAGTTGGTGCATCACATAAAAATTACTTTGTTTCTCTAAGTGAATTACAAGTCTCGTTATATGACATTGAAATTGTAAAGTACCTTTTGTGACACCCTGTATATAGATACAAATGAATATGAAAACACATTTGCCGAACGCTTTGGCGTACTGGTTAGCTTACCACAACGCGCTACGGTGCCAGGGATCTGGAGTTCGAATCCCGTCTTGACCATGGGTGTTCTTTCATCATATCATCACTCATTCCGCGATTAGCCAAAAGTGGCTGAAATGCGAAGTAAAATCAATCAACGCGAATACATTTTTCTCCCAAGACATAAATAAACATTAGTGAACTTCCACATGATTGCTATTAGTGGCGATAAAGGATATCGAATCGGTATTCCATCAAGTACGCTGAAGTAATCCGTTGGAAATGGTTGCCAATGACGCCACGAATTCGGTTTAACCATCTACTTCGCTTTTCTGCCACTTGTGGCTAATCACGGATATGAGTGTGAGTGATGATTTGATGCAGGGACACTCATAATGAAGGCCCATGTCCAGCCCGCGAATTGAACCCGGGACCCCTGAACAATAAATGACTACACAGAAAAAGGTATAAAACAGTACATGATGAATGAGATAAGAAAGAAAATATCCAAATATTAATGCAGATAAAATATACTCATTGTATATGTATGCGTGGTGTGTAAGTAAAATTAGAGAATAATGAAATTTATAATTGTAATTTTGTTCAAGATTGTTGAAAGTAGTAACACGAATTTTCGTTTTTATTATTATTATTATTGTTCAGGAGAACATATTTCTTCAAAGGAACTTCGTCTACTAATTGATGCAGAATACAGTTATGTGAACCCAGGATGCAGTTTACTTACTCTTGGATTAATGGCATTGTGTAATCAAAGGAAACCAAAGATTTGCAACACGTATCAATGCTACATGCGGGTATGTATGTATGTGAAAACGGAAATGAAACAAATCTTATAAACAATGACAAATCGTATTATGCCATTCATGTTAAATGTCTTGACTTTCCTCTTAATTTAATTATTATATTTTGACCCCTAGGCAATCGTTTGTTTTGGTGTGTGTGTCGACATTATTATTATTAACAGTTTTGTTATCATGGTACTTCCAGTAATTGCAAGCTCTGTAATAATAACACTTGTAAACTTTAAAATATAGATATATTTGATTAAAAATTACACTGAGGAACAGTGAAATTGCGGCACAGTGTTTGAGAGCTAATTTAGGGCGATTTCATGCTGCTGAATAATGATATAATAATATATTTCCTGAATTGGCTCTAATATATGAAATAAATGCAACTAAACCAAAATGGCTGAAACATAAGACATACATATAAATGAACTTCCAACAACAATTTAATATTTCTTTTTGTGATTACAATCATTAACATGATTTTTTGGTTCACTCCATGTCATGGGCACTCCAAATTTGAGTCCCTTTCGTCCGCCTTGGCCCCAATAACGAAGTGATTCCAAACAAGTTTTGCAAACTATATGTTGTCCCAGATTTTTGGCAAAATAAGCCTGATACAAATCTCTCACTACATCCGTGATATTTCTTCTCTGTGATGGCAGACAATATATTCCACATATATAGCAAAAAACATTTGGGTTATTGAAACACTTACTATGTGAGGAACTCATATTTCCAATGTATTCACATTAAATGCATTTCGCTTAGTTATACTACAAAATTCAACATAAAAAAATATATATCCTAGCAATGCTTCATAAGTTGGCTAGCAACAATTTACAAATAAATAAATAAGTTTCTTAATGTGAATTTCAGCCCATTATCAAATTTTGTAATTACCGAGAAAAGCGTGGAGTAATTTTACCTCCTACATTTTCAATGGTGTGTTTATTTTTATAACTGGAGTCAATTCAACTGAACCAATCATACAATTGGCAATCACAGCTGTTTTGTGTGCTGAAACTGTTATTAAACTTTATGCCACAAAATAAAATATTTTTTTTGTTCCCCTGTGTTATTCATTAAACTTTGACAAGACAATATGTTTAGATTTATCAGGTGATAAACTCACCTAAAATTGTTTCTACACTTGCTGAAAATAGGGTTATGGTCTAAGAAGTTATATAAACTCCTTTCTTCTGCCTTCCTTCATGAAATAAGCAAGTAAGAGGACTTGATATGTTGTTTTCTTTTGCTATTATCATAATATTAAGGAATTTTAATAGTCGATGGCTTCTTCACCTCTGCTCCTTCAGCGTCTCATTTTTGTACACCCCTAGGCTAAGGTGCGTGTTGTAGGGTACTGATGCAAAAGCTAATAAAGTACCCTTATACACCAATTGAGTGTCTGTCTGCATGTTTGAGTTTTAAGTACACTTTATGCACAGATTGGCCAATCGGAACTGGACCTAGGATTGTCTGGTGATTAATAAGGAGGCATTAAGCAACACATTTCACTAGGTTTCAGCTTTTATATCTAAAATGTTGACCTCAAAGTCTGTTTTCCATGGACTAAATGCCGAAATATGAAATAGTTACCTATTCTTTAATAATTTTATTGTATTGCATTTACATGTTTCTCTTGTTCTTGTATTCTAGAAAGCATTGGAAAACTTGAGTAGTGAACTTGATATTTTGCAACAAGTAGGAGCATGTTTTGGAGCTAAATTAGTTCGAGGAGCGTACCTTGAAAGAGAGAGAACTGTGGCCCTTCAGGAAGGGATTGACTGTTGTACTTGGAACTCTCATGCAGAAACTGGCATCAACTACAACAGGTAAACAAAGCGTCCAAATTGTTAAATAGTATTAAGCTTAACGCCCACTGAAACGCTGAGAAACGCGACAACAGAACTTCTGTCGTCTGCTTCTATTGAAATCAAATGGTGTAACGCCCAATACAGCGAAACGCGCGGAATTTCCGTGCCAGAAGTCTGCAGGTTTCTACGTTGGAATATTTCCGTTGGACGTGTCTCCTCTCCACATGCCCTCTCGTGTAATTCCGCGTCTCTTCGTATAGCTCCGGCAAGCGTCACGCTCAGCCCCGCTGTACCCGAGCATGAAAAATGTTCCTCGCGGCGGTGTGTTGCGGTACATGGGCATACTACCCTCGGAAAGGCACATGGATGTTTCCACTTAGAGGTTCAGGGTGACACGTTTCCAGCGTCTCAGTGGGCGATGACCTTTTAAGGCAAATATTTTAAAAAACTTTCCAATGACTTGTATAAATGAGAAGTAGTAGAAAATGACCTGAAGATTTTATGAACAATAGCAAAACATTTTGTTAGCACAGGAACAATGATTCAATGATGTTAATTTCAATATTACAGTTCCTCGTCATCTGATTATAAGCGATTTTGAAATATAATCATAGCAGCTTACAAAAAATTATTACAGCGTAAGAACCAAACCATCTTCATGTTTTAGGCGAGATGTGTACATGCACTCTCAATTTATGATATTCAGCTAACAACTTACTCCACAATTCATTGCTCCATATTTCGGGCAAACAAATCAGATCTGCGTTGAAAACATGCCGGGTAAGTGTTGTCCGTATGGTCTTTGCCGAATTGATTCAAGGTACGTATGATTGTCGTGATCAAATGAGGAATGTACAGGTTTTACCTTTCCCAAAGCCATGCAGAAACCGTTAAAACTGTGTAAAGTGGTTAAATTCAATTTTTCTAGCTGGAAGAAGGCTTCTCATTCGATTTCCTGAACACACGCGAATCTGTTTGCCCGATTGTTTCTCAGAGTACACTGCGGTGTTGACGTCAAGTTGAATATCATCCATTATGTAGACTTCTAGAATTCATATTTATGATATGACTAACGTTAGACATATCATAATTTAGTCCACAATAATAAAATGGATTGTTAAAAGTTAGTATACAATCAAATCTAGGTAAGAGATGAAAGTATTTAAAAAATATCTTGAATCAATTTGTATTGAAAAATTAATATTTGGCCTTTCACTTACAGAGTTGTGGACCATGCTTTAGAATTTGTTTCCCAAGCTTCTAAACCAGCGTTTCTAATTATTGCTACACATAATGAAGGAGGTGTCAATCATGCAGTGAACAAAATAGATGAATTGAAATTGGACCCGCAAGCTGGAAATGTTATGTTTGCTCAAATATATGGAATGGCTGAACAAATTACAATGCCTTTAGGTATGTCTCGTACTTGAACATTCTAGTAGTGGATAATATCTAATGCATTCTTTTCATTAATATTTTAAAGGACACTTTTGGTTCATTAAACTTCATGTAAGCATTACACTATATTAATATTAATGGAAGTAAAACTAAAGTGCAAGAAAGCACCATAAGATAATGACACATTAATGTGAACATTATGATATACATGAGTTAGATGACTATATTTTCTTTTAAATTTAGCGTTCTGTTAGAGAATTTGAAACCAGCATTTACTATTTAGTAAGACATACAATAGTATTATTTGAGCTACATCACAATGCACAATAGGCCTACTTGTCCCAATGGTTTGATAATATATTTGATTTCTTTTGTATTAATATTATGTTCCACTATTGAATGTTTGAAAGTGTGGTAAGAACATTTTTTCAAAGGCATTTTATTATGGTACATTTTTATTAAAGTAATTACGCTCAGATCACATTAAATATCATACTATAATAGTTTATACCTTTCTTTTCCAGTACGGGCAGGCTATTTGGTGTACAAATCAGTTCCTGTGGGGAAGTTAGCTCAGGTGTTGCCATATCTAGCACGGCGTGCGGCAGAGAATAGATCTGTCCTTCAGGGGGCCAGGAAAGAGAGAGAATTGCTGCAACAGGAACTTCTATGGAGATTTCGGAGAAAACAATAAAAGAGATCCATCAATAATTCATCATATCCTTGAAAAGGTGCAAGGTACAGCTACAGCTACATTTACCAAAAAGTAGCTCGCTACGCTACTCATGTGTGCTACTTGCTACTTCGCTACGTTTGCGCTCCTTCTGCAAAAAAAACTTGAAACAACCACATGGATATTCCAAATAAGACCCTAGTATGAGAGTTGTACTACTGGAAAATAGATTGTTTTTATTATCCCGTAATTCGTTAATGTTTGCTTTAACATTGCGGCAGTGCCGGATCTACAAACCTTGAGCCCTCCCGCTAAATATTACCAAAGGTCCCCTATACCTACCTACCTTTACACACACACACAGGCTCTTTTCGAAAGGTACAAAGTACGGACTTGAAGTATGGTCTTAGCGGAAGTGACGTACAGTTCGAAAGCGCCAAGAACAGAAGTACGCAAGTGCACAGCTTGCAGTACAGACGGGAGCTGACTAGCTCACGTGATTTTCACACTCGTTGTTCATTTGTTGAAAATCACGGAGGTAGAAAGCAAGCAACACATGTTAAATATACGTTATGGGCCAGCAAGTTGTTGGTTAAAGTTCTTATAATGTGTAGAAATGTATGTGTACGAACATTTGAAAATGCTGTGATTTCTATGGTGAAAAACAAGTGTTTAAAACGCGAGGAAAACAACGAGTACTCAGTTTTATCTACTGATCGTATTTGGCGCTGCAGTCGAAGTGCAATTCGAAAGACTTCAAGACCGCATTCCATGACCATACTCGGAGGATGCTCGTTTCAGGCACGGTCTTGCACCTTTCAGACACGGCCACACACACACATACACACACACACATATAGAATTTGTGTGTGTGTAATTCTTCATCTCATGTTCACAAAGTCAATTATAAGAGCCTGGTAATTCAAAAGTCCTTTAACATCCCCTATAAACAGTAAAGGAGTTAGGCTGGGTACAATTGGTCATGATAGAAACAGATTAGGCTTTGGGGGAACCACATTGGTGTGTTCCAAGCGGACGTGCGCCATATTGATGGCCGCCATATTAAATTCAACTCAAGATTTTTAAATGGGAATGGCGGTGATGTGATATATATTTGACTGTTTTCTCACACCTGGAAAATGATACATTTGTTACAACCATGCAGTCGTAACCTTTTCCTGATTAAAGATAGGTTGAAGAAACCTTCACCACTTCATTTCTCATGAAATTCTAGCCTGATTTGATTCTAGTCTGGCTGCCACGCGGGAAACCCGGGGTGGGTGATGTAAGGTCTGAATTTTTCCAGCTTTGTCCCCGCATAAAGCGGGGCCCACCCAGCTTCAAATCAGATTGTTTTTTTGGGGGGGGGGTAAAAGTGGCCGCAGCGTGGTGCTGATCAGATCACCTTCAAGATGGCCGACATGGAAAATATGTGGGGCCCACATACCCTAAATGTGCCTACATGGCACGGTGTTTGATATCACAAGGAACTTTACCTTTACCGGTATATTTTGTATTCGTTTCTATACCCGTGAGTTACCTTCGTTTATTTTTTACATACGCATATACGAACCCAATGGCTCAGGCCCCCCCCCCTAAAGGCTTACTTGTCTCTGCCCCCCCTCCCCCGCACTGCGCGGTTTTCCGGCTTGTAGATCCGGCACTGCATTGCGGATAGCTGGATGATGCTTCTTTGGCATAGCTAAATGAGCAACAGGTGGAGCAACGCTTTACAGTTTCCTGTTGGGAATGCTTCCCTGAAGACACAGTGGGAATTGTGTCACCTTGTAATCAAAGGGCCCCAGGTCCGACAGCTGGCAGAGCCGCTAATGATTGGGATCCAGTCTCGATTAGCTTATGTGTGTATAAAGTGGACTCAAAACAAAAACTTAGGAAAGACGTCTAGTTGGGAGGATGGATCCTCCTGCGCCTCCATTCCCCACACTGCTCATCATCATCATTCATCATTCTTCCTCATTCTCACAATTAGCCAAAAGTGGCAGAAAAAGACTCTAGATAACAGAATAACAAAATAAACCGTTCATCCTCATTGTCATGGTTAGCAAAAGTTACAAAAAGGCGACGTAAAAGTAGAAGAAATTCATACATTTGGAAACTATATATTAACTAAAGAAAATTACCGTTTCTGCAGAAAAGTCAATAACTCGTACATACTCTTTACAATATCATAAAATATATTGAGGAAACTGATATGTAACCCCGAGTGTTCTAAACGTATTGTAATTTTAAAATTTGTGAACAAATATTATGAAGAAAATAATTGTAATTCCAGAATGTGTATGTCTATCATTCTTGTAACAATAAATTCTTGCTGGTGAGATCCTATGTACTAACAATGATCAATGTTGTTTACGCACTGAGCAATTGATTGATGGCACTATTGCTTTGTCATTGTCCATCCATTGACGTTTTTGCACTTCAAGATGTGTTTTACACAGTAATTAACGACATTTACCTGTCTCTTACACCACAGGATTTGTTCCTGGGCTGCCGCAAACGAGGCATTTTCCCCCAGGGGCATGGGCGTCCGGAAGGGGGGGGGGCGTGGCCCCTCCCTGGAAAACGAAAGTCAACCAAAAATTACATATTTCATTTAATTTCAGCCACAATAATGTGTGTTAATTATTGCACGAACATGATAAATTCAAATTTAAGCAATGTTTTTTGAGAGATGAACACTATTATTGGGGAAAATATGCCATGTTAGCCCCTCCCTGGAAAAAATACCTTCCTTGAACCTCCCTGGAAATAATCCTGCGGACGTCCATGTCCAAGGGTGCAGCAAACGAGGCAAGTTTCTCCCCAAAATAGCGATGCAGCTCAAAAAACGTAGCTGCTAGCCAGAATATGTTCATAGATACCAGTTCATTTTAGTTATCAGGATATTAGATTTATTCTATATTAATGAAATAAATTACGCAGATATCAAGATATTTATAATCTAGATTATTCGTATTTCCATCTAATAGACTTTGTCTTTATGAACCTCCTGCAAAAGTAAGTGTTATTGTAGAATTTTTTTTTCATGGTGTGGTCACATTCAAAATTTTCATCAAAATGCAGAGAGGAAATGTAGCTGTAGCGAAATTTTCGCTACAACTACTGGAATTTTGTAGCTTCGCTAAAGCTATAGCTAGAATTTTCAAAATGTAGCGCCGCTACAAATTTTGTAGCTAGCTACAGTAGCGAAGCTACAAGTAGTGCGCTACTTCCGATCACTGACATACATATACATATAAACGTGTGTCAGGCCCGTACCCAGGGGAGGGCCATGCCCGCCCCCCTCGAACCATGAAATATTTAAATGTGAACCTATAAAAAGTTACGAAAATAACAATTCACTATTTTTCAAATTTGTAAAAATTTAAATTTTGTTCTTGCATAAATGAATGCGTTTGTTGTGTAGAGAGGAAGGCCATAGCCGTGCGCAGACCCTCTGATTAGGGGGGGGGGCAAAAGCCTTTAATGCAAGTTCAGTCGGGAAAGATAAACCTCATTTTATCTCACTGTTTTAGTTTCATTGTTGTGTGTGTGTGTGTATATATATATATATATATATATATATATATATATATAATGCAGAAACATAGAAGCACCATAACGAATAAATAAATTGTCTCTGCCGCGTTCAATTTCCTCCAAACAATTGTGTTCATGCATTTAAGACAAAACTGTTTAGCAGCAAGAGTCTGAAGTACTTAGTAGTTATAACTTCTCTATCTGGTAATTTACAATGCATTACAGAAAGCAAGAAAATTGTGAGCGAAGCGAGCAGGAAAATTTTCAAGTCCAAAATTTTGCAAACTTAAAACAATATTGATTTAATATGGCCCAAAAAAATTTACGGAGGTATCATGGCATTCTCTTTTACATTTTTTTTCATTTCGATCGTTCGGCGCCAATGGACAACTACTCCCAACGCCCCCTAACTACGGCTCGGAACTTGAAAAGACTGTAAGTAAAGGAGATATTGCAAGCGAAGCGAGCAAGAAAATTTTACGAAATGTATTTTAATTTGTATAAAATTTGATATCGATGGGGGCAATTGCCCCTCTGTGTCGGCCTGCAGGTATTCTTGGTCGTCTGGAAAAAATAATGCAAGAAAGACGCAAAAACTAATTCCTTTTGTCCTGCTACTAGTCTTGTTTTCTTTTACCTCAATGTTTGCCCCCAGAAATTGATATCCGTTCAAGATTGGGGAGAGGCAATGCCCATTGCCCCTCTGCGGTTTCGCCACTGCACCCCCTAGCCCCGTAGTTGCTTTGAACTTTAATCGGCTTGAAAATACTTAATTTTCTTTAATAGCATAATATCGTTCAATAACTGCGATACGATTCCTCTCCACTAAATTTCTAGGTGAAGGTACAATAATATAGGAGGGTCAAGCACGTCTGGAATGACGGGCAAGGATGGCCACACCTCCCCCTTAGAAATTGAATGTAAACCTAAAAGTATATATTTCACACGTATAATTTGATTTCAGTCATAGTAATATACATTAATGCGATAATTTCAAATTCAAGTGGTGTTTTTGAGGAAGGGCAACACTATTATGGGGGTAACATGCTCCATGGAAAAATACCTTGCTTGTCTCTCCGTGGAAAAATCTTGCGGACGCCCATGATTAGGGAGTCAATTGCGCCCCCCCCCTCATTCGCACGCCTATGAGGAGCGTGGATTGGTCAAATAGTCTACGAGTTATAACATTTTTTGTCAAATAAGTGTACGAATTTAATATTCGCGCCAAAAGGCCTCTGTGAAATAGAAAAAAAATGTTATAACTGGTAGACTATTGACCAATCTACTTCGGGTAACTCTTGTTTTGCAGCTAAAACATCAGGGCATGCAACCGTGCTGGAATCAAAACGCCAAAGCCAATAAGAGGGGTTGGGTGGGCCGCGGCCCCCAACTTTCAATTAAATGTCTGCTATTGCAATATTGAGTAGTTTTAGTTCTATAACCATTGATGCAAGGCTGCCAGACGTCCGATTCACCGAATAGTCAAAATAATCCATTACTTTTAATTATTGTCCCGACTTTCTTCGAACTGCAATCGTGATGCGAAAATGTCTCTTTACTATTTTTTTTAAATTAACTCACATTTAGACATGTTCTGTATTGTAATAATAATTGCGGATACGTATGATTTAATTTATAAATATATTATTTTCTAAACGTAGAATTAATTATCATGACTTTTCAATGGCGCTGGTGTAAGAAAATTAAAGGAAATTTGAAAAAATTGTTAATTTGCGGAACGCTGAACTATTTGAACTATGTTGTAATCTCCTCTCTCTCTTTATCTCCATAGCTATATAATATATATATATATATATATATATATATACACACACGCACACACACACACACATATTTTCGTATCTGGCCATTCCCTGAAAAAAAAACCTGGGTAGGGCCTGACATGTGTGTATAAATTATAGAATGTATAGGACTGAGTCGATACTCATATCGATACCGGTATCTTACCGTTTCCCACCGACCGATACTGTGACAAAAGTTGTATGTATATTATGTAATATCCAGTTGAATTTCGGTATCAAATATACAATAATACTCTAGCAAGAAATTTTATAGTCCAGGATTTAGGAGTTACTTTTGATTCAAACCTTGCTTTTAATAAACACGTAGAACAAATAATTAGTGAAGCGTTCAAGAACCTTGGGTTTATTCTTAGAATGGGGATGGATTTCAAGAGTATAGAGACACTAAAACTTTTGCATTATTCATATGTAAGACCAAAACTCGAATATGCATCTGTTATATGGAATACAGACACAGCAAAGTACAGTGAAGCAATTGAAAGAGTCCAATCAAAATTTCTTAGATTTTTAAAATTCAAATTTTAGAAAGTTTACCTCACATTTGAACACTAGGACAACCTAATATATGAATGTCGGTTTACAAAGCTGTGTCATAGAAGAACGTTACAGGAAATAGTATTCTTGTGGAAGTTGTTCAATAACGAAGTAGATGCTGAACATCTACTCTACCAGATAAATTTTCGAATCCCGTCGTCGAAAACGACTCAAGAATGAAGCTTTTCTTATAAAGAAGGCTAGATCAGAAATTAAAAAGAAATCTAAATTGTGGAGAATGTGCACCAGTTACAATAAATTGCTAATCAACAATAAGACCATTGGTATCTTTTCTATGAACCTAAGGGACCTCAGTAAAGCCACTATTAAGACGGTAACATACGCTTAAACACATAAGTTCCTATGAAATGGTGTGATAAAGTGTATACATGGACGTATATATAGCTCACGTAAGGGGGGAGTCAACTTTTGGTTCTTAGGGTTCCTATATTTTATATGTGAAAATTCAGGACACTACTGACAGGTAGCTTGTTAGGGGGAGCGGGAGGAGGAAGGGCTGGGCCCGATAAAGTTGTATGTATGTACAGTCACGGACACTTCTGAATTGTAACACTCCCATTGACTTTCAATGGTATCGTTACAACCCAGAAGTGTCAGTGACTGTACAACATAATTGTCATTTACATTCCACATTGTGTGGGAACTTCATTTGAAAACTGCGGACTAAACAGTTAGGCACCCCAAGCACTGACTCTTTGTAGTAAGCAGGTTACTATACAATGGAAGAGAATCGTAACGAAAATTCAGCACTGCTAGCAGAGGTGGCGCCATCGTGAAGTCAAAGATGTTTGCAGTACCGTCTGTATCTCGTTAACTCTTGTATTATGGAGAGGGAGTGGTTCAATGTAGAGTTAGATTGTTTTGTAAAATGAGCATTTTAAAATTACGTCCACGCATTTAAATATAAAAAACGTTCAGGAAAGTACAGTCTTAATCATTTATTCTTTCCCACCGGATTCCAGGACATTTGTGCATCCCCAAGAAACTATTCGAAACACCGGGACAAATGATACCATTTCGGGATTGTCGCTGAAAATCCGGGACGTATATCGTCACTAGGTATGACCTGGGTATCAAAATCCACTCTGCCACCACATGAAAGGTCAAACATTTATTAAATTAAGTCCATCTACGAAATTCTAACTTTTCTACATAAAATGAGCAGAAAATGCTTTTGAAAAAGTGAATCCCAGCTTCTCTTTAAAGAAGAATTGCAATGTTACAATTAGTCTTTTCCTCCTTGCTATAAAATTGAAAGTAACATCATTGGTGTTATTTTAATATTCGTATGTATGTACACTTAACAGTGCAGGGTCCATTAGTCGAGGATCTCCCGTTGAATTGCGAGGACATTATTTCAACCTCCTTAATGCCAAACACATCCTCTCGGGTGTTGAAGATGAAACTGGCAGTGTAGCCAAGATCACCTACAATTTGTGCATTACAAGAACTTGTTATAATTTTCTACTGCCTACACTGCAGACCCTGGACATGTCTTTTCAATTACTGTTTGCCACATTTTTTCATTCAGATTTGAAAATGTAAAAAATATCAACCAAGCCATCCAACATTTTTACACACTGTTCCAATGAATGAGGAATAGGCATTTCATATTGGAATAAGTTTCAATGTGTTGACTGTGTTCAGAGAAACTTGGGTTCATTTCTACTACAAAATGGTCCAAAAACAGTAAAGTTTCTACTATTAGTGAGCACAAAACTACTGAGTATTGATAGTTTTCTGTCCATCTTGTGTCAAACAACTTGAGAACGTTACAGAACTTCCCTAGCTATCTTGCACTGCATTATTTACAACCAAATTACGTTGAGAAGATTGATTGACTTATTTGCATTATTTTACTTCGCTTTTCGTGCCAGTTTTGGGCTAATTTCCGAAGATCGGGATGAGTGATGACATGCTGAAATTGATGAATGGACACCCACAAACGCCCATGTCCAATCCGGGTTTCGAACCCGGGACCAATGATGTGCTAACCAGGGGGTGCTGCTCCTTTGAGAAAACTCGAGGGGAAAAATTGTAACTGATTTGACAGTCTCAATATCGCAGAAATTCCACAGAAATGGACAATATCCAAGGTTTTGAACAATGTACAAAAAATTCTATCGGACACTTCTCTGAAATTATCTATCTATTTCACCCCCTTAATTCTACCACCCATTACATCAGCACCATCATATTTTTCACAAACTATTTTTTTTTCTAATTCCACACCCACTCAACCCAGAGAGAGTAGATGTAGTACTGAGGAAAACTTAAATCTTGAATGGTAACAAACCATATCGGTAACTTCTAAAGAAATTATAATAGTCGTGCTAGAAGTTCACAAGCAGCTGTTTCGGGCAGAAATTGAATGTGGCATTATAGAATTTGTGAAATGTCAGGAGTTTTCTGAGTATTTTCCAGAGAAATTCCAAAACTATCAGGAAATTGCAGACATTTACTTTGCAGTCCCATCTGGTGTGTGGAATTATTTTTTCCCATCTGTATCCCATTCTATACCCTTGTAATTTATGAGAACAAAATAAGTCTGAAGAAATTTTTACGAACATAGCGGATAGAACAGGTAATCTGGTAAATTTACTGAACCAAAGGGGTGTGTTTGGACCCGTTGAACCCCCCTTAAATACGCTCATGAGTGTGTGTCTATATATATATATATATATATATATATATATATATATATATATATATATATATATATATATATATATATATATATATTCATTCATTCATTCATTGTTTTCTGCCTAATTGGCAGGTTTTTCACTGCAATCTCCAGCTTTCCCTGTTCTCTGCCTTACGCTTCGTAATAGCATACGACCCAGTTAATTTAATATCATCCATAAGCTGATATCTCTTTCTTCCACGGACTTTTCCTCCTTCAACCATTCCCTCCAAGGCATCCCTTAGCAGGCAGTTCCTTCTTAGACAGTGTCCTAACCAGTTTCTTTTCCTCTTCTTGATGGTCTCCAGTATAGATCTTTTTTCACCAACTCTTTTCAGTACGGCTTCGTTTCTTACCTTGTCTGTCCATTTTACACGCTCCAGCTCCATTTTTCGCCATGTCCACATTTCAAAAGCTTCGAGTCGTTTCTCTTCATTTCTTCTCAACGTCCAGGTTTCTGCACCATATAGTGCTACACTCCACACAAAAAAAAAAAAAATATATATATATATATATATATATATATATATAAAATAAATAATTTTAAATATATTGATTGATTGATTGAATTGGTGTTTTAAGTCCACTTTATGCACAGTAAGGCAGTAAGGCTAATCGGGACTGGACCTACAATTTAAAGTGGGATCCGAACCACTATGTGCCTCCTCCGGGTATCGAACCCGGGACCCCTTGATAACAAGGCAATGACGCTACCACTGCGCCATCGGGAGGCCCAATTTTAAATATATTTACATATATATATGTCTATATATTTATGTATATATATATATATATATATATATATATATATATATATATATATATATATATATATATATATATATATAGAGTGTTGTCCACGGGACGAGACGGGACAGGCTTTTAAAAATTCGAGACGAGACGAGATTGACCATGTTGTCATGAGACAAACGAATATTTTCGAGACGAGACAGCATTTCCACGAGACTTCCAGGAGACGAGACAGGCCAAAGTCTCGTCTCGTATGCAACACTAATATATATATATATATATATATATATATATATATAATTTCTATCTTTATATTACAGAAATATATGTAATTGTATTCACTATATATCCTTCATATGGGCTCTGTAATTAGGTATGTAACTGTTGAGTACAATAAATAAATAAATATTGATTAAAGTCAGTTAGTGTATATTTCACTTCAATTATAAGCATCAATTTACCAGAGTTTTGTTTTAAAATATTCAAAAATTTCATCAGAATTTTAAAATACCTGTTATACAATCACAAAATACAGTTTTTTTCGTATAATGTTGGTTCAAAATCAAAGGAAATTTCGAAATTTACATAACTTCTAGCACAATTACACTGCAAAAGTGTCGCGCGGCAATTTAACGACTGGAAAAGTATTGATAGGAATTGGTAAATAACATCCGATCAATACTTTCCGATACTGATACTCAGTGGTGGAGATTAGGGGGCGTGGGGGGCAGTTGACCCCCACTTTTCGCCACTTTTGTCTCTGCAATATACTAAATCTTATCTACCAAGGGAAAATATTGTGTCCTTGCCCCCCCGCCCCCTCCAGTTTGGAAACTCAATCGCAGCCAATAGATCAGCATCGAATCAGCCCTAACACCCCTCCCACACACACACACACAAGAAAGCAAGGACTGGAGAGAAGTGAATGACCAAAGAGAGTATTATGATCTGTCAATGACCCAAAGGGTCATAAGATGTGTGATTTGTATAAGTTCATTAAGAGATAAGGTTATTAGAAGCTATAATGTAGATAAATTGTTTTTGTTTTGTGCTTACCAATTTCAGAAGGCTTCACTGAATCCAATGCAAATTGTATGACATGGCAATTTCACTCGAAAATTGAAGGATGGCGCATTTTACTTCGTAACTCAAAAATGACCAAAATGTTACTTTCCATGTTTTACACCCGATCCTTTCAATTAAATTCAATTAATAATCTGATTTTAACTTACTAAATTGAAAAGTAAACAAATGTTTCCTAACTAATCCAGCTGTCAAACAAAATGCAATTTGTCATTTAGGAGCCTTTTAACATAAAATCATCTTTTTGAATTTGAATTCGGACGGCATAGCGAGTTGTGCTAACCATTCCACCACGGGAGACGGTGCCTTGCTATTTTTGCATACGTTGCAGTGGTTGTGCAAATGCCGCAACTGTATCAGAGAAATATCATCTGTCACTCAGCGAAATAACTGGTTCACCAAGCATCGACGTCATCTACGAACAATACCAATTGATCTGCAACAAGAAGCACTATCCTTAGCATATGCGTGACTTGTGCCGTTTTGATACCTACAGTAAGTAATGCCTTAACTGTGAAAGAACGTCAAATGCAACACATATGCCATGTCGCACGTCTTTTGTTCTCTTGTTCTGGCGCCACTGAAGGTGCAGATGTTGTTTCACTTTCAATGTGATGTCGAGAAATATATAAAGTTGAAGATCGTTGAGTCTATCAGCCAGGCCCTAAGGGAACGTAGAGGCAAGAGAGAGCCATGACAGTCCCCTACAGAGGCCTTCGAGGCCTTCAGTTGATATTGGTCCTATGGTTGGTCCAGGTGATTTGTACAGAAGCCCTGTACAAGCGCAGTAAAGTAAGTACTCACATGCAGTGCTTCTTAAATGTTAGGTCCGGTTTAGACGAAAGCATTTTTCTTAACATTTGTGCCATGATGAATTTGCTACGTGTAAAGTGAAAAAAGAATATGGCATATTCATGGCATTTGTCAAGGATAGGCTCGGTCTGTATCATTTTTCGTAGCGTAACCAATCAGAAGCGACCTCTAGGTCACGAGTGCAGCTGTAATGGCGGCCGTGTGAGATGTAAAAAATGTATCACTTCACATTTTTAAAAGCCGATAACTATTCAACCGAGAGGAATAGTGTTTAATATAAAACGGTATTAGATGCAAATCAATGGCACTGCTTAAATACATACTTTATAAAGTGTACAGTACACATTTGGAAGAATATCTTAGTTGTTTGAATTGTAAACACCGTGCACCATAGGTAACTCAACGTGCCCTTCGTGCTGTATATATTATACATTGTAATCTCAAAAGCTAACCGCAATGTTACATGAAATGCTTCCATGTAAAGTACCATCCTGCTATAAGATTTTTGGAAGCATTTGCATAGCATTTATGCTATCAAAGATGTTAAAGGAAATGCTCAGCTGCTAGTTTTCGCCTCTCACGATACCGTACTTGTCTGTATACTTTTGTTCCCATAAGACATTGCGCAGAGCAGACAAGATGAAAAGATGGACGAGCGATTTGAAGACCGCTGCAGGAGAATAGCTACTGCTGGTATTAAAAATTACGAGAAAAGTTTGGCTCGAAAGAAAATATGATAATCAGTGTGTACTCACGAGATTTTCAATG
The DNA here is from genome assembly GCF_977018435.1 of Lepisma saccharinum. Classification (NCBI taxonomy): domain Eukaryota; kingdom Metazoa; phylum Arthropoda; class Insecta; order Zygentoma; family Lepismatidae; genus Lepisma; species Lepisma saccharinum. The sequence continues at coordinate 7,947,556 of NC_139246.1, forward strand.
AACTCGGGTATGTATTTGTATATTCATACATGAGATTCTCAGAATTCTTTCATAAAGAATATTTTGTTCAAGTAAACATGTCAAGCATTTAATACACTGGTAATAATAGGATTTTCATTATCGGTTAATCCCATAATCACGGTTCGAAGATAATTATGGCCAGTATCGGTAAATAAAATCCGAACGAAACTTTCCAATACCGATACAACGTGATCGATATCGGCTTAGCCATAATTATAGTATTATTATAACTTTATTAGTTGTAGTAGGATTGCATCTAAAGTCAATTTTTTTTCTACATCTCATCAGAGACAAGTGTCATGGACTTGGCACTTCAACGTTAAACATAAAATAGCACGATCCAACAAATTACTTAAACATTCAAACAATAATTAAAACAAGAGTAAATAAAGGATAGGAATTACCCAGATTAGAGACAAAGCAGTAAACGAAACAAAACAATTAAGACAGTAACAGTAACAGTAGAAATGGTTAAAGTTGACAGCTGGTTAGCATTTAACGATGTGATCATGCATAAGACAGGTAAGTTTGTGTTCATTAGAATATGTTTCAGTGTCTCCAGGAAGGAGACTTCATTTTGAGGCTGTCAGGTAACCAAGTTTTCTTTAGACTTACTATCTCTTAGGGTTTGTGGACATATAAATCACTTTGAACATTTATTCTTCTGAACCGTCATTTACCATTGAAAGGGCAGGATCTATTGTGCAATGTCTAAAGAAAAAAAACTATTAAAAAACTTTAACCTCCATTGTAATATCAGCTAAAAACTTAGCTTATTTCTCCTCGAGTAAAGACATCAACGGGGCCGGCCTTAGGTGGGCGTGGGGCCTATAGCCATAATTTTCCAGAGGACTATGAAAAATCAATGATTTTTGTTTCTTAGTCTAAAGTTTAGGTATTCTATAACTTATACATTGATTTGATTTGACTTGATTTTCCTAATTAACGTCGCTTTTATGCCACATCTGACTCATCGTGACGATAACAATGATATATGATGAATAGAGCCCGGAAGTTCAGGAATTTATTTTCGTTAAAATAGGCAGGCAAAAAGGCATTTATAATGTGGAAAATAGGCACTAAAAATTAAAAAAAGGCACATTTGGAAGTCGCTTACTTTTATCTATAATTTCTGGCAAAATGTTAAGATCTACATTGGGAAGAGCATTTCAATTTTTACCAAATTCAAGCACGTAACCATGTAACTTACCACTTAATGGCACACTAAATTTCGGCATGATGACAACTACACGATCCTTTCCCTCCAAAGTGCAGAACTAAACTAAAGATAGAGAACATGATTTTGGAATCCATGCAAAGGCCCTTGGGTATTAGTGCTGTTTCTCTGACCGCAGTGGCTCCGTCGGTAACGCGTCTGACTACCATGCTAAAGGTCCCGGGTTCGATCCCCGGCCGGTTCAAATCCGGGAACTTTTCTAACGTTGCAAGCGGCCCCGGCGCCCACCCAGCGTCGAATAACATGGGTAAAGGCGGTCAGGGGCGTGATGTTGATCACATCACCCCCACTCACGACCGGATCAATAAAGTGTGGGGCGCCACCCCCACATCCCCTATACGCCTTCATGGCGTGATGCTATGCACAGGGGAGCGCTTTACCTTTTTTTTAACCTTCTAACACGGACGCTGGCCGTGATGACGTAATTGTGCAGATGTTCTGCAACAGGTTTTCAGCAGTCAATCATGCACAAGGAAATGCTAACCGAAAGGCAATATCCTAACTCAGCATGACTTTTTTCTCACACTTTTCTCCTTCAGCAATGTTGAAATATGCGTGAGTTCAATATTACTTAAATAAGGCGAAAATTATTCACATAATAAACGGAAGAAAAATAAATGCCAACAACGTTTTTTGTGAGAATAATAATTTATATACACACTCTTTTTTTTTTTAAAAAAAATGGTCCAATTTCATTGGAAAGGGCAAAAAAAGGCATTATAATTAAAAATAGGCAATGGGGTCCCAAATAGGCAAAATAGGCAAAATGAAAAGGCTTCTAAAACATTCGAAACAACATAAAAAACGTATATCCGGAAAAATTCTATCAATATATGCAGTAGATAAAAAGAGGCATTTTGCCAAACTTCCGGGCTCTACTCATGATGAACTTGATGAAGGGACATTTACAAAGAACACCCATGCACAGGCCAGAATTCGAACATAGGAACCCTAACCACTCCACCATAGAGGCCGGCAGGTGTTCTATATAATCACAATTTAAACATTATTACAATACAATTAACTCATATGTTTCTTATTGTTATCTAAGAGAAATAAACACAACATGTTGAAGGTTAAAACCAAGAATTGTGTGAGGGTAATAGAAGTGTATTAATTAACGTTTCTTTTCATTTCAAATCTGTCACTGGTCCGACGTTCAATATACTTAATTACAAAATTGGGTGTGATCAAAATAAAGCTATAAATATAAATATAAAACAAATTTAGGTCGGAATGAAGACATGTCTTAAATAAACACAAATTTTGTACACTCTGTATAATTCTCTACACAAACAAACCAAGAAACATGCGAACACTTCCATGCATATCGCTATTATAACAGAAATTATAATAAAAAAATAACATATAAATATATATATATATGTATGTTTAATTTTTACTATAATTTCGATTATTCAATAATATATATATGCACAGCTTCATGAGAGACTTATATTTATGCAAAATCCTCATGGGTTCAAGAAAACATATACTTCTTAATGTCAGCAAAACACTAAATTATCAAACTGTAATATATTCACAGTGTCCACTAATTTTTAAAACCACAAATTCTAATATGTAAAGATTAAATTGCAGAAAATGATAAATAACTGCAATACACAGTGAAAACGAATTTCAGTTAAAATAAGTTATTAGATATTGGAAAAGTCATTAAGAAAGAATAATGCAAGATTGAAGATTCTTATAAAATTCAATTCCCTTCTCTTTACAGTCAAAAAATAACGGAGTTTTCATCTCGTATGATCAAGGTGAATACAAAATTTGCAAGGAGTACCCGGAAGGTTCAGACATTCGACAAAAATGTACTGAATCCGTTCCCCTGAGACAAAGAGAAAACAAACGTAGAGACGCGTCACTTGAGGACATCTGTCAAAATATTACAGTTTGGTGGCCTCCCGACTGGGATTCTAAACTACCAGGATGCAGGAACATTACAACAACAACACATCCAGGAACAGACACAACATATGAAGGGACAACTGAAAACTCAGTAACAACTACACCAGAAGTTACAGTAACCCCAAGAGAGACAATAGAAACCACAAGTGAAGTAACGAATTATACGTCTCCTTCACAGGGGCCATCAAGAGACACAGCGCAAACCGAAACCTTTTCACCAACACAATCTACGCAATCATCTCCCACTGACGAAACGACAACAAGTCCAGGGTCAGATGTAACAACTACTTCAAGCGAAGCAACGCCTACAAATCCTCCTTCAAATGCAACCGAACAGCCAACTCCTACAGAAGGCGATACTACTACCAATCCAACACAATCAACCTCTGAAGGAACAACTGCAACTGCTGGAGGTTCGTCATCGCCACCAACTGGAACAACAAGCAGCTCGCGAACAGACACTGAAACACCTGAAACATCTGAAACAGAGGGTCCTACTCCAAGCCAAGAACCGTCAACATCGTCCAATCCAGGACCAGGACCAGATGTAACGACTACTTCAAGCGAATCAACTCCTTCAACTGGAACCCAACCGCCAACTCCCACACAAGGTGAAGGCGAAACTACTACCAATCCAACACAATCAACCTCTGAAGGAACAACTGCAACTGCTGGAGGTTCGTCATCGCCACCAACTGGAACAACAAGCAGCTCGCGAACAGACACTGAAACACCTGAAATATCTGAAACAGAGGGTCCTACTCCCAGCCAAGAACCATCAACATCGTCCAATCCAGGACCAGGACCAGATGTAACGACTACTTCAAGCGAATCAACTCCTTCAACTGGAACCCAACCGCCAACTCCCACACAAGGCGAAGGCGAAACTACTACCAATCCAACACAATCAACACCTGAAGGAACAACTGCAACTGCTGGAGGTTCGTCATCGCCACCAACAGGAACAACAAGCAGCTCGCAAACAGACACTGAAACACCTGAAATATCTGAAACAGAGGGTCCTACTCCCAGCCAAGAACCGTCAACATCATCCAATCCAGGACCAGGACCAGATGTAACGACTACTTCAAGCGAATCAACTCCTTCATCTGGAACCCAACCGCCAACTCCCACACAAGGCGAAGGCGAAACTACTACCAATCCAACACAATCAACACCTGAAGGAACAACTGCAACTGCTGGAGGTTCGTCATCGCCACCAACAGGAACAACAAGCAGCTCGCAAACAGACACTGAAACACCTGAAATATCTGAAACAGAGGGTCCTACTCCCAGCCAAGAACCGTCAACATCATCCAATCCAGGACCAGGACCAGATGTAACGACTACTTCAAGCGAATCAACTCCTTCATCTGGAACCCAACCGCCAACTCCCACACAAGGCGAAGGCGAAACTACTACCAATCCAACACAATCAACCTCTGAAGGAACAACTGCAACTGCTGGAGGTTCGTCATCGCCACCAACTGGAACAACAAGCAGCTCGCGAACAGACACTGAAACACCTGAAATATCTGAAACAGAGGGTCCTACTGACAGCCAAGAACCATCAACATCGTCCAATCCAGGACCAGGACCAGATGTAACGACTACTTCAAGCGAATCAACTCCTTCAACTGGAACCCAACCCCCAACTCCCACACAAGGCGAAGGCGAAACTACTACCAATCCAACACAATCAACTCCTGAAGGAACAACTGCAACTGCTGGAGGTTCGTCATCGCCACCAACTGGAACAACAAGCAGCTCGCGAACAGACACTGAAACACCTGAAATATCTGAAACAGAGGGTCCTACTCCCAGCCAAGAACCGTCAACATCGTCCAATCCAGGACCAGGACCAGATGTAACGACTACTTCAAGCGAATCAACTCCTTCAACTGGAACCCAACCGCCAACTCCCACACAAGGTGAAGGCGAAACTACTACCAATCCAACACAATCAACCTCTGAAGGAACAACAGCAACTGCTGGAGGTTCGTCATCGCCACCAACAGGAACAACAAGCAGCTCGCAAACAGACACTGAAACACCTGAAACAGAGGGTCCTACTCCCAGCCAAGAACCGTCAACATCGTCCAATCCAGGACCAGGACCAGATGTAACGACTACTTCAAGCGAATCAACTCCTTCAACTGGAACCCAACCGCCAACTCCCACACAAGGTGAAGGCGAAACTACTACCAATCCAACACAATCAACCTCTGAAGGAACAACAGCAACTGCTGGAGGTTCGTCATCGCCACCAACAGGAACAACAAGCAGCTCGCAAACAGACACTGAAACACCTGAAACAGAGGGTCCTACTCCCAGCCAAGAACCGTCAACATCGTCCAATCCAGGACCAGGACCAGATGTAACGACTACTTCAAGCGAATCAACTCCTTCAACTGGAACCGAACCGGCAACTCCCACACAAGGTGAAGGCGAAACTACTACCAATCCAACACAATCAACCTCTGAAGGAACAACTGCAACTGCTGGAGGTTCGTCATCGCCACCAACTGGAACAACAAGCAGCTCGCGAACAGACACTGAAACACCTGAAATATCTGAAACAGAGGGTCCTACTCCTAGCCAAGAACCGTCAACATCGTCCAATCCAGGACCAGGACCAGATGTAACGACTACTTCAAGCGAATCAACTCCTTCAACTGGAACCCAACCCCCAACTCCCACACAAGGCGAAGGCGAAACTACTACCAATCCAACACAATCAACACCTGAAGGAACAACTGGAACTGCTGGAGGATCGTCATCGCCACCAACAGGAACAACAAGCAGCTCGCGAACAGACACTGAAACACCTGAAATATCTGAAACAGAGGGTCCTACTCCCAGCCAAGAACCGTCAACATCGTCCAATCCAGGACCAGGACCAGATGTAACGACTACTTCAAGCGAATCAACTCCTTCATCTGGAACCCAACCGCCAACTCCCACACAAGGTGAAGGCGAAACTACTACCAATCCAACACAATCAACCCATGAAGGAACAACTGCAACTGCTGGAGGTTCGTCATCGCCACCAACTGGAACAACAAGCAGCTCGCGAACAGACACTGAAACACCTGAAATATCTGAAACAGAGGGTCCTACTCCCAGCCAAGAACCGTCAACATCGTCCAATCCAGGACCAGGACCAGATGTAACGACTACTTCAAGCGAATCAACTCCTTCATCTGGAACCCAACCGCCAACTCCCACACAAGGCGAAGGCGAAACTACTACCAATCCAACACAATCAACACCTGAAGGAACAACTGCAACTGCTGGAGGTTCGTCATCGCCACCAACAGGAACAACAAGCAGCTCGCAAACAGACACTGAAACACCTGAAATATCTGAAACAGAGGGTCCTACTCCCAGCCAAGAACCGTCAACATCATCCAATCCAGGACCAGGACCAGATGTAACGACTACTTCAAGCGAATCAACTCCTTCATCTGGAACCCAACCGCCAACTCCCACACAAGGCGAAGGCGAAACTACTACCAATCCAACACAATCAACCTCTGAAGGAACAACTGCAACTGCTGGAGGTTCGTCATCGCCACCAACTGGAACAACAAGCAGCTCGCGAACAGACACTGAAACACCTGAAATATCTGAAACAGAGGGTCCTACTCCCAGCCAAGAACCATCAACATCGTCCAATCCAGGACCAGGACCAGATGTAACGACTACTTCAAGCGAATCAACTCCTTCAACTGGAACCCAACCCCCAACTCCCACACAAGGCGAAGGCGAAACTACTACCAATCCAACACAATCAACTCCTGAAGGAACAACTGCAACTGCTGGAGGTTCGTCATCGCCACCAACTGGAACAACAAGCAGCTCGCGAACAGACACTGAAACACCTGAAATATCTGAAACAGAGGGTCCTACTCCCAGCCAAGAACCATCAACATCGTCCAATCCAGGACCAGGACCAGATGTAACGACTACTTCAAGCGAATCAACTCCTTCAACTGGAACCCAACCGCCAACTCCCACACAAGGCGAAGGCGAAACTACTACCAATCCAACACAATCAACACCTGAAGGAACAACTGCAACTGCTGGAGGTTCGTCATCGCCACCAACTGGAACAACAAGCAGCTCGCGAACAGACACTGAAACACCTGAAATATCTGAAACAGAGGGTCCTACTCCCAGCCAAGAACCGTCAACATCGTCCAATCCAGGACCAGGACCAGATGTAACGACTACTTCAAGCGAATCAACTCCTTCAACTGGAACCCAACCGCCAACTCCCACACAAGGTGAAGGCGAAACTACTACCAATCCAACACAATCAACCTCTGAAGGAACAACAGCAACTGCTGGAGGTTCGTCATCGCCACCAACAGGAACAACAAGCAGCTCGCAAACAGACACTGAAACACCTGAAACAGAGGGTCCTACTCCCAGCCAAGAACCGTCAACATCGTCCAATCCAGGACCAGGACCAGATGTAACGACTACTTCAAGCGAATCAACTCCTTCAACTGGAACCGAACCGGCAACTCCCACACAAGGTGAAGGCGAAACTACTACCAATCCAACACAATCAACCTCTGAAGGAACAACTGCAACTGCTGGAGGTTCGTCATCGCCACCAACTGGAACAACAAGCAGCTCGCGAACAGACACTGAAACACCTGAAATATCTGAAACAGAGGGTCCTACTCCTAGCCAAGAACCGTCAACATCGTCCAATCCAGGACCAGGACCAGATGTAACGACTACTTCAAGCGAATCAACTCCTTCAACTGGAACCCAACCCCCAACTCCCACACAAGGCGAAGGCGAAACTACTACCAATCCAACACAATCAACACCTGAAGGAACAACTGGAACTGCTGGAGGATCGTCATCGCCACCAACAGGAACAACAAGCAGCTCGCGAACAGACACTGAAACACCTGAAATATCTGAAACAGAGGGTCCTACTCCCAGCCAAGAACCGTCAACATCGTCCAATCCAGGACCAGGACCAGATGTAACGACTACTTCAAGCGAATCAACTCCTTCATCTGGAACCCAACCGCCAACTCCCACACAAGGTGAAGGCGAAACTACTACCAATCCAACACAATCAACCCATGAAGGAACAACTGCAACTGCTGGAGGTTCGTCATCGCCACCAACTGGAACAACAAGCAGCTCGCGAACAGACACTGAAACACCTGAAATATCTGAAACAGAGGGTCCTACTCCCAGCCAAGAACCGTCAACATCGTCCAATCCAGGACCAGGACCAGATGTAACGACTACTTCAAGCGAATCAACTCCTTCATCTGGAACCCAACCGCCAACTCCCACACAAGGCGAAGGCGAAACTACTACCAATCCAACACAATCAACACCTGAAGGAACAACTGGAACTGCTGGAGGATCGTCATCGCCACCAACTGGAACAACAAGCAGCTCGCGAACAGACACTGAAACACCTGAAATATCTGAAACAGAGGGTCCTACTCCCAGCCAAGAACCGTCAACATCGTCCAATCCAGGACCAGGACCAGATGTAACGACTACTTCAAGCGAATCAACTCCTTCAACTGGAACCCAACCGGCAACTCCCACACAAGGTGAAGGCGAAACTACTACCAATCCAACACAATCAACCCCTGAAGGAACAACTGGAACTGCTGGAGGATCGTCATCGCCACCAACTGGAACAACAAGCAGCTCGCGAACAGACACTGAAACACCTGAAATATCTGAAACAGAGGGTCCTACTCCCAGCCAAGAACCGTCAACATCGTCCAATCCAGGACCAGGACCAGATGTAACGACTACTTCAAGCGAATCAACTTCTTCATCTGGAACCCAACCGCCAACTCCCACACAAGGCGAAGGCGAAACTACTACCAATCCAACACAATCAACACCTGAAGGAACAACTGGAACTGCTGGAGGATCGTCATCGCCACCAACTGGAACAACAAGCAGCTCGCGAACAGACACTGAAACACCTGAAACAGAGGGTCCTACTCCCAGCCAAGAACCGTCAACATCGTCCAATCCAGGACCAGGACCAGATGTAACGACTACTTCAAGCGAATCAACTCCTTCAACTGGAACCCAACCGCCAACTCCCACACAAGGCGAAGGCGAAACTACTACCAATCCAACACAATCAACCCCTGAAGGAACAACTGCAACTGCTGGAGGTTCGTCATCGCCACCAACTGGAACAACAAGCAGCTCGCGAACAGACACTGAAACACCTGAAATATCTGAAACAGAGGGTCCTACTCCCAGCCAAGAACCGTCAACATCGTCCAATCCAGGACCAGGACCAGATGTAACGACTACTTCAAGCGAATCAACTCCTTCAACTGGAACCCAACCGCCAACTCCCACACAAGGCGAAGGCGAAACTACTACCAATCCAACACAATCAACCCCTGAAGGAACAACAGCAACTGCTGGAGGTTCGTCATCGCCACCAACAGGAACAACAAGCAGCTCGCAAACAGACACTGAAACACCTGAAACAGAGGGTCCCACTCCCAGCCAAGAACCGTCAACATCGTCCAATCCAGGACCAGGACCAGATGTAACGACTACTTCAAGCGAATCAACTCCTTCAACTGGAACCCAACCGCCAACTCCCACACAAGGCGAAGGCGAAACTACTACCAATCCAACACAATCAACACCTGAAGGAACAACTGGAACTGCTGGAGGATCGTCATCGCCACCAACTGGAACAACAAGCAGCTCGCGAACAGACACTGAAACACCTGAAATATCTGAAACAGAGGGTCCTACTCCCAGCCAAGAACCGTCAACATCGTCCAATCCAGGACCAGGACCAGATGTAACGACTACTTCAAGCGAATCAACTTCTTCATCTGGAACCCAACCGCCAACTCCCACACAAGGCGAAGGCGAAACTACTACCAATCCAACACAATCAACACCTGAAGGAACAACTGGAACTGCTGGAGGATCGTCATCGCCACCAACTGGAACAACAAGCAGCTCGCGAACAGACACTGAAACACCTGAAATATCTGAAACAGAGGGTCCTACTCCCAGCCAAGAACCGTCAACATCGTCCAATCCAGGACCAGGACCAGATGTAACGACTACTTCAAGCGAATCAACTTCTTCATCTGGAACCCAACCGCCAACTCCCACACAAGGCGAAGGCGAAACTACTACCAATCCAACACAATCAACACCTGAAGGAACAACTGGAACTGCTGGAGGATCGTCATCGCCACCAACTGGAACAACAAGCAGCTCGCGAACAGACACTGAAACACCTGAAATATCTGAAACAGAGGGTCCTACTCCCAGCCAAGAACCGTCAACATCGTCCAATCCAGGACCAGGACCAGATGTAACGACTACTTCAAGCGAATCAACTCCTTCAACTGGAACCCAACCGCCAACTCCCACACAAGGCGAAGGCGAAACTACTACCAATCCAACACAATCAACCCCTGAAGGAACAACTGCAACTGCTGGAGGTTCGTCATCGCCACCAACAGGAACAACAAGCAGCTCGCAAACAGACACTGAAACACCTGAAACAGAGGGTCCCACTCCCAGCCAAGAACCGTCAACATCGTCCAATCCAGGACCAGGACCAGATGTAACGACTACTTCAAGCGAATCAACTCCTTCAACTGGAACCCAACCGCCAACTCCCACACAAGGCGAAGGCGAAACTACTACCAATCCAACACAATCAACCCCTGAAGGAACAACTGCAACTGCTGGAGGTTCGTCATCGCCACCAACTGGAACAACAAGCAGCTCGCGAACAGACACTGAAACACCTGAAATATCTGAAACAGAGGGTCCTACTCCCAGCCAAGAACCGTCAACATCGTCCAATCCAGGACCAGGACCAGATGTAACGACTACTTCAAGCGAATCAACTCCTTCATCTGGAACCCAACCGCCAACTCCCACACAAGGCGAAGGCGAAACTACTACCAATCCAACACAATCAACACCTGAAGGAACAACTGGAACTGCTGGAGGATCGTCATCGCCACCAACTGGAACAACAAGCAGCTCGCGAACAGACACTGAAACACCTGAAATATCTGAAACAGAGGGTCCTACTCCCAGCCAAGAACCGTCAACATCGTCCAATCCAGGACCAGGACCAGATGTAACGACTACTTCAAGCGAATCAACTCCTTCAACTGGAACCCAACCGCCAACTCCCACACAAGGCGAAGGCGAAACTACTACCAATCCAACACAATCAACCCCTGAAGGAACAACTGGAACTGCTGGAGGATCTTCATCGCCACCAACTGGAACAACAAGCAGCTCGCGAACAGACACTGAAACACCTGAAATATCTGAAACAGAGGGTCCTACTCCCAGCCAAGAACCGTCAACATCGTCCAATCCAGGACCAGGACCAGATGTAACGACTACTTCAAGCGAATCAACTCCTTCAACTGGAACCGAACCGCCAACTCCCACACAAGGTGAAGGCGAAACTACTACCAATCCAACACAATCAACCCCTGAAGGAACAACTGGAACTGCTGGAGGATCGTCATCGCCACCAACTGGAACAACAAGCAGCTCGCGAACAGACACTGAAACACCTGAAACAGAGGGTCCTACTCCCAGCCAAGAACCGTCAACATCGTCCAATCCAGGACCAGGACCAGATGTAACGACTACTTCAAGCGAATCAACTCCTTCAACTGGAACCCAACCGCCAACTCCCACACAAGGCGAAGGCGAAACTACTACCAATCCAACACAATCAACCCCTGAAGGAACAACTGCAACTGCTGGAGGTTCGTCATCGCCACCAACTGGAACAACAAGCAGCTCGCGAACAGACACTGAAACACCTGAAACAGAGGGTCCTACTCCCAGCCAAGAACCGTCAACATCGTCCAATCCAGGACCAGGACCAGATGTAACCACTACGTCAAGTAAAACAACTCATACGAATCCAAGCAGTACACCAACAAATACTGGAACTACAGCTGGTAAAGTTACACATGTTACATCACCTACACAGTCACCACCGACATCTGGGAACATTAAAACTCCAGAACCGACATGGACTGCTCCACCAGGTGGTGGATCAGGGTTTCCAACTTTCCCGTCGTGGGTTTATCCAACTGGCGTTGGTCCAACCGGACCTCCTGGAGAGTGTAAGTTGTAGTATCTTAGTATTACATAACTTATGCAATAATAATTTTAAAGAGAAATGTGTTTCTTACTTTTTAGGAATCTCTTATTACAACGTTTGGGTTGTACATTTTAAATTTTACAATTGAAGGGTTCGCGTGTAAGACATGGTAAGTGACATTATGGTAATTTTTGAGTTACAGAGTAAAATGTGAAATCCCTCAATTCTCGAGTGAAATTGTCATGTCATACAATTTACATTGTACTCAGTGAATCCTTCTGTAATTGGTAAACACAACACGAAAACAATTTATCTACAGTATAGCTTCTAGTAACCTTTTTTCTTAATGAACTCAGAAATGACCAAAGTGTCACTTATCATGTTTTACACCCGAGCTCTTCAATTATTTTCGCAAACGTTATTTCCATATTTTTAGGTATTAAGTTCAATTTTAGTTTTCAAGAGTTTACTACTGTGACTTGTGTAATGCAGCTAAGTAAATGTCTGAGTTAATATCAATTATTTCTTTATCATTGGGAGGTATGTGAAAAAATTAACATTATTAGATAATAATTACCAGTATTTTTACATATATTCATAATTTGATATTAGAGTGAGGATTTTCATTCTGCACTTACTATTGTGTATGTGTTTGTGTTGGATTACGTATACTAAAATATAATGTGAGACAGAATAGTTTTACTAAATTATTTGATAATTTTTATTCGAGTGATATAGTTATGATACTCTGTAAACAATATTTTATTTTCTCGAACGATAATTTTCTTGCAAATTGTATTTTGATCTCCTGCACTTCATTTTGTACCTCACATATTTGGTCGAACATTAAATATTAATTTTTTATATTTTTGGTGTGAATGATACGCAATGTTTTACCATATATTCGTGTTTGAATTCTTTAAGTCTCATACTCTGATATTTGTTCAGCATTATATTTGTATAATTCACTATTGATACAAGTATTGCAATAGATATAAAAGTGTGAGATCTCTGAAATTCAGTTTAATTTAACTCGTACATTATGGTACTCTTGTGCTCAGAAACGCAAAATTTGTTACAGAATTTTCTAAAAGTTATATCCATCTCAATTTCATGGCATAAACTATAAGTGTAATATGTAAAGCATTTGGCTTGGTAGATGTAACTCGAAAATACATGCTATAATTTCCACGTGTCACTACTGAGCTGAAAAATTATAAATTTTGAGCATGTTCTTGATTCCTGGTGAAGATTAGAAGTGTTATGAAGGTGAAAGCGTTTCGAACTCTCCAAAGATGTTACCAATAATGATTATAATGCTTATAATGTTGATATTGTTGTAGTAATAATGAATTATTTGCATGGTAGAGGTACTGTAAATATGATACAACAAAATTTGTTATGGTATTGTAAGAGATGGGCATTTTAATAACTAGACGCTGAGATAGGTACTTCCTCAACTTAGCATAGCTACCTAAGTTCTTCTTTCTCGCATTTACTTCGAACACAGAGCCAGTTCTCAAGCCCGAGATTAGTTCACCATCTGATTTGTTTCTCTTAGACTTCTTTCTCGAATCTATGAAGCTTGTGTGAAATATAGCTTTTGATTTGTACGTTTCCAAATTTCAATATTTTCTCGTATTTACAGGTAAACCCAACTGCGGCGGCACTGTCTACTTGAATCCATATGATCCATTAAACCGAATTGCGATTATCGAAAGTCCTCGTTTCCCAGATTTTTATCCGGCAGATGCTGACTGCCACTGGACGATTCTGGTAAGTATAAAAATAACACTTGTACAGTGGGATCCATGAGTATTACCCTGAAAATTGTCCATCACCATGTTCGTGGACTTTATTTGAGCCAATAAGAGCTTCAAGAATTAAAGGAAAACTCAAAACAAGCTGTTGGCAACTTCTGCACCGGCATACATAAAAATCCATCGCTTAAAGACACTTAAGAATGAACTTTTGCCAGGATTCACGGGATAAAGGTAAGACTCCACGCATTCTCGATCTCCGCCATACTGAAAATGATATGATCAGCAAATATGATCTCTCCCCTTTATCTCATAGGGTTGGTCCCCACCATCAGGAGGATGGGTGAACTCCAGAGCCATTTCTGCAGGGACATTCACATATCTTAGGATCTGGTAGTGGTCACAATGTCGCCTTGGAATCAAGCGTTCTTGATTCAATTCCCAGAGGAAGCACATTGCACAGATCTTTGGCACTTAGTGGTTCGGATCCCACATTAAACTGTAGGACCACTTCCGATTAGTCTATCTAAGCATAAAGTGGACTCAAAACTCAAATTAATCTCTCTATATATAAAAATGGATGTACGTGTGTTGCATATGTACGTATGTTTGTTCCGGCATAACTCTCGAAGGCCTGGAGCAATGTCAACCAAACTTGGTACACATATGACTTACAATCTGGAAAGAAATACTGTGGGGGTAAGACACCCCTAGGGGTGGGGATTGGAAGGGGGTGACATGTAAAAATAATCAAAATCGACCGATATTAGTGGGGTCCCTAAGATGAATAGTGACACTCAAAGTGATGTTCAATTTATTTATTCTTGCTCCTGGAGGAGAAAGTAGAAATGTTGTTTATAATCAAGTTTTGAGTTAAATTAATAAATTCATTATTTTCCTGTCTAATAGAAGATTGGGATAAATAAATACTAGGGCAACGCCGGGTAATCAGTTAGTACAGTGGGATCCATGAGTATTACCGTGCAAATTGTCCATCACCATGTTCGAGCCCTTTATTTGACCCAATAAGAGCTTCAAGAATTAAAAGAAAACTCAAAACAAGCTGTTGACAACTTCTGCACCAGCATACATAAAAATCAATCGCAAATATCACATAGGATGTAAGACAAACATTAATGAAAATAGTCATGGACAATTTGCACGGTATTACTCATGGATCCCACTGTACCACTATATAAATTCATTTCTACAAGCATTCAGTAACACCTGACAAAATGTCTTCATAAAAGAGTAGTTTTCTTAGTGCCTCACTTGAACAAAATGGATTGTTGGATAGTTTCAATGTCTGTGTTTTCTCTTTCAGTCACCAGAGGGCCGCATCCAACTGTTCTTCCTGCAGATGGAGCTGGTTAACGACCTCAACTGCAGCTACGACTCTGTCACCCTCCAAGGTCTGGAAAGGGTTGGAGGAGCCAAGTAAGTTTACAAAGAATGAACACATGCGTATAAATCAAAAGATATATACAGTACTTACGTAATACGCGACATACGTAAATTCGCAGTTACGTAATAAATCTCGAAAATTACAACAACTAGTGCGTATGAAGTTTGCGACTTTTGCGTCTTTGACATCCATTGCAGTGGATGTCAGTTTGTTTTTATATTCTTTTATGTACTTTTCACACTTTTATAGTTTATATCCGAGTAAATACTGCTGCTGCATGATGTTTCATTTAGAAAATAATACTGTGTAAATAATATACATTAGTGTTGCCCACGAGACGAGACAGGCCTGTCTCGTCTCGTGGAAGTCTCGTGGAAATGCTGTCTCGTCTCGAAAATATTCGTTTGTCTTATGACACATGGTCAATCTCGTCTCGTCTCGAATTTTTAAAAGCCTGTCCCGTCTCGTCCCGTGGACAACACTAATATACATATATACGTACATATAATAATAATAATAAATATTGCAGTTTCTTACGAAATTACACTTAAGAAATTTACAAATTCTACTTACGTAAAATTCAAGTTACGGGGGGTTACTGTATATACCCATCCGTGAATATATTGTAATTCGTTCGGTGTCATGTGTATCAGAATGATACAAGCGGGTCTCTTTACATTGAAAATTTTGAAGTAATTGTTGCGGACCTCCGTGGCTGAGGGGTTAGCACAACGCGCTACAACGCCAGAGTTCCAATGGGTATTGGTTTTCTTTCTGAGTGTCCATTCATCAATTTCACGATTAGACAAAAATGGCGTAAAGGCCAATTAAAATAAACCGAATGAATCAACCAATCAATTAAACTAAATCATTGCTGAATCTTCCCTTTCCAGTAGAACCCTCCTCACACTACCCTATTTTCCGGGGATCTCTGGAGCAAGGGAGCGAAGACATGTGTCGGCGTACCTGCAGGAAGTTGTTGTTCTTGTTTCTTTCCTGAAATGATGCTCTTATAACACGTATAAGATTCTCAACATCGACATGTACTGCGATTAGGTTTGTTCAGTCGCAACTTCAACCTGTCTGCATGATGGTATGAAAGAGCTATACCGTGCAGTGGCGGCGATTGGGTTCCAAAACTAGGGGGGCAAAGACAGTAAGGTTTAGCATAGTGCGGGGGCAAAAGTGGCAAAAACTGCCCCCCCCCCCCTCGCCGCCACTGATACCGGGTGTTTCATAAATGATTCAGGGTTTACAAAAATTTATTGCAAGTAAAGCATTGTACTTATGTTAATGAAACCAGTTCAGACCGAACGAGGAACTCAAATATTTTTTTTTACCCCTACAAATGTTCAATGCGTGCACCACCTTTCGGTGACATCAATAGGATAGTCTAGTTCTTGCCACACTCGCATCAACATGGTCCAGTCGATGGTGTCCACGCTGCAATGATACGTTCCCTTAGGGCTGCGATATCACGCGGCAACGTCTGTCTTCGATGAAACCCCACAAAAAGAAGTCGCACGGTGCAAGGTCCGGTGATCTTGGGGACCAAAACATTGCACAAAACACTGTCCGCGCTTTCCAGAATCCACCGGTGGACGCGCTGGTGCACCGCTGATGCACGCTTCGGTTTTTCGTATATCACCGGTGCTCACCAGAACTTTCACCAGGTTAAACCATGACGTCATCAATTTACACCAGCCTCAAGAGCTGGTGCGGCTGGTGAATCAAAATGGCGTCGTCTGCACTGAAACGTATTCTGTTTCGTGATATGCGTCCTGTAGGCAGTAGTACGGAATGTGACGCCGATTTTGTTGCACGGAGGGCGAATATAGCCTACTGGATGCAGACATAAACTGTCGACATTTTTAATACTACTTCTTCGTCACTTGCACTGAAAGTCAAATAAAGTATGCCGATGCATCAAAACATGCGTCCGTCTTCTGCTGCAACATGCAGGAAAGCATCTATTGGCAATATTCGACATTTTTACAAAAGAATACCACTGAATTTCGTAGTACACATGCAAAATAAGATGTCGTTAAGTGAAAATATATAATATTATGAAATATCTTTTGTGATTTAGTCATTATCAGTGATTGTTTTCCTAATAAACGTGAATATGCGCGCGCATTCCGAATGTAGCTTCCATTTGCTGCAGCATGAAGCTTTCCGTATTTCACAGAATTTGACGTCATTTTTGGTGCACCAGTCTGATGGACGCTGGTGAATTCTGGAAAGCACGGTACAAGTACAGCGCCTAGAATAACGTAGTGTGGAAAACGGCATGCTTCTGCGCTCTCAGGCTGGTTCCACTCGAAAATGATACCGCTAGAGGCGCTGGTGTCGGTACACGTGCTAGGCATTCGTCTGCTTATAATGGAAGTAAATGGAGTTTTCGCTGCAACGTCTGATTCTTTTACATGAAGCATTTCTATGAATGTGATAATTGCTATCAGTGGCGTGGCGTGGATTTTTAAAAGTGTTACCGGTTATCAGTAGGACATTTAAGGGTGACTTGGGCGCCTCCCCACCTCATGCACCCCCCCCCCCCAATGTCTTCCAAGTAGTTCATATAATATTAATCTGGTACGTGTGCAATTCAATACTAGATTTTGGTAAAGTTAATAATCAGGAAAAAAAATGTTGACATAAGGACTAAAGTGAAATCGCAAACATTGGTTGTTGACACAATAATACGTAATTTGATACTTACAGAAACATCGAAGGCTACTTATAGAGCAGATCAATCCTACTTTGAAAATAGTTATATGATGCTGGGATCCCGGGTTCGAAACCTAGCTTGGGCATGGGCGTTTGTGATGTCTATTCATCAATTTAATCATATCATCACTCATCCCCATCTTCGCAAATTAGCCAAAAGTGGCACAAGCGAAGCAAAATCAATCAAATCAAATCAAAAAACTTCTATGATGCTGTCATAAAGAGAGGTTTTTCATTTGAATTTGAATTTTTGGGTGCGTCATGGTCATGGTCCATGTTATCCACATCTGAATTCGACACTTTTTTTTTTTTCACCCGAAAATAGAGTACATGGCCAACAAAAGAGTTTCGACAACTGCACACATCCACATAACCACGGATAGTCGTTATACCACGAAACATTGAAATGTCGGTCATATCCAGCAGACGACTTGGTTTTTAAATCGTTCAAAATAGGCTTTGGCCTCCCTTTCGCCACAATTTCGATTTTTTCTGCAAAATAACGAACCGAAAGATTGCTTCAAAATATCTTCTATCGCACGATTACACACACTGTTCAGATAGGAACCACCTCGGAACTCGGAGCAAGCTCCATTAATTAATTGACAATGCCCGAAAACAACATAAAGACGAAAGACACCACTCACAAAACTCCCACTGCACAGTCCCTCCCACAAACCGTTGTTTACTTTTGTAACACGTGAAGCACCCTCCTTGCCCCCTCCCCTCTCAGCATCGGGGCTTCCCCAATATTTCCTTCTGAACCTGCAAGAAGTCCAGTTCTACTACTGTTGCCATCTTAGTTCTTTTGAAACCAGATTTGCCCAAATCGCGAAACTTTTCGTTTCAAATAAGACGTATGTAGAGTAGATGTAGTCTTCATCTGTTTCCTAACTACTCCCACTCCCATGTTTCGCTAAATCCACTGAAATCTCATTTCTGACACCACTACTATTTCGTATATTTTACGTCCTTTGCTACCTTTAAGGCTTTCGCTTTATAGGATAATCGTGACGATGAGGATGCATGGTGAATTATTGAAATAAAATTATTATTTCTTTGTGTATGTAATTATTAATTTTTATAATTATGTAAGTAAAATAATAACAACGAACATTGAAATAACCATTTCTTGCTGAGGATTCGAATCTACGACACCTGACACTTCAGAGCGTGCTAAGATAACAATCGGGAAATTATGCTTGTATTGTTTTCACCCAAAAACAGTTCTACCACCTCAAAAACATTGCTTCAATCCGAAATTATTTCATTCCTGCGACAACGTATGTCAATCTCAATCAGTATTATCAACAATTATCACAAATTCCTGTAACCGAAATAATATTATATGTGTGAAATATAGAATTTTAGGTTGACATTTTTAGAAGGACAGCGGATCCCTTGACCATACCCATCCCATCCCTCTCCTCTCCTTCTCGCCCATGATGTCGAAGAAGGACAAAGAGGACTTTCATAATCGCTGATATTTAGTGTAAATACAAAATATCACTTGGTAGTTTGCTTTTGCCCCAGTGTGATTTGATTTTTTAAAATTTTGATTTGGCGATTTAAGTCCACTTCATGAACAGTAATGCTAATCGGGATAGTTTAAAGTTGGATCCGAACCACTTGTGCCTCCACCGGGTATCGAACCCGGAATCCCTTGATTATAAGGCGGCGACGCTACCACTGCGCCATCGTTCCCCAGTGTGACTGGACACCTTCAGAGTAAGATAGACCCGATTAGGCGACTTAGCTCTTTTCTGTCAATTGAATATGGCAACACTGGTATGTTTCCGGTAAGGATCACCGGCAACTGCGCCGGCTAAACAGCCCTGCCTTCTCCTCCCGCCATAACAGTCTTTGCCGCTACGCGAAGTCTTCCTTTGTGGGCTCAGGGTCCTTTCCTCATGTTGCCTGTGGAGGGTACCGGATCAGTCCTCATCTTCGCTTTTGCCGGTGCCAGAAAAAATGTCAGTCTGCAATGTTTACTTTAAGACAATATTACCAGTTTATGTACGTAATAATATTTTAAGACGGGTTCTTCAATTCTTTATATTTTGGTGTTACCTGCGGTAACAGCGGCTACATGCACGCCACGCCTCTGATTGCTATGATATTTGGTACAGTGGTCGCGAAGATATTAACGAACATTCTAGACAGTCGACCACGTCCTGTTATCGTCATACTTTCGTTAATAATACGGGAGAAAAAATACGCGTGGAATGTTCTTGGCAACTAAATTTTTGTGTATGAATTAGGTTCATTATTATTATTATCATCATCATTTCTTTTAAAGATATACACACTGAAGCATTTGTATTTTTGATATTTATCTCTTTTCTTCTGCTTTAAACTAATCGCGGCGATGATGATTGCATGAAACGACAAGGGGAACCCCACAAAACTTTCTTAGTGCCATCGACATGAGTGTAAGGCAACTTTCAAACCAATGGGACAAGCGACACGGGATGTTCACACTGTCACACACTTCCAGATTGTAAAATAGCATTCATTGCACATGAGGGTCCCAACTAAGTGACAAGCGACATGGTGCCTTCAGTCTATTAGCAAGCGTTGCTTGCGAACAACAGATAGGCGACACGATAAATCGCACATTACAACAACAGATAGGCGACACGATAAGCCACACGTGTCGCTTTGTCGCTTCTGCGTCGCTCAAACTGGGCCATTTCCTCAATAGCTTGCAACATGTTGCCGTGGTTTGTTGTTCGCGCATACGCGATGCAATGAGTGTCTTGCTTTAGTGAGATTGCGCACCAAAGCGACAAGCGGCACGCGACACTTATCGCTTGAGGTTTTCACCAACCGAACGCTGGCCTGTGCTTCTCGTCATGCCGCTACGATGTGAAATGTTGCTCTTGATTGGCTCCTTTCCAAGCAACATGTGTCACTTCGGTATGAAAGTTGCCTTGGACCGAATGACCCGTGTCGCTTTGGTGTGAAATCCTCGTATTGTTTGTCGCTTTGGTGTAAAATCTCCTTGAGGAAACGGTGCAGTCAGAGCTTTTGTCCCTACGGTTCGAAAGGCTGCATTGATTTCCGACTGCTCGCTTTCAAGCGACATTTGTGGTTTGTCGCCTCGGTATGAAATATTTCTCAGGATACTATTTATATTCTAATAACATAGAAAAATAAACTCTAATACACAGTCCAAGACCTGACGTCCGGAATCACATTGCGATGTTTCTTCTTGTGTTACGCATGCTATTTATTTATTAATTTTATTTTACTTTTCTTTCCAAATTAATGCCATTTCGTGACTGCAAATCACTCCACAAATATAACTGTTTCCATCAATTCACTTACCGCCTTTCTAGAGAAACAAATCTACACAATATATTCCAAAAACTAACTAAGCCGCATTACTTTCATAACAAAATTAGCAGCTGTGTCGATCGCACTGCCATCTACTTGTCATCGTCTCGGGGAACCAGTTTCTTGGGTCGTTTTCCACACTACGTTATTCAAGGCGCTGTAGTACAAGTGATGTGGGTGATTTGAGTGTCGCCTAGCGGCAGAGATATGAACTTTCAGATTAACAAAACACACACGCACAAACTGTTCGTTGTGGACTGATTTCATTAACGTAAGTTCAATAGTTTACTTGCATTAAATGTTTGTAACCCCTCAGTTATTTATGAAACACTCGGTATTTTAGCTAGAGAGACTTTTCGTTAATGGTATATTCAAGGGCATATATAGTACATATTGTGAGATATCGTGTCTTTGTAGGGTTTGTGGCCGTGGTCCACCAGACACCACCTTCATGTCCTCTGGAACGTGGGTTGATGTGGTTTTCCATGGAAATGACACAAAGAGGGGAGTTCACTTCCGTCTAGCTGCAGTCGGTGAGTTTGATAAGAAATAAGATACCTTCTTGGTAGATGAGAATAAAACTAACGATATTTTATTGTAACGAAAGTGTGTAACTACATAGATGCATTTTCGAACATAAGGACGTAACTGTAAGAGTAGCTTACATTAATTTTCTAATGCTAGTAAAATTAATTTACAATTACTTTTAAAGTATCAGTAAATGTAACTGAGTTAGTTTTTAAAATTAGTAAATGTAACTCGGTTACTTTTTAAAATTAATAAATGTATCTGAGTTACTTTTTAAAATTAGTAAATATAACTCGGTTACTTTTTAAAATTAGTAAATGTAACTCGGTTACTTTTTAAAATTAGTAAATGTAACTCGGTTACTTTTTAAAATTACTAAATGTAACTCGGTTACTTTTGAAAATTAGTAAATGTAACGCGGTTACTTTTGAAAATTTGTAAATGTAACTGAGTTACTTTCTAAAATTAGTAAATGTAACTCGGTTACTTTTGAAAATTAGTAAATGTAACTCGGTTACTTTTGAAAATTTGTAAATGTAACTGAGTTACTTTCTAAAATTAGTAAATGTAACTCGGTTACTTTTGAAAATTAGTAAATGTAACGCGGTTACTTTTGAAAATTTGTAAATGTAACTGAGTTACTTTCTAAAATTAGTAAATGTAACTCGGTTACTTTTGAAAATTAGTAAATGTAACTCGGTTACTTTTGAAAATTAGTAAATGTAACTGAGTTACTTTCTAAAATTAGTAAATGTAACTGAGTTACTTTTGAAAATTAGTAAATGTAACTCGGTTACTTTTTGAATCAAGTAACTGTAATTGTAATTCAGTTACAACACTAGCATGCACGTCCGGAAGAGGGGGCACGCCCCGACTGGAAAATAAATGTCCACCTAAAGAGTATATATTTCACATATAATTTCATTTCAGTCACAATAATTTATGTTAATTATTATAAGGGTGTTCAAGAAACATGATAATTACAGACTGATGTAGTGTTTTTGAAGGGTTCATCACTATTATGGGTGAAAATATGCCTCCTTTGCCCCCCTGGAATAAAATTATCTTCCTTGCCCCTCCCTGAAAAAAAATCCTGCGGACGTCCATGCACACTAGTGTCAGTGTTGTGCCCAATGGATCTTCCCTTAGTGGGGATCATGACCCCCCCCCCCACACACACACTTTTGGCCCAGTATTCCTTAAAAAGGACATGTCCAGATATTATTAGAATGATTAAATCAAGAAGACTCAGGTGGGCAGGCCATGTGGTGCGAATGCGAGAGGAGAGAAGTGTACAGGATTCTTGTTGGGAAAACAGAGGCCAGTAGGAAGGCCAAGACGAAGATGGAGGAATAACGTTTAGATGGCCCTAAAGGGTATCGGTAAGGATGGAGAAGGTTTGAATGATCTTGCCCAGGAGTGGGACAGATGGAAGACTTGTGTTGCTGCAGCCATAAACCTTCGCGTTTAAGAAGGCTAGAGAGTTAGTTAGTTAGTTATTCCTTAAAAATAAACGTCAAAGGAACGGATGGCGAAATGATGGATGGCTACCGAAAAAAGTATACGTAACACCCTATTTCGAAAGTCCTGGGGCTCCCACTGACTGGTGTTAATAAACATTTTGTATCTCGCTCGATTGCATAAGCGTTTGTCAAGTTGGCCGCGGTGGCTCAGTCGGTAACGCGTCTGACTACCATGCTAAAGGTCCCGGGTTCGATCCCCGGCCGGTTCAAATCCGGGAACTTTTCTAACGATGGAAGCGGCTCCGGCGCCCACCCAGCGTCGAATAACATGGGTACCTGGGGGGAAACCCTGGGGGGTAAAGGCGGTCAGGGGCGTGATGCTGATCACATCACCCCCACTTACGACCGGATCAAGAAAGTGTGGGGCGTTACCCCCACACCCCCTATACGCCTTCATGGCGTGGTGCTATGCACAGGGGAGCACTTTACCTTTTTTTTATCAATGTGTAAGCATTCTTAACAAGCACACTTTTGTCTTCCAGCAACTTTCGAAAACAAAACGCTCCATGTGGTAGAAGAATCGGCTGAATCCCGAAAGAAACCAAGCGAAGGAAACGACAGATTGTCCGTAGTCGACGAATCTATATTGGAAGATTCTGGAAGTCAGTCTGAGGACGATTCAGTCAACCAATCAGGTTCTGGCGAATCCATATTGGAAGATTCTGGAAGCAAGTCTGAGGACGATTCAGCCAACCAACCAGGTTCCGTCGAATCCAAATTGGAAGATTCTGGAAGCAAGTCTGAGGACGATTCAGCCAACCAATCAGGTTCCGTCGAATCCATATTGGAAGATTCTGGAAGCAAGTCTGAGGACGATTCAGTCAACCAACCAGGTTCTGTCGAATCGAAATCAGACGCATCCGAGGAATCGTCACACGAACATGAGAAGGGAAAATTTTCGAAAATCAAAGACAAGGTTTTGGGATGGTTGGGAGTTCATTAAATTATTTTCTAGGATATTTTAATAGGCAAATATGAAATGGGCCTGGCTTCAACTTTGAAAGAAATTCTTGATTGTATCTCAATAACTGTGAGGTACGAAATGTAATACTTTGCACTGTTATGTATAAAAATGTTAATTATGTCAATAAAAGACTATGCATTTTCATCATTTCTGTCTTTAAAGTGGCTATGCGGTAAAATAATACAAGGTAGCCGGAAATGCCGGAAATGCTTTTCATCCCATTAAATGTTTCTTTTTCGAGTTCTAATCAGAAGAAGCTCTAAAAGGTACCCTATCGACATCTCACAAATTGCAAGACCTATAAATCTAAATTTGATGATCTGGTATACCAAATACTACCAAATGGTAGCACAATGCAACATAAACGAACTCTATCAACCCGTCCGTCTGGTCGTGAGGGACAGAAATCGCTAAAAAATTACCTTCTGATTTCTTGGAAGCAGTATATATGAACGTCTAAAAATGTTCTAAATTTGGTGTCTTCCCGTTCCATTGCTTCTCGAAAAGTGGGCGTGGTTTGTCTCGACCATCGCCCCTGATAACGAAAGTGGTTTTTCGGTCATGTGTTCCGGATTCATCACCCCAGAAGCGTCAGTTGTATGTAGGTGTTCACTCCAACCCTACCGTGTGTGTGTATGCAGACTTCCTTCCTTCCTTTTAGTATCGCTGCATGGTGTCGTGTGTTCCAAGATTCTGTTCTCGTTGAAAGCAATTAAGTAAGTAATCTTTAGGTTAGGTTAGGTTAGCTCTGAGGTTCGATCGGGAACACCTGACCCGGAAAATCCACTTTCGTTATCAGGAGCTATGGATCGGGACAAACCACGCCCACTTTTCGAGAAGTGATGGATCGGGAGTAAATCCTAAATTTGATAATTGAGGAGCCGATAGTTTAACGCGATTGACCGGTTCGTCTATCTATGGGGTCAAAAAATTAAGTGTCAATAATCGAGACATTTTATATGCTGTGATATCTCCGAAACCATGCGAGCTGTAAATATGAAATTTAGTAAGATAAAATACCTTAAGAACTTATTGTGATATTTATTTTCGATTAGTCTAAATATTACAATCTTCTAGTCAATAATGGATTTGTCAGTTCTTAGCATATGCAGATGATGTAGACTTATTAGGGGATGATATAAATACAATTACGAATAATGCTAATTTTTTTTTCAAAACTGCTAAAGAGATAGGTTTGGAAGTTAACAAAGGGAAAACTAAATATATACTTACAGGCCGAAACCAAGTGTTAGGTAATAATCAAAATCTAATTATTGATAACAACTCGTTTGAACCAGTTTCCAAATTCAAATACTTAGGAGTAATATTAACAAATGAAAATGATATTAAAGAGGAAATAAAAAGTAGGCTTAATTCAGGAAATGCATGTTACTTCTCTCTTCATAAACTTTTGTCTTCTCGTTTAATATCTAAGAAACTAAAAGTTAAAATATACAAAACCGTAATTTTGCCTGTAGTATTATATGGGTGTGAAACTTGGTCCCTTACATTGAAAGAGGAACATAAATTGAGAGTATTTGAAAATAAGATCCTTAGGAAAATATTTGGACCTAAAAGGGATGAGGAGACAGTTGAGTGGAGAAGGTTACATAATTTAGAACTACATAATTTGTATTCATGTCCAGATATTATTAAAATATTTAAATCAAGAAGACTTAGGTGGGCAGGCCGTGTGGCACGAATGGGAGAGGATAAAGGAATTTACAGGATTCTTGTTGGGAAACCTGATGGTAAAAGACCTGTAGGAAGGCCAAGACGAAGATGGAGGGACAACGTTGAGATAGACTTAAAGGAAATCTGTAGGGATGGAGATGAGTATATAGATCTTGCTCAGGATAGGGACAGATGGAAGTCCTGTGTTGCTGCAGCCATGAACCTTCGGGTTTAAGAAGGATAGAGAGTTAGTTAGTTAGTTAGTCAAGAATGGGAACCAGTCGATAGTTATGGATTTCTTATAAACTACAGAAGATGGGAAAGAATATAATTTAGACACAACTTATGCTATCAGTGTACAATTTTTCCTGGGGGTGTATCCCCTGCTACCAGGAATATTATGTGGTGTGTAGTACATAAGTTGTACACTGTTTATGGCAGTGGAATATTAATATTTTTCGGCTTTGATTGCTGGCATGTTTGGTTTATTATAACGATAACAATGGATCCATTGGTGCTCGGCGTACCTCGTACCGCCCCTCCCGTCGAGAAGAGGTCTTGGTCCTTTGAAGTCGACTTCGAATTGGACACAGCTGTCTCACCCATAATCATTTTCTGCAAGGGTTGCACCCTCCGCTGTGTCGTGTATGCATTCTTATTTTAAGTTTTATGCATATTCTTCTCGAACGTGCAGATTTTACTTACCTTAGACAAACTTTTATTCTTCACAACTGTTTATCATCCATGCTGGAAGTTGATGACAGTGTTTTAACGAGCTTCTGAGGAAGTTTTTTTTATCTCTTTAATGTGTTGTGTTGGTCTTGTACATGTCTCTTCATAACCTTGCACTTATAACCTTTCTCAAGGAACCTTTTACATTTATTTTTACTTTGAGGAAAGGGTTTAGAGATAAGATGATTCTTCCTCGTATACTTTGAAGGGTGCAAAATGCCCATATGTGCAGACACATCCACAACTTTTCATTATCGCAAGAAGAAAATTGGCTAAATCAAATCACAACAGACAATTTATTATATTTAAACACTGTTATCTCAGTATATGCAACAAGTTATTTAGAAACTAAACGGAAACTAGTTTTACATTTTGAGATTTACAAGTACTGGACAACAACACAGCTTGTCTAAAACAAGATATGTTATATTTCTTTGGAAGAACATTAAAAAAATAATAATAGTAGTAAACTGTGACATGCGCGTTTCTTTGAACACTACGCTAGTATCTTTTCCATTGGAAATTACAATGTATTATATATCTCACGGATAAACTTTTACCACGTTTACATATAGGAAGTTAACAGTTTTGAGACTTAAGCTGCGAATCTTATACAGCATGTTACAAAATTGCACATTTTCTCAAAAAAATAACTGTTATACAGTCGTGGTAGTAATAGTGCTTACTTGTTTACATGGGAATTCAATGGATCAAAACGGTACTGTTGGATGGATATTATCCTGTACACTAAGATCAGACGTTCTAGAACTTGCACTGAAAATTTGCTTTTAAACTGTTTATGATTTCTTTATCTGCACCAAAAATTGTTTCACCATACATGAAATGTTTCTAAATTAATCACTGTACTAAGATTTTTGCATAGAAGAAGTAGTTATTTTAGTAATAACATACTTACCACTTTTTAAAATATCATGACATTATAATAGGAAATAAACAAATAAGTGAAGAAGAGAGAGTCTGATATAAAAAGTATGTGCTTGACCATCACATTCATTTTCACCAGTATTTTCTAAATTACATCTCTTGATTTTTGCACATTCTAAATCTCCTATTAAGTAATTTCTTTTGTTTTCATCTTGTGAGTACTGATATCTTTACTTCCTTATTTTGTTGTTTCCTAGGGTGGGTAGCTTCACACAATATTAATTCTGCATTGTTTATTACTGCTGCATATTGTTGAATTATACTGTTTTTTGTTTATCCTCGCTTTGCTGTCTCTGAGCCAAATTTAATCTAAATTTAGTGGCTATATTTGTGATTGTACATGTATAATTATCATATATTTCATTAGTTATTTTAACTGCTTGAATATCAGAATATGCCGTGTGGGGCATTTTCTCTTCAAGTTATTGCTCACTTCAAACTTTTTTCAGATAAACTTAGTTTCTTGTTTTTCATCAGTTAGCCTCACTATGTTCTCATATAAGTTAAATGTTTATATTATTCTACACAAATTCATGCTACTTAGAAACGATTGTCCAAAGTAAAGGAAAGCAGATTAACAGAAACCGAATTGTACTATTTGTTTTCCAATAGACTTTAGTTACAAATTTTAATTTAGACTAATTTTTCTAAAGACCTCTTGCTCTTTTTAAAAATTCATTTTAGAATTTTACAAATCTTTCGTGTCAATATAACCTGTTGGTACACAATGTAAAAATCCATTTTGGTATTGTCACTATAATTGCCTTGATCTATTGGTTGGGTATCATTGTGCGAGATATTTATCTGGTCATTCATTTATCATCAGTTATCAAAATGTTGTATAATATAATAATGCCAGTAAAATAGGCTCAGTTAAACGGAAGGGTCAAACCTTGTGCAGTAGATTGCAAAATTTTGTTCGCGTTATCAAATTCATAACATAACAATTTTGTAATTACATGCTATATCTTGCAAGGACTTATCTCAATGTGATGAAATGATTGTTTTCCGTCATGCAATGCTGTATTTTTTACTTTATTGCTGAGTAACAAGAGTTTGGTGGTTGATTGAACCTTTGCCTTTTCATACTTGATCTACTATTAATCTCGGCTTTTGAGTAGGCAGATTTACATGCCATTCCCATTTCATTTCACTCTCTATAGAAATAGAATAAACAATCTAGTTAATACCTATATTGCTCTGAAATGGAAAGTTCATATGTAGGACATACATATTCTTGTACGAAGTCCTTCTTGAATGAACCCTTACTCCATTGATTGATATTCTTATGGAATTATTGATGCTTAAACATTAAAAGTTATGCATGTTGTGCTCCATTTTATTACCTGGACTGGACGAATGTTCAAAACTAAAAGTTTCGGGATAATGCCCATCCAACAACATGAGATCAAACTTCGTTTGATTAAATGACTTTCCTTGCAGTTCACAAGGCGACATAATAATTTCATTTTAGCGGATATAACACTTATTTTTCTTTCACATATATATATATATTCATGTAGAATGTTATTGAAGATCTACAATTTTCACTTCCCTGATAAACGTTGACTGAAACTAGTAACGTACATGAAAGTATGACACTGTTGTCCCAAATAATTCACTTTGAGTGATCGGCTGATAAATTAAGGACACTGTTAGGCCTAAAAAAAGAGGACAACATCTTCAATGTACAGCACCTTTAAGACGCCCAGCGTCGTATTTATACTGAATTACGCGTTTCTTTGGCACAAGGGACGCTTAATAACAATCTTGTTTTTCACTTTCCAAAAGTTGCGCAAGCACTTCATATTCTTGAAGATAAAGTAGTAAGCTTTAGCACTGTTAAACTTGAATCAATGTACTGTTAAATATCAGGAAGAGCTCGTATGCTGTAATCTCTTCATTACGAGTCGTCTGGGAACGAGACTAGGTCGTCTGACGTTGCCAAATCTAACACCGTGGCAATGGCGTGACCTTGAAGAGGGCGATCTACGCACACTTCTCCTGCAACTGCGACGCATTGTTGCCAAATTTACGTCTGAAGATCGTTCTGTGAGGGAGCTTCACCATGGTCACAACGTTGTCAAGTTGGCTTTCATTCTTCTGTAGCGATGAATTTTGAACTCTAGGAAGCTGTAAGGTGCAAGTGACAGCACCAACGTTCCTGCAAGGAGGTAGAGCTTCACCACGTAGCACAGCCCGTGCAAACCGAAAGCTAGAGTCAAACCCAGGAACTTGAAGAAGTGGTATTGAGCGAATGGAGCCTGCCATACGTCTGGGTAAACAGTGATAATCAGAGCTGAAAGAAACCAAAGGTATAACTGTGAGAGTTGCAACACTTTTATTGAGTTCAACAAGTTGATTACACTATATTTACTTGCAATAAACAGTGTTAAATATTACGACCCACCAAACGTAGTGTGTGATCCTTACAAAAGAAATTGGCATGTAAGACGTAAAACGGAGTTCAGGATAGTTGGACTGTGTAATTATTCTTCACTTTGTTGATGGTTAGTTAAGATAAGTGCCTAGCGCAGGGAGCTAAATCTAAGGCCGGGTAAGCACTACCAATTATAAAGATAATGCAAGTTACATGTGCTCAATAGGGTACTCAAAAGATTTACAGGGTGTTTTCGGAAGGCACACAAATGACAACCTTTTTTTCGTGTAGTATACCCTGGACTGCATTTTGCAGACTAACGAGGCTCTGGTGCTTAGGTTGTGTCGTGTTCTATGTGTGTGTGATTATAATTTCATCAGTTTCATTTTGTCGCTATTCATTTTCATTCTTGGTATTAGCTAAAAGTGGAAGAAAAGCGAAGTAAAATAAATCAGAAGCAACCAGAGGCGTCTCGTGAACGCATGCGTCAATTGTGTGAAAAAGGACAGCTTGCCCTGCGAGGACATTCATGAGCATGACGCATGCATCAATTGTGGGAAAAGAATTATTACTTTCTTTCACTTCAGATCCAATAAATGTAATATAAGCTTAGTTCAGCGCTCTCGTGTAAAATAAATACTTCTCCTGTGTGAAGAAATTAGAATGTAGAAATGCTCATGAATGTCGTCGCAGAGCAAGCTGTCCTTTTTCCCACAATTGACGGATGCGCAGCATGCGTTCACGAGACGCCTCTGGAAGCAACCAATGTACGTCTCTTCCCTAAGAAGACGATTATACTTGTAGAGGAATAATGTTCGGAAGATATTTGCTATTCATATTTATTCCACACAGTGCTTTATAGTTAACATAAAATTTGTCGAAAACCTCCGATGTATTGAGGAAACTTCGATTATCCTTGTATATGCGAATCCATTACATACAGAATCAGATCGATTTTATTTGGAAAAGTCTCATAATGTCGGTGTTCCCTTTTGTATTTTCGTTATTTCGCGACGCTTTCTGCCACTTTTGGAACATCAGACTCAACTGAACAAATCATTGACAAAGGAATTCCACTAAACTGAACATAACATTTTACAAAATTGATTTCTAAGGACAAGATGGCAATGTGAATGAAATGGACCTCCTATTAGTAACTAGAAGATAGTTAAAAAAGCCTACAACGCAAGAATGATTGAGTTTAGTGATATTTTTCGTTTCTAAGCACAAAATATATTGAAATTCAAGAAACATTACACAGATTGTATTGATTTCCAATGGGTGAAAAATTTGTTCAAACATGTCATTGCACATACATAGACACTATTTTGCAGCAGTTAACATTTTTCAGTGTTATCGCGCTTGCGAAAAATTAAGGCCCCTGACGATAATTAAAAGTACTCACTGAAACTGAGCGTTTCCCAGATGGCGTTGCACACGCCCCACGCGGCAGATATGACGTAGAAGAGGGCAGCATCGTCACCGGAAGGTTTCCACAGCAACAGAACCATCAGCAGGCAGGCATGAAAAAGAAACCCTGCAACTGAGATCATAACACAGAGATTAATATTGTATGAATGCAAAAGGCAGACATTTAAAAACTTGGCTTTGTTTCCTAAACATGCACAATTCTGTTAATGAACACGGAGCCACACGAGCAATGGCTTTTTATTTCATTTAATTAAAATAGAAATGCTGTTTTATAGATAGTTTCCAAGTGCCTCCCAGAAATATGGAAAGTTTTTAGAAGAGTCAAGAGTAAGTAAACGATATGAGAGCTGTATTGTTTCGGGTGAACATTGGCGTCGCCAGAATTTCTGTGTGGGGTGGGGGTATTGATTAGAGTTGAACACTAGAAATAATAATTATTATTACTATTATTATACAATAATGATTAGTACAAACAAATAAAAATCCATCTATATCACTCAGAATTTATTATTATTATTATTACTATTATCACATATAAAATTAATATAAAATATAAAATTAATTTAATGATACAAAACATGTTGTCAAATAGGATTGATAGTGAATACTTTATAAATACAATAGTATATAACGTTCCAAAATACAAACCAAGAAAAAAATCATTATTATCGGTGAATTTATTAAAATATTAATCGATAATATTAACTATGACTCCCCTTAAAATATTATATTCAGGTATAACATGGGGTAAAACCGTTGTGAGTTAATCCTGTGATATTACTCTTTGTGATATAGTGCTGTAAAAGTTTTTTCAACTGTTCTCAGTACTTTAAATAATCTACTATTATAATTATTATTATTATTATTTATCCGTGTAACTTTGTACTTTTTTACTTTAGGTTTTATACTGTACTCAACACATAAAATAAACGATTATTATTATTATTATTATTATTATTATTATTATTATTATTATTATTATTATTACCTTGGGAGGCTGCTACTAGATCCACCAGATGAGTGCATTATATTATTATTATTATTTTTATATTTTATAAGCCGACAGGGTGGTTAGTACATATCATCACTCATCCTCATCTTCGCGATTAGCCAAAAAAAAGTGACAGAAAAGCGAAGTAAGATAATAAAATCAATTAATCAATCAATCATATGCGTTTTATACAGTTATTGTACTGAAATCCATAGTTATTCTATTTCGTCATTAACTTACAAATTCCTTATTTTGTAAACTATTGAACCTTGGAATATCGGCACTTCCAGATAGTGCATTAGCATTACTTCATTTGTCGTAATCCTTGATGCTTGGTTCATTCAGTTCTTTTACAAGAAATTAAGTTTTAGTGCTACAGTATTTTCTTTCCTCAACTCAAGATCAAATTTCTTCGAACTTTTATTTCGTGCAGTGTAATCAATCCCTTAAATAAAATTGGATTCTAACCAACTGCGAGTTACTACACAATAGTTTGCTATTTGTAGTAAACTAGTTTTGAACCGAGTGAACAACAACATGCTTCCTCATGTGAATTACAATTTGTGTTATTAACGTGTCAAATTGTATCAAAGTTTATGGACATCCTGTGTATTGTGAAGTGAAACGCAATCGACATGTTAATGTTGCGGATTCTATTTGGCATATTTAGATTAAATACTCAACTTAATGTTGAAAAAACCGCTTGGAAGTTTTAGTCTGTAGTTAAATGCTGATTTCAGAATTGAATTAGGGGTCGTATTAGATTGTGTCAGCTGAGTATTCACCCCCGTACTCACACTCACACAAACGCGCGCGCGCGCAGTTTAGAGTACTCACCAATAACAAGATATCTCCTGATATGTTGAACCAGAAGGTTGAGCATGAAGGCAGCAATGGTTTGAAGAATTCCAAGGCTAAGAAACACCAGGCTCACGTTTGGTATCCCCAGTGCACACACGACGTACCCCTGGAATTACAAGTATATTACTTCATTCATACATCAAAATAATGGCCCTGTCCAAAAAGGTGCAATATGCAGGCTTGAAGTACGGTCTTATCGGAAGTGACGTCACCTATTTCAGTTCGAAAGCGCCAATTAAATGAGGAATCGAATTCGTTGAACGCAGAACTCGACAATGCAGTCTTCTTTACTAGACTTCTGCACTCGTTGTTCACTTGTTTGAAATCGTACAAGTTGAAAGTCAGTCAGATGTGGGTTGAAGTTCTTCTAATGTGTAAAAATATAAGTATACGAACTTTTCAAAATGCTATGTGATTTCTACAGTGAAAAAGAAGTGGTTAAACCGAGGGAAAAACAATCTGTTCTTAGTTTTATCTACTAATCGCATTTGGCGCTGCAGTCGAAATACAATTCGAAAGATTTTCGCTACCAGTCCAAGGCTTCAGGACTGAACTGGGTGTACGCTTCAAGTAAGATCTTGCATCCTTCGGACACGGCCAACAGCTTTCAGGCATAGTACTGCATTGAACAAACATTAGAATCCAATACTACGGTGGACAAAGAACCTACGAAAGGAATTTTACAATAGAATGACAATTACTATATTACTGTAGTTCTTTTAATATTGTCACGTTTCTATTTCCCATGTAATATGTTATTTAGTTTATTTATGCAACTTAAGAAAACAAAAGACATTGATTCAAAAAAGTATCAAGATTTATGAAAAACTAAGTATGCTGACCAAGGCAGTAATTTATTTTATTAAAAACATAAACTAAACGTAACGTTTCAACCTTTTAGCAAGGACTTTTGTACTTGATACAGAGTCTGATGAAGACCTTGCTAGAAGGTTGAAACGTTACGTTTAGTTTATGTTTTTAATAAAATAAATTACTTCCTTGGTCAGCATACTTAGTTTTTCATAATCATGCAAACAAGGCTTAATAGTGTTATATCAAGATTTAAATTAATAGAACTGTTGCACAATGTACTAGCAGTGAACTTTTGTAAAATGCACTAGCAATACAGGATGATTATAAAGTCCCATGACATTTTTGGGAAATCAGCGATTAATAACAAAATAAATGGTACTACAGTACAGAAGAGACACCAAAACACAAAATTAACTCTTTTCCACATGACCTCCACAAAAGTAACACGTTTCCACATGACCTCCATCAATTTCAAAACAAGTGTCCCAACGGGACATGGTAGCATTAAACACCTTCTCCAACATAGCCGGATTGATAATTTCTTATGCGTTCTTTCAGCACTGTGAGATTGGCAACCTAGTTTTGTAGACCTTCTCTTTGATAAAACCCCAAGCAAAGAAATCCAGTGGGGCAAGGTCAGGCGAAAGGGATGCCCTCATATGAAGAGATCCTCTTCCTATCCACCTGTTTGTAAAAGTGATGTTGAGGTAGTCTCGAACAGTGGTTGCGAAGTGGGACGGTGCGCCGTCTTGTTGGAAGACCACTGTACCAAGGATACCATCATCCAACAACTGCGGCTCTAGGAACAGTTGTAACATGTCGAGGGAAGTGCCTCCATTGATTGTTTGTTCCACAAACATGAATGGCCCATATACTTCTTTCATGTGAAAAGGTTTACTTTTGTGGAGGTCATGTGGAAAAGCGTTAATTTTGTGTTTTGGTGTCTCTTCTGTACTGTAATACCATTTATTTTGTTATTGATCGCAGATTTCCCAAAAATGACATGGGACTTTATAATCACCCTGTATAGTTCTAATTTTCTGCTCGAATACTAACAAACTGAACTTTATTTCTATTATGAACAATAAAAATAACAATTTTTCTGCTTATTTTGTAACTTGAAATGAACGATGCCAATTTATCGAAGGGGTTTAAGGACCGGTTCGACACTCCCCTCCCGATGCCAATGATCCCAGAGTGTTCATATGACATGACAACACGTAACAATAATTATCTTACCTTGGAAAAATCAGCGAACATAAATGCTTGTTCCAAGCCGATGAATATCAGTAAAGGCGCCACTAGTTGTAGCTTTGGGTCTCTGAAGGAACCGCCCACGGAGCGAAGAAGAACCAATCCAGTTGGACGTTCCAGTGGGTCCTGGTAGACGTGGAGCTTGATGCGATCCAGAAAGGCTATTGTGATCGCGACACCCATCACACAGCAGCCTAGGTAGATACTCACCAGCATCACAAAGGTCTTACAGGGGAGGGTCGTGAGGTATCTCCCTGCGGTAGAGTTGACAGGGGTGGCCAGCACCGGGCAAGTATCACTCCCGCAGAAGCGAGAACCATCAGCTTCGTCCCTAGAAAACATGGCGTCCATCTGTATAGGCTCGCTGACAAACTCCGCTCTCAAACCAGGTTCCAGCGTGTACCAGAGGATAAGGGACGTTACTATGTTACCCAAGAGAAGACTTACGTTGCCAGCCAAGTGGAAATTCCTGGCGAACTTGAAAAATATTGCTTCCCGCACCGATTCCGTCACAAATGCAAACTTGGACACCACGGTCATGAGAAATGTCGTTTGAGCGCTGGCCAGCGGACCTAGAAAAAGTCCCAGAAGTAGATACCCAGGCACCAACGTGTACGGCGCCGGGTAAAAGTGAAGTCCAAAAAACAAGCTGAACATCGCGTACGACAGAATTATGCTCCAGTTCGGCGTGAGCTTTTGGACGATGGATGGCGCCAGGAGCGACGACAGGGCGGCAGCACCGTAGCAACACGCCAGGAGCGCCGTTCCCGTGGCTTCTTGCTGGAAAACGAACGATTGCAGCGCCAGCATCGGCAGGTAGGCGGTGGATACTGTCATGTGACCGAGGCAAAAAACGACGAAGTTCTTGACGAGTGTTCTTTCCGAG
The DNA here is from genome assembly GCF_977018435.1 of Lepisma saccharinum. NCBI lineage: Eukaryota > Metazoa > Arthropoda > Insecta > Zygentoma > Lepismatidae > Lepisma > Lepisma saccharinum. The sequence continues at coordinate 7,984,092 of NC_139246.1, forward strand.
TACACAGGTCCAAACTGGGACGGAGTGGACCGCACCAACGATATGAGCCTCCTCACGGAAGCCCCACCAGAACTTGAGAACGAGTCTCTTCTTCTGGTACTGTTGGTGGTTCTCGAACTGAAGCTCCTTGTAGACCTTGCTGAGCGGCTGGACATCGGTGAATAGGTGACCTATAAATAAAAGGAAAATAAATTAGGTTTTCTGTCAAAATACCACAATACACATTTTTTTTTAAAAAAGTAACTGTGGCTGGTGCCTCTAGTTTTGTCAACTGGGCAGCAGTATACAATTTTCAGGCGGAAACGTACATTCGTTGATATTTTCTCTCTGTATTTACAGTAGAGTACTGCTTGAGTCTCCCACCCTTGAGCGTTTACAATGGAATATCATTTTAATGTAACAATAATCGTAGACACATATAAAATATCGGTCGTGGCAGTTTCAGCCCACAATCATCTCTTTAATTTTCATATATCTCTGCATTGGTAAGATAGACTAAACTACATTTTAACATGGGGATAATGACTATGTTACTTAAGTTTCAATTTCACCGCGTCTATCACTTTACGATCCATATTCGAGGGCTCACTACCACAGACAAATTACGATTATACGTGTACTACTGGGCTTCGAGTGTATACCGCTCGTTTTGCCAGGTCGAGCGTTATTCGCTCGTGATCTCATGGCAACCGAAAACTCTCAATTCCGTACGCTATCTAGCGTCGTCCGTGCAAACTATTTGGCGCTCGAGCAAAATGCTCTTCTGCAGCACTCTAATGTACAGACATCGCTCATGTTGCTCTCAAAACCTACTTTACAGCGTGCATTTACCAATTCTTGAGTATGGTTCTCATATTTGGTCCATGGGCCTCCCCGATGGCGCAGTAATAGCGTCGTCGCCTTGTAATCAAGGGGTCCCTGGTTCGATACTCGGTGGAAGCACATCGTGCTTCGGATCCCACTTTAAACTGTAGGTCCAGTTCCGATTACCCTTACTGTGCATAAAGTGGACTTAAAACGCCAAATCAATCGATCAATATTTGGTCCATGGCTTGTAGAAGAAATATAGAAGAATAGACAAAGCAGCAAATTTCTTCATTACAATAGTTGAAGATCGATACCCGGCCCTTGCAAACCTATCCAAAAATGAGATTATATCTAATCTCCTAATACACGATCTTTCCCTTCGCAGTCAAGTTTCATATTTGAGATTTCGTTTCAGTTTCAGAATCATGAACGGACAACTTCTCACAAGTGAATTCTTGCTACCTTTCCATATCCGGATTCCAACCAACAATAAATGTCAACATCTTTTGCACAAAGCTCCAAGGATATTCGAACAAATGTCACTTCTTAATAGGTTACAAACCCTTTAAAGTTCACTAAATGATGCTCCGGCTTTCATCTATCTAAATAAACTTTCAAAGGAGTGTATGAAGCAGCTAAAAGGTTAATAGTAAAACTCCTTTCTGGTCCACATAAACACATGGTACACACGCACACCATTGTTTGGATGTAACTGGTTACTTGTAAGGCAATTCACCAGTTATTTTTTTCAGAAACATTTACAGTTACTTTGCGATACTTAAATTATTAAAATTTGTGACGTAGGGGAAGAGCTACATTGCGAACTCTGCTTTCAACTAGGTCTTCTCTAGATGCTAAAGTGAACGGATTTTCGTGGGATTGCCTAAGGCAAGGAAGTTAGGCTTCGTTGAGTACCAAACTTAGAACATCCGCGGTTTATTGCAATTCTTAATTTCTAATTGAACACGAAGGCTTCAGTGTTTCTGGTGTATTGTTGCATTCATTTGGAACGCGGTAGTTCGAACTACAAATCATTGTTGAGGGAGCGGATCTTGTTGAGTTTGAAATGGAAAATGAAGAAACGGATTCAAGTGGAATTGATGGAACCACATATAAAGCACCGTGCTCTGCATAGGAACCATTATTCGAATTACAATCATTCACGAAAAGCTAACTTCTTGTTTCATAATTTATATATTGCTAAATATAAATATATGAAGACGTAGGTATTCTGTACCAGAATAATAAATAAAAGACATGTAAATCTCCATATGTTTATACATCGATTGTGTGCAAAAAATATTTCCAGCGAAATGTAACTAAAATACTAATTATTATCTATACCTTCGCACAAACGTTTTGGCAGGCTATACCTCATGCAAAAATATGAAGACGTTTTTGATAAACAGGCGAGAATGAATTTTTCCCTAGTTCCTTTAGTTAATTATTTAAAATAAATCAAATTAAAACCTTAAATTTGTTTTTGTTTTTTATCTAGTATATTTCTATATAAAGGGTTGTACAAGCGTGCTGCACTCTAGAACAGACTTTTTGCTGATGTACATATACAGAGCATTCCTTGACATTCGCTACGAGACTCGACGGCAAGCGACCCGGCGTCAGCTCTTGTCTTTCCCGGTGAACGGGTCCGCGACAGTCGCACGCTACAGTCTGTTTCTTTCGCTCTCCCTGCCTTCGCTCTCTTTCCCATTCTGTTGACATTGCAGACTGACGCCAGTATAATCGTCCCTCGGAAGTTGTGTTGTGTCGTGTCCGTGTGTTGAAGATTGTGGTTTAATAAGGCAACACAAAAGTTTACATTACAACAAAGGATTTATCTTGTCGAGTTTTACTTCGGAAAGAGGAATTGTGGAGAAGTGCGACGACGTTTTGCAACGAAATTTCCTAGTGTTCCCATTCCACATAGGACCACTATATTAAACCTCGTAAAAATGTTTAGAGTAACAGGGTCAGTTCTGAATAAAAGTGGAAAGAAAAATGGGGAATCTAAAAAATAAAGTATACAAAGACAATCCTCACACCATCCGTGAGTTAAAAGACAGTATTGTACGAGAAATCGGGAGAATTACAGTAGACGAACTTGCACGTGTAAATGTCAATTTCCTTCGGAGATGCCAGGAATGTGTTGCAGCAGAGGGACATCATTTTCAACACCTTCTGTAGTCAAGGTTAGTACACAATATGAAAACTGTAATTTTAATAGCCGACTCTAGCGACTGTCGCAGACCCGTTCCCCGGGAAAGACAAGCGCTGATGCCGGGCCGCTTGCCGCCGAGTCTCGTAGCGAATGTCAGGGAATGCTCTGTATTTTCAACTTTGAGTTAATGCCTGTATACCTCAAGAAGAATAAGTCTTTGGGATCCACGTGAAATCACTTATGAGCCACTACGAAGGCCTTTCCACCCATCTGCCTCTGAACTGCGGCCATTGTCGAGCTTTCTCCTCCATTAGTAAACTTGCTGGTGGGGTAAGCATGCATAGAGATATTGAATTTTCATTTGCCTAGAAATTTCAGTAAGTTTTAGGTGAAGAGAGGACAAGAAGCCACTCCTCTTCGCTGATGCAAGTGTGTATTGGAGGCGCCATATTTAAAATGACAAAAATGGCGTTTGGAAGCTCACTTGATTAGTTTTGCAGCCTTGAGGTCGTTTTGTAAATAACAGTTGATACCTCATGTAAATTTGAACTGTATTCAGTCTGCCCTACAATTTTTATTGAAGAAGTGATCCTAACGCGGCTCCAAATTGGACACAGCCGTCTAACGCATCGCCATTTGCTACAAGGACTGGACCCTCCGTAGTTGTGACGTTGTTTTAAGTGTGCAACACATTCTTCTTGAATGTGCCTATTTTAACAACCTCAGACAGACAGAGTTTTAACCTTCCCAAGGACTTGTCATCCATGTTGGGTGACGATGTCAGTGTTTTAAGCAAAGTTTTTTAGGTTTTTGAGAAGAGCAGGTCTCTTCCACTGTTTCTGAGGTAGTTTGAAGCTTTCCTTAACTTTTCAATGTGTTGTGTTTGTCCAATGCAGGTCTGTTTATAACCTGCATTTCTTAACATTTTTTGAGGGGCATTTTACAGCACTTTTTTTATCTTTTTAAACTTAAGGTAAGGGTTTTAGATAAGGGGATCTTCCCCGCATTCATTGCAGGGTGCAAAATGGCCTGGCGCACCCAAAACTTTTAATTCTATCAATCAATTGTGCAATAAGTAAGTTAATTTTCAAGTACCATTTACTGCAACTGTACCTCGGTTGCTCTCAAAAAGTAACTTTCCGAACACTGTTGACAAGCAGTGTATTCCACATGACAAATCCATCCAATGCAGCAATCAGTAAGACAAACTCTACCTTTATACTGCTCAAACCTTCAATGTAATTGGCTGGTAGAACTAAAGCGACAAGAAACTTTGATCTTCATTGTAGGCGAAATTGAAGCACTCTCTATGTATTGTAGTAATGTTACGAATCACAAAACAATCGAGCTATGAATTCTCGAACTCTGAATAAACTTCGCAATTGTAAAGACCTTCTAGATAACAAGATTGTTTGAGATCTAAGATCGCGACCTCATCTGACGTTTGAACTCGCTGATGTGAGGCTTTGTTTTGCTTGCAGTTCGAAACTCGGTAGAGTTCTTCAAGCGAGAAACAAACGGTGTTTTCGAGCAATGGGATCGAGAACTCTGCAAGTTTATATGACCTATTATTCTCGCTTGTTGCATCCAGCTCCTCCACTTCCCGGTAGCAATCCTGGTCGTTAGGAACTCGGGAAGCGTTTCTAATGTGATGCTCTCCATCTCATCCGATGTGTTCTTGCGTGAGCACTGGCGTACGCAAGGGGGAGCCGATGGGGCGACAGCCCCTCTCGAAATGTGGAGACGTTGCTTCGTTCACGTCGAAGAACTGAAGAAAGCCGCCGCCACGAACGTGAGTGGGGATAAATAGCGCGCGAGTTGTTTTCGTCCAATCACACTCAACCTTCAGCCAATGGGCGGAGCTGTCATTCTGCTCGTCTACTCCACGTGGAGTCTCGGTCACATGACTGCGGATACGCTGTTGCCGAACTTTGCAACTTCAATGTGGAGACCGTGGGAAGGTGCTTGTGCGCGGAGGGACAAGGTGGCGTAGAGTAGATGTGTGGCAACACTGTGCGTTGAATGTGATTGTTGCAGCTGGTGGGCTCGTTACGTAGACTCAAAGCCAGCCGGTCGTTAACGAATCTAGCGCGTCGACTATAACTAAAACGCCCCTTAAATGATCCTTGGTTACCATTTTTCTCTTATTATTATTATTATTTATTTATTTATTTATTTGTTCAGCACAGGATACATTTCCCAATTATGTTCAACATAATACACTGTGAATAAATAACAAGAGAGAGAGAGGAAAAAGAATACATGAAATTATGAGCGTCTATCTACACAATATTTACATCAAAGTATGAACTTATTGTTGTGATTATCTTTTTTTTCAGCACACGTGAGTCTGTGAACATGTCGAAGTCTAGAGTTTTTAATAGTTCATTCACCGTGTCCTGCATGCACACTGCAGGTGAAAACCTATGCATGTTGACCCTTGACCTCTCCGTGTAGAATAATTTTCGGTTTCTTGCACTGTGTCGGCCTACGTTAAAGTTTATACTTTCTAACAGTGCAGAACACTCACAGCCGTGATTAATCAGTTTCTGTAAAAAAAAAAAATAATAACATCCCTGACGACTCTTCTGTTGAACAAAGTTTCCAGACCGAAATGCTTGCATAAAGATGTATAGTTCATTTTGTCATATTCAATGTTCACCTTGAAGCACAGCCATTTCACAAACTGCCTTTGGACGCTCTCCACTTCCTCTTGCCGTGTTTTGTACTGTGGAATAACTTCTCAAACAAAGTGGTAATTATGAAATATTATATTGTGTATCCCCCCCCCCCCAGAACGCAGCTATGTAATATCCACCTTTAAAATTCCATACCCCTCCAAAATAAAATCCTGCGTACGCCAGTGTGTGTGAGATGCTTGTGTTGTTTAAGTAAAATTGAAGCAATATTTCAATTCAACGTTGCCTTTTTTTAAAAGTGCTTTTTAAGTCCACTTTATACACAACGAGGTTAATTGGGATTGGAACAACAGTTATAAGTAGGTTCCGAACCACTGTGAGCCTCCAATGACACCAGTTTTTCAACTGCTAAATCTGAGGTTTGATTGTCGATTGCCAAGATTTCCGTCTGTCTAAATTTTAAAGAGGAAAGTAAATTCCAGAAAACACGTGTCCAATTTCATTTTATATTATTTGATGTTTATATAAATATTTCAATATTAAATATTTTTTGTAACATCGCGACATTTCACTAGTTAATTTCGTCGCTGTAGTAGTCAGGAACAAAAGGGGGAAAAAAGACAATACCATGTTGATGAAAGAAAAGCGTTACGTTTAGTGAAAATTTCCATTTCGAGCCCTGTATATATCTAACGAAATCCAAGACTCCTATAAAGGGGTCCCGGGTTCGATACCCGGCGGAGGCACATAGTAGTTCAGATCCCACTTTAAACTGTAAATCCAGTCCCGATAAGCATTACTGTGCATAAAGTGGACTTAAAACACCAAATCAATCATTCAAAAAAACAAAGCTCCTACAGTCTCGTAAATGTGACGTCGCATAAACTACTACAATACAGGATGTCGCAAAACTCTTTCAACAACGCTTGGGTGCTGGTAGATATCATAAAAACAAGTAACTTTTCCCTATAAAGTTTACCTCGAAAGCGCTTAGTTTCTGCGCTATAAGCGCTTAAAATCTATCCTGTACGTATGCAACCCAACACAGCAAACGCTTGCTCTGACATAACTACCAGGGGCGCGTGGCAGGGTTGCCACTAGCGTTCCTCGTTAAGAGAGACGACTTGAAAACAACAACCTGGGAGTCTTCCCTGAGCAAAATCCAAAACATTAATGATACTTGCGATGTTGTAAGAAGCATTGACAGTATTTATACACTAACCAAGACAAATAATGGGCAGACTGAAATTCAAGATTACATACTCATTCTAAAATATCTCCATAATTGATCGATTGATTTGGTTTATTTTAATTTGCTTTTCTGCCACCTTTGACTAATCGCCAAGATGAGGATGATAGCTATGATGAAATAACAAATGACACCATTGTCTAGGGCAGGATTTAAACCCGAGACACCTGTCGCCTTAGCGATCTTTGCTAACAACATCACCACGGAGTGTTTCGTGTATCATGCAATATCAACAATTACAAGGGACACGTAAGATACGGGAAATCCACTAACGAACAAATGTAAATAATGCGCAAATGTGCAATACGAGTGCCCTTTACAGTTCAGCGCTTGACATAAGTATGCATTTCTTGGCTTTGGTTCTTAATAAGGACTCGTTTTAATGTGTGAATTTTGTTCATGTTTAAACGACGTTTTTAATTAAATTGAAAGTCGGCGTCTGTGGTGGAGTGGTTAGAACATCGCGCTACGATGCCAGGAGTCTTGGATTCGAATCCCGGCTTGGGTATGAATGTTTGTGAGTGTCCATTCATCAATTTCATCATATTATAACCGATTATTTTGAGGACTGATTATTTCTTCCGAGAAGAAGGAGGATAGAGAGATTAACACCCCTCGGGCAAAATGAACTGTCCTTACTATGCAAAGACAAAGGGACAAAGGAAAACGCGGTGAAGTTTTTTCGAGTAGTGTTTGTAGAGCCTTTGAGGAAAAGGCCGCGTTGCTTCGCGCGTTGGCTGCAGAAGTTTACATGCAGCAGTTGGCGTCGAGATCTCTGGCTATGAAGAATCCGCGAATTTGATAGTGCTATCGGCAGAAAGTTGCAGTTAGTTATCCTTGGACTGTTTTTGTAGATGTCGTTTGCCTAGTGAACAGTTAACAGTGATCTGTGTTCCGGACATTTGAACGTTCGCGTGATTGGGAAAAGAGCGCGCGAAATTTTATTCAAATACAAACTGTTTTCTCATGGCAACTTTTATAGCGCGAGAAGTGAAAAGAACACTGCAAGCGTGTAGTTGTGAACTGATAATTGCTAATCGAGGTGACGACGTTGATATCAAGTTCGACCTTTGAACTATGAATGCGGCGGTGAATTACTTCGAGGGATAGACGTTGAAGATCTTCGAGGGAAAGAAGAAGCGGCGGGAAGAAGACATCAAGGAGCTTCTGCCAATAGTGTCCCCCCCCCCCCTAGTGTCGAGAGCTCTCGAGATGTTTACTTTTATAACGGAAGTGTTGATTACAGTCTAAGTGAAAGCGCAGCGCTGAGTAAATTTCGTAAGTAGGTCGACCATATTCTTTTAATTGAGGTTAAAGTGTTTATTTTCTGTTTATTAATCCACGTTACTAACCAAAGATTAATCTAACCAGAAGGCAACTGGAGGTAAATTTTGTATTAGTTTTAACTATGTAAAACAAAGCCCTCCAGCTTACCAGGGCAAATTAAAAATTTATTAATCGCTAGTTCATTTTAGAAGTTTGTAATAAATAACCAGTAAAGAATCCTTGGGTTTTCTTAAGCAGTTCTAAAGTGTAACTCAGAAATGTAATACAAAAAATATGTTCTAGCGTAAACGAAACGGCGACTCAAAAGTACAATAACAACTTTTATCGTTATATGGTGCCGAAACCCCGGGAAATCCTTCTGGTTATTTGTTGAGATACAATGTTAAATTTAAGAAATCATGTTGATTTTATGTTGATATCGGATTATTTGTGTGTACAATATTGGTGTTCTACGTAGGAAAGTGGAAGATCGGAAGAAGAGGTTTCTTTTTTCTCTCTCTCCCTCTCGCTGCAGCTGTAAGGGATTAGTGAGCTAGCGATAAGTAGGTCGGTGATACAAACATGGTCCGAACGTCGATCTCTCCGTCCCAGAACGAAGCACCCGAAATAGGCTGGGATGAAATACTTGAATGTTGTGGCAAAAAACTTCGTTATGAGGCGGCAATAGAATGTAGTTTTTGTAAAAAGTGGTACCATAAATCTTGCGCGGGAATGAGCGAAGAAGAATTTACGAAATTTGATCTGCATATAGAAGAGATTTTTTCTTGCAAAATATGCTGCGCTTTGTCAGAAAAAGAAAATATAAAGGAAGGAAAAGGAGAAGAAAGTGCACAGGGTGTTCCAAAAGTAACTAGCGAAAATGAAGAGAATGTTAACCTCACGACACTTTTGTTATTTATGAAGCAGAGTAGGCAAGAGCAGGATAGGAAATTGGATATCTTGTGTCATACTATGGAGAAGAATAAACAAGAGCAGCTTAAATTTAGAGAAGAGGATAGGCAAGAGCAGCTTAAATTTAGAGAAGAGGATAGGCAAGAGCAACTTAAATTTAGAGAAGAGCAGAATAATAAATTTGACATGTTGTACCAGAATGTGGAGGAAAGTAAACGAACCATGCAAGAAATGAGCGTACGGCTAGAAGATAAATTGGAGAAGTTAGAAATTAAGGTATCTAAATTGAAAGAGTTAGAATGTGATTTACAAGATCATAAGCATTCTTGTCAGATTAGACATGACGAACTAAAGACGACTTTAGGATTGCAAATGGAGGCTTTGGAGAGCGAAATGAAAATTCAAGAGAAGGAAATTAGCAGAGTTAGAGATAAATGTAAAATGATGCAAGGGAGTGCTGAAAAAGTACAGGTCCTTGAGGAACGAGTTTGCGAGTTGGGAATGAAAAGTCAAAAAGTTGATGAGTTACATTTTGGGATACAGTTATCTCCTGAACTGATAAGTAAAGAAGAAAATATTTACGAAAAGCATAAAAAAAATTGTATGTTTTCTAAACTGCAAGAATGTGTAAATTTAGACGTGACGATACCCGAAATGACTCTGATAAGTAAACGGAAGAAAATTAGAATGAGACCTAGATATAGTTCAGTAAAGAAAGTGAAGAAAATGAAGAGAAAGAAATTGAAAGCTGCAAAGAAAGTGAAGAAAATTGAAGAAGCGTTAGAGAAAGCGAAGAAGAAAGTTCGTGAAAAATCTAAGAATGTTAGCACAGATAGATCAAAGGCAAGTATGAAAAGGATAAAACAGGAAAATAGAGAAATGCGTTTATCTGAAGAGGGTGGAGAGCATAAGAGAAAGCCACAAAAGAAAAGAGACAAGAAGAATCAGAAGAAAGTTGATAGTGGTGATTCTCATAGTGAGAAAATTGAACCTATGGAAAATCGGAAACAAAATGAAAAGACTTTAAAGATAAGAGAAAGTTTAAATAGTGTTGACAGATTGTTAGTTTCCCTACTTGAAGAACGTTGGAAGAGGAGGAAGAAGAAAATTTGAAAAGCAGAGAAAAGAGAAGAAAAAGGAAGAGGGGAAAGAAGAAGAGGAATACGGAAAAGACACCTGATAGTGACGACAAACAGAAATATTATGAAACTGAAGAAACAAGAAAGACTAATAAATCTAAAGATGAGAGACATTCTAATTTGTTGGGTAATATAATATAATGTAATTAATAAGTCAGTAAATTTTAAAGAAAAATCTAATTTTCCATTTCTCTTGATGAGCATTTTGCAAATTACTAGTTTATGTAAATTTTGATAAAATGATGGAAATTGTTCAAATGTAAATGAGCTGTTTAAAAAAAAAATGTGTGTATGTTGTTATGAGCCAAGTATATTGAAAATTGAGAAAATGAAAAGAAAAAAGTTATTTGATGTCAGTTGTTTTGTATAAATTATGTGAAAACTAGTTGTGGTTCGATGAAAAAAAAAAAATATTGATGGTTGGTAGAAGTGCTGGTAAATATTATTATTGTCAATGAGCGGGTAGATATTGTAAAATTGAAAAATAGCTTTGTAATAAGAAAAGGAAAAGGAAGATAGAAATATGAAAGTAAACCTCAAAACTGTTTATGATGCTGCAAAATAAAGTGTGAAGAACGAACGGGAAAGAAGGTAGTACAGATGTGCTCAAAAGAAGTAAATTGGGAAATTCTTCAGAGATCAAGATGAAATAGCGTTAACAAAAGAGGAGATTGCATTAATAGCAGGAGATTGAGAGTTCTTGGACATAGCTATATGAGGTAAAAGTCAGTGTGTATTAAGATATAGTGCGAGAGAGGCACATAAATATAAGGTCGAAGGCGGACCGGAAATGTTGAAAAATATAAGGTCGAAGGCGGACCAGAAATGAAAAATAGTAGGTCGAAGGCGAACCGAAAATTATTGTAGTTACGTAATAAAGAACATGCTGATATTTAAGTGAAAGATTATGTCCAGAATTCTGTTGCAAGTTAAGAAATAGTTTGTTAAGAAGATGAGCGACGTGTGATAAGATGTAATTTCCTGAAATTAGTAATTTGAGCATGCTGATACCTTAAAGAAGAAAGAAGAAAAGAAAGGTAAAGATCTTGACAAGAGAAAGGAGGTTTACTGTTAGGTTAATTTCATGAGTATGATGATACTTTGTAAAGATAGAAATTAAAATATTTTTATAATATTCTACACTTACCCGCCTGTAACCGCTCTAGTAAAAAATTGAATCACAACATGTGGAAAATTTAAAATTATGGAATTGTAGTAACTGAAAATCATACCTTACAAATATTTTTGTGCTACATATAAAGGAATATCGATATCGTTATGTGTATTAAAAAAAAAATGATAACTGTAATGTGAGTGTGAAAAAATGTATATACGAGGTCTGGTCAAAAAATTCAAGGGGATGAATAGACTCTAAAAGACATTAGCTCTTCTTGATCAGTCCATCTAATGTCTCTTCAGAGGAGGGGGCATCTATAACCGATTATTTTGAGGACTGATTATTTCTTCCGAGAAGAAGGAGGATAGAGAGATTAACACCCCTCGGGCAAAATGAACTGTCCTTACTATGCAAAGACAAAGGGACAAAGGAAAACGCGGTGAAGTTTTTTCGAGTAGTGTTTGTAGAGCCTTTGAGGAAAAGGCCGCGTTGCTTCGCGCGTTGGCTGCAGAAGTTTACATGCAGCAGTTGGCGTCGAGATCTCTGGCTATGAAGAATCCGCGAATTTGATAGTGCTATCGGCAGAAAGTTGCAGTTAGTTATCCTTGGACTGTTTTTGTAGATGTCGTTTGCCTAGTGAACAGTTAACAGTGATCTGTGTTCCGGACATTTGAACGTTCGCGTGATTGGGAAAAGAGCGCGCGAAATTTTATTCAAATACAAACTGTTTTCTCATGGCAACTTTTATAGCGCGAGAAGTGAAAAGAACACTGCAAGCGTGTAGTTGTGAACTGATAATTGCTAATCGAGGTGACGACGTTGATATCAAGTTCGACCTTTGAACTATGAATGCGGCGGTGAATTACTTCGAGGGATAGACGTTGAAGATCTTCGAGGGAAAGAAGAAGCGGCGGGAAGAAGACATCAAGGAGCTTCTGCCAATAGTGTCCCCCCCCCCCCCTAGTGTCGAGAGCTCTCGAGATGTTTACTTTTATAACGGAAGTGTTGATTACAGTCTAAGTGAAAGCGCAGCGCTGAGTAAATTTCGTAAGTAGGTCGACCATATTCTTTTAATTGAGGTTAAAGTGTTTATTTTCTGTTTATTAATCCGCGTTACTAACCAAAGATTAATCTAACCAGAAGGCAACTGGAGGTAAATTTTGTATTAGTTTTAACTATGTAAAACAAAGCCCTCCAGCTTACCAGGGCAAATTAAAAATTTATTAATCGCTAGTTCATTTTAGAAGTTTGTAATAAATAACCAGTAAAGAATCCTTGGGTTTTCTTAAGCAGTTCTAAAGTGTAACTCAGAAATGTAATACAAAAAATATGTTCTAGCGTAAACGAAACGGCGACTCAAAAGTACAATAACAACTTTTATCGTTATAATATCATCACTCATCCTCATCTTCGCAAATTACCCAAAAGTGGATTTCCCCTATCTTACGTGTCCCTTGCAATTGTTGATATTGCATGATACACGAAACACTCCGTGGTGATGTTGTTAGCAGAGATCGCTAAGGCGCCAGGTGTCTCGGGTTTAAATCCTGGCCTAGACAATGGTGTCATTTGTTATTTCATCAAAGCTATCATCCTCATCTTCGCGATTAGTCAAAGGTGGCAGAAAAGCAAATTAAAATAAACCAAATCAATCAATCAATTACGGAGATATTTTAGAATGAGTAATATTGAATTTCAGTCTGCCCATTATTTGTCTTGGTTAGTGTATAAATACTGTCAATGCTTCTTACAACATCGCAAGTATCATTAATGTTTTGGATTTTGCTAAGGGAAGACTCCCAGGGTGTTGTTTTCAAGTCGTCTCTCTTAACGAGGAACGCTAGTGGCAACCCTGCCACGCGCCCCTGGTAGTTATGTCAGAGCAAGCGTTTGCTGTGTTGGGTTGCATACGTACAGAATAGATTTTAAGCGCTTATAGCTCAGAAACTAAGCGCTTTCGAGGTAAACTTTATTGGGAAAAGTTACTTGTTTTTATGATATCTACCAGCACCCAAGCGTTGTTGAAAGAGTTTTGCGACACCCTGTATATTGCGCTCTTGAGCTTGATCACCTGCCCTCTCGTGGATTTTTCTTTGCGAGAGATTTCGATATGTTTACAGCACCACGCTCTAGTGGCAGTTTTGTGAACTCACCAATTTGCGAGATGGTTTGAATGTGCCTGTTCTCGTGTGGTTTGAGTGCATAGTTTGTGTATTTCAGTCGCATCTAGTGGAGTTTTAACGGTAGATTTACGTTTCATAGGCCCTGCTACGTCGAAATATTAAAACTGTCTGCCTTGAAGTGTTATTGTGAAGTTTGACGCCAAAGATTGCAGTGGAAATTCGGTCTGTTGAAGACGCAAAACGTAAGTAGAACTATTCACGTAAAAGTTATTTAAGTTTGTTACTACGCTCTAGGATTAACAATCGTTCCATGCTACGTTGCGTAAGATTCTCTAATCATGTACTCTTATACGTTGATACCAGTGTATATTCGACAAGGTGCTGTTTTAACTGCGTAGATTCATAGCGGCGATAAAGACATCGAAGTAAAAGGGACGCCTCAAACGGTTGGTTTCGTACCACAGCCATCACAGAACCTTTGTTCTAAACATTGTTCAGTTTCTAATATTAAAATATATGGATTTTTAACATAATGAAGTTCAGAAGTGTATCCAGAGCAATGCTTTCATATCCAGGGTGCAAAATTCTCTTACTGTGAAACACTATTATGATCGAAGAAATCATGCATAAAATCAATGGAGAGAGGAGGTAGCATTTGTTTGTGGGGTGCGAGAGAAAAACGTTTTTGACCAAAAAAAAACTCATTTCTAATAATAGTTTGCTACGAATAGAGTTGTACAAGAGTTCCTTCTATAGTAAACAGTGTTAAAGATGGGGTTGGAGGCAAATGTTTTAGCATAAGTTCAAAAGCATGAGTCTTACTACTTGTACCGTATTCGTTACAGTGTATTATTATTATTATTTCGGTAAACTTTCCGTATGCGGAAAACGCCTGAAACTCGCTATTTATGTCACTTTCCATATTCGTACTTTCGTATTCTGCACTGAGAAACATTGCTCAAGGTGGCATTTCGCTTTTTTCACGGAAATAATCTATATTTTCGACGTATGAAGTAAGTTTTGTTCATTTCTTTTCCCTTCGGTAACACACTAAATGGCGGTCACAGTTTCACTACCGTAGTCGGCGTGCAGTGTTTCCACCCCATTCCACCCAAAAATACCTACATAGCCCCACAAACCATTGACGCATAGCCCCACAAACCATTTGCGGAAACGTACCATCTTCAGTTACAAAAACACGTGTTTGGAAACACTGACCGGGATTACGTCATCACACACGGCAACATCCGGCCGGAAGGAAATGGATGCAACAGCTTTTGTGCATCGGTCACGCATTTATATCGAAAAATAGATGATTTACCGGCAAAATTCAATGAACGATGCGAGAAAACACTTCCCCGAACTTCCACAAGTCTAAAGAAACTGCATTTGGTAAGTAATTTCTCCTGTACATTTTAAGAAATCCGTTTTCCGGATACGGAAAGTTTACCATAATTCTTTGATACCCTTGACCCTCCTTAACCCCACCAGAAAGTAAAAGTCATTGAAGATTATGTTTAATGAACATTTTGAACCCACAACTCCCTCTCCCCTCTAAATACGGTTATGCTATTGTCGATACGTGAAAGTATGTTTTGTGGGACAAGATATCGAACAGCGACGTACCCTTGATATTTCTGCCTAGATACAGTGTTCGCGTTTCGTGAACTCTGTTCGGGGTACGAAAGTGATTTATTCATTTGTGACATGCTTTGAGTTCTACGTCAATGTGTGTGTAGAGCAGTGGTTCTCAAACTGTGGTACGCGTACCTTCAGGGGTACAATAACTACTTGAAGGGGGTACGCGATCAGCTCGGAAGAGAAATGTACCCACACGACATTTTTGCTGCAGGTGTGTAGAGCAGAATTCATAGCTTTAACATTCAACACGGAAGTAAGGCTCATTTTGTCACTGACACTCTTATCTTTGTTTCATATATTTTGAAATACAATACTAGTCGTTAGACATTTATAATCAACAAAATTTGGAGACGAATCTCAGTTTGAAAGTTTCAAGTGCACAATCAGACATAAAAATAACTGTCAGGCTATGCAGGAACATCCTTCTCACTAGAAACTGAGGATTTACAATAAAACTCCAAAATTGTGCTTGGCAGTTCGTTTACAAACTTATTTTTGTTTGAAAATTAAGTGTTTAATCATAAAGATTGAAAACGCAGGAACACCCAATAAAATAATTATGTTGGATTCTAATGTTATTTGCTTACCATATTTTCACATACAGCCTGAATGCGATTTTGTTTTATTGCATATACAAGCCTCCAACGTATCAAAAACGCCAAAAATTCCCAAAACCCACTATTTGGAGAAAACCTATGGCGAGGGTACATTAGACATTTAGTTACGACTAAAGTTTGAGAACTGGTGGTGTTGAGCGCTTATATGATCCGACATTCTACTGTTTATTTTGATTTTGTTTTAACTTTTTAAATTCTTTTAGACCTACAACATGTTCACGTGGTAGCACGTTTCGTGTATTACCTCCTCTGATAATATATTACATTCTTCATTCATTCCCTTTGGGGCAAGTTGGCAACTTTTGCACGACTGTGTACATTTTTCTGTGTTTTAAATAACATTCGCGTGTATTCTATTCTTGTAACACAATGTTCGAGCTATATATCTGCACAATTAGATTCATTTCCATGCAATGCTCTCGGAGTAATGAAGCAAAATATATTATCATCGCCAGCTTGTCTCAAGTATCGCCACATGTTGTTAGCTTAGGAGTGTTAGGTGCGACGCTTTCGAACTTTCGTTACGTTTGGAGTGCTAATAAGTTTGGTGGCGTTATCATTTGTGTGTGCATATAACCTGTTTTTACGAATAAAGAACTATGAAAGTACTTAGAGATGGGATTTTTACTTGCGCGGGTCATACTTTGGGATCAAATATCGCTGTCATTTGTACATTTTGTGCCCTGATATAAATTTCATATTACATATAACATCATCACCTATCGATGACAAAATTCGACGTAGTTCTCAAGGGGAGGTCAAGGTTCCTATTTGTTTAATTTATTCCATTTCCTTGCATTAAAGTTGTGCAACGTTAATTGTAGTTTTGTGGTAATGAAACTCGATTTGTGTAGGGAAGCACCAAAGCTAGTATCGTGTCCGCTGGTTAGGTTCATTCATACGCCACACGTGAACAGAAGACCACTCTTCCTTTCTGCTGCACTTCCTCGTTGTCTTGGAAGAATGGGGGAGGGAGGCGTTGCTTTCAAGCCACTACACAGCCTTGAACTATCAGCTGATCGAACACTGACCTGCCACAATGTACGAAACTGGTATCCTTCCCAGGCAGCGTTTGAATTGAAGACAATTGGGGTAAATTTCAGAGCTTCCCATTTTCACGTTGCGAGATTTTCACCCACTGTGCCGTGCTTAGGAAGCCAAGGGCGTAGGGTGAAAATTTTGAAGGGGCTCCAGATATACGCTTTATTTATTGAGATTAAAAACAAATATTTAAAAAGGGATTTTTCAATTAACATACATAATTATGTGTGCGTAGAAACGTATAAAATACGTTACTGAGGTTCAATAGTTACGCAGAAATCATTGAGTCATGCTATACAAACTATTGATATAAATTTTATACGCCTGGGACGAGAATAGAATTCAGTGGCCGCAGAGCTCTTCGCAGCGAACTTTTAATTCTATCAGTGATTTTTTGGAAGGCACATCTGACACCAGTACTTTCAAATGTAATCTTAAGGTGGCCGAAGGTGTTCACAGAGGGTGGGGGGTGGGGGGGATAGTTGATCGGACCACGACATCAAAGTTTTGAGGGTAGGGATTTTTACTTAAAATAGCATAAAATTCAAGATAATGTTTCTACAATGTATGTAAGAAAGCTTACACCTTGGCACCATACTGCAGTATGTGGGGTGAATAGAGACCGGATATTAAGGGAGAGCATTTTTCTCTATTGCCAAAAAAAGGACATGAAAAAGAACTATAGTTTATTATTTTAAATGAAAGCACAATACATGCCATTCATGGAATACATTAAATTTCTTGCATTTTTTGCTTTATTTCAACAGAAGTAAAAAATGCAATAAATATAATGTATCAATGGTAGATTGTGTTTTCATTTAAAATAATATTTTTAGTGGAGTGCAGATCTTCCTTGTAACAGCATTTGATGTCACACAGTAAAGTTAAAACTATTCTAAAAAACTTCACAATAAAAGTCTAAATTTAGCAGAGAAGTACACTTTCAAGTTTCAACTCAATATGCGTGCTGCTTACATACAATGCGTTCGATACTCGGATTCCATTGTTGCAACGATCGCTGCAAACGTAATGGAAATAAGGTAGGGCAGAAGGCGCTTCTTCTTTCTTTCAGCTGCACCAAATAGGCAATTGTTGAAGGTTTTGTTTAGGGAAAATACAGTCATACAAAACATTTGATATCTCGTCAATAGTGGGACCAAGCAAAATGTTTTTAAAAAAGGGAATGTGGGCCGAAATAGGAAAAAAAGGGAAGTTAAAACCATGTAATCTTGTTGGTTGAAGATAATTATCAACACTGTTGTTATTTGTTCCATGATCCGTGCTGAAAAATAAAACAGGAATTACCTTTAAAATCCGGTCTCTAGAAATGAGGCTGGGACAGAGTGAATCAGAATATATTTCTTCAGTAATTAATTTACTTTAGCTGCTTCCAAGTTACTTTAACTACTAGGTGAACCATATTTAATCTGTTAGATGGAGAAAGTGAATAATTTTAGGGGAGGGCGATGAAGTAAAGTGTTCAGTGAAGGTAAAAAAGTCTCTCGGTAATAGGATAGTAGTATACGCTGTTGTATGGGGATTGTGGGGGGGGGGGGGGTCATTGGGCTGGGAGGGAATATGCACCCCTGAGTAGGTTAGGAGACTTTTTCACTGAAGAAATCATCTCCAACTTCATTAGATATGATACCTTCAAACTCATACCTCACCACAAGTATCCATGATTACATATGCTTCATCTTGGTCCAATATCCTACGAATTTACGAATCGCGTTCCATGAATGTGTGCATCTAGCTTGGAGCCAATTGATGGTATTTGCAATTTCCTACTAGCCTCAACATTCACGGGAGCATTACCCCCGCCCTCCTCTCGAGAGGTGATTACATGATGGCTTCGGTTTCCGTGGTTTGAAAGCCCCTCCAGAGACCACCACGGAGGCCATTTCCTATCATGGAGTCGTTAGTGCGTGACGTGCCGCTCCGCAAACCACAGCTTTGATCAGGTGCGACCTGGACATCCCATCTCCAGCAGATACTCGCGGCCAGATTGGTTCTGAATATTGATTCCGTGCGTAAACAGTCTCAGCCTTAAGGCCCTTTCCTAAGTATCCATGTGGCAAGGGCGTGAGGTGAACCAGCCACTAATTACAATAGTGACCGCAAGGACAGGAGAGTCAATTAACAAGTGACCTCAGAGGTCATGTTATTCGTCTGGAGTTGTCGTTTGTCACGCGTAATTTATTCATTACTTTCAGAAACGTATAGTCAGTCATATTTACATCGTGAACATCCGCTGTGCGTCAATATGAACTCGCTGCGTCATACATGCTTCCTTTCCTACCAATAATAAGATGTCCTATTTTCGAACAGTCCTAATTGCGAACACTTGTTACCTGAACACGAGTAACACTATATTACATGCAGTGGCGCAACCACAGGGAGGCATTGCCCAACCTCAAGCCTTGGACTGAAACGGCCAAAGGGGGGTGGGGGCAAATATTGGCGGCCAAGTGTACCTGCAGGGGTCAATTACCGCCCACAACTTCAAATTTTATGCAAATAAAAATACTTTTCATACAATTTTCTTGCTCGCTTCGCTAGCAATACCTGCTTTTCTTAGTCTTATCAAGTTCAGAACTGTAGCTAAGGGGCGGCGGTAGTCGGCCCTGGGAACCGAACGAACTAAATGAAAATAAGTTCTAAGATTTATTTTTTGTTTTAAGTCCACTTTACGCACATAAAGGCTAATCGGGACTGGACCTACAGTTTAAAGTGGAATCCGAATCACTGTGCCATGTGTCTCCACCGGGTATCGAAACCGGGACCCCTTG
Source organism: Lepisma saccharinum (assembly GCF_977018435.1). Classification (NCBI taxonomy): domain Eukaryota; kingdom Metazoa; phylum Arthropoda; class Insecta; order Zygentoma; family Lepismatidae; genus Lepisma; species Lepisma saccharinum. Next base: position 8,003,590 of record NC_139246.1, read on the forward strand.
ATCACAAGGCGACGATGTTACCACTACACCATCGGGGAGGCACAAAAGTTGTAAAACAGAGAATGCATTGGCGTCCCGTGAAATTATTTGCGCCCTATTATATGAATATTGATTACAGCCTGCAAAAAAATTGGATCCAAAAATGTTTTTGCTCGCTTCGTTCGCAATCTTTCATTGTTCTCTGTAATGCATTGTAAATTTCCAGACAGAGAAATAAGACTTGTATTAATTCATTTTGTTTTAAATTCATGAACAATTGTTTTCAGGAAAGGGAGCGGGCACATTTGAGAGACAATTTATGTAATTTTTGGTGTTGGTTTATTGTGAGATGGATGAATTGCATGTGTAATATATTTCAATAATATATGTTGTATATAATATGTATTAAAGAAAGTTTGAATACGTACACAATTTAGTGTCCAGTCAACGTCGCTCCATGTTGCATAATGTGAAACATATATATTGCATGAAAGTTATACATGTTAATGTAAAAAAGAATTATATTTGGAATGCATTTATCAAGCATTTTCTGTCTTTCAAAAAATAGTTTGTGTGCTTGTTTTCCATTATTAATGTGAAATTGAACGTGTTTAAAAAATAATTCAAATAGTTTGTTCGAACACAAATGCTTTAACGCCAACTTCTACCCCCTTTTTGCATAATTTACGAGAGTAATAACATCTTTGATACTACCACTACTACTACTACTAATCATAATAATAATTTTGTTCTTGGGTTCGAATCCCGACTTGGGCATGGATGTTTGTGAGTGTCCATTCATCAGTTTCATCATATCATCACTCATCCCCATCTTCGCAAATTAGCCAAAAGTGGCACAAGAAGCGAAGTAAAATAAAGCTAGTCAATAATATAAATAATAAAGTTATAATAATAACATGCTTATTATTAACATTATTATTATTAAAATAATAATAATAATTATTATTATTATTGGTACGTTTATCCTGGTACTTGCCCCCCCCCCCGACAAAAAATCGTGGTTGCGCCTCTGATTATCTGCAAGTGTTATTTCGTAATTACGAACATACTTTTCTACCTTGTGACTTATAACTAAGACGTAGGTGGGCAGGCCATGCGGCATGAATGGGAGAGGAAAGAGTATACAGGATTCTTCTTGGGAAACCTGATGGTAAGAGACCTGTAGGAAGGCCAAGACGAAGATGGAGGGATAACGTTGGAATGGACCTAAAGGAAATCGGTTAGGATGGGAAAGATTGGATTGGTCTTGCCCAGGATAGGGACAGATGGAAGGCTTGTGTTGCTGCATACATTAACCTTCGGGTTTAAGAAGATTAGAGAGTTAGGCAGGCAATAATAGTTTGTTTCATTAGTATAATTCCTATAGATAGAGGATGATTTTTTGCAATATTATAAGTGACATTAATAATATGATAGTAATTAAAATTAATGGAACTTTAATATCGAGGTGTAGTTTTATTAGAATATTAGGTTTGGGAGCTGTTGATTGTTTATTTTACTTCGCGTTTTGTGCCTCTTGGCTAATTTGCGAAGATGGGGATGAGTGATGAAATTGATGAATGGACATTCACAAACAACCAAGCCCGAGCGGGATTTGAACCGGGATCCTTGGCGTCGTAGCGCGATGTGCTTGGTGATGTTATGTCGTCCTTGATGTTTTTAGAATTATTAATTCGTTGGTTATTTACAAGACCACTGTGAGCACCACATTAAGTGGCTGAGTGTGTGTTTAGTGTAAGGTAGGTGAACCAAAGGTGGCCATAGTTGAGCTTCTAGGGTGAAATCTCTAATGAGATACATTTCTGAAATTAAAAGAACTTCTATAACTAATTAACAACGTATACCACATGGATATTTTGTAACCTTGCTTGTGACTTTATTTAAAAGAAGAAAGAAAGAATTACAAAACTGTTACATCTGTTCCCAAGGTGGCTCATGGGTCCCAAAGGTAGCCCACGGCTTATAGTTGGCTTAGAAAATGAGGCTTGTGTTCAAGAAAACATATTTTTCATCTTTATTGACGTTTCTAAACCTTATTAGAGAAAATTGTTCGTGCCATATAGTAACGACCAATAGCTGACCTCCGTGGAGGACTGGTCTGCACAGTCCCTACGACGCCAGGGGTTTCACAGTAACTTAAATAAAATGGCTGCTGGCAACCCGAGACAGTTCGTTTTCTGCATGGTGCACCTGAGGGAGACTGCGTATATTAACGTAGTGCCATCTGTTAGCTGTGTTAAATACTAATATGATTTTCGTAAAGTGGGCCACCATCGGACCACGGGCTACCTTTGGCTCACCTACACTCCCGCAGAATTAACTTGAGACAAAATGGCTGCCGGCGCCGCTGCAGGAGTACCAACCTACAGCGAACGCTTGACTCTCACGCGAATCACGGGCAATCAGCTGACAACGGAGATGGGAGATTTGATTTGAAAAAATAATTACATTGTGTAACGGAAATATCGCTGTATTAGGAGGACATGCTAAGAAAATTATAAGCATTATAAGTATTCTATGTTACACAATAAATGGATAAACAGTTCATTCAGAAAGAAAGCTTTTAAGTCCACTTTATGCACAGTAAGGCTAATCGGGACTGGACCTACAGTTTAAAGTGGGATCCGAACCACTATGTGCCTCCACCGGGTATCGAACCCGGGACCCCTTGAATACAAGGCGACGACGCTACCACTGCGCCATCGAAGAGGCCAGAAAACTCTATGCACTGCCGCTTCGCTTGCTTCACCAGTCACTGCACGCGAGTCCTTTCAACAGTTGGTAACATTTCGCGCGCCCGAGCATTAGAGTTTCCATTGGTCCGTTACAGCGGGAAGTCCCGCGCTCTAGCCAATTCGAGCGCAGTTGCATCACTCACAGAGCGGCCATTTCTCCCAAGTTAATTCTGCAGGACTGTACATTATACGTTTCCTGCACACCGAGTACGACAGTATGTATATGAGACACCAGGTCTTAAAAATTTTCATAATCTACGAGAAATCGTCACGTGTGAAAGGAAACTTATTCATACGAAAATGAAGCCCACTTATGGAGTATGTACTCATAAGCACCTGTCCATTTTCATCAGTGTCCGGAAAGTTACTTCTATTTATTTATATTTATTAAACACTACAGGCAAATGCCCAGTTACAGTGCTTTGAGGTTAAGTCACATTTTAAGAAATAAACTGAATTACAGTTACTCGATTTAAGTAACTAAGTTCAGTTATTTCTACTGGGATTTTCTTGCAAAATAAACATGTAGAGCATTCCCTGACATTCGCTACGAGACTCGGCGGCAAACGGCCCGGCGTCAGAGATTGTCTTTCCCGGTGAACGGGTCCGCGACAGTCGCATGCTACAGTCAGTTTTTTTCGCTCTCTTTCCCTTTCTGTTGACGTTGCAGACTGACGCCAGTATAATCATCCCTCGGAAGTTATGTTGTGTCGTGTCCGCGTGTTGAAGATTGTGGCTTAATATGGCACCACAAAAGTTTACATACAACAAAGGATTTATCTTGTCGAGTGTTACTTCGGAAAGAGGAATTGTGGAGAAGTGCGACGACGTTTTGCAACGAAATTTCCTGGTGTTCCCGTTCCACATAGGACCACTATAATAAACCTCGTAAAAACGTTTAGAGTAACAGGGTCAGTTCTGAATAAAAGTGGAAAGAAGAACCCACGTGTACTTACTGAGGGAAAACTCGATGAGATAGGACAAAGGTTAGAACAGTCTCTTAGAAAATCTATCCGCCGCCTCTCACAAGAAACGGGTGTTTAAAAAAACACAGCATTTAGAGCCGCTAAAATTCTTAAATCTAAAAATAAAAAATAAATCTAAAAATTAAAGCATACAAAGACAATCCACACACCATCCGTGAGTTAAAAGAGAGTATTGTACGAGAAATCGGGAGAATTACAGTAGACGAACTTGCACATATAAAGCCAGAGATGCCAGGAATGTGTTGCAGCTGAGGTACATCATTTTCAACACCTTCTGTAGTCAAGGTTAGTACACAATATGAAAACTGTAATTTTAATAGCCGACTCTAGCGACTGTCGCGGACCCCGTTCACCGGGAGATACAAGCACTGACGTCGGGCCGCTTGCCGCCGAGTCTCGTAGCGAATGTCAGGGAATGCTCTGTATTTACATGCGTTTTATTTACGTTTCTCGTACATAGCCTAAATATTCATATATTTATATTATTACAACAAATAAGAATATATGCAACAAGGAGTCAGCTTTGCTTGAATGCTTATCAATTTTATTTCGTGTGTTTGTGTGTATGTACAAACACACAAAACCAATGGCGGCGATTAAGGGGGGCATGGGGGACAGTTACCCCCACTTTTTGCCAGTTTTACCCCCAAAACTATGCTAAACCTTATATACCAAGGGAAAGTAAACTGTCCTTGCCCCCCCCCCCCCCCCCCCCCAGTTTTGACACATTGCCTCCCCTAGTTTTTGAACCTAATCGTCGACACTACACAAAACAAAATTACACACGCTCACGTTTAAGGGAAAAAATACTAATATATTTACCACATTAACTCGCGTTTTCTTAGGTATTATTCGAAACTAATGTTGTACACTAGGACTAGTATAATAAAACATTATCCGACCTTTCAAATTTGATACAGATGAAAGCTTGCTTCGGAAATTTGGACATTACCTCATTAATAGGCGTGAAAGCACATAATTCCGGCAAGAAATAATGAAAAACACATCATAAATACTTTCAGTATCACGCATGGCAGAATTAAATTACGATTTGGGCAATAACTTGTGTTCATGGCTACGACAGTGAGACACTAAACATATTAACTCATGTTTGTCCTCTGTGTCCATTTTATGAATCATGAAGCATTCCTGGGAGTTTATAACAGCAATGAACTCATTAAATCAACCAGTTTACAAGCAGGTTTCATCACCATAACACAAAAACATGCCTTTGCACTTCGCTGGGAGAAACAAGTTGAAGTTTGTTAATCTTTCGTGTGAGTTCATGACAAAGTCCACGTGGATAATTTTCTTCTTTCCGTGGTTGCTAGTTAACTGAGATAGGTAGTTTCTGATGTAACATGGCTGAGTGAGATGCATTATAACTAGGGAGGGGATTTTAAGGTGCAGCATCTTTCCAAAAATATAGCTGTTTTCATGGCCGTATTTAGATGGGGGGTTTCTAGGGTTCAACCCCCCGCTCCCCGAAACTTCTGACATGTTGGATTAATGGAAGTTCAGAAACCAAAATTGTAACAAATTTTTAATTTTTTTTCCGAAGCATCACAAAAATACATGGAGACAATGTTGAAACGATCGAGCTAGAATTTTCATACATTTGGAATTCTGAAACTTGAGTGAAACAGGATTTATTCTCAGAATCGTAGCCCACCCGCGACCCCTCCATTTTCACTTCTGCTGTCATCTTTCCAGTGTTGCTCCTGCGTCACAAGGAATATAGACTGAAGATTCCCTTATGATTGTCCCAAAATTCCCTTTCCAGCTTTTAAATTCCCTGTCCTATGAAGTCGAAAATCCCCCTTGATAGGAGTTCAAACCTAGGATCTCCAGTTTTGTAGCGCATTACGTTCGCGATTGAGGTTACAATCCATCACCAAGCTAAGTTTTTAAAAAGAATAACTGGTTCCACACTTTTCAAAATTCCAAAAAATTAATTTTAAAGTCAAACAACAAGAACTTTATGACTAAAATTTCCATCTAACTTTTAAAGCTTTTCTCTTGAAGGTATCTAAAGTTTAATGACGAAGTATAATAATTGTGCATTTCAGTACACACTGTATGAAACATAAAAAAAGAAAAAAAGAAAATTGTGCTGGATATTCACTCATCTGTTGGATTGAGTAAGCCCTCTCAAGGATATAACAATAATATAATAATTATTATTAGTATTGTTATTATTATGGAATAAAATTGTTTTATTATTATGAAATTTTAATTATTATTGTGCAATTATTGTTATTATTTCTATTATTCAAATTTCTGGCGACGCCCATGGGAACAATTATAAATGAACCCCCCCGAATTTTTTTTCTGCCTACGGCCATGGCTGTTTTCATACCGATCGTTTGAGATATGTATTTTAGGACATGAATTCAAGTAAAATGAACACACGTTGTTGCACCTTTTCGTGAGATTAGCACATTTTCCCCTTTTTACCCCTGCTTTGATTCTTCAGCACTTTTTCCCTTCCTTTTCTTTCATGTTTTGTCAAAAAATTGTACAGAAAAATAAATGATTTTCACTCTTCTTGAGCATCTACATAAAATCCTATAGTGTCATTTTGTAGAGCAGAAGGAGAGCTATGAAATGGTACAATATAATCATTGCAGCCCCAATAGTTCCCAAAATAATGTAGCAAAACCCGCGAGAGAAAACACAAAACTTCAACAAAACCTATGGGCACTATACACCGGATGTTTACATTTCTGTGTTTGCTTGGCTCTGGCGGGGACTACACTTCCGGTTTTGAAAAGAATAGCATTGAATTCAAAGGTGTAAAGGCAGTGTCTTCGGAAAAGGCGACAATATTTGTGTGGCTTTTGGTTTCAACATGACATTGGAAACAAACTATTGTTCTCAGGTATATCTATGCATCGTTTTCAGACAGACCCGATACGGAAAAACCAGTGGATTTAAGAAATAAAGCTAGAAGATTGGACACAAGCACGAGAGAGTATGCTCTGCAGTCGGCACTTCATCAAATCAAATGAAAATTATAATAATCTGACGCGCATGGGTTGACTAACTATTTATAATCATACTATAACGCATTTGCCTTTTGGTTATTGATAAGCGCTCTCTCCATGGGCGTCGGTAGTCAGTTGACCCTTCCTCCACGGAAACTGGCATCCTTCATTTCAAGTTGCAAAAAAGCAGGAAGTTTGTTATTTTTATTGTTAATAACAGAAATAAAGTTCACTTGGTTAGTATTCGAACAGAGTAATTAATGTAAAATATGCATTAGCTCGAAAAAATGAGTGAAAAATACAGGAACCAAGCTATATTTTCATATTCTACCATTTAATCCAAAGAATAAATAGTTCCACAGTTTTCAGAATTCGAAAAATTATAATTTTAGATGACGTCACACAATATAAACCTTGTGAGTATTTTTTTCTAACTTTTAAAGTTCTTTCTTGAACGACACTTGCAAAAGTTAATAACAAAATACAATAATTGTGCATTTCAGTATAGTAACTTTCAAATGTAAAATAATTAATGGAAAATACGTGCTGGATATTCACTCGGCTTGTGGACCGCATTGCATGATAATAATAATAAAATTCGAATAAAATTGATTAATTAGGTATATATTATTAGTGTATAATAATAATTTTCACCGTAGTAATTATTATTATTTCTTTTACTGTTGTAATCGAAGTATTTCAATGTTTATAATTAATGTAAGCTTCAATTCGAGCTGGAGAAGTCTTTTCAAAAACGAAACTTTTGGTAGAAGATCAACATTGGCTTGGAAAATATTAGTATTATCCCTTATATCTGCATCCAAAGGATCCAGGGAATTGCCAATCTTTTCTAGCTACCTTTGTTTCTGTACATCACTCAAAAACTTCAAGTGATCCATTTTGTTTCCGAGCTTTTATAAGAAAATAAGGTTGGTGACGATATGTATTCCATTTGTCTACATTGGAAGATTCGCCAAACCGGAAGTTCTTTCCCCGCCATCAATAATCGAACTGTCTGATCGATCATTTTTGTTTACTCAGGAATAACCCCCATTCGGCAGAACCACAGTTCTCTATGCAGTCCGCGCGCATTATATACAGAAGGTGCAGGAAAAGAGAGCATCGCCATTTTGTACGGACAAATATGTCCGACCAGTCTTCATTCGAACCACTCGTTGCGTTTACAACGCTGACAAGATTCGACGTGTCGCTGATACGTGTTCTACTTTCGTCGTGCTATATAAACAACTCAAGGTTATATGTGCAAATTTTTTCGACTTCCAGAAGGTTTGGCAGTTTCTGCAAGGACTTGATGGCACGAAGTACATGGCTGCAGGATCGGCAGCAAAAAACTACCGCAAGGTGGTGATTCGACACGTTCCTCTGGGTTACTGAAAGGAAAAAAAATCACCGGCCTGTGTGGCTTAGGCTACCAGGTGGAAAATGTTGGTCGTCTTTATAGACAATCTACAAATTCCATGGAAGATTCGTCTGTTCCTGATTCCAAGGATAACAGACTTTTATTGGTCGTCGTCACACTACGACGTGCAGAACTCTACTCTGAGACGGCAACACCAAACTCGTCTCAATCGATGGCTTTAAAGTCACGGTGGAAAAACTCAGACCTCAACGTATTCTTAAATGCCATCGCTGCCAACGCTTCGGCCACGGACAGCGTTTTTGTCAAATGCACCCCAGATGCGTAAAATGCTGAGGCTTATTCGATAGAAGATTGCCAACAGATCACCCCGGACATACCAGCAAAGTGCGCAAATTGTTCAGGAACACACACATCCAATTTCAAGGGATGTCCAGTGTACCAACGCCTACTGCAAGCTTCCCGTGGTAAGAACACAAAGAAGTCAACCCAGAACACCAACAAGGAGAAGAAGCCTCGACCCCAACCAGTCCCCATTCAACCAGCTTCGACTTCAACGCAGAGCGCAATTCAAGCAACTCATCGTGACAAGCAGAGCGCCATTCAACCACGGAAGCCTGAAAATAGACCTAATATGGCTGCGCCTTCTCCCAGCCAATCACCGGCCTCAACCCCGAGACCACAACCACAGGGAGCCGATAACCTGCAAGTACTACGTGGGCTGCTAAACATACTGCTGAATCCAGATCTACTACAACCATTACGCGTGCTGGTGGAGGGAATTCAAGCCATCCACCGCGCAGGAGACTCAGATGCCAGACTTCAGATCCTTCAGGAACTGTTAGCGGCCATCTGGATTGGTTATATGTTTTTTGTTGTGTTCGTTTTTGTGCCTTTTTGGGAACACCACAGATTTCTTCCTCCCTGCGACAGTTGCGGGAGGTGTAACAAATTTATGTAATGCCGAACAGAAAATCCTGTAAATGCTATTGTATTGAATAATGAGATTCCAGCAAAATAAATTGTATGAAACTGACGTAAAACCCAACGTGTCAACGACGAAAAGAAAAGAGAGCATTGAATAAAGAAAGACATTTTATCAGCACCATCTTTTGAACCTTTTTGAAAACATTTTCAGAACCTTTTTCCCCTTTCCCGATCATAATTTTGCACCTTAAAATTCTTTCCTTAATTATTGCAAAAAGTGAAAATCGATAGAAATTGCTGAAAGTAGCATACTCAAAACTTTTATAGTTGTGAGTAAGAAGCAGCCATAGCTCATTATCGCTATAGGCCTCCACGTATATAAAAAAACTAACCATTTAAAACAGAAACAGTGCTCGTTACTGATTTAAAACAGATTGTTTATGAATAGGAAAAATAGTAAAGAAACAATAGTTATATTATACAGGGGCTAATAAAGACTGGATTACACTTTTGACATTTATATCGCCACCCTAATAAATCGAGGATCATATTATTGCATTGTAATATGATTCCCTACATATTCACTTATAAATGTTATTATTACTATTTGGACGAAAACTGGGAGTGTTGGTCTGAATACAAAGGGGTGCGCCGCCTATGTTAGAAGCATAGGCGGAGTTTGAGCTTTTGCTTAGGGGTTGGGCAGACTCTGGGAGAAGCATATGATGAGGGTTACTGAACATACCCTAGTTTATAAGGGCCCGGAGACCTCCCCCCGGAAATTAAAAAAAAACAACTTAAAAACACTGAGTTTTAGACCTTTTAGATTTGAAAATGTTAAATTTCCTGGCTTAAGTAAACAAATATTAATTAGTATATTGGTTGTCAGTTTTAAAAGAAGAAAAACAGTACGATTATTGCATTTTGCATTTCATTAATTTTTTATTGATACAATACTCGTATTACTATTAAAAAGTTACGGTACAATAGTAAACTTCAGAAATTTTTGGAAAATTAAATTGAAGAGTTCTTTTGATGCCTCAGCAGTAACTGTTGACTCAACACAAAGTCATGTTACGTTTTTCTTTCTTCAAACTGTACACATCAATCAATTCGTCTAAGATCCGCTATTGCGGCGCAATTACCGCACATGCCATCATGCCAAACGTCAAGATTTGCGGTATGGCTTCATAACAAAAATGTAGTAACTGAACTTAATCATGTGTTATTTTTTTAGTCTTATTTTAAGTTGGGGGCCAGGCGCCCCCTGGCCCCTCCAGAACTCCACCTATGGCTAGAAGGGTAAATGTGTTGTGGGATATGCGAATCAATCCCCTCCTGGCGTGGCTACATTAAGCTTGTCTGATGCAGTGGGATCACGTCAGTCTACTTGAGAATTACTTGAAGCTGTTTTCTTGCCGCACATCATGGTGTAACGTTTAACAAATCCCTTCCCTCATACCACTTTTGCAGAAACAGGCAACTTGGGGCGAGCCAATTACAGCCGAGACATTTCGGAGACTGGAAGCTCCTAGCCACTTGCGGGAAATTTTTGAAAGCAGTCATTTTCTAGAGTTTCAGAGTTGCCAAGTTCCCAGCGAGTTTTCTCCTAGAGAAGCGGATCCCATGTAAGTCCAAGTAGTTCGTCGAGAACTTTAAAGTGGCAGACTTAATCGCATAGGCGCAAGCGATGGTCGGCTTTTCATGCGAGCGGATTAGAAAAGTAACGACTTGCGTGAGTTTTCTTGCAAACTTCCAGTATTAAACTTCCAGTCGTTTCCACCATGCACTATTCATTATAATGGTTCGTGTTTTTTTCCCCTTCAGTCCTCTACAAATTCCTCGTCATCAATTCGTTCCTTCTCAAAACATTCCTAAATTCTCGCTTATATTTCAATTTTTATTTTTAGTTCCTCCTTTAATATTTTTATTCTTCAGCTCTTTTAGTATCACTCATGGCAATATTATTAGTAACAGTCCACTTTACCGAATCACAGGCATCCAGGAACTGCATCCACTCGTGTCAATTCTATAAATGTACGAAGAAGGAAGTGTGGAGTTGGTTGACCTTGAAGCTCGCATTTTCGTGTCACGCGGTATAGTTCCTTTATACCAATGATATTAAAATTTATTGATATTGATACGAGCCCTTCGGCTGTGCGTATCCTACAATATTGTTACATAAACACCCCGCCCTTAAACATACACCACATTTGATCATACATTCAGAAACATTTATAAAAAAACATTTGGAAAAGAATTACATACTGTGTACATATATAAATGACTACATTTGAGATTGATCATTTTCACAACACTACATTACACGCTCCACCTATGCTTGAGCCACAGCTGTTCCGTACCCTTCACTTTCACTGACTCCTTGCAGCATTTTCCTGCGCTCCCTCCAAACTGCATGTAAATAGGAGCCCAGGGCTTTGATATTTACATTCGTTATACCACTCCTCTCCTCCCTACATATAGCCTGGATGGTCTGCTCAATGCTGTCCCTTGCACTGTCCCCCCATTTGCGTTGTCTCAGGGGTGCCGACCAAACACACTCGTGTAGGATGTGAGCCCTCGTCTCCTCTTCGCCGCATAACGTGCAGATGGCACGACCGTCCGGCCCCTTGAGTTTTTGTTACCTCCACCCCCCTAGCAGGAACCAGGCGAATCCACTTCTTTGCTGGTACGTACCGTGTCCTCCCCCATTCCACCCACACCCGTGGTGGTTGTGCGGCGGCGAGCGTTACCTTCTCCCCACATTCTACCATGATGTCTTGCCTGCTACTGTCCACCAATGCTATCACTGAGTTTCTTCATTTAGAGTCTCGTCAAAATTATTCGCTCACTCTTTCTCGTCTCAGTATCTAGTGTGTTGATTTGACCTCAGATGAGTCATGACTAGAGACCTGATTTATAAGCACAATCAAACAGTAAAATAAGCAAGTTAATAAGCACAGAAAATTAAAAAATAAGCACAAAAATAAGCATAAACAAATACAGGAAAATCTGAAAAAACATTTGTCTATTAGATCTCTTACCTTATTCAAAGCTGTTACAGTATGTAAGGAAGGTCATCCTGAGAATTTCTTGTGTGAAGCTCCTGCGTCTGTCAGTGATGGATGATTTGTACAGTGAAAATGTTCTTTCCACGTAGCATGACATCACAGGCGCTTGTGAAACACACCACAGTTCTTCGGTGAATTCCTCTTCAATGTCTGTTTCTTCACCAGAAATCTTTTTTATAAATTTGACAGTGTTTTGTAACCGGGAATTTTCAGTAATTCCTGACTGAGCTTGTCGGACACAATTTTACCAACACCGTGACTTTCTGAAGACAACGTTACTGAAATTTCATCAATAAGAGAAAGCGAATGTTGCAATGTATTATTTCGAGCTTTGAACTGTGTTATAACATCAGGTAATTTGGAAAAATGATTATGGATGCACTGTATCTTTTCTAGGATGCCGTTTCTCTCGTGCGGCTATTTAGAAGCATTGATCTCGTTATCCCGATGCCGTCGTGTGATTGAAATAGGATTGAAATGTGACAGATTTGGGTAAAATATGCTATTTTAAACCAAAATCGTAAAATAAGCAAGCATAACCATTTCGTGCAGAAATAAGCTTTTATAAGCACTTTCAACCTTAGTTAAATAGCTCATCAAGGTATGTAATACGAAGTATAACCTTTCTTCTTACCATTAGAAGTCTGGAAAAGAATATGCATTTCACTTAGTTATGACAGTGGTTCCCAAAGTGTGCGCGAAATGCTCCAATATTTTCACTGAAATGATATGATTGTTCCAAATATATGCTTATTTAGTACTTTGTACATGTAAAATGTTTCTGAATTTGAAACATGTGTTTATTTTTTAACCTAAGGCGATACAAACCGGCTAGAATTAATTTTTACAATCTTGATTTATTAATATTGCTACGAGGGTTGGCAAGAAAGTAGTGACAAAACTGACGTCACGTCACGTATGCTCGATAGAGAGCGTTAGTGTTCATAGTACGTCTGGAGAGAGGGCATAGCTGTTCAACGGACTTGAAGCCTTGACATATCGGACGGTGGTCCGTTGGGTATCAGTCTTCCGACAAGGACATCATACGCCGCGTTCGAATCGGCACCAGATGTCCCCTAGAGCACCATTACATCCGGGGAATCCGCCTGCCTCCGTTGTCAGAATTGGCGGCATATAGAGGTGGAAGGCGCGACAGATGCACGCTTCAACTCGCTGTGGATCTGCGCCTGGCAGCCATATTGCAACTTTTACTTTGCAGAGGCAACGTTTATTGAATAGATGATTTAAAACTCAGTGCTACGTGGACATTTATCGATAACACTATATGTAGAAAATATATAAAAGAATAAAGCTCACGTGCCACATTTTTAATATGAGTAGTAAATAGGTGGAAATCAATGTGATAATTGGCGTCTGCCTTCTGCGCGCATGCGCCACAGAGCGCATTGGGTGTGGGTGAGGTTCGAGCTGACACCTGGCGGGAAAAGTATCAACCGTACTTCTAGGCAGCAAATAGATTCGGACCACTTCGACGGGACATGAAAACGAGAGCAAAGAATGGAAGGAAGCGCTTACCAATTCGGACACGGCTATTTTATTTCTACTACCTGATTAGCCGGCGTTGTCCGGCTATTTATTTATAACAAACTTCTATTAGCCAGGAAAATAATGAATTCTAACTATAGTGTAAAATGTAACTAATTTTATTTCATCGTGAATGTCACCAATTAGCTTAGAGACTCCGAAAACTATGGATTCGACACTAATCTAGGTGGCATTTTATTTTTCACCCCCTCTCACCCTCCCATGCCGTTAGGTGATGAACTTGAAGTTGAACGGCATTGGGAGTGTCACGAAAACTATGTATTCCATTCGCAACACAGCCTGAATGTTAGACAACCCGAGAAACACTATCGTTGTGCGGGATTGCATAGAGTCACGGATATCTGTTTGTGTGGAATTTAATATCGGTCGTTTTGGATTATTTTTACATGTCACCCCTTCGCACCCCACCCCTAGGGGTGTCAGGGGTGTCTTACACCCAAAATATTTTTTTCCAGATTGCTAGTGATACGTGTACAAAGTTTGGTTGATATTGCTCCAGGCGTTCGAGAGTTATGCCGGAAAAAACAAACATATACACCCATTTATCGCCGTAGAGTTAGGCAACACACATAACGCATTGCAGGGAAGAGAGTATTTCAGGATATAGGTGTTCCATTTTTATTGAAGGTGACTGTACGGTACTCTTCCTCTGTATTACTGAAGGGGAACCCATCCGTTCTTTTCAAAGAAGATCCATCATACAATTCTTATTGAACTTGCTTTCCACTTGTTGTAGACTCTCTCCCGATCAATAGCGAGCCTACAAAGCTAGAGGCAGGACGAACCTAACAAAGGGAAGCACGTGTCGAACCCGGCCCTTGAAAATCCATTATGCGCCCTTTTAAACTCTTTCCTATTTCCTCGCCTGTCTACACTCTACATATTTTCCAATTCTGAGCCCGTGACAAGCATCCGGAACAGCCCCCCTGCCAGCGCCGCAGAATACCAAGCAGCCCTCACGTGGAGCCCACACTCGCATCTGTCTTCTCTCCCTATCGCAGTCAGTGTTGCCACAAGAAGGGAAATTTCCCTAACTGAAGGAAAATTCAAAAAACAAAAAATGGTCAAAGAGAAAATGTTATGAAAATTTAAAAATTACAGTAAAATTTAAAGATGGCACCCTAACATAACAACCTTTGATTTGATTTGAATTTAAAATTTTGGGTGCGTCAGCGCTTAGGCTATTTTACACCCGTCACATTATACGGGGTCCAGCCCCTTATCGTTACAAATAACAACTCTAACGTTGCAGAATTAAAATCATAAAATATTAAAATGTTCTGACTTTCGTTAAAAGCTGAGGCTGCAAAGGGGCACTCAGCACACATAAGGACAATACAAACAAAATTATACTGGCCATGGGGCCAGTCGCCAGAGCCTCGTTAGTCTTCAGTCCAGGGTGTACTAACGTGGAAGTGAGGTTGACATTTGGGTGTACTATGTGGAAGGTCACCCCTTACACCCCCCCTAACATAACAGATTCACGGTCTTTCAAGGGTGAAATATATTAGTTGTGCAAATTTCTTCCATTAAAAAGTACAATGATTTTCACAAGATATTGTTTTGAGCCCGCTTTATGCACAGAAATGCTAATCAGGACTGGACCTACAGTTAAAAGTGAGATCTGAACCACTATGTGCCTCCACTGGGGCTAGAACCCGGGACCTCTTGATTACAGGGCGGGGACGCTACCACTACGCCATCAGGAGGCCCATAACAATATATTTATATTTGGCTTGCGAACAGCCAATACCCTCCATTTTTAAACTTTTAGAATTATAATGCAAGTAGCACAAGCAGGCACGTATCGAGAAATATGTTTCGGCAGGGGGGGGGGGGTCAGAACAATAATAATAATAATGTTTAAATTAAAATAATTATATTAAATCAAATTAATGCTAATTACAATACACAAATTAATATATTATTATTACACGAATGGGTAAAAATACTGTATAAGAATAGATATAAGAGCGTATGTACATTACGTAGCTTATCTTACCTGTAGTTAAGATCGGAATAATTTACATTAAAACAAGTGCCCTGGCAAAGAATTTAATGTCAAATAGATGAAGAATTGAATATTTATCGAATAACAAAGATGATGTTACATGTAGTTGGAGAAAGTAAGTTTCTGATTAATATTTTATGCATATTATTTTGAGTAGTAGTGTACATAAATCTTCTTTGCAATATCATTCAAAGTCGTATGATCCAAATATAATCCTTGTCTTCCAATAAGTTCAGAGGGAATTATACAACAAAGGCTAAACGAATATATTTTTCATTATTTAATTTTAGTATTTGATAAGTCTTTCCGGGTAGAGGGGTCCTCTGGACCCCCCTAAATACGTCCTTGAGCACAAGCCTAAATAATAACTGTAGCATAACTTTTTTTTCGTATGTTGTATAATTTTCTCAAAGTACAGAATCTGGTATCTTAATTTTCTGATATTTTCAAAAATTAAATCACTCCAAGCATTTGGATTAACCAATAATAATAATCGCCGATGAGCGAAGTTTTATGATCGTAGACTTATTTTTTTAATATAAAGGAGAAAATGTACGATAAAGGGAAATTTTGCATATTGGAAAGGGATTTTATGTTCTTAGATTGTGGCAACACTGCTAGCTGCCCAGCGTTTCCATCAGGCACAGATCCAGTGGCGTGGTTCGCGTCACAGCCGTTGAGGCACTGCTGGCGACAAAAGAAGAGAGACGCTACCTCCTGAGCTGGCAATGACAAGCTCAGAAAATTTATATTGTCCCTCGCGTTGCCATGGTTACAACGAGGATTCTGGAATTGGCGTAACCGTTGATGTGTTTTCCTCTTCTCAAGGCGGAAGGAAAACAATAGCCCAGGAATCCCACGAGGCCGGGAAGGGATGAAGGGAACTAGGATAAAAAGTGATGCAGCTTGTAATTGAATTTTCGCCTTTTATCACTCAACGATCAAATGAGCATCGTTACGTTTTTATAAGTTCTTTCTTAATCCTGTTTTCAACTCTATCCCCTGGGACTTATGCTGAATTTTTGGGTTCGTGTGAAAAATAAAGTGCGGAAAGGGTTGAAGCTCGTCTCGTCCTTCAGTCAGTCTCGGCAACTTTTTTTTTTTAGTCCCACGAAGATTTGCGATGATATTACATTATATATTTTTTACAGTGTGTCACAAGTGTGTGTGGAACAGCTTCGCGTATAGACCGTGTTAAAAATGTAATCATAAACATTGGTTCCCCCGGAACTTTCTGTTTAGGTCATTTGCAGTGCAGTTCACAAGTATACGAAGTAAGAAATGAGCAGTTGCTTTCATCAGTTGCGCGACGATAGCGCCACAGACTGACGATAGTCAAGAAAAGTATCTTCAAGTTTTACCATGAAGGAGTGAACTTGTTGAATCCTTTGGATAAGCAACTGCAGTGCAGATTATTAAAGAACAACGTTTCTTCTTTAAAAATAACAAAACTGCTGTGATACGTTTAAAGTGTTCAGCGATAGTTCGACTCGCATTGTACATTTTCAAACCCGAGGATAGATGGCAGCACTAATTATAGTCTAATTCATTACACGTCTATCTCTTCTACAACCTTACATAATCTCATACGCTTGATCATACGGAAGTAGGCTACTAACGAAATATAATAATTCGTTGTTCTGATTGCTCCACAATAAAATGGTGATTTAATTAAGACTAAACCAGGTAACAGTTTCATACATCGGAGACACATTTCTTCAATTTTACACAAGAAATTACTTACGGAAATGAGTTTTTCCAAGGTTTACAACGTTCGTCGAGGTATTTTCTTTAATTGTGGAATATATTTGTCCGGGAAATCATGTATTTTTGAAGAGAAATATCTCACCGACGCACAATCGCCATTGCTTTCATTTGCATGCCCTACGACAACCGGATGCTGCGAACGTTTGATGACGTAAATCCCTGTCAGTGTTTCAACCCCCCCTTTTTTTACTATGGTTGCCTAACGTAACCTTATCGGAAATGGTTCGTGGGGCTATTCGTGAATGGTTCGTGGGGCTATCCGTCAGCTACCCGGGCTATCAGTCAGCTACCCGTATATAATGTATAATTTCCACCGGTGACGAACACAACCGTAAGTATTTTTCGGTGAAGAAGGTTGAAACACTGCATACCCACAACCTGAGTCAAGATGTGTCACGTTATGTGTGTTACGGAAGCGAAGAAAGGAATAAAAAAAAGCACTCAGAATGTGAAGAATTGCGTTTCTTTTCGTGTAAGAAGCATAATGGCACCTTGAACTATGTTCCGCAATACACAATTGGTAAGTACGAACCATGCGAAACCCAAAATATCCGATTTTAATGTGTCTCCGATCTATGAAACTGTTACCCTAAACCACATATATTTGTTTTGTGACGAGAGATTTCATCAATTAATATTTAAATGTGTGTTGTAGAGTTATTTGTTCAGGTATATTCAAGCATACAAGTTCTCATTGATTTATTCTGTCTCTAGGTCACAAATACAGTTCTAATGGCGGCCGCGAGAGATTTAAACAAAGTACCACTTCACATTTTTAAAAGCCGATAACTATTCAGCCGAGAGGTATAGCGTTTCATATAAAACGGTATTGCGTACATGACAATGGCGCTGCTTAAATACATACTTTATAACATGTACAATATAGGGATGGCCAGATCCGGATCCGGTTGGTTCCGGATCCTAAAATTGGGAATCTGACCCCGAAACCACGTAAATATGGCATAGGAAGAAACAGGGGGCATATGGCCCCTCTATACACCTGCAAAATTTCATGGAAATCGGATGGGGACACAGGGGTCAGATCCCCACGTCAATTTGTCCTCATCTTGACATTTGAGGCGGGTTTTGCCCCCCTAAAACAGATTTTTAGCCGAAACAAAAAAAACACGTATTTCTTCCTTTGGGCCCCTTTATACACTTGCCAAGTTCCATGGAAATCGGAGGGGGACACAGGGGTCAGATCCTTACTTCAATTTGTCCTCATCTTGACATTTGAGGGGGTTTTGCTCCCCTAAAACAGTTTTTTTAGCTGAAAAAAAAACATGTATTTCTTCCTTTGGGCCACTCTATACACCTGCCAAGTTTCATGGAAATCGGAGGGGGACACTTAGATAACCTCCCTTGTAATTGTACCTACTTTGTAATTATATAGCACTGCATATATTATAATGTTTTGTTTTAATTTTTAAAACCGTAACTGTAGAACAATTGTATATTTTTTGTATAACATTTCTATCTTGTTAAACGTGTTAAAGGTTTCATCCCGGAATGGAATGTCTCACATTTCTGTGTGTTTCCATTTCCAATACATTCGAATGAATACGTTTTCATGGCATTTACAAAATCACCTCTGACATTTTATGTTAAACAAGTAAGATTATTTTTGTGCACGAGTGTGTTAGCCGATGCGTAGCAATGTATGTTAGGAACAACACTTGATAAAAAAATCTTGGACTAACTAATGAAAAATTTCTTTGTAATCGAAGATCATAATATCTTTTAAGGTGTGGTAATATTATAATGGGATTGAGATACGAAACTCTCGGATCCGGAAGAATGTTTTAGTTTCAATTGTGAACACCGTGAACTCTCCATAGATGGCGTAACTCGACGTGCCTTTCATGCTGTATATATTACACATTGTAATCACAAAAGCTTACCGAAATGTTACAGGAAATGCTTCCGTGTAACGTACACTAGGTACTATAAGATTTTTGGAAGCATTTATGCTAGGAAATGCTTCTCTCTAAAGCTGATCTTACGAAACATCATGCATAACTCAGCACTTGTAGCTTCGGAAATCAATAATGAAGAATCGCGAGGGGGCGAAATAATCCCACTGGACACCAGGCTCCATCCGAGCTTCATTCGTCTTCAGGGAAATAGGATTAACGACTTCTTTACGAGGCAGAGCTGCAGTGGAAGAATGGAGAGCCTCGCTGCTCACGTAAACACATTAAGCCAATAACGTTTATCTACGGTCGGGTGGCACAGAGAGTGCTTGTTATTCAAAGATTCATGAAGCCAAAATATTAAATCCTCCGAGATCCACAGAGGGCTGACGACAATAATAGATGTCCCTTTTGAATGGATTAATTGAAATCCATCTGTTGAAGACGCTGAAATCCATTTCAAATCGCAGATGGGGAAGTTTATTAGGCGTGATGTTAAAATCCACCGTTGCGGAGCTGTGGCGCTGGTAATCACTCGTGGAGAGTTCGAATTTCAATTTTACAGTAACGTCTGTACTCTGGTTCGGTTATCTCTGGAGGAAGGGAACGAAAACAAGCCTCTGCGCAAGTAGTGACGAGAGACGACTCCACCAATGAACACGTGAGAGAGAACAGAGGCGCAACCACGATTTTTTGTCTGGGGGGGGAGGGCAAGTACCAGAAGGATAAACGTGCCAATAATAATAATAATAATATAAATATTATTATTATTATTCATTGTTATTTATTATTATTGGCATTTTTTCCTGGTATTTTTTCAACACGTTCAATTTCACATTAGCTAATATTGGAAAACAAGCACACAAGTTGTATTTTTGAAAGACACAAATAACTAATATAATTCTTTTTGTACAATTAATGATGGGTTAAAACAAGGAGATGCATTATCTCCATTGCTCTTTAATTTTGCCTTAGAATATGCTGTTAGGAAGGTAAAAGAAACTAACGAAGGACTAAAATTAAATGGTATGACTCAGTTGTTAGCATATGCAGATGATGTAGACTTATTAGGGGATGATATAAATACAATTAAGAATAATGCTAAAATATTTTTCAAAACTGCTAAAGAGATAGGTTTGGAAGTTAACAAAGAGAAAACTAAATATATGCTTACAGGCCGAAACCAAGTGTTGAACCAGTTTCCAAAATCAAATACTGTACTTAGGAGTAATATTAACAAGTGAAAATTATATTAAAGAGGAAATAAAAGTAGGCTTAATTCAGGAAATGCATGTTACTTCTCTCTTCATAAACTTTTCTCTTCTCGTTTAATATCTAAGAAACTAAAAGTTAAAATATACAAAACCGTAATTTTGCCTGTAGTATTATATGGGTGTGAAACTTGGTCCCTTAGATTGAAAGAGGAACATAAATTGAGAGTATTTGAAAATAAGATCCTTAGGAAAATCTTTGGACCTAAAAGGGATGAGGAGACAGGTGAGTGGAGAAGGTTACATAATTTAGAACTACATAATTTGTATTCATGTCCAGATATTATTAGAATGATTAAATCAAGAAGACGTAGGTGGGCAGGCGATGTGGCACGAATGGGAGAGGAAAGAGTATACAGGATTCTTGTTGGGAAACCTGATGGTAAGAGACCTGTAGGAAGGCCAAGACGAAGATGGAGGGACAACGTTGAGATGGACCTGAAGGAAATCGGTAGGGATGGAAAAGAGTATATAGATCTTGCTCAAGATAGGGATAGATGGAAGGAATGTGTTGCTCCAGCCATGAACCTTCGGGTTTAAGAAGGCTAGAGAGAGAGAGAGAGAGAGAGAGAGAGAGAGAGAGAGAGACATGTGACGTGTAACTTTCATGTGGAACATATGTTTTTCACATGTGCAACATGGAGCGACTTTCGTTCTCTTGCTCCAGAGAATCACAGGACAGAGTGTAGGTGATAGTGTAACCGGAGTTTTGGAGTGATAGGTACTGAGTGTTTCTCCACCATCCTCATCGAGGCGATTAGACAAAATTGGCATAAAATTTGCGCTAAATAACACAAATACATAATCAGTTTTTCCAAAACCTATTTTGCAGCCACTTAGGCATATTATTTCTTCTACAGAACTTAACTATATCGTGATTATAATGCTTATTGACAAAAAAAATCTCAACACAGAGAAGAACGCAAAATCCAAGTTTTCCTAAAATCCCAGAAGATTCCAGTTCTTGATTTGAAGTTAATTACGAATGGAAGAAAATCAATTTTAGTCAGCGAAACTTCCTAAGGGGTTTAGATGCTCGCCCCGTTTCCAGAGGATTTGGCGAAGGAATTAATTTGACCTCTCCACGTCCCAAGGAGCGACCTGAAACTGACAGAGAAACAAGGACGACGCTAAATATTCAGCAGCTTCTGGAGCCTCCGAACAGATGCCTCTTCTCCAGGCGACCGCTGTTTGCATATTAGGCGACGCAAGGCTTCCAGTCAACCTTGTCTCCAGCCAGAAAGGCAGAGGCGAAACTTTTTAGATCTCAAGGCTGCACTAAAACCAATGAGGTGATAGTCCAATGGGATATTTTGCTTTATTTTAATAATTGAAACTATCTGATTGTTCGGCGTTGCCTGGATATTTATTTATCCCAATCTTCTATTAGACAGGAAAATTATGAATTCTAACTATAGCGAAAAATGAACTTGGAGTTGAACGACATTGGGAGTGTCACTATTCGTGTTAGCGACCCGAAAACTATGGATTCCACACTAATATCGGTCTTTTTCAATTATTTTTACATGTAATTCCCTTTCTCACCCCCACCCCTAGGGCTGCTAGGGTTGTCTTACCCCCACTGTATTTATTTCCAGATTGTAAGTCATATATGTACCAAGTTTGGTTGAAATCGCCCCAGGATAGCAATATCGCACCTTCTGTGTAGACAACAAACTTCGCCGTGCTGTGTAGGGGGAAGTATAACTTGCAGGATATGACACGAAAATACCACGAAACAGAATACTATTTATGTCCCCTTCCCACTCCCATCCCTAGGGTGCCAGGGGTGTCTTAACCGCACATTATTTCTTTCGAGATTGCAATTGATGTGTGTACCAAGTTTGGTTGAAATCGCTCCGGGCGTTCGAGAGTTATGCCGGAACAAACACAGTTACATACACACATACATCCATTTTTATATATATAGACTTGCGCGCTTTCGACGTGGCCACGTCTTGTGCGCTCGCATGCGTGACCTTCGGCCACGTTGTGGATGCAATCATATTATAGATGGGTTCCTCTATGTTCCTGCATGTTGTATTGGATGAAATGGAACAAGTATATAAGTTGGCTAATTTGAAACGTTTAGAAAATTACTTTATGTGTGTACTCTAATATTATACAAATATTCAACACATTATTGTCTATTTTCATAATAATAAACTGGGTAAATATTGTCCGTTTCAAAATAGTTAGATATTTCATATAAACGAATTGAAGAGTGACACTATATTGGAAAAACAGTATTTACGTCTTTTGTCATTTTCACATTTTTAAACGTAATTTAAAAATAATTTTTCTCCGTCATTTCGTGCGCTCGCCGACGTGGAAAGTTTGGAAAGTTTTGAATGTAACTTTACGTGTGTACGGGCTCTAATATGGAATAAATATTCAAAATATTATTTCCAATTCTTTTAATAATAAAGTGATTAAGCAATAACCGTTTCAAGATAGTTAGTTAGATTTCTTGTATAACCTAATTCAATACCGACAGTAAAATGAAAAAGCAATGTTCGGGTCTTTGTCATTTTCACATTGAAAAATAATTGTTTTCAGACATTCCCCTCGAATTCATACCTCTCCTCTGTAATAAATTCTGACCCTCATATTTCGAAATTCGAAACGTCTATCATAATTCACTAACAGTAGTTTTCGGGGTGAAAATAAACTTTCTTTAAGTTCCCTAGCAACGTCCGTTTCCATGGACAACAAGAAGGACGGCAAGCTCTAAAGAAATTGTTTGTTCTTATGCCTCTAAACATTTAGTTAAAACAACCACGATATAGCTAATATTTTCGCATTGAGTTTACTAATATATACGTAATTGTATCTGGGCCGAAACTCCTTATTATGTAGATGTCACCCTTGTTTGAGCCACCTTTTCAAACCCAGGAGTTGATTCATCTGTGTGTTGTACATCTGTGAGAAATATAATGTATCTGGACAATTAAGAATTGAAGGAAACAATGTGTGCTGCAAAAAATGTCCGCGGCAACGGTTGCCAAGGACGTGCAAAAAAGGCATTTTCACCCTTAAAGAAGGGCATTTTGAGCGATGTCTGAATTTTCTCGGCCTTTTGGGACGAATTCATGGGGGGTCGTAATCGGGCATTTTCGCCTCCGGGGCTTCCTTCATGGAGAACATTTATGTTATTGAGTCAGTCAGTGGTGGGACTGCGGCTTTATATATATTGGATTATGCATCAATTTCTGGGTTAATATCGAATTGATTACATCAAAGGATGTTCTATTTCCAGTGTTCCATCTAAAGGAACGAAGATATCAAGAGATATCTCTTCCAGGTTGAACTTTTTAAAATATATTGAGGGTTTGGGAAATAAATTTTATACAGGTTTGTAGTGCAACAAAAGACTATCCTTTAATCGAGAATACCATAGTGTCTGCAAAAGATCTGGTGCGACAGTCTTCAAGGCTTTAAAACCTTATCACCTATGAAAGCGATGAGTATAGGAACTATCTGCTCATCAGTGAACTTTTGAACGATGCACAACTGTTCTCAGCGCTTGTCGAATTCTTATTACACTGATGTCATCTGCATATCTGTGCTGATAGTCGCGGTTGTCCAAAAGTGTCATAAAACGACGTAAATTAACCACATGTAAATTTTCATATCTGGTAGTGCTGTTATGTACAGTCAGCGGCAAACAAAATTAACACCTAGATCCTGAAATATTTGCTTCCCTGCAAGGCGTTATGTGTGTTGCCTAACTTTACGGCGATAAGTGGATTTTAATAGTAAATTTTAAAAGGCAAGTTCTCCCACCGCCGTAGAGTTAGGCAACACTCATGATGCCGTACTGAGAACCGAATATTTCATGAAACAAGTGGTCCATTTTTATTGCAGGTGACTGTACAATACATTAGGACTCGAGTAAGTATCTTTCAACAAATAAATAAGATTCCACAATGTAACAGTAAATCAGAATTATATGTATACTACAAAAGGAAGAAGCGAGATGTGTTGCGTATATAGCTTGAAGACGAACCAATCAAAAATAGACGTTAGAGCATGTAGGGTTACCATGTTACAGTACATTGTTTAGTTTTATAACAACATACGTGGAGTACCGTTTGTAATTTTAGTGTCAAAGAGGCCTCATGTTCTTGTAATTACACGTGATGTGATGATTGGCTCCAATACTACATGCAGTTTTCGTTACCTACCCTTATATCGTAACGATCCGTAGTATCTTTTAATTATTATGGAGAACGAACTCCAACTTCCAGTCATTCAACCATCGTTTTCCAATCAGGAAATATTCAGAAACATCACAGGAATGCAGTGTCAGACAGCACTGAAGCTCTTCCTGGTCATCAGCTGTAAACAGACGAAATCCAGGAAGAGGCTACAGGCCTGACTGTGCATTTGTTTATTAAATTGAATTGCAATAAATGTCTGGGGGGCAGAGAGTTCGGGGTCAGTTCTAATTCAGTTATTGAGGAGCAAGTTACGATTGAATAGAGAGAGAGGAGGAGGTTCTAGGGAGAGCGTGTTAACGCGAGTCGCAAGTCAGACTCTACGTACAGTCACAGGCATAACCTCTCACGGCAGATCTTCAGTTGCAGTACAGAGACAGGTATATCCTTACATTACCCATGCTGATCCAATCTTTAGGGGTGTGAAACTCAAGTGTCATGTGTTGCCATTCAAGTGTGTAAATTTAGTACCTCTAGCACCTTACCACCAAGCTCACCAAGAGCAGAGAGTGCTTTACCATCAAGGATGAATGATGATTAGTGAGCTACATTCCCAAAAGATCCCACATACCTAAGGGTATGAGACGATATATTGTTTGACGTTCGATCTCAGCGCCAAAGCTTTTTCAGAATTCCTGGTTGGTTAACATGCTGTTTTGAATGAAAATATTTAGAATGGTTCCTAAATAAGTTTTTTTTCGAACTAAAACATTGAATTGAAAAACGTCTGAAGTCATTCGCAATGTTTATTGAATAATTTATGTTCAATGGCATATTCGGTAATATTCGATATACCGTTCAATGTCATTCGGAAATACAGTTGAACCTGAGTTATACGTATGTCAAGGTGAAGAGAAAATAATAGGCTACGTTTAACTGAGAATTAGTTACAAATCAGATTTAGAACCATGTCATATCATTATTAAGATACTGTAATTGTATCTATTTTGAGGAACAAGATATACGTAATGCAGATTATTTCTGTCAAAATGTGGCAAATTAACGAATCTAAAAGTGTGATTCTTAAATACATTATGTTTGCCACTTTATTAGTGAACGCTTTGATACTGAAATACTACAGTAGACAATATAGGTTTATCGTTTTAGTACTCAATTTTTTTAAAAAATGTCTAAAATAGCATTTTTTTAGTAATGATTGTGCAAAGTGTGGTATAAGCGATGCCTAAATCTCCAGCTATTTTATTTTTATATGGATTAGCATCCACTTTCCGTATAAATTTTACTTTGTGTTCAAGCTTGTAACTTTTCCTCTTTCTGTTTTCCATGGCCAACCAGTAGCAACTCAAAACTCTCACTTCTGTGACATTGTTGTAGCTTGGTTTCATACAAATCAACTGTATTTCATGAAAATTAGTGCGTATAACATCGAATTATGTATAAATGCATTATGTACAAATAAGGTTTAATAAACACGTTTTTAAATTATACTTTTACGTATAAATCAGAATTACGCAGAACTGAGTTAGGTATGCAGAAGCAGTCTCAACTGTAATCTATATTTGAAGGACAAGGAAGATGTTAATTTAAACTTGATGAAAGAGGAAGGATGACAATACACCTACATGAAATAAACTTCATGAAGAAGGAATTGCTCGAAGTTTATTTTTGTAATTTTGGAGGAAACATTTTCCTGTTTTATATTGTGTACTGATGGCTGTATTTTGTTTACGAAAAATATGCAAATTTACCAACCTGAAGCATCAGAGAATGAAGCTAAGACTAAATCCTACATACACAAATGTCATCATATGCATGTTTCTTTCCTGCATACGTACTCCGGACAACAATGTGCAGATAAGAGGTTCATTCTTCGAAATCGAGAAAGTTGTTTTTTCATAGCGATTATGAATATAAGTTCATTCCTAATAACAATGGAAAAGGGAAGCACAAAGTGTACTCGTTAAGTTGTCCTTGCCTTGAGTCTACGTAAGTATAAGGCGCTAGAAACTTTAACAAATAGAGTAGGGCGGTTTCGTATTGTTTTTCCACTAAAATAGCTTAGGGAATGGAACACTCACCTCGACAGCGAAGTCATCCCAGTTTGCCACGTGACCATGCTGGTGCACATGGTGGTGGTGGTGCTGGTGGCCCACCAGGTGATGGTGCTTCGAACCCAACTGCGTGAGAGGACGCTCGTCGCCCGATGTGGTGCAGAGGTGAAGATTGGGCATCGACCCCATTTCCCTCCTTGGTGTAGGTCACGGTATCTCGGAGGTCAGGGCTTCAACTCGGCAGGCCCATGGTGCTTGCCGTTCCGATCCGCATGTGTCATGCACTACGCTCACTGTTGTGCACGGAAACACTGTTTTTTGTCCCACTACCCGGCGCCTACACCACAACTTCACTGCCGGCCTTCCCCCGACGACTGGAACTTCTCAATTGCGATGTCCCTCTTCGCGTGTGACGTAACTCAAAAGGCGTGGTTTGAAGGCCTGACGTGCGCGTATTGAAGTTTCCATGACAACGGGCTCTGGAAAATAAGAAAGGCTGCAGTTAAGTGAGGATCAAGAGGGAAAAAATGTGCATTAAGAATAAATTAAGATAATTCTAATCACCTCTGGGATTGATGAGTGTAAACTGTGTGCGAGGGACTTACATTCTACAAGCTCTGTAATGATACTTTTCGTGGCGCAAGACCTTTTCAGGACCCTGGCTTGTCAAGCGACTTTTCGTAGAGTGCTACGTGATCAGGGCATCGTATTACAGCTCCGCCGTTATCTACCTTTCTGGAGGGAGTTAGCTTCTTCTTCTCGCCGACGATGCCAACACCGAAATTGCCGACCTCCATGGAAAAGTGGTTAGCACAGCTCTCTATGACGTCACGGGTCTCGGGTTCGAATCTAGCCTGAGGACGAGTGTTCTTTGTGAATGTCGCTTCATCGATATATCATATCACTCACCCTCTTTAGCGAAAAGTGGCAGAAAAGCGAAGTAAAATAAATGAAATCAATCAACCAATCCCGAAAGTTTAATGCTCCTACAGGAGATCGAAGAGTGACATTTCGTCACTCTTCGATGGTATGGTGATATACATTCGGCTACGCAGGAACCCAATATTTATTGAGAAATAAAATAAGCGAACTAGCGTATACGCTGTAAAAATACATGACAATATATTAAAATTCGTAACATGACAGGTAGACTGTTAAATTTTAACGGTAGAATGCCCTAAATTGTAGAGTAACATCTGACAGTGTAAACACGTTTGTTTCGATAAAAATGATATGTGGAAAGCAAATAGAGTTAAGGTGTAGCACATTTTTAGGCAAAGAATGGAATACATAGCTTAAACTGTAAGGGAGAAATATACTTAACACGCCATTTCTTCAAAACTACATAAGATATTTCAGTTCTGTCCTATTTGATCATTTTTATACGTGAAAAGGTATTTCAAACTCAAATTAGAAAACAAAAATCCATTGTTACTGTTATTCACAAGCGCAAATTGGAAATTTCTTCATTTTCCCTTTAAGCATTATGGGATAATTTTATGAAATGTGCTATAACTCTTAAACCACCACTCTTTTCGTCAAACAAACTGATGTACACTGTAAAATGTTCACTAGTGAATAAGAGTTTATGACAGTCTTTTTCCGGTACCACTACGAACAGGCACGTGATCCTCCCTCTAAATCCGCTAATGTGTGTGTGTGTGTGTGTATAGGACTATCTGTAGAACGTGTCTATTCAATATTCCAAGCGGTTGTGTCATGCATGATTCTCCTTCTAGCCAACGGATAGATTTGTAGCGATGTAAATGCGGATGCTCTCGCGTAAGAAATGGTTGCGTCGCTTTTTTTAGTAAATTAACAGACAAAAAAAGGCATAAAAATAGTAAACCTGCATAAATAGTTGGCGCTAAACGAGGCTGGAAGTTAGCCAGAACATCTACTAATGAGTTTGCAACCTTGAGCATTTCTTCTTTCCCGTTCGGGGAAGAGAATTTCCACCAGATGAAGCAGTCGGCCAGTGAGAAGAGAGACATTTCAATTACCCGGCTTCTGAAAAGCGTTTTTTCTTCTTTAGCATCCCCTCTAGCCCCCCTCCCCACCGTATTTCGTTTTTCTTAGTTTTCATTTCTATAAATAACCTCCCTGTATTGTATAGGGAGAATTATTCGAATTGAATACTCTTTCTAAGTGCAGGTTCTACAAGCTACGTATCCTGTGATTCTCATATGACAAATGGCGCAACCACAGGGGGCATTGCCCCCCCCCCCCAACCTTCGACGGAAGTCAATTCTAGGGGGCGCAAATATTGACCGCCAAGAGCACCTGCAGGGGGGCACACAGGAAAATTACCTCCTTCGATTTCAAATTTTATGAAAATTAAAATACATTTTGTAAAATCTTCTGCTTTTCTCAGTTTCTTCAAGTTCAGAGCGGCGGGAGTCGGCCACGGATGCCGAGTGATGTTAGTGGAAAAAGTTGTATAAGAGAATGCCATGGCTCGCTTCGTTCGCATTAATGTCATGTATTTAAATAATATGTGTTGTATATATGTATTTAATACATATTGAATACATACTCAATTTAGTGTTAGCATGTTGCATATGATTTTTCTTATTTTATGTCGCTCCATGTTGCATATGTGTAAAATATATGTTGTACATGATAGTTATACATGTTATATGTACAAAAATAATAATCTTCGGATTTAACATTCATTTTCTGCCATTCAAAAGGACAGTTTGTGTGCTTCTTTTCCATCATTAGCTAATGTGAAGTTGACGGTGTTGAAAAAAATATTTTAAATCGTTTGACTAAACAAAAACTTTAGCACCAACTTTATCCCCTTTTTGCGTAATTTATGAGGATAATAACGTCTTTGATACTACTACTACTACCACTAGGAATTGTAGCTTTCCTGGCGATGTGATTCGAACAGGTGTTCTCGTGTTACCAACCAGGTTAGTAACCCGAGAACACCTGTTCGTACTACCACTAGTAATAATAATAATGACATTATATAGTTATTTCAGTAAAACCTGTCTATCCCGGAACATGATGGTTCCGAGCAAAATTTTCCGTCTTAACAGTTTTCCTTCTTATAAAGGGTTGACTTGAAATACAGTACAGAGCGCTACAGGAAATAATGGAAAGACAGATTTACATTTCGCATTACTTATAATGTAGAGTACTAATGCATGTACGTACATGAATAAAAATGCGATACAGTCGCAATAAGCATAGCAGAGATTAAAAAAACTACACAACATATTGGTACACTTTTTACAGTATTGTAAGAACGTACAGCACGTACTTATGTATCTTTTCGAACCCGGGACCCCTGGCGTCGTAGCGCGATGTGCATAGAGAGAAAGAGGAAGATTGAAAGATGGAATAAGAGAGGTGAAGAAAGATTGATATAAAAGTGAAGAAAAAGAAAGAAACAAAGAGAGATAACAAGAAAAATAGAAAGATGACGAAAGAACAGTGGAGAAATAGGCAAAGAAAGGTGGAGAAAGTAGATGAAAGAAAGAAACGGAATCGTAACAGCTATGAGTATTGTAGCGCATTCTTTCATATCGACAATGTTACCGATAAGCGAGTGGCAACAGAGGCATGTTCCACTTGCAGTATTGCATTGTTTGCTTGCGAGCGAAAAAAATAAAGGAAGAAATTTCCGTCTTACTTAGAATAAAAACATCTCGTTGGTCTTTAAATGGTGTTTCGTTTCCGCGTTAAGGAGGTTTCCGCCTTAAGCAGGTCATTTTCAGGTATAAAATCGGCCCGATCTGGGGACTTTTTTTTCTCTCTCCATATTTACAAGTTTCCTTCTTATAGAGGTTCCGGCATATGCAGTTTTTACTTTATTATTGTTGTACTTTGTACGTTTATCCTGGTACTTGCCCCCCCCCCCCCCTTAGACACAAATTCGTGGTTGCGCCTCTGCATATGACGTGAAAACATTTCAATAAATTTGAAAGCGAAATGAATACAGTGTTGTAATTACCATCTTCGAGAATGATATCCTTCGTCAGCCCTCACTCTGATCATCGACCAACAAATCACTTCACTTGATATGTTGACGCATTTCGCGTCAGTTATTTCGTTACTGCCAATCAAAACTGGACACCACTCTCCACCAATGAACATGGCGCCAGTTCGTAGCAATGAACAAGAGTAATTGTAATGCATGAAAAATTGATAGTTTTAAAACTTAGAACACTATACGTGATTTGACTGTTTATGTTCTTTTCAGTGTATGTGCCACAATAGTATGAGAAGAAAATGAGTAATCCGGATTATTAAATAGTGAGAATGCCAAAACACTTAGATTTTCCAAGAAAATCTGAACTTGATAATACATAAGACGTGAATACATTGATTTCGTAATTTTTGACTGTCATTTTTTTTTTACAATGTAGATGCATACGAAGACCCTCAAAAATAGTGGCAAGTATTAATGAATAAATCTTCGTCTACTGTCGTTTAACGTGAGATACTCGTACATTGTGGGTAGGTACAATTGTACATTGTTTTAAGCATGAGTGTCATGCCGGAACACAAGGGGAAGCTAATATTTCCACCACGCGAATTTTGCTTCCTAGTGCGTTAACTTCATGATTTTCCTAGGTAACAATGTAATTTATTTTCAATTTTTCATAAAAATATTCACAGTTGATTGAGTTGGTGTTTTAAGTCCACTTTATGCTCAGTAAGGCTAATCGGGACTGGACCTACAGTTTAAAGTGGGATCCGAACCACTGTGTATATTCACAGCTGAAAAATCGAAGAACGAGAGATGGTAGGGTGACCCTCATGAGGGCAGTCTTCACCCTCACCATCCGAAGACTTGTGAGGGTGAGGGTATGTGAGGTTGAGTGCCAAAGGCGAATCGTGAGGGTGATTGCGAAAGCCGAGCCGTGAGGGTGAGGGAGGTTGAGGGACAATAACCACCTCTAGGCCTGACAGCTTCCCCGACCTCATTCCTTTCGGGTAAGCTAGGGTTAAGTCTGGTGACTTCGGAGCGCAGTAGTTCATGAGATGTATTGATTTTCAGAACATTGATGTAAGCAGTTCATGGTGCGTTGTGCAAATTCCGTATCGAATACGGGGTGTATGGGGTGACCTTCTGGTAAAGCACCCACATGTCAACCCCGTACTTCATCCCGGGTAACTGTATCTTGAAGACAGCCTCCTTCATCCAGTCCAAGATAATCCTCTGTGGAGTTGTGTTGTCCTGTGTCTGTCCTTGTATGTACTGAGTCTGAGTGTTCCTTTACAGCGTCAGCTTTTAACCTAGGTAAGGATATTTTAGTCTTGTAACGGTATATTTTTGTGCTTTTAAGCTGATTCTCAGCAACTTACACAATATACACTACCATACATTTTTGAATCCTTGTCCCGAGGTTCAAAACTTGCAGTACCTGAAGTTCTGTGGATGCTAGTTTAGGCAATAGACACGTACCTCTTCAAATTACAACTTAACGCCCATTTCCTTTTAGATATATATAGGTTTATTCATATTATATTTACAGAAGTTAATTCTTGGCCGTTATTCACAACATTACATTCCGGTGTACCCTGTCCCCCCTTCCCGAAGAGAGTGTGTAGACTCGCGTAGCCACTGGCTCCACGAGTAAAAAAAAATATAACCCTCAGTACCAAAAAAGGTGGCTGAAGGTATGTGTGTTGTGTACCCGGTTTCCCACATGAAATAAACTATTGGAATAATATGAAAAGAGCAAGTGTGTGTATTAAAAGAAAGAAAGTTAACATCCCCGCCGTCGGTTCACATAATAAGGAAGGAAAGCTCGCCCAGTCGCTCCCCTCAGAGAAGAAGATACCTCTTACATTGCTGTACTCCGTCAAACATCTGAGGCCGACTGCTCCCCTGCCCTTCCTATTTATAGGCCCCGCTAATGACCTAAACCGTTACTGGAAACTTACCGCTCCCCAACGGCCAAGAACTCAAACGTACAGGACATAGACATAGGCATACACAATTTATAACATAAAAAAGGATCCAGTAATGATCGCATCATTACAGTCTTCAGATACAGTATAGTTCCAGTTCTTTTTAAATACGAATGAACGAAGAGTTTAAAAATTTTTTAAAAAAAAAGGTTTTGAAACTTATTTTATTATCTTGTTCGGGCGTGTCCTCCATTTTGTTTTAGTCAAGGGCCTTATTCCTGTATTGTGTGACGTGCAAAAATAGTCTGTGTACTGAATATTTAAATTAAATATACGAGGGTAAGTCAAAAATTATCTACACTTTTGCCACAACTTTTCTCAGGTTGGCCACACTGCCCTCAGCGCTTGTGTGCTATAAGGTTGTACGTACTATGTGATCATGTGGTCGAGGTTTGGTCTTATTGGCTCCATTTTTCTTTCTTTTGTTACAGATTAAACATGGCCGCTCCACTGGCAGTGTGCACCAGGGAAGATCAGCGATCAATGATCCGATTTCTCTGGTCTGAAGATGTGTCAGGGGTTGAAATTCATCACAGCCCCTCAGTACAATTCAGGGACAGCTCTTTACCACGTAGAATTGTGTATAAGTTGTTTGAGAGCTTTAAAATGACTGGACAAGCGTGAAACACGAAGCATAGGATGCCCATGAACCTCCACCACTGATGGGAAGATTCAACAAGCTTGAGAGATGATTCTGATGAACCGATGCTCACCCATCATCCAAAGAGATTATTCTGACATCATCAGATGTACTGAAAGCCTGCGATGAATCTCAGTCCCTGACACACCTTCAGACCAGAGAAATAGGCACGGATCGTTGTTCTTCCTTGGTGCACACTGCCAGTGGAGCGGCCATGTTTAATCTGTAACAAAAGAAAGAAAAATGGAGAGATTAAGATCAAACCTCGGCCACATGACCACAAAAGTACAACCTTATAGCACACAAGCGCTGAAGGCAGTGTGGCCAACCTGAAAAAAGTTATGGCAAAAGTGTAGATAATTTTTGACTTCCCTTGTAATCCCATATATTTTTCAAATTTATAAATTAATTAATGTTAATTGACTTATTAATAATTTATGTATATTTTAAATGAAAAATTACATTAAGAATAATTAATTTAAACATCAATATCGAATTAAAAGCCTCACGATATGTCCCCATTTGTCATTAAGTGCCTTATAGGCATTGAAATATTTTAATTGGCGGATTCTATTTCTCCAGAGAAGCACACTCCAGCCTCACTTCATTTGAAAGAAAACTTTGCAAAGGTTTGCATAATTGTTTCTCAACATATAAACCCTTGTTCTCCCGCTTTGTTAATTGTAAACCACGGCGGTACACAAAGCAACAGCTTCACTTAAAAATTGCTCGAAGGTACGTTTCTATCGGAAAAACTACACCTCTTTGTAGGAGGCTCGTTTAATTAAACTTCCACTTTCATGATCTAAATTAAACCAAAGGGAAGTCAAGCACCTGCGCTTTGGGAAAGCAAAAGGAAGCTTGCCTTTTACTTAGTGCACCCTTAGCATAGCAATATTGCCGAAGGGAATATTGCCTTGTTTCATCTTGTAGACATCCATAATTTGAAACGACTGTCTCTTGTTTGTATGGCTCTTATTCTCTTTAGAGAGTATTAGCGACAGAATTATCATATATTTTTCCTTTCAACTGAAACACCGAGCAAACTATTGGATACACACTGCGTAACAGGCCAGTTCCCAGGATTTTTTTGAGGGAGTTGTCAGATCCAAAAATTGTTTGTGTGTGTGATATTACAAAATACAGTACTTGGAATGTTTTTTTCTTAAATGTTAGATTTTGTTTAATTATTACTTTCTATTATTAATGATCAATAAGATTTCATACTTATATTGTTTCCGAATTCGTGTTTTATCTGTATTTTGTATAAGTTGCTATACGGCCCGTGCCCATGGTTTCAGGTGGGCGGATAGATCGGAAAATTTGGAAACAAAGGTAAAGATCATAAATGCTATGAGTTTCATCAAATTAGGTTATGTTGCTTTTCTGACAAGTTTGTCTAATCGTGACGATGAAGATGACCGATGTTAATTATGAAGGAACACACTCGCAAAGAACACCCGTACCCAGACTGAGATTCGGAAACGGAACCTGCCTCTCTACGCAACAAACACATTCACTTACGCAAGGACAAAATTTAAAATTTTACAAGTTTGAAAAATTGACGATGATATTTTCGTACCTTTTTATTGGTTCATATTTAAATATTTCATGGTTCGAGGGGGGAGGGGCATGGCCCCCATAGCCCCTCCCCTGGGTACGGGCCTGCTGTATAAATGTATTTGCTAGCTGTTATTCTGATGTGATAAAAATAGCTAGGGCAAGGATTTTAATGCACAATATAATACTACGAAATGCTCTTAAAAATTCAACAATGCATTAAAAATCACAAAATGCTAGAGGGAGATTATTTCCGTAACATCTTTGGCTGTTATGCATTTGAAGCTTCGGAACGAGTTACAACTCTCGAAGCAGCCAATTAACCAAGCGTGCCGCTGACGTCATCTCAACCCTGAACCTATCGCTAAGCCCCTTGCTCACGTTCTACACGCCCACTAGGCTCGCTAGACAGACTCGCGCAGTCCGCTGGAGATGTCCCGAAAGTATTTCGACTCTACATATATTTTTTGAAATGTTCTTTCACAACAAACAGCCTTTACAGCCACAACTTTTAACTACGGTATGGACATTTTATTCTCAGAGATAGTATAGTTCTAGTTCTTGTTTCGGAATCTATGACTGCATAAGTTTTAAAAATTGATTGAGGAAGATTTTAACGGACATATTTTTTTTTTTGTTAAGGCCTGACCTCAGTTTTGCGTTACTTTACTCTATATTGTGTGTTGGGCAAAACCATCCTCCGTCTTGATTAGTTCATAATATGACAATCAAAAAATGAATCTAATCATGCAAAATTAAGTAATTAAGCAATGGATGATATTAAACTTGACGTCATCACGCAGTGCACTGTGGGAAGAAGCATCATGAAGTCGGGCGAATTGATTCACACGCGTTGCGGAAAGCGTATGAGAAATTTGCGATAATTTATACTTACACATTCCTTATATGATCGTGAAAATCATACCATCACTTCGGCAAAGACCATAAGTAGAATGCTTACTCGACGCAGGATCTGATTTGATCCGTTTGCCCGAAACAGCGTGATTTCGCGCAATGAATTGTGAGGGAAGTTGTTCGCTGAATATCATCCATTTCTTAGCTACGAAACCTAATTCTCTAAATACCACTTCATACTTTGACGGATAGTTAAGAGACATCTAATGCTTATAATATTCATACAGTAAATCCTCGTTAACACAAACTCGCTTAAGGCGAACACTCGGTTAACATGAACAAAATGTTGGCCCCGGCAGGGATTGTATTATATCTTACAGAAAGTTTTATCGGTTAACGCGAATTTCGGTTACCACGAATTACGAACTGGTTTTTTTTTTAGTCCGTTGCGTCATTAGATCTCATTTAACACGAACTTTCAAAAGTTTTTCATAATTTTTTTCTGTTGTTCCTCTGCTAGGTATGTAAGAAATCGCTCAACAATCTCTATCATCTTGTCAACAATCAACTTATACAGTATTGTAACCAACAGATTCAGATCAACAATGTGTTCAAATGTGCTTTTCTATTCTTTAAGACATAGCCAGTACGAGTAAAACAAGATTAAAACTTGTGTGCAATTGCTCGACAATCGCGATGATCGCGTTAACAATGAGTATTTAACCAACAAATTCAGTTGTGTGTTCAGATGTGTTTTTCTATTCTTTAAAACGTAGAAGACTGAAACCCCAAGTATAGCCTGACAAGTTAAGTCCCGATATGCGCAGATCACTGCGGAGCACTTCCTATTACGTCATCCTCCCCACCACTCTTCTACTCACTGGTCTGGCGTTGAGAGTACCAGCGGTGCCAACTCAACAAAATTAAGCTAAAACAAATATGACAAACAATTTTCACTGTTTAGCGTGACTGTGCATGCAGGCTCCTATTATATCAGTGGTTCATTTCATTTAATCCGGCCTTTGAAAATGCGTGCGGTAAACTGTAGTATTACGCACGTGCGTTAAGGTTTATAACGAAGAGAAACTACAGGGCGAATGACTTCATTTTCTAAATGCGACGTCGAGCAGTGTCCAGTTTTTTTTGTTTTTTTTAACTAGTGAGGTGGTGGTTCGTTTGTTTATCGTACAACAATCACCACGAGAATGCACTCTGATAACACGCTTGCCTGTGTTCTTTTCTAAAGCATTGAAATGTTCATGCTCTTTACTCTTGGATGCAAGATTCTTACTTTGAAAGAGATGGACTTATGGACGAACGTGTAGATGAACTGATAATTAGACTTGGTGAAGCCGAATCAGACACGGACACAGATTCATCGTTAGACACAGACTCGGATGAGTGGGAGAGTGAAACTGAAGAAGGAGAACTGGAAAACATTTAGAAGGTGAGCTCAGTTCTATCGTTTATATATTTTTCATTTTTCTATCGTTTTATTTCATACATTTCTTATGCTGGTAAGAAATATCCCTAATATAACTTAATTCCTTTAAGGTTTAGAGGGAAAATATCAAAATATATTTAGAATTTAGCGTAATCAATAGGTAGCGTAGGTGACGGGATACTAATTCATGCCTTTCACATTCAAATTTCGTTGAAAATTCTCAGACGATTCCGCTCCCTCCAGGTTGCAACACTGCGAACGAACGTCGCCGCAGACAATGGAGTGGGGAAATGTGATGTGAGGTGCGCAAACAATGGATTGCAGCGTCTTGTTTTTAAACTTGTCAAGTTATAGGAGTGTGCTTGATGGGATACAAGCTATCGCCGCATACTGGGAACTGTTTTTCACCAGAAAATGATCTGTGAATACTTTTTTTAAAAAGTTAATTACTGTAGTACTGTAGTAGTGTTTTCTATGATGACATACATAACACGTATTGTAAATGGTGAATGGTTAATGTGTAGAAAGAACTGTATTGCAACAATAACATTTGAGTCCCCTGTTAGCACGATTTTTTTTTAACACGAACTCTTGATTTTTCGGCCCCTTGGGATTCGTGTTAACGAGGGTTTACTGTATTATTAACACATCATGAACTGAAGCTGTGCATATTTTTGGAATCTTATTGAAAAAGAGTTGTGAACTTGTTCGTTCTTACATAAATCCAAGGAATAAGGTTACCAGAAGGGTAAAGTTGGGTAAACACTGTGAAGGAAATGGAACCAAATGAATATGACAATGAAAATAAATCACAAAGGATTTGGTGGACCTAAGCAGCAGATGAAAGTATCTGTGAAATGAAATGGTTCACTAAATGAACTCAGATATCGATTATGCTCCGACCATGACATTTACTTACTTTTTCATCCTCTGAAGAAAATTAATCTTCGTTCTTCCTTCCTCTCTCTCTCTCTCTCTCTCTCTCTCCCTCCCTCCTTCTCTCAACTCTCTATCTTTCAAGATGCGGTGACGTAAAAATATGACAACTGTTAAGGTTCAAAATACGGTATGAGCAGTGTTGGATACATTTTCTCATAGAAATGTACACACTATAAATTCGGTGTTGAAAAGTTACTTTCTCACGTAATTGAGTTCAACTTACTTTGCACAAAAGTAACTCGGTTACACTTCCTTTGAAAAGTAACTGGTGTTACTTTTTCAGTTGCTTTATTCTACATTCGTAGGTACGTTGTATTCATGAATGATGAAACAAGAAAAATATGTTGGTTTGAATCACGAGCGAACTGTTGTTTTTTATTTATCGATTACCATCTGATGACATCCTGAAATTTCATTAAATTTAATAAACCTCTTGGCCCGTCCCGATGGCGCAGTGGTAACCGTCAATTTGTAATCAAGGTGTCCTGGATTCGATACACAATGGAGACAAAGATACTTTGGACACTGGAGACTTTAAACTGTTGGTCCAGTCCCGAATAGTCTTTCTGTTCAGAGAGTTCCCTTAAAAAGCAACAATTCTAATTCATTTAACAATCCTGCTATGTTGAAATAAGAAGTTATGGTATAGGAATAGTTTTAGAGCTAAGAACATTTAAAGTAAACCAATAAATTAAAAAAAATGTATGCCAAGAATAAGAATTAATAAATGTATACATATGAAGATTAAGGATGGATTTCTACCTTTCTTCAGGATAGGATCCAGGCAAACCCCCCCCTCCCCACTTCATTCGCGCACGGAGATCCTCATTGATCCCCACAATATCGACCAGCAATATATGTTCATACATGGCACGCGCGTTTTGTAAATAACAGTTGATACCTCATATAAATTTGAGCTATATACAGTAGAGTGCTGCAGCGAGAGGATTTCGTTCGAGCATCAAATAGTTCGCATGGACGACGCTAGATAGCGTACGGAACCGAGATCATCTTCGTTCGAGCGAATAACGCTCGAACAGGCAAAACGAGCGGTATATACTCGAAGCCCAGTAGTACACGTATAACAGTAATTTCTCTGTGGTAGTGGGCGCTCAAATATGGATAGTCAAGTGAAAAGACGCACTGAAATTGAAATTTAAGTGAACGCAGTCATCATCTCCTGCTAAAATGTAGTTTAGTCTATGTTACGAATAGAATTATATATGAAAATAAAATATATGATTATGGGCTGAAACTTCCAAGGCGGATATTTATGTCTACGATTATTGTCACATTAAAGTGTAATTCCATTTTAAACGCTGTAGGGTAGGGAGACTGGAACGAATACGAGCGAGCGAAAGTGATCCTATGCAGTACTCTAGAATACAAGCTCTCCTATAATTTTTGTGGTGTTTTTAACGTTTTCATCTTGACTATCCCTGGTATTATTCGCATAGACGTGTGCACTCTTGAACTCACAAGAAAGTAACAGAACTCTATATCCAGGAAGGCCAACTGTCAAAACCTTTTCTTCACTCGGAACCTTCTCCGCTTCCAGAATGAAACTTGCCAAATGTTCACCTTCCAGACCTTTGTAGGTTTCTGCACTTTACAACAGAATAAAGAAAAAACGACCATTTATGAACATTTCCTCTTTTCCTTTACTGTATCCTCCCCTCGCAGTCGAAAATGACGTTCAGAAGCCCTCGATCTAATGGGGTACCCAAAGGTACGCAATTATTGCCGAAGCGATCTCTTTCTGAATTGAGAACGGACAAAGAGAACGAGAGAGGAATCGAGCAATTTTCCTTCCTTCATTTCCAGAAATATACAAAGCTGTCAAGATGCCCTTCTTTCATCTTCGTCTTAATAGCATCTCTGAATAGGAACTCAGACTTTCTCCTCCAGCTCTTTTATGTCGACACCGTGGTTGACTTCCACGATTTATTTCCTAGCGGAGTTGACTCTTGTTCCCGCTGCCAAGTTTCCGGACGGTAATATTGGGCTGTAAAGATCCCGGTAGCATTCTTTATGGACTCTCGAGATAATAATATCAGACAAGTTATTACAACTCCCGTGTGAAAATCCCTCACTCTTTTATGATTTATTGTGAGGTTATGGTACCTTCTAACCTTGAAAATCGCAAGCTACACATTTCTTGCATCTTTTTGCGAGGTTTTAAGGATAAATTTGATGACAGGACCTTGTAGCTCTATGACATAGACTGTCTTCGAACTGAAACACTGAACTGGTTTCTTTTTCCACGTTTAAATACACTTTCTTTTAAAAAAAAGATGGCTGTCAAAAATCAAACATGGCCGCTGCTGACTAATCGTAAATTTACATTATTACTTCTATCTGCGAAATCATGAAGCAGATACCTTTTGAAATCTAACTATTAGAGCTCGAGCATAACGAAATATCATGTCTTTGAAGTCACAGGTTGTGCAAATGGCGACCAAAATCAAATATGGCCGCTACCTGTGACCTGTGCTGTGACTCTCAAATTTACATGTGTTAAATCAAGAGCACATATCCTTTGAACTGTAACATTTAGGTCGTGAATGTAATGAAATGTTATGTCTTCAAGGCCATAGGCGATGCAAAACCAAGATGGTGGCCTAAATAAAAAATGGCTTCTGTTCTTGACGTGTAAATTGCTTCAATTTGCTAAACCGTAGATGAAGAAAGAATTATTATTTTTCTTAACGAAAAATGATGTGATTAATATGTCCTTCAAATCCTTCTAAATGAAATATTTATATGATATAATGTCAGATCCGACTGGAGATTTTGACGAAAAATATCATTCAAAATGTTCGTGACAAGTTTTTCAATGGTTTTCACTACATTCTATATGCCCTGAAAAAATTAATGTTGGAGCAGGGTGTGTGTGTAAGGGGGGGGGGGATTATGGAGGCTTTTGTTTCAATTGTGAATCTCTCATTCCTAAAAATAGAGTCAACTAACATTGTGATTGACAATTTCCACGCTAATATCTTTGCCATCTGCCCTGTTTTCATTAATTTCTATCCAGCACCAAAACACGCTTTTGGAACACATATATAGTTTTACCAGGCACCAGACAGCCTGTGCTCAAATTGTATTCCCGAAAGAAAAGATAGTAAACAATCGTCATAATACATTTTCCCCTTATTTGGAAAATAAAGATAAATTTATCTGTGCGAAGAGAATACACCAAGCTGAAACCGTATGTTTTTGCCAATAGGCTTGGGACACTTCATCAAAAAGATATCATGATACTTTATAGACAGCGACCATTAAACATCATATCTATCCTACTAATATCATTTACCTTTGTTATTCATCTTTCCAAATTACTTTGAGCTTATTTACACTGCCATTCGCGTATCTCGTCTTAATCTTCAATCTTGCACACCTTGTGCTGCCATCTATATTCCACCTCGGCAAACTGTTTACATGACTTAGTCCCATTGGGTACGTAACCAAGGGTAGAAGGGCACTACGATGTGTTGAAGTCGTTCAAAGCATGGTAAAGGTGCGAAAGAGTAACATGTACTGCATAGGCGTAGCTACGGGGTGTGCCGGGTGTGCCTTGGCACACCCTAATGGGCTGCTATATAAAAGAGAATTAAAGACAGATATTTCAATAAGAGAGAAAATAAGCGGAGTTAGTAAGAAGTTGAAAATGTCATTACTTGGTACAAACGTGTGCATTATCGCTGATGAAACGGGTGTCTATAGATTTTCGATTTTTTGATGTCATTGGAGAAAGAAGGTATTTACTGCATTCTACTCTGTACTGCAGCGCTTTTCTTCTATACCTGTAACAAGCTGCACGTGTGAAAGAGAGCTTTCTCCAAGCTTTCCCAAGTTAAATCTAAATTAAGAGCAACTCAGAAGCAGGATAGATTGGAAGCCCTGCTCTTGCTATTTGTGGAACAGGAAAAAGCTTAGTCTATTGATGTAAATGAAGTTATTGATGAGTTTAGGAACATTGTACCCTTTGACAGACGTCTCTTGTTATAGATGACGTGTATTTTGATGTATTTGTTTGTAACATTTATTAACATTTTGGGTGTGTGTAATTTCTATGCAATTTGATTTTTTTTCTA
The DNA here is from genome assembly GCF_977018435.1 of Lepisma saccharinum. NCBI lineage: Eukaryota > Metazoa > Arthropoda > Insecta > Zygentoma > Lepismatidae > Lepisma > Lepisma saccharinum. Next base: position 8,045,900 of record NC_139246.1, read on the forward strand.
CTACATATATTCAGAATTTTTTAGTGAATTTATATTCCTTTACAAACATCAGTGCAGTTAAAGAGCCAAGTGGTTGTGTTGCAAAATATGGTATTAAAAAGGTACAATACCTCATTTTTTTTCTTTGTGCACACCCAAATATAAAGTTCTAGCTACGCCTATGATGTACTGTTCAGTGTTTGGCTGTATATCGTTTTATGGGTCAGAACATATGAAAAGTTTTCATGTGTTCCCATCCCGAGGAATGCACAAAGTGAAATTTGAAAATAAATTAAGGAAAACAGAATTGGACTGGCACCATACCGGATCACCTTCCAAGCCAAAAAAGGCCAAACAAACACTCAGCATGCGAAAGGTTGTAGCAAATGTATTTTAGGACATAAAACGTGTCTTATTCATTGATTCTCTGCCACGGGGAGCAACAATAAATGCTAAGGTCTACTGTCAAACGCTTCAAAGGGTCTGTGGCACACACACAAGAAACGGGGTGGTTGAATACATTGGTGGCAACCGAGTAGAATGACGGTATCTACAAACTGGTATCATTCTGTAATAAGTGCTTGAATGGATATGGCGAATATGTGGAAATATAGAGTAAGGCATGTAGTTTCTGAACCATCATTTTTTTGCACACATCATTCGTTTGTGTTTTACACCAAACCGTTCCTTTTTTTCTGGATGACACTCGTAGTTACTGGAATGCACATCGCGCGTAACTTCAAGGTTCTTCCGCAAGAACCATGACCACATGCTACTACTTCCTTCTACTAATTCAAAGTTAACAAAGATGTACGTACATGCAGAGACCATATTGGAAGCGACACTAGCGCTCAGGTGGCAATTTTAATAACAAATAGATTCAGCTTTCAAGAAATACGTCAGATTGGACGTAATTTGAAAACTGGCATTCCTCTACTTCCACGTAACGTTCCACTAGGAAGTTTGAAAACAAGAAACGCGATTAATCTGATAACTTGGTCTGTTGTCCTGCTCAGCGCAGTGACAAGACGAAAACTCGTTTAATGCCGATGAGAACAGACTCAATTTCCTTAATGACAAGGTTCTCTGTGAAGCAAGAGAAAACACACAAACCAGCCACTAATTTCCGCCATGAGGACGTAACACTCACTTCAAATTAAAGATGAATGCTCAGTGCTTCGTTTCACGTTAATGCAACGTAGGACTGCTTTGTCAATTGGCAAATTGCTTGTTTGGAACGTATTTACAAGATACCTGAGCGTTGGTCTATTGTCTGCTGCGTATGGAACTTGTCAGTCAGGGACTCGATCAATTCTGCGATATGAGGATTCAACGAATCGACTTTACCTTGCAACTCCATCCATCGTGCCGAAATTAAAAAGTCATTTCGGAAGCAGATTGGAGACGAGGTTTGTTCATTACATTCTGAAATTGCGACGTCATGAGGAAAACAGGTGAAAAACGCTTCGGTTGGCAATCGAGAAATTGCAAAGTAATTACCCTACGTTTCCAATGGGGTTCCATCCTCAATTTGTTTATCATCTGTGAGAATATTTCCTCGTTGAAGATACATTTATAGAACACGAAGATAACTCATATAGTGTTCAAACTACATTATTGTAATGATGGTAATTTTTCACAGTGTTCGAATTAATATTATTGATTAAGTTGGTTTATTTTACTTTGCTTTTTGCCATTTTTTGGTGAACCACGAAGATGAGGATTAGTGATGATGTGATTTATATTAGCCGGCCCCCGTGGCGGAGTGGTTAGCACATCGCGCTACGACGCCTGGTGTCCCTGATTCGAATCCCGGCCTGGGCATGGATGTTTGTGAGTGTCCAATCATCAATTTCATCATATCATCACTCATCCCCATCTTCGCAGATTAGCCAAAAGTGGCACAAAATCGAAAATATAGCAAATCAATCGAATTTATATTATTGTTTTGTATATAAATAGCAAATGCTTGTTATTATAATCTTCATCATCAATGGTATTATTAGCTAGAAGAAAACATTAATATACAACATATACATTCAAAATATTTTCCTAGCAAGGACCATTCCACTCATGGCGTTCTTGAATTGATAGATTTAACTCATTGTTATTGTATTTTTCAAAATTTATATTTCTTACTAAGGACACGGACGCGTTGTATTATGTTTATTTGTTTGTTTATCAGATGATAGAACACGTTGAAATCAAATCCAAAACAAAATCATTTAATTCAAGCCACGTTGTGAAGATAGAATGAATGAGCAGCATATAATTATGAAAAACTCAATATGCAGACCAAGGCAGAAATTTATTTTATTATAAAACATAAACTAAACGTAACGTTTCAACCTTCTAGCAAGGTCTTCTTCAGACTCTGCACTAAGTACAAATGTAACAAGGTACAAAACAGGACGATATATATATATACACACAAACATTACATATATCGTCCTGTTTTGTACCTTGTTACATTTGTACTTGGTGCAGAGTCTGAAGAAGACCTTGCTAGAAGGTTGAAACGTTATGTTTAGTTTATGTTTTATAATAAAATAAATTTCTGCCTTGGTCAGCATATTGAGTTTTTCATATCATGGAAACAAGGCTTAATGGTGTTATAATTGTGAAACGTGAGATTAGTACAATATTGGTTGGTATCAGAAATTAGCATTGTTAGATATAATAGGTGTGTTCATTAATCCGTTTAAACAGATCACGGCGAACACTACCATAGAGATATATGATGCACACAACGAAATATGTTGAGGATTTTTGTTTATAATGTAAGTAATTTTAATGTTTTTAGGTCTAGGGGTTTGGGCTGTAAACGTGAGAATCTTTAAAAATGTTTAACCCCCTCTTCCCTCACCTCTTAGGGATGGTGGAGGAAAAACTCATATATATTAAGTTTCTCACTTTCTGTAACAAATTGTTGCTTTATAGACCAAATATTTAAATCGACTCATATTTCGAAAACAATTCAACTCTGTTTTCTATGCAGGAATGACGTAACGTGAGGTCATACAAGGATGATTAGTCCTGTCAACACCTATCGTGAAATGAGTTAACAGTACAACAATAACAAACACCGATATACCTTGATAATAAACCGACTGTGTACATACTAACTTTCACATTTACTGTGTATGTTATCAAGGAATATACTGATGATGATGACATTTGAAAATCTAACTACAATTTGCTTCATGAAGCATTTTAACATTTAAAAATCTGGTGGCAAGATCTGTGTTGCCAGTGTGATCAAAATGTAAAAGTAAGATCAAACTCATCTTTGGCAGGGATAGAAGATAATCTTTGCTGCCATGTATGCTGACTTTGGCCTGGTAAATGGTCTTGTAGCACGAGGATGTAGCCAATACAAAGTCAGTCTTCCCTCGGCTGAGAGGGTATGCAGAGTGGCTACTCACCGGGAATTCCTTGAATTGCTTGAATTCCGTGAATTATTGGCTTCGGGAATTATGCGTGAATTTGACTTGAATTTTTCTCCGTAGATGTGAAAAATTACAACGTGTATTAATCCGAATCCTATTCACATTTTATGCAAATAAAAATTATTTTCGTAAAAGTTTCTTGATCGCTTCGCTCGCATCTCCTGCTTTTCTTAGTCTTATTAAGTTTATAACCATAGCTAGGGGGCGGCGGGAGTCGGCCCTGGGCGCCGAACTATCTAAACGAAAATAAAAAGTTGTAAAATTGATTGATCGATTTGTGGTTTTAAGTCCACTTTATGCACAGAAAGGCTAATCGGGACTGGATCTACAGTTTAAAATGAGATCGGAACTACTGTGCCATGTGCCTTCACCGGGTATCGAACCCGGGACCCCTTGATCACAAGATGATAATGTTGCCACTACACCATCGGGGAGGCACAAAAGTTGTGAAAGGGAGAATGCATTGGCGTCCCGTGAAATTATTTGCACCCTATTAAATCAGTATTGATTTCAGCCTACAAAAAATTAGATCCAAAAATTTTCTTGCTCGCCCTTGCTCGCATTCTTTCATTGTTATCAATAATGCATTATTTTGTAAATTATCAGACAGAGAAATAACACTAGTCTTTATTGACTTTGTTTTAAATGCACGAGCAATTGTTTTCAGGAACGGGAGCTTGCACATTTCAGAGTCAATTTATGTAATTTTTGCTGTTGGTTTATTGTGAGATGGATGAATTGGTTGTGTAATGTATTTAAATAATATATGCATTAAAGAAACTTTAAATACGTACACAATTTAGTGTCCCCGTCGCTCCATGTTGCATATATGTGAAACATATATCGTGCATGAAAGTTATATACATGTTAATGTAAAAAAGAATTATATTTGAAATGCATTTATCAAGCATTTTCTGTCTCAAAAATAGTTTTGTGTGCTTGTTTTCCATTATTAAGGTGAAATTGAACGTGTTGAAAAAAATTATTCAAATCGTTTGTTCGAACACAAATGCTTTCGCACCAACTTCCTACCTCTTTTTGCATAATTTACGAGGATAATAACGTCTTTGATACTAATACTGCTACTACTACTACTAATAATACAATGTTGGTCCCGGGTTCAAATCCAAGCTTGGGCATGGATGTTTGTGAGTGTCCATTCATCAATTTCATCATATCACTCATCCCCATCTTCGCAAATTAGCCAAACGTTTCACAAGAAGCGAAGTAAAATAAAACCAAACAATAATAATAATTATTATTATAATTAAAATATTATTAACACTATTATAATTATTAGGTTTAGTAGCTGATCTTGTTGAAACCTACAATTAGAATTTATGTTGATGTATAAGATTGTAGGATCCACTGTTCTATTTTGTAATTATGTATCCCATTTTTTAATTTTGTATAACCAATTTTGACCTGGTTTTTTAATCGTTATCATCACTTCAATAAATATGATTATTATTATTATTATTATTAGAACAATACACAGTTAATTGCACAATAGTATATAACAATAAACAATTATTAGTATCAGAGATATAATAGATCTCGTTGAAAACTGTAACTTGAAGTGTAAATATGCTAACTTGTTATGTTATGTTATTCTACAGCTTATGTACTTTATTCTTGTAACTTTGTACTTTTGTATTTGGCTTAGTGCTGTATTAGGTTTCATACTGTGCTCAACACTTAAAATAAACGATTATTATTATTATTAGTACGTGAAAACATCTGCTTGAATTTTTGGAAAGTTCGCCTTGAAAACCGAGAATTATACTTGAATTTTATTAGGCTCCTAGAGTAGCCATCCTGGTATGGTATGATGGATGCGAAGTCATGAAGCTATATTGTCTTCAATAGAACTCATACGTTTCCCACATACATCGATGTCGTAAGATTTCTTTTTATAATTTTAAATGATCATCTACGTTAAAAATTCGACCTGTATATAATATGTGTAATGTGTGTGTGATGCACCAGAAGCAAGAGGAGATTTCAATTCAGGCAAGTAATAATTAAGAAATGGAAATTTTGAATTAGAATTGAACACCCAGTCTTGAAAAACATACAACCTACTCATGGAATCCAACCTACAATGGGAAAGCTATCAAAACGTTTGTTGTAATGTCACTTTATAATCGGATAAGTTAATCCAGCGAATATCTCCAATTAAAAGTGTGATCCAGCCATAGTGCGAAATCTTGAGGGGACAGGGGGGAATTACCACCACCAACGATCTTGTTTTGAAATCTCCCCCCCACCAAACTTTTCCTGGAGGGAGAGTTTTTCTTCTAACAGCAAACATAAACACTTACTGTAGTTTAGGAGTCGAATATACATTATTGGAATAATATCGAAAACATTCACAAAGAACGGACAACAAAGAGCCTCATCTCTAAGGACACTGAGCCCAGCAATCCCCAGAATACAGGAATGAGTCCAACTTGTTATTTCTTCTCCATTCTTCATCGCCTTTCGTCAGCTACCGCAAAGTACGAGATATTAATAAAACATGTAATAGTATTCAGATGTGAATTTTATGTAGGAGACTATTATCTAATATTTCTTAATTTTTGTCCCTCCCCCTAGTCACGGAAATCATTGTTCATAGCATTAGTAGTATAGGTTATTAAAATCTTCAATTTAGAATCTAATTTTGAGTGAAGGAAAGTCGATATATTGAATATTTTATAATATTATTTGATTATTTAATAACACTGTCCAACCAAATTGAAGTTTTTGTCTGTTAAAAGATAAGTTGTGGGTGATTCTAATTGAATTTGATGTGCTGATTTCAAATCTAATTACAGAATTTTTCCATCACCCATGAAATTTGAGTAACAGGGTACATGCAAAATATCAGGTACATACAAATCTTATATAGCTTTATAGTGACACGATGCAATATTATTTACAATGGCATATCAAGAATGACTTCTAACTTGATTTTCGGCTGTACTTTACCTGAGGAACATCACTTTTAGTGTCCAGCAATAATCTGCCAACATATTTGGAGTCCATTTTCCCTGGTAGCGCCTTTCCATTTCACCAATTTCCTGGTGGAAACGTTCTCCATGTTCCTCGCTCATTGTTCCAAGGTTTTGCGGGAAGAAATCGAGGTGGGAGGCTTGAAAAGTGTATCTTCAGAGACATATTACACTACAGAGCATGATAGTTCTGAATCAAATTACTGACAAGTTCTCTGTAATTTTCTGACTTGTAGTTTCGGAGGAAATTTATGCTTACTTCCTTCAAAGATTGCCAAGCAGCCAATTCCAGCTCATTTAGGCTCTTTTCAAAACCATTATCTTTCATTAGTTTCCTGATTTGAGGGCCAACAAATATTCCCTCTTTTAGTTTCGCCTCAGTAATTCGCGGAAACTTCTCTTTGAGGAACATAAATCCACTACCCTCACGGTCCATTCCTTTTACAAAATTCTTCATCAGACCAATCTTTATGTGGAGAGGAGGCAGTAAGATTTTGTCTGGACTTACAAGTGGTGGATGAACAACATTCTCCTATCCTGCGATGAGTGACTCTCTCTTCGGCCAGTTCTTTTTAACATAATGATTTTTTCTATCTCTGCTGTCCTATTTACACAGGAAACAGCAAAATTTGGTGTAACGTAGTTGCAATCCTAAGAGTATAGCAATAACTTTTAAATCTCCACATATCTGCCAAGAGTATTTACAGTACTGGATATTTAATAACAGTTTCATTTTTTCATAACTTTCCTGCATGTCCCAGGAATATGCTACGGGAATGCTTGGATATTTATTTCCATTGTACAGTACAACTCCTTTCAAACTTGTTTTCCAAGAGTCTAAAAACAAACTCCATTCTTCACTTTTATGGACAATATCTAGTTACTCTAATAGACCATCGATGTTACAACAGAAAACAAGGTCCTTATCTTCAGCATACATATCTACAAAGTATTTTTGGCGTTGCCTGAAAAAGTAACTCTAGTGTCACTCTCCAATAAATGCCATCCTTTTAATCGCGATGCAAGCAGTTCTGCTTTACCCTTACTTAACTCTAGATCTCAAACTAGATCGTTAAGATCCTCTTCAGTTATTAAGTGAGGTTCAGTTGTTGAAACACTCCCCACAAAATCAGGATCATTATGCAATTCACTACATTCATGCAGACATCAATGGCCTAAAGTTATTAGTGTATTGTTGGAGCAAAGACATAAAAATATTTTAAATATTGCCTACCAATCAGCTTATTATGGACTGCATGCTGCAATAATAATGCAGAATTATATTTTTATTGTTACAATAAAATGGTGGGTGATTGACAATTTCTGACTTCATTTTCGAAATCAGCAGGTAGCAAAACATAAAGAACCGTTGAAATTTTACTTTTAACAAAACCATTGTTGGACAGTGTAATTGACACATATTTAATGACATTCATATATATATTGTGTATGTGTATGTCAGTCTGCTCCTCCCCCCACCAATCTTCAGTGATTTTGCACCCTGGATCCAGCATACCTAGAGTGTGAATTGAACACGAGAACCTTACGATTATAATGTATCAACGTTACATACTACGTCAACGGACAGGCTTGAAATGGAAATACGCAGAAAGCAAACTTTCCCTAGTTTGCTACTGGCATTGGCTTTTGAGGCGGAATTATTAAAGTGAAATATCAGGTTGCACTTTGTTGTGAATCATGGGTTCCAAAGTTCGCAGCCTGTTATAACTTTCTAGCAAAGTGGCAGAAATTTGATCCAATGAAAGTCAATATTACTGGAAGTTTCCAAACGCCACAGGCTTAGAGAATCTAGTGGCTGTTGCAGCAACTAAATTCCCTATTAATCTTCATCACAACCTTCTCTATGCACAGATATCACCAGAGTTTTCAATGTTGTTATAACATCAAGGATACCCCTGAAGTAAGGACATGCTGCAATAGAGACACATTGTCTTCTTGTTTCTCATACCATTGAAACAGAAGACTGATAGCTTGCCACTTTCTATGAAACGGTTCGAATAAATATAATCAAATGATCATAGTCTTTATGTGCATCTTTATCTTGTGCGCGCACACACACACACAAGTTCATCATTAGTCCACCTCCAAAATGAAATGGCATCATCCACTGCCTTCCAAAAGTTAAGGACGCAATGCAAATTTTCGAAAGCGTATTTGAATTTGAGTGGCTGAAAATCGCTGCGGATGTAGATGTCAGTTTTTATGTGTAGCTTCCTGTTTGTAAGTAGGGAGTGAATCATCTGTACCTAGGTGCTTAATCTGTGCTCTTGAAATAGCATAAAAGCGAGGATTTCGTGCAAGAATCATCACACTTTCGTTGAAGACGCCAGCATTCTGAAGGGTTTGAGGTGCATTTAGAAGCTGATACGAAGTGTTTATAGCTTTTGTAGGATTATTTTTGATAATATTCGTGTTTCTATGGCTGAGAGAAGACCAATCAGATAGTGAGAGCTGGCGTGCTGTCGGACGCATTGAAGCAGGGCAGTCAATCAAAGATGTCGATATTTTCTTTGGCGTTGATCATTCGGTAATTTCTGAATTATGGAAACAATTCCAAACAAGTGAAAGAGTTGTCCTGAGATTTGTGCTCGATCGTCCAAGGGTTACCACCCCCTCTGATAATCGATATATTGCTATAGTAGCCAAGAGGAATCGACGAGCGACCTCCACAACTGTTACATCCATGGTTGCAGCGGCACTTGGTAAGACAATATCTGCCAGTACTGTGCGCCGAAGGCTTCACATGAAGGGATTGTACGCCCGAGTGCCACGTGTTTGTGTTGCACTAACCGTCCAAGCCAGAGGGGCAAGATTAAAGTGGTGTCGTCAACATGTCAATTGGACTGTCTCATATTGGTGCAACGTCCTATTCACGGACGAGTCCAGATTTGCCCTGGAATCAGATGATAAGCGTGTAAGGGTCTGGAGAGAACGAGGCACACGCAATCAGGCCAAGAACATCATCGAACATCACGCATTCAGAGGTGGCAGCGTCATGGTGTGGGCTGGAATTTCAATGGAATATCGCACCGAGCTGCACATGTTTAAAGGTGGTTCTGTGACGACTGTGCGGTATCGGGATGAAGTCCTAGACCCCATTGTGAGACTCTACGCTTCAGCAGTCGGTCCTGATTTCCTCTTTATGGACGATAATGTCCGTCCACATCGAGCCAACATCGTTGACGAGTACCTGGAAAGTGAGGGCATTTCTAGTATGGATAGGCCGGCGTATTCCCCCGACCTTAATCCCATTGAAAACCTTTGGGATGCCCTCTGCACGTTTACCTCCTCCAGCCAGTCTCAGAGAGTTAGAAACTGCCCTAATGGAGAAATGGCCATTGCTCGCATCTGCGATGGTTGATCACCTCATTGAAAGCATGGAAAATCGTTGTAAAGTTTGTGTGAAGGTCCGGGGTGGTCACATACCATATTAATATAAGTTTTGTTTTGGTCACATAACCATATTACTGTAAGTTTCGTTTGGTTTGTTTGCCTTTAAACATCATTATGTTAATGACCCAAATGTGACGTCATATTTTTATCATCTTTGTACACAGTTCTTGTTTTATTTAATGTATAAACACATTTGCTACCTTCATGTGCAAGTTTGTGTTAATCAAAGCTTTACTTTCCCATTTTTGTTGATTTTACAATCGCGTGCCTAACTTTTGGAAGCATGTTTATGTGTGTTTTCTTTCAAAGAGTTATCCACATAAGAATATGGGCTTTGGAAGTTGTTGTGCCTTGTTGTTCTCGTTTTTACTTTTTTATTTGTTAATTTTTATTATTTGTTGTGTCTTGTGGATTCGATTCTTCCGACAGCTGTATCCCCAGTTGGGAGAGCTGACTACTCATTCACGATTTCCGTCCTCTTATATTTTAAAAGGAAAACAAATTACAGAAGACTTGTGTCCAATATGTTTTCATGTTTATGTACACATTTTGACATTAACTATTATTAATTGCAACACAGCGCGTCATTTCATTAGTCGTTAATCTCATCGCAGTTGTAATAAAAAAAAATACAAAACCATGTCAACGAAAGGAAAATGAATCGTTTCGTGAAAATTTCCATATCGAGCCCTGTTTTTCTCTAGTTATTAACCTAATTTGATTGCAAAACATATTGAGGCTGCATTGAATAGAACCTCCGTTATTGATTACCTCTGGGTTCATTCGAATCTCTTCAGTTTCCACGAAATTTCTGAAGCGAGTTCTAACGTTCCGAAATCCATTCCGGCTCTCCGTGTTTCCCTCACCGAACCATCCCCTCTCCAGAGAGTCCTAGCATGTGCAATATGTCATCCGGACCATACCAGCACACAGCGACTCCAACCTTCCGAGAAATGCGGCAACGGAAATTTTGTCCGTAAAATATCGATGAAATTTCCCGGAAGTCTTTGCCAAACTGTGAAGCCTTACTCCTTTATGTTTCCAAGAATTAATTTCTCCCATACACTAGATTTATGCTCACATGTTTTACGCAGAAAGACTTTCCTCCGTGTGTTCTGTTTAATGAAAAAAACTGGTGTCGTGTACTTCACAGGTACCTAGGTAATATGTGAAGGCATGGTACATATTCTATTTTAGAACAGCACACACTAATTTCCTGCTTTTTAATGCAAAATTTGCATAAATATTTTTTTCCTTAGAATTTATGGTTATTTTAAAAACAGATAACAATTCCGAAACATATAAAACTTTGGACCTTGTTCTGGCCTCATTTTGAATGTAACGGAACGGAAAATTAAGAGTTTGAAATATGGAAATAGCGAACAAAGATACATCTATTCATTTCAATGCAGGGTCAGATTAAAGAGGGTGGTTAGGATTACCCTCCCTACTCTATCTTGACCTATCCGAACCAGGAATAATCATCTCCCAAGATATAAGCTTGGCATGTCTGGATAAGACACACAGTAATTTAAATTTATTTTGAACATTTTTTTCAAATATGATGACAGAGTTTCGACCGAGAGTGTCCCGCTTTGATTTTGCAGATATTTATTTCAGTCTCGTCTCGGAATTTGAAAGGAAACAAGAGACTTTTCTTGTCTCAATACCATCTCTATTTTCGAAAAATCTCGTAATACATAGGTTTAAGTGTAGTTTTCCGAACACCCCCTTACAAAGCGATGAAAATTATGGGTGGGGTACAGGAGTACATTGTACTCCCCGTCTCGTTTGTGCAAGTATTTGGTTAAAGATAATTCTATTTGAAAAATTCAAAATAAAAGAAGGCCAGTCATATACCCATCTCATGAAGAAGATTTGTATCTTGGAATAGACGTGATCATATCTTTAGAAAAGTGTACCCCCCCCCCCCTTCTTACGTAAAAGAGCATTCGTCTGGAGCGTGATTTTCTGAGAGTAAACTTTATAACACCATTAAGCCTTGTTTCCATGATATGAAAACTCAATATGCTGACCAAGGCAAAAATTTATTTTATTATAAAACATAAACTAAACGTAAACGTTTCAACCTAAACCTATTAGAAAGTTGTTCTGGAACATTCTAGCAGGTGGCTTTCCCTTGTCAACTTTACTTTCACCTAAAATGCTAAACATATTTTCTTCCATCTAGAATGTGGTTGGGCTCTTTATCTCACGTTATTTTTCCTTCATTCTTCTTCCGTCTTCTCTCCTCTTTCTCTTTTGTCCTTTCCACTCTTCCTAACACCTTCTTCCATTCTTTGGATTCTTAAAATTTTCCAGAACAACTTTCTAATAGTCTGGAGGGGAGTAATGTTTGTGTATATATATCGTCCTGTTTTGTACCTTGTTACATTTGTACTTGGTGCAGAGTTTGAAGAAGACCTTGCTAGAAGGTTGAAACGTTACGTTTAGTTTATGTTTTATAATAAAATAAATTTCAGCCTTGGTCAGCATATTGAATTTTTCGTATTATATGATTCCATCATCCCACACATTTTGAACAATTTCTTTCCTTAAAGGGGTTTCCAAGAACACAGGCCAATGAACTAACTAGTAGCAACCCCACAGAGTCCAGACGCCAGGGCCTCTCTAGTCTGCAAATGCAGTCCAGGGTGTACTAAGTGGAAGGGAAGCAAGCAAGTATCATGATAAATAATATTTTTATAAGAACCTGATGCATTTAATGCATATTCATTATCTCATACATTCAGGCGTTCGCTTGAAACAACAGCTTGTATGAACTTTTTCATGTTATCCAATGCGTATACTTTTCCGAGTGCGTAAGAAACGTAACAACGTCATATTTCAGAACGAAGGGCAACCCTTTGCCATAGGGTAATTCGCAATAAAGCCCCGAACAGCCATATAGAGCACAGAAGGCTTACGGTGACGTGAAACACCTGTTAGAATGGTCAGATATTTGTCCACCAAGGCACGTAGTGAACGCTGGGTATTGATCGCGACCCTTCAAAGCAAGCCGTTTCTTTATCCCACCCCGCTGGCTTTCAGAGACGTAAGGCTAGCCTCAAATAGGCACATTCCTGAAATTACAGTGGTTGCTTTGTTCTCGTGATTGGGTTTGAATCACTAACATTTCATAGTATATGAACGCACACAAGGGACAAACGCAAGAACGCATGTTCAAAACACACATCGCTCTAAAGAAATGTACTGGTAAAAAACTATGTTAGTTAATTAATGTGTAATTAAATTTTTGAAAGTCTTCATGGTGACCTTTTGTAAGCAAATGTCTGAAGTATGCTCTTGAATGCATCAAAGAAACTAGATATATATCTAAGCCACCTCGGTGGCAAAGTGCGTAAAGCGGTAGTGTCCCTTTATCACTTTTCATCACATCATCTCTCATATTCATCTTCCCGATTACCAACAGTGGTATTAAACCGACTAAAAATAACAAAATGCAAATATTGATTTTTTTATTTGTTTTATTTTACTTCGCTTTTCTGTCAGAGGGTATGCATTAAGTTTCGTGAAATTTTGCCTATGTAGGGACCATGTTTACATGAACTTTGAATTAAGTTTCCATTTAACTTCATTCGTACAAAGGTCGTCCCGAAATGAATGCCTCCCCCTTAATAAGTCCTCATATTGTTATCGGATCGCAATGAAACCACACATATACAGCGTGTTTCAAAAAGAATGACCCGATTTCAAATAATTATATTTAATAATGCAAATGTGTTACAGGTACCCAACAAATTTCAAAGTATTAATTAAGTCTTTGGGTTTCACTCACCGTATTATAAATGCTCTCTGTGTCCTCCATCTGCTGCACGGATAACAACAAGACGATAGTTTAATTCGATCCCTGCGTCTGGAAGCGTCTTCCTCCACAGAATTTACTGCAGCCGTGATTCTGTCGAGCTTATGCAAGTCGATGGGAAAGGTGGGACTAGAACACGTTTTACGTATCCCCACAAGAAAAAGTCACATGGTGTAATGTCTTGCTCGATTGGAGAACACAAAACTCCTTCTGCTTGTGTACAACTAAGGTTAGCGTTTGTTTTGACGCTACCGGTGGTATCTAGCCGAAATCATTTAAAACTCTAGGCCACGGCGGTTCAAGCATTGCAAGTTTGAACCACTGGCGGTGCGTGGTTGCACAGATATAAGGTTTTAAAATCGGGCCATTCTTTTTTAAACACACTGTATAGTGCGATATGTTACTAATGCACACGTTTTGTTATTTGCGGGTAACTAAATAAACAATATGCAGAGGAAAACAAAGAGCCGCGATCGAGTTCTTGTAAATAGAGGGTTGTCGGGCACTGGAGATCCATTCCAGGCTGCAGGCGGCATATGGAAAGGACGCAATTGACAATAGCAATGTTACAAAATAGATGAAGAAGTTTCAAGAGAAGGACACCTCGGCGAAGTGGCAGACCTGTAACCGCAGTGACGGATGAACACCGAGAAAGAGTGACGATGTTCTGAGACCGAGAGGGTGTCATCTGCACGGACTTGGAACGTGGTGCAACAATGAACAGTCTTTAACAGGCTTTAAAAAAAGTTGAGGGACGCTATTTGACGAAAAAGGAAAGCACATTCCACTGGAAAGTGTTGTTTTGCACCATGATAAGGCCCGTCCCCACGTGACAATGCAAACGTCACAGGCTATTGCCAAAGTGGGGTGGTCAGTAATGCCCCAACTCCCTTACAGTCTTGATGTAGCCCCATCGGACTTCCATTTGTTTCCCTGCTCAAAAACAACCTTCGTGGACAGCATTTCCATGACGTGGAAGACATTCGTTGTGAATGTATGGGTCAAAAAACAACCTCCGACTGTTTTTCCAGAGCGGATTTCGGCATTGGGTTGAACGGTGACAGAAATTTATCGAAAGCAAAGGACAGTATTTTGAATAGCCTTAATAGGTAGCCAACATGTGTATCTATTTTCACACAAATTTTCCAATTGTTCCTCTTTCATATAAAATTTTTACAGCAGAAGAGGCATTAATTTCGGGATAACCTTTGTAAAATAAAATATGGTACAGATATTTTAATGATTATATTTGTACCTTCCTCTTGTACAAATGTTTATTGTTCTTTCCTAATTACCTTTCTCGTTATACAAATATTTATTGTTATTAATCTTCATCTCTGTAATTTATTTTGTGATTATTTTGGTATTTAATATTTAGACCTATCACTGATAATGTCAGGATAGTGACTGACCTTTATGTACATATCTTGCCATGGGAATTACGATTGTGTTTTTTTTTACTTTTAGTTCGGGCTTTGAGTTTTAAAAGAGTGATCGAGCTGAATTGTAAGAGGCTGTTATTTCTTTGACTGAAATGGATTTATGCACATAAGTATTTATTTTGCTAAGAAGTAAAATATACGGTAAATTTCTCGTATCGGACAAACGGCGGAAATTTGCTAGTTCATTTAATTTAAATATTCGTACTTACGTATTCTGCATTGAGAAACATTGCTGAAGGTGGCATTTCGCTTAATTCACGGAAATAAGCTCTATTTGCGACATATCGAGTAAGTTTTCTTCGTTTCTTTTTGCCTTCGGTAACACGCAAAATGGCGTTCACAGTTTCACTACCATACTCGGCATGCAGTGTTTCCACCCCACTGCACCCAAAAATACCTACGTAGCCCCACAAACCATTGACGCATAGCCCCACGAACCATTCATACATAGCCCCACGAACCATTTCCGGTAAGGTTAGGTTAGGTAGGGTCACTATAGGTCACAATAGTGAAAAATTGGTTTAAAAAAAATATGTGTAGCCCCACACACCATTCTCGCATAGCCCCACGAACCATTGACGCATAGCCCCACGAACCATTGACACACAGCCCCACGAACCATTTGCGGAAACGTACCTTCTTCAGTTACAAAAACACGTGTTTGGAAACACTGACCAGGATTACGTCATCAGACACAGGCTACATCCACCTGGAAGTAAATGGATGCAAGAGCTTTCGTGCATCGGTCACACATTTATATCGAAAAATAGATGATTTACCGGCAAAATTCAATGAACGATGCAAGAAAACACTTCCCCGAACTTCCACAAGTCTAAAGAAACTGCATTCGGTAAGTAATTTCTCCTGTAAATTTGAAGAAATCCGTTTGTCCGATACGAGAAATTTACCAAATATACTTCTTTTCTCTTAGTGAAAACTTGACTTTGATTAGTTTTGACCAACGAACAAACAGAGATATTACCCATACCCTGAGAGGTATCACGTGAATGCTGAGAGTCTTCATGCGATCATTTTTTGTGTGTTTGATTTTTAAATCATGTTCTCTCGACTACCCGAACCTGGCTACCAACATCAATACATACCACTCAATAAAGATTTTTGTCATTTGAACGCCCCCTAGAAACTTTTTTGCTTCCCCCCAGGGCAACGATATAAACAATTTATATCAGGCTTCACCAATTGATTGTTAATCGATCATAAATTTCCTTAATTACCTTTTTGCCACTATTGTTTGCTTTTCAGTGCATAGGCCTACCGCAAATTCCATCTGGCTGCTTCCCAGGTGCATATGTCATTAATATTCAAGCCTCCATTCACAGACGCTTGCAGATGGATGGTTTATTGATAATAATGCGAGATCCTAATTGCCAGTCTGTCATGGAACTAATATAATTTAATGCTCGATAATTGTTTTAATTAGAGAAGGCGTGACTAAATCTTCTTGCAGCTTAAGTATTGATTGTTGCAAAACAATGGGATAATCTTTGAGAGTTTAATTACTTGTTACGTGATAAATAGGTTTGATTTTTTGCCATTTAGCTACTCTTGGCAAATCACGACGATGAAGATGATATGATGAAATAGATGACAGGACACTTACGCATGCCCAGAGAGGGATTTAAAAAAATCGTAAAACAGAAAATCAGATTGGACTAAGGATTTATAATGACAAATAAAAGAATATGTGAAGAGCCAGAAAAACGCATAATGCACGCATTTTGTTATTTCGATAATTCTGATATCCGGGTATCAAATTATCCGATATCCGTATATTTGAAATATCCGAGAATCATTGAACCAGTTTTAGTGACATATCTATATGTCCTAACTATGACGTGACTATACTTTGATTCATATTGATTGTGCTTGACCGTCAAATGTTTCACCATTATGTTGTCCTAGGTACGCTAGGAACACTGCTACTCTATATGAGGGGGCAATATGAAGGTCAAACACACCCCAAGGTTTCCTGGACTTCAAATTCCTGGACCCAGACAGATCGCCTTATTTCCTTATTTGAGGGAATCTCCTATTTTCCGACCTACGTAGTTTTCTGGCCATCTATGGGTCAGTATACAGGATGTACCAGAAGTGATAGCGCAAACTGAAACGGTTGAAATTGCACGATACTAGAAGCAAAAGAGTCTCAGCAAACATGGAGTTTTAAGCGAACCGTTTGCGAAATAATTGTGTTGTTTACGATCCGTCACTGACTAGATTGTTTGTACACATCGTACGATCATTTTGACTCTAAATTTACACTTACACCCGCCTAATAATGTTCTTGAAGTCCCACTTGGGAGAAATCTAGATAAACCCCTGAATTTATATTTTCCTTCAATACAGACCAACAAGGTACTCGAAAGTTACTGTTCGTCATTCAAAAACAATTCAAAAATTTTTAGTTCATCGCCATGCAGTTTTACGAAAAGGGTATAAAAGACAACCTTCCAGAGATATTGTTGCGATTATTGAATTCACTCAGTAACGTCTTTTATATCTACTTAGGTGGTATTTATGTCGAAAATGCAAGAAACGCAAGATAAACAAAACCACAAGTAAACGATTTATCTCGTTGCTACACACGGAATATCTGTGGTAAATTGCGTAAGTGTTCCTTGAAAAAGTACCCCATATTTGTATAATATCCAGGCATTCTCCAAAATCTAGTCTTTAAACAGATGTACTGTTTCCTAAGCGCTAGTAAAAGCCACACCTTCGCGGTCAGTTTTCAATGCCGAAGCACTGAGGCTTCGAAAGAGAAAGTTGTCTCGGAATTCGATGACGTCAGGCTTAGCACCCGAGCGTTCAAATTTAGCAGTGCCGTCTCTTGTCTTTTTGTGGCAGAAGAAGTGGAAGCAAGATTTCGAGTGGTGCCTCTCAGCGCCTCTCAACGTATTATTCCGAAACTTCATGAGAAGGGCCGTTCCCAGCAGGAGGTCAGTGCATTGGTTTCCTGTTCTTATCTGTGCTACATGTCACCGGGTAACCGAAAGAGTTGGATGAATTTCTTGCGAATAACTGACAAAGCCCGAAGCGACGTTAAACAAACGGAAGTTTATGAACTTATTTATAGCTAGCATTCAATTGCTTTAATTACAAGTTTTCTGTCATCTGAACAATAATGTTTTTTCCTTCCATTTTTTCACCTCCCAACTGTTTGCTTTTGTTATTGTAGAACACTTGAAATTGCTGTTTATTTAAAACGTTATTTTGGCAACGTTAACTCCAGCAGATATTGCGAATTTGAAAAACACTACCATTACTTCTTGCGATATTGAACGCAGTTTTAGTCCATGTTAATAAAGGAAATTCACGTTCGAACACTTAACAACAAAATATTGTTATGTATTGTTTTGGAAACAGAAAATGAAAACACTTTTTGTGTTGTTTTACAATTAATGTCAATGTAAGCATTTTACTGTGATAATTTTGCAGAATTCAAAATTTTTCCTTTGCCATCGTATCTGTCCATTTACACTGCAGAAGCTTTTGCAATACGACAGGCATTGCTTTATGTACAAAAGAAGAAGTTAAATTCAGTTCTAATTGCAACCGATTCAGCCTCTGTGCTAAATTCTTTACAGTTTGGCTCATGGTCATGTCATACGGAATGGTATATGATATCAACTTTATTTGGACACCTGGAACATTCTTTAATAGAAGGAAACAATATAGCAGATACTTTGGCAAAATATACAGCGAATCAAACAATCCAACGGCCGCTTTCAATAAAGATTCCGTCCGTAGTTTTGGAATCACACTAGAAAAATACTATTTACTGACTGGCAAAGCTTGTGGACAAATACTGGCACTCAATGCGGTAAGGCCTACTATTCTATACAAGAAAGAATTCCAAAGGAATGTTGGTTTAAACAGATTCAACTCTCCCGGAGTTCCCTCACAACTAAAATGCGCTGCAGGTTAAATCACACTATCGCCGCAGCTCACCTTTACAAGAAGAATTTAGTGACTTCACCAGTTTGTTTGTGCGATGAATATACTGCAACTCCAAACCACATTATATTTCAATGCATACTTTATGAAACTTACAGAGAACCATTTTTACAGGAATTGTACAGGAGTGGACATCAAGCGCCATTGACACTGCCTTGTTTACTGACTTCACCTTCATCCTCGGTAATCCATAATCTTACAAAATATCTTAATAAGTCTAATATAATTCTGTAAAACTGTAATGAAATTTGGAAACTATTTATTATGAAAGGTATAATTGTGAGTAAATATTATGTGCATACATGTATATAATACCAATTGATAAATTGTTAACTGGTGCATGGATTTTGTCCACAAATAATAAATATTTTATAAAAAAAATGTAAGCATACTGCATTTATGTAGCTAGTGTAGTGTTTTATATTATTAAAAACGTATATTTTTACAATTTTAAGTCCATATTTTAGTGAAAATTACATATTTAGCACATTTTTACTAAATATAAACCAGTTGCTTGATAATTACTGTTACTTCGATAAATAAATTTTCGGAAAATTAATTTTGACCCTCTCTTACAATGTGATGATTAGTAAGCAAAGGCTACTTATTTTTTAAAAAAAAGTTATCTCAGTTATTCTTCAAAGTGTATCAGATCGATTATCTGGAGAGGCAATCTCAAGATAAGTGTCCCGTTATGCTCGAAACTCCTTCTTCGTAGACGAAGCGTCCTGAATGGCTTCAAGTTCTTTATCTCCATCCACTCTTTCTCATCTCCTTCTATCATTGTATCAGCATCTCTCGTTCTATCACTTCTTTTCATAAGCACCTATCTTTGGAATTTCCCTTTAATGAGGCTTATTCTTCACGTTCTTTTGTCACTCTATGATACTTGATTGTAATCCGAATCTTATTCATCTCACACAATCTGTTCACAATTGCACGTGTAAACCCTGTACCAGCTAACAACTAGGCCAGAACGAGAACAAGTCTCTGCGCAAGTAGTGGCGCGAGACGGTTCCACCAATGAACAGTGAGAGAAACGGGATTGCGTAATGGACGACGGGAGTTACCCGATTTCCCGCCTTCGCTCTGCAGTGTTGCAAACTTTTGAAAGCGACAACACATGGGAAACGGAGCGTATTTTTGTCTCCGGTTTCGTACACTTTGTTAACGAATTTGTTAGGTAAATATTAGGGATAAAACAGGAAGTGCAAATTTTGATAAGCCGTACATTTAGCGTACGGACTAAGGTCTAGACCGTGCCATGAAATTTCTGTACATGTACTATCAGGACTGTACGGTTGGCAACGCTGCGCTTTCACCACTCGATTTCAATCCTCCTCCTCTGCCGCTATGCGCGGCCCTGCTCCACAGTTAGCTGGGATAGGGTTTAAGTGGAGGTGTGATTTTCGTGTCAGAGGATGGTGTATGCACTTTGAGATGGTGTGCTAGAAATATACAATGGAATATCTGCATTATAAATCCTGGACCACTGAGATACTTTTAAATATTTTTCATCGACACTTCATACATGAAATTCTAGAAATTAATAAATGGTCCAAGGCTATAATTTTTCTAATTTGGTGTGTGTGAGGGGATAGGAGTTAGAACGTATAATATGATCATCATTCTACGTTTCATTTAGTTTACTTCGCTTTTCTGCCACCTTTGGCTAATCGCGAATATGAGGATGAATGATGCTGAAATGGATGAAGGGACAATCACAAACATACAGGGACGACACAAAATGACCCCCCCCCCCAGAGGATTATACTGACAACAAGTCCAGACGCTAGAGTCCCGTTTGTAGGCAAGGACGTATTTAAAGGGGCTCCAGGGGATGTGGACCACCCCAAAAAGACGAAGTACTAATATTAAATAATCAAAATAAAATTGTTCAGCATTTGTTACATAATCGATGGTTACTGATTTCCGCTGAACGTATTGGAAGGCAAGGATTTTGCCTCATACGACTTTGGAGGACAGTTCCAAAGAGTTATGCACACTACTACTTGTGATAATATGCATAAAATATTAATCAGAAACTTTACTTCTCGTCAATTTTAATAGGCAATTGAAAGTGATCACCGTACAATTATTTTCGTCTATTTCAATCAGATCCAACTTCTTTTTTATTATTCAACTAGCTGATTACCCGGCATTGCCCGGGTATTTATTTATCCCAATCTTCTATTAGACAGGAAAATAATGAATTCTAACTATAGTGTAAAATATAACTAATTTTATTTACCGGTATTTAAAAGTATAAGTACAGTTTTCAAATTATAAAGTAAAATCTTTTACAAATTTAACTCAAAACTTGATTATAAACAACATTTTTAGTTTCACCCCCAGGAGCAAGAATAAATAAATTGAACGGCATTGGGAGTGTCACTATTCATCTTATCGACCCCGAAAACTATGGCGCAGTGGTAGCGTCGTTGCCTTGTAATCAAGGGGTCCCGGGTTCGATACCCGGTGGAGGCACAAGTGGTTCGAATCCCACTTTAAACTGTAGGTCCAGTCCCGATTAGCCTTACTGTGCATAAAGTGGACTTAAAACACTAACTCAACAACTAATAAGGGTCGTTTTCGATTATTTTTTAATACACCCCCCTTAGAACCCCCGCCCCTGGGGATGCCAGTGTAGTCTTACCCCCACAGTATTTCTTTCCAGGTTGCTAGTGACACATGTATCAAGTTTGGTTGAAATCGCTCTAGGCGTTCGATGGTTATGCTGGGACAAACATACATACATACACACACATCCATTTATATATATATATATATATATATATATATATATATATATATATATATATATATATAAAGATAAATATTAAACTATTTTTCTATTTTACATTAATTTCCTAGCCAGGGCAGTTTTTTGTGCACATTTTGGCGATCTTAACTACACGTAAGGTACATAATGAATACATGCTGTTATCTATTTTTTCTTTTTAACTATTCTTGTAATAATAACAAATCATTATTAATTTATTTATATATTTAATTAATATTATTTTAATTTCATTAAATATAATTATTCTAATTTATTATTATTATTATTATTATTGAGACACTTTGGTCACCCCTTACACCCAACTCCGGGAAAATGTCACTCGGCTTTGCAGACCCCATGGAAGATAAAAATAAAATGGCGGAAAAGTGCAAATACATTGCAACCGATAACATGGCTATATCCGGAACCTAATTATCCTGGAAGTTATGCAAAATTCAAAGTTGTGCGCGAAAACCTGGATTTTATGATTAATAGAGGCATGCATATTTCGTTTTTGACGAAAACACGAAATGTGAAATAACAGATTTTAATGTTAATTTTTCATGTTTCTGAAGGTGTGAGGTGCATTTGCCAACCCTGTTTAGTCACGAAATGATGCGAAATGAACTGCAAAATGCGGAATAGACTCTTAAACACGAAATTTATAGTTTTATTTATCGACACGACACTTTCTGAAGTGTGATTTATCCTGCGAGTTATGCAATTCACGGAAAATTATTTAATTCTGCTGTAAATATTTGAGAAGCAAAAATGGACTTATTTATACAGGAATAAATTTGATACTCTGGTAACTACATAAATGTGCTAAAATGGCATGTTTATTTTGTGTAATAAGTGCAGTTTTTATATCAAATTGAAGATTACAGTCACAATTTTACAACCAAAATTTCATTTTATATACTGCTTTTGATCCGATTTTTCACCGTTATAACACTGAAATGTTATTCTATTTATGACTTTTGAACCTTTAATTGACTATTTTTGTATCGATATTTTTCACCAAAAATATGTGCCTCTACTGATTATGTAATTTGTATTTTAATATTCTGATGTCCAATTATTGAATATTTCAAATCAAAACTCTTCGGAAATTGATGCTCATATTCGGAGTGAAATACTTTACACATTATGTTAGTCGACATCTGGAACAACTTTTAGATGTTACAGTATTCACGAATCAGTATTTAGTGGTATCTTCTCAGCATATATGTATATTACGGAAGATCTATAAATTTTATAATATTTGAATCCAAGCATTACCGATTTTATGTTAGAAACAGCTATCACGAGATGGCGCTCATTGTTGAGCGAAGCAATTAAATCTTAACTAGGAAGTGGGAAAAGGATTTTTAATGGGCTTGCAGGAGTGAAAGGGGACTAAATAGGGGGCAAAAGAGGAAAGTTCTGTCGCTCTCTGCCGCCCACCTACGCACATTTCTTGGAATTCAGAAATCCCCTCTCAAGCTTTCATCTCTGGCTGTAGTTAATAAATTACAATTTCCAGGCAAACGATATGGATTCCGAGGATTGTGTATCCTTTTCGTTCCAAACTTTACTTCATTTCATTGTTGTGATTCCACTTCTCAGATTTTAAGGTGCAAAATTATGGTTGGGAAAGGGAAAAAAAGATTCTGAAAATATTATGATAAAATGCCTTTATTCAATGCTCTCTTTTTCTGCGCCTTCTGTATATAATGCGCGCGGACCGCATAGAGAACTGTGGTTGCGCGCGGACCGCAGAGAGAACAGTCGTTCTGCCGAATAGGTTTTGTTGAAATTTGTGTTTTCTCTCTAGGGTTTTGCTACATTATCTTGGGAACTATTGGGCCTGCAATTGTTATATTGCACCAATTTATAGCTCTCGTTCTGCTCTACAAAATGAGACTATATGATTTTATGTAGCTGCTCAAGAAGAGTGAAAATCGTTTATTTTTCTGTCCAATTATTTTAACAAAACATGAAAGAAAAGGAAGGAAAAAAGTGCTGAAGCATCAAAGAGAGGATAAAAAGGTGATAAATGTGCTAATCTCACGAAAAGGTGCAACAAAGTGTGTTCATTTTACTTGAATTCATGTCCTATAATACATATCTTAAACGATCGGTATGAAAACAGCTATATTTTTGGAGAGGTGCTGCACATTAAAATCCGTTCCCTACTAATCACTATGAGGGCCAGTTGAGTGAAAGTTGGAAAACCTCAGTTATAAATCGATATTCAATAGACATTCGCCGTGTGTTAACCGTTTCACAGGAACTAATAAATCTAGAAACGTAGTTAGTGGAATATACCAACCACAACCACCCTTTACCATGAACCAAAGTGACGAGAACATGAGGATATCTTCCAAGATACTTCTCAAAGAATATCAACTTAAGTCGCGTCTCTTCGCAAGATGATGCACTCCACCCCTCAATATCTCTTGGAGAGAGCCTAATTACATTTGAGCGAATCCATCGAACAGGAGGAGCGCAGGAGAAAACAAGTTAAAACGCAAATATGGCGTTTCCATGGAAGCATTCTTTGAAATTTTCAACGCGATATTGTTTTTCCATTCCTTCCTCTTGGTCCTGTGGTGCGGTGTTCTGAGACAGAAGGGAAATTTAATTTCTTCCAAGCAGAAGGGGATGAATAAAACATCCCCGGGCAGAGGTATAGGGTGGGACAAACCGACAGTTTCTTAGAATCCCCTATTACTGCAAATAACATATGTATGACCTATGGCGCCTGCAGGAATTTTGTTCAAGTGGGACATACGGTTCACAGAATAAAATACATTTAAAATTAATAGCTTTATGCTTACATGGTAGTGAGTTGCGAACATAAACTTTATGTTCAAATAGGTTAATATAATTTGATCTGGGCCATTGTGTAATGCGTCTTCACCGGGGATCGAACCAGATGTTCCTTGATTCAGGAGCTTGTAAACTGGCTCCGAACCAGATGTCCCCGGTTCGTATCTAACTAACTAACTCTTTAGCCTTCTGAAATCCGAAGGTTTGTGGCTGCAGCAACACAGGCCTTCCACCTGTCCTTATCCTGAGCTAGATACTCTTTTCCATCCCTACCGATTTCTTTTAGGTCCATCTCAACGTTATCCCTCCATCTTCGTCTTGGCCTTCCTACTGGTCTCTTACCATCAGGTTTCCCAACAAGAATCCTGTAAACTCTTCTTTCCTCTTCCATTCGTGCCACATGGCCTGCCCACCTAATTTAATTATTTTAATAATATCTGGACAGGAATACAAATTGTGTAGTTGTAGTTGTTATATTGTAGAGGCTCCCCATTATATTAATCATTTTCCTTGCACTTTGATTTTATTTATGTAAGGAAATTTGCGGAAATGAGCAGATAGGCCAGACTGATTTTGGGTGTGATGTGGCGCACTTACAGAGTCGTCAGAAGGGGCACTGTCCCCCCTGGAGTCGTTACCATCGTTCATTTCAAGTTGCAAAAAATCAGAAAGCATATTCTTTTTTATTTTTAATAACATAAATAGAGTTTATTTACTTATTACTCATAAAGAATAAACAAGGTCCATTTATTAAAATTAAGAATTAAATCAGGAGATTTTTTTTAAAAAAAAAAACTTGATTTAAATCACTTTAAATAAATAGTAATGAACATAAGGATTTTGTACATAACAGAATCACTTTTGGGTGAAAGTACATTAATCTCGTAATCATCTAATGTTTATTAATCTCTAAGAAATGAAAAGAAAGGAAACAAAATATATGTACAGTACTGATTGTGTGAAGCTCATACGAAAAGAAATGTAAACACATTTCTCCTGATTTAAAATTCAATAATTTTTATAGGCAAAAGTAGAAAACTTTTTTTGTAGAAAAATATACAAACTACTAATCGTGTTGAACAATAAATAGTGCCATTATCACTAAACTTTAAGAAAGCATGGCAGCTGATATTTTTTTCAAACTATGAATAAAGAAATCTCCAAAATTCAGCTAGGAAGACTATAAAAATATTTAAGTTAATATTTTAAGTTACAATTATATAGTACATCCAGAACGTTTTTATTTTAACTGGAAGAAAAGTTCCTGAAACTATTATTAGTTTCATTAACAAACTCGACAAACATTTCCATAGCAGGTACAGTATCAGAAACAGAAAAATGTGTATTTACGTATATTTTTTATTTGCTTTAATCAAACAGTTCATATATTTTACAGGGCCATTTACTAGAAGAAGCCTTTCTATAAAAGACATACAGGGAGGTTATTTCAGTCGTTCACCGCCAGCGTGACGGCCGTTCCGCGGACTCTTCATGCAACAGGTCCCGGCAAATTGCGTTCAGGAAGTCCGTAACAGAAACCGCTTGTTTTGTAATGTTTCCACTTTTCACAATTACAGTTACAATTACAATTGAAATAAGCACGTACATTGTCGCACGGATGCAGGAAAAGGTGTCCTCCCAAATACAAATATTTCCGGCACCTTATTTCTGACATCTAATCTTAGATTAGACATCGCTACTTTATCCTCAGTTGACAGAAAGGGAAGACAGCATCCCGGCGCATAAAGCAAACCGAAAGCGTAAAATGATATTTAAAAGTAATAATAATGATGATCACTAACCTCCTGTGTTATAAGAGATGTTGAAAATGACTTCCTTCAACAGCAATACAACACGTTTCTTAGGTTCAAGAGATCCTGTCTATCGTAATCCCTGACCACTTTTCTGCAAGAATTCGTTTTCACGTAATTATCGTACATAAAAACTCTATGTTCAAGACTATATTTGTTTAACGACATAAGTAATGAATGAATAACAATTAACACACAATAAAGCACTGGCCACGAGTAAGCACATTACAATAACACAGTATAAGCAACACGCGTACTGATAAATGAACAGAAGTGAACATGAACGTACACTGACGTCTGGTAGCCGACAGTGTTGCTAACCATTTTTCGGCAATGTCCCTACAGACGTAGTCAAAATGTCCCTACAACTGACCAAATGTCCCTACGCCAAGTAAAGTGACTAAAAAAAAAACACCTCATGAGCATGCAAACAGAAGATAAAATATACACATTTACTTACCAAATCTTTCTGCTCGGTGCTTCCACAATTAATGAAGGAGCGAATTTACAATACAGGACCTCTCCCCGATTTTTTGTAATATTTCGCATACTCACTAATTGAGGCCTCCTAATCACGAATTTGAAGTTAAAATTTGGGGGGTCACGTGTAGAAATTGCAAAATAAGTGACATTGAGTGGTCCGCGATCGGCACGATTGCTTATTATTTACCGGAAGATTTTGTGTTTCCAATACTTAAAAAACGAAATATACATTCCTGATATTACTACGACCCCAAATTTTAACTATGTTTGCCTATCCTAACCTAACCTAACCGTACCTGAATGGTTCGTGGGGCTATCCGTCAATGGTTTGTTGGGCTACCCGTGCATGTTTTTTTCGAGCCCAAATTTTAACTATGTTTGCCTAACCTAACTTAACCTAAACTTACCGAGAATGGTCAGTGGGGCTATTCCTGAATGGTTTTGCGGTAATTGTGATTACGAACCGAAAAAAAATATTATTTTCGTAGCACTTTAACGGCAAACGTTCATCATCGAAGACGCCATTTTCGTATCCTGCAATTTTATGATTGATGTACTGTTGCCAAATTTACCTGTAATCAAATCAGTTCTTCTACATCGTGATTGTCGCTGTCACATGTAAGCACGTTCTTTGGGCAATATACTGAAATCCATAAGTTTATTAATTAGCCCACAGCCATCCTCCTGCACACTCCACCTAACAATCTGTACAACATTAACAACTTTTTTACTGTTCTCTTCCGCCATTCTTACACGATCCATGCTCTCCAAGTATGAAATCAACAGTGTGGCAACGCTGTAGACAGCGTAACTAATTTTAATTTGTTCATATCAACAAATATGGCTACCATACTTGTATACGTAGAATCATTGCGAGAATTGAAAAGCTTATTTTACAACTTCTACACGTTAATGAACATTTTTCCCCCTCACCCCAACATGTTAACTTGAGATAAATAATCACGAATAATTATTTCGTGAGTATAAGACGTAGCATAGAAATTACAGAAGGGTCCGGTATTGTAAATTCTTGCTTTAATGAATAATAGGGGTGTGCTGGACAGAATTTTTTGGGTCGGGACGGGATCGGGACGGTAATTTTTTTAAATCCCGACATTCGGGACTGAAAAATTTGCAATTTCCCGACCAAGTCGAAAAATTTTCTGGACGGGAAATGTTCGAAATTTCCCGAAGCACTGGAAATCTCGAATTTTACAAGTCATTTTCACTTTAAGTGATTGTTTTTGCATTTCTAGAATAAAAACTTACAACTTTCGATAAGTTCCAGAAACTTACAAGGCAGAAAACGTCGAGAATTAACGACTTTTTAAAGTAAAGAATCCAGCACACCCCTAATGAATAACGTTGAGTCGTTTACTGTTGATTATGTTATTTGAAGTCATACATGCTGCTGCTGTGAAGAGATAGATTTTGGTTGGTGATGCTGTATTTCCTGCATTCTTTAACAATTTTGGTCCCATTTTATTTCCCTTTTTTGTTTTTGTATCACTTAACATTGAAAATATTCTTTCCGTTTCCGCGTTAGAATGCGGCAATGTTAGCACTATTTTCGCGAGAGTGGAAATGTTTTCAAAAAGGAACTTGCCTTGAAAGTTTTTGGTAACCGATAACATGTTCCAAAATTCTGATGGAGATCTGTTAGTTAGTTCTTTTTTCTCCTCCTCGCTAAAGTATCCAGATAAACTAATTCATAAAATGTAATTTACCAAGATTGAAAAAAGTACCTACGTTTTCCCTCATTTGGCAAAATCTGTCCCTACGTTCCTACGCGGGCGAAATTTAGTGAAAAGTCCCTATGCGGAGGGACATGTCCCTACGGTTGGCATCACTGCCGACACGTGCAGTATGAAGCGCCCTCTCGCGGCTGACAACTCACCCAACCCCCGATAAGCTGCAGGCGCTGTCGCGACAACTGAGAATAAAGTAGCGATGACTAATCTAAGATTAGATGTCAGAAATAAGGTGCCAGAAATATTTGTATTTGGGAGGACACCTTTTCCTGCATCCGTGCGACAAGGTACGTGCTTATTTCAATTGTAATTGTAACTGTAATTGTGAAAAGTGGAAACATTACAAAACAAGCGGTTTCTGTTACGGACTTCCTGAACGCAATTTGCCGGGACCTGTTGCATGAAGAGTCCGCGGAACGGCCGTCACTCTGGCGGTGAACGACTGAAATAACCTCCCTGTATATCTATGTGCGTGGTGCCAAAAATCAAACAAGCAATTTTAAAAAAATGATTTTAATAAAAAAATTAACAAAAATGTTTTTTTAAAAAAATCATCATTTTTATCCGCTCTGAGAATAACCAAAGTAAAAACCGCATTACATCGAAAAAAATGAATGAAAAATACAGGAACCAGCTTGTATTTCCATAATCTATTATTTAATCAAAAAATATATGGTTCCACAGTTTTCAATATTCCAAGAATTATATGTAGTTTTAGGTGAGAAGTCACAGAACGTAAACCTTATGAGTAAAATGTCCTCCTAGTCTTTTCTTGAATGAAGTATGCAAAAGTTAACAACTAATTGCTCATCTTTTGTTGTTATAACAAAAGGCTGCGTAGTGTACAGAATCATTGAAATCCAACACCAATCATCCATCAGCATATTTTACAATTCCCTTATCTCCCCTATTCTTGAATACTGCTCCCCTATCTGGACAATGGCTTCAAAAGCGAACCGCTCCTGAATTGATCCTGTCCTCAACTTTCTCCTTGCCATTGCTATTGCTCAGACACCTCCATAAAACAGATAGTATGTCTGTCCAACTACCACACACTCGTCGTGAATTAGCAGACATGAACGTTTTGCATAAAATCATGAATGGCAAAATTAAATCCTAATATCTTATCATGAAATTTAATCTAGGAGTCCCCACACGGCCAACCCGCACGTTAAGCTCTTTCACAATCCCACCACAAGACACTCCCTTCTACAGCGGTCTCTTTTCTATAAGCTTCCTCGCTCATGTAATAACCTGCCTCCAAATGTTCATACATTTTAGCCAGAGCAAAGTTTTAGAAAGTTGATAACGATGTCTCTATATATTTGATTTGTTTTCTGTGCCATCCTGTACTCTATTTTGTTATTATTATTGTTCTTTTCCTGCTGTTACTGTTTCAGTGTAAAATTGTCATTCAGCACTGTATCTGAAACTTTATGTAAAACTAATAAATAAATAAATAGAAACTCTCCCCCCGCGGAATTTTTTTGTGAGAGGTGGATTTTTGAAGCCAACATTGTTGGTGGGGGGAATACCCCTGTACCCTCAGGATTTCGGACCCTGCGCTGCGTTTAACTTAGTAATATAAAATGCACTCGTGCTCGATTAAGCACTACAGACATAATTTCAATATTTACACTTATTTGTAAAACCTTTAATGCTCATAAGATGAATTCATTAACGTAGTAATAGATGGACAATAAAAACACCCCCCCGCGGAAATTTTTGGTGAGGGGTGGATTTTTGAAGCCAACATTGTTGGTGGGGGGAATACCCCTGTCCCCTCAGGATTTCAGACTCTGCTTTAACTGTCATTTGATGCACTAAAAGTGCATTAAGGTAGGTTCGATGCATTTCCAGTTCTGGCGTGATTCAGCGAAGAGAAAATACATTTCAATTACAAAGGATTTCTTTAACCACCAAGTGACGTGTAATACATTAGGTACAGGCAGTGGTCAGAAGTAGCGCGCTACTTGTAGCGTCGCTACAGTAGCTAGCTACAAAATTTGTAGCTGTAGCTGTAGCGACGCTACATTTTGAAAATTGTAGTTGTAGCGGTAGCGAAGCTACAAAATTCCTGTAGTTGTAGCGAAAATTTCGCTACAGCTACATTTTCTCTCAGCATTTTGAGGTGAATTTTGAATGTGGCAACAGCGTCAGAAAAAATCAACAATAACCTTTAATTTTGCAGGAGGTTTATAAAGACAAAGTCAATTACATAAAAATACAGGTTATCTAGATTGTAGATTATAGATAACTGCATGTTATTTAATTAGTATCTGGATATCTAACTAACTGACATATATGAATATATTCCAGCTAACAGCTACGTTTTATTGAGCTTCATCGCTATTTTGGGGAGAAACATGCCTCGTTTGCTGCGCCGCTGGAAAAAAGTGCCTCGTTTGCGTCATCCCCGGAACAAATCCTGTGGATATCCATGGTGTAAGAGACACCAAAATGTCATTAATTGCTGAGTAAAACACAACTTGCAGTGCAAAAACGAGCGATGGATTTTCCACTGCACTGACAAAGGAATAGTGCCAGCAATAAATGGTTCAGTACGTTAACAGCATTGATCATCGTCAGTATATAGGATCTCACCAGCAAGAAATTATTGTTACAAGAATGATAGAGTTTCTGGAATTACAATTATTTTCGCGAAAATATTTGTTCACAAATTTTAAAATTACTATACGTGTAGAACACTCGGGTTTACACGACAGTTTCCTCAATATATTGTATCATATTGTAAAAAGTACGTACGAGTTATTGACATTCCTGCAGAAACGACAATTTTCTTTAGTTCTTTAGTTAATATACATAGTTTTCAAATTTATGTATTTTTCCTACTTTTGCGTCACTTTTCTGTAACTTTTGCTAATCATGACATCATCATCATCCTTTGCCGTTTCCTGCCTCTGACTGGGTCGGCATAGAAGTGAAGCCTCTCCATTATTTCCTGGTCTTCCACCACTCCTCTCTATCCAGGGTGTTCCCAATCTTCTCCTCTTCTCCTAACACTCTCTGCTATCTGCTCTTTCCACCGACATCTTGGTCTCCCCCTTGGCCTTGTTCCCACTCCTTGTGCATTGTAAGCTCTTACTGGTAGTCTTTCTGCATCCATCCTCTTCATGGCCGAACCATCTCATCTGTGCCTGATCTATCCTGTCCTGAAGCTTCACCACACCCACTGGCTGTCGGATCTCCTCATTCCTTATTCTATCCCTTCTAGTCTTCTCCCATAGACTCCTTAGAATTTCATCTCCACTGCCTGCATCTTTTTCTTGTCTCTCTATGTCACGTAATTATTGGCACATAGTATGTGTTACATGTTACCTTCTTGCATTTCATAGGTACATCCCTGTTCCATATTAATCTTCGAACGCTTTTATATAGTCCACCACCCATTTGTCCTCTTCTGTTTACCTCCTCATCTATTCTTCAACTCTTCTCAATCATGACAATGAGGATGAATGGTTTATTTAATTATTCTCTTATCTATACTAGTAGCTTTCTAATCAGCAGCTAAAGAAAGTATAGGATACCATAAACCGAGAAAAAGTAAGCCATGGTTTGATAATGAATGTCATAATCTAATAGAAATAAGAAATCAGGCTAGACTTAGGTGGTTAAATAACTCTGATGATACAAATCTAAACAATTATAATAGAATAAAGCGAGAAGTTAACCGCACGTTTAGAAGTAAAAAAAGAGATTACTTGAAAAGTAAAATTAACGAAATTGAAACAAACAGCAAAAATAAAAATATCAGAGATTTATATAAAGGTGTAAATGAGTTTAGAAAGGGGTGGCAACCTAAAGTAAACTTGATAAAAGATAAAGACGGTGTTTTTCTAGCTGACCCAAGCGATATTCTAAATAGATGGAAGAACTACTTTAATGACCTTTTAAATGTTCATGTAGGAGATAAATCAGAAGTAAATGAAGTCCACACAGCAGAACCTTTAGTTCCAGAACCTAACTTGACTGAAGTTAAAGATGCTATTAAAAGGCTAAAGAATAACAAAGCACCTGGCACTGATTTTATACCAGCTGAGTTAATTAAATATGGTGGAAATTCATTAATATGTCAAATTCATAAATTAATTTGTTTAATATGGAATAAAGAAGAAATCCCTCAACAGTGGAAAGAATCCATAATTGTTCCTGTGTTTAAAAAAGGTGATAAAATGAACTGCAATAATTACCGTGGAATTTCTCTACTCTCAACAACATATAAAATATTATCTAACATTCTTTTAACAAGACTAACCCCATATGCTAATGAAATTATAGGTGATTATCAATGTGGATTTAAACGTAACAGATCAACTACAGATCAAATTTTTCACATCAGACAGACACTTGAAAAAAAGTGGGAATATAATCAAAATGTCCATCAGCTATTCATTGATTTCAAAAAAGCGTATGATTCGGTCAAAAGAGATAAATTATATAATATATTAGTAGAGTTTGGAATACCTAAGAAGCTTGTTAGTATGATAAAAATATGCACCAGTGAAACAGAAAGTAAAATTCGTGTGGGTATTAATATGTCTGACAAATTAACAATTCATGATGGGTTAAAACAAGGAGATGCATTATCTCCTTTGCTCTTTAATTTTGCCTTAGAATATGCTGTTAGGAAGGTAAAAGAAACTAACGAAGGACTAAAATTAAATGGTGTGAGTCAGTTGTTAGCATATGCAGATGATGTAGACTTACTGGGGGACGATGTGAATACAATTAAGAATAATGCTAAAATATTTTTCAAAACTGCTAAAGAGATAGGTTTGGAAGTTAACAAAGAGAAAACTAAATATATGCTTACAGGCCGAAACCAAGTGTTAGGTAATAATCAAAATCTAATTATTGATAACAACTCGTTTGAACCAGTTTCCAAATTCAAATACTTAGGAGTAATATTAACAAATGAAAATTATATTAAAGACGAAATAAAAAGTAGGCTTAATTCAGGAAATGCATGTTACTTCTCTCTTCATAAACTTTTGTCTTCTCGTTTAATATCTAAGAAACTAAAAGTTAAAATATACAAAACAGTAATTTTGCCTGTAGTATTATATGGATGTGAAACTTGGTCCCTTACATTGAAAGAGGAACATAAATTGAGATTATTTGAAAATAAGATCCTTAGGAAAATATTTGGACCTAAAAGGGATGAGGAGACAGGTGAGTGGAGAAGGTTACATAATTTAGATCTACATAATGTGTATGCATGTCCAGATATTATTAGAATAATTAAATCAAGAAGACTTAGGTGGGCAGGCCATGTGGCACGAATGGGAGAGGAAAGAGGAGTTTACAGGATTCTTGTTGGTAAACCTGATGGTAAGAGACCTGTAGGAAGGCCAAGACGAAGATGGAGGGACAACGTTGAGATATACCTAAAGGAAATCGGTAGGGATGGAAAAGAGTATATAGATCTTGCTGAAGATAGGGACAGATGGAAGGCCTGTGTTGCTGCAGCCATGAACCTTCGGGTTTAAGAAGGCTAGGGAGTTAGTTAGTTAGTAGCTTTCTGCCACTTTCGGCTAATTGTGAGAACGAGGAAGAATGATGAATGATGAGCAGTGTGGGGAATGGAGGAGCAGGAGGATCCCATCCTCCCAACTTGGCGTCTTTCCTACTTTTTGTTTTGAGTCCATTTTATGCATAGATAAGCTGATCGAGACTGTATCCGAGCCACTATGTGCCTCCGCTGGGTATCGAACCTGGAGCCCTTTTGTAAACAAAGGGCCCCAGGTACTTTTCATTCAAAATGCTGCCATCATATCAGTCTATTAAAAAATGAAATATTTATTCTCAAGAAAAATAAGTTGATGTGAACATAAACGTAATCCTACCAAATTTCATTTGTGTATAGTTGTAATCATTAATTTGGGTAACACCTTAATTGCAATATTCATATATCAAATTTGAATTGAAATGCCACTTGCATAGGTACGTTATCCTCAAAAACTATAGTAAAAATAAGTAACTGAAGTAACACAGCTATCAAAATCATTGAATGACGGGAATCATGATAATAAATAACAGAATCTATTTACCAGTAGTAGGGGATTTTTTAATATTCACATGGTTATTTTTAATTTTTTTTTATGCAGAAGTAGCGCAAAAGGTAGCGAAGTAGCGAGTAGCGAAAAGGAGTAGCGTAGCGAGCTACTTTTTGAGAAATGTAGCTGTAGCTGTAGCGAAGCTACTTTTAAAATGTAGCGTTCTGATCACTGGGTACAGGTCTAGATACAATATATACAATCGAGAGAAGCACTTCCGGAAAGCAATAAATATGAAAGCAACAGACTACCTATAAGACCATGATTGCAATACATTAACGCAATACACGAACCTCCCCAGGACAATTTGCAATACATGAGCATGCAAGATATCAATCACAGGGATGTATCAAAAAATCCACAGTTAGAAAATTGTGGTTCCTTTCCGATTCGTGCACAAAGGTAACTTTCAAAGCAACTCCTACATCAAACAGATGCCATGATGTGGAATGCACTGGTGGGTTGAGAACCACTCATATGAGATACCAATGAGAGCACATAGCAACGGAATAGCATTCAGAAGAACAAAATAGAACTGATGTCTGCTTTTATTTTAATCACTCTCCCCCCGCCCCCTTCCTCTGTTTGAAGTCCTCTTTTGTGTTCTGATGTCAATTCGAAGCTTTTACGAATCCCAGACACTCATTACTGAAGAGGAACGATATATGCCAACCTTTCATCATTAATAAAATCGTTGAGTTTGTGTTCAGTGTTTGCTTGTATCTGGCAACATTGTGGATCCATTCACTAAATTATCAATTGACATTGAAAGCATCAATTCCTTATGTTTGTTCTTGCTCCACAAGCAAATGCGTTGTTTAGTTACATTCGACTTTTGTTTACCGTTGAAACCAGCATGAAGGGAGAAGGACTCTTGAACCACTGAGGGACTTACAATTACTGCTATATAGCTTCGTGAGATTGGCTGTTAAGTGTCTGAGTGCAGCTAAAATTTCTCTGAGTACCACACGTTCAGGCACGTATCTAGAAATACATGTCGGGGGGGTCTGATCCCAGTGGCACAATAATAATAATGTTTAAATTAAAATTATTAAATTAAATATTAATTACAATATATAAATTTATTAATTTTGCATTATTATTATTATTACATGAATACATAAAGAGATGGTATGATAATAGAAATATAACATCATTTATTAATAGGCCTACTCAGGGGCGCTGACTTGTCAAAATTATTAGGGGGGGCTCTGATCACTGAAATAAATTAATGAATGACTCACTACCTCCCTTTTTTTAAGATTTGGCCTCAATGTTCGGAATCTCATAGAAGCCCATGAATTCCTTAAAAATATCAAATTTTTATTCACAGTTGGAATGCAGAATATTAATTGTCCACGGATGGATATGTCACAAGTTTTGTCAACCATAATAGCAAAATATTCCCGACTTGTAATATCTGCTACCACGGAGCGCAAAACAGATCTTCCTAATATATCAATGATCTGGTTCTGAATGTCATGTGAGAGCCTTTTGTAGCCCGAACGTCCCATCCACTCTCTCCTAGTTCATGCACATCGTCTTTTGAAACTCTTTTTAGTAAAAAAATTAATAATACTCATAATTACAGTAATAAGTAATGTGTTTTGCTGTCTCTGGTCATAGCCCCCACAAAGTTGATGGTTTAGCGGTCTCAGCCCCCAAAGTTGGTCTAGATTCTAGAACATTTCAAATGTGTATTTAAAGTTAAGTTCATGTCGCACAATTCAGAGTAAACTTTACAAGAGAAGCAAAATAATACATTAGATCCTCTTAAGCAGAATTGTTTGGGGGGCTCTGACCCCACATCGTTAACATTAAGGGGGGTCGAGCCCCCCAAGCCTCATGGAGTCGGCGCCTATGGGCCTACTTAGCTTGCGTGTACTTAAGATCGCGAAATTTTGTATGAAAACAAGGAAATTAATGTCAAATAGATAAATAATTGAATAATATAAAAGGATGTCAGATCCAGTTGACGAAAGGTAAAGTTCCTGATTAATATTTTGTGCATATTATCATAAACAGTAGTAATTTGGTAATGTCCCTCAAAACAGTGTGATCCCAATGTAATAATCCTTGTCTTCCAAGTTCATAGAAAAAAAAATAACCATCGATTATACAACAGATGCTAGAAAGTAAATTTTCATTATTTTATTTTAGCACTAGGTAAGTCTTTCGGGGGGTCCGGATCCCCGTGGACCCCCTCTAAATACGTCCTTGCACACATTGGATCATGTTAGAAATGGCTGAATTAATGGGCGCATACAGGCAGAGAAGGGGGAAGGCAGGTAACTGCAGTCGCTTCTCCCTCCACGCAATCCCATTCCCTCTCACGTGTTCATTGGTGGAGTCGTCTCGCGTCACTTCTTGCTCAGACTTTTTTTCGTTCGACTGCTCCAGAGATAACTGGGACAGAGTATTGTTTAGAGCAAGAATTCGTATTTATTACACACCCTCCTTGACGAATAGGCTAATAGAAATGAAACACCAATGTAGGCATGCAAGGAAACCAAAGAAAGGAGTTCCACAACTTCATTTCCCCCCCGGCAATTTCGGTATTATTCATAAAATTTCCCTTTCCCCTGAAAATTGGACCTCGATTTCCCTTCACCGAGGAAAATTTCCCTTCATGTAGCAACACTGCCTCTGCCAAGCACAGAAACTGAAAGGAACAAGGAGCTTTCTTTCTCCCGCCAACGCAGAGGTGGCAGACCGTGTGTTTTAAATAACCAAGCACCAGTTCACAATCTGGAAAGAAACCAGAAGGGTTTGATGGAGAACGATCAGTGGCGTACATAAACCATACTTAAAGCTCTTTACACAATACTTAAATCCGGGTTTGAAAGTTTGTTTTAATAGTTTGTATCAGTGGCGGCGATTGAGTCCAAAAACTGGGGGGGAAAGGTGCCAAAACTAGGAGGGCAAAGACTGAATATTTCCCTTCGTAGATAAGGTGTATCATAGTGCGGGGGCAAAGGTGGCGAAAAGTGGAAGGCAACTGCCCCCTCGTCCCCCCTAATCGCCGCCACTGTATATCATATATCAGGGTGTCTACCAGTCAATAAATTATGCTTTTGGTCAAGTAATTTTGCTATTTTTTACACTATAGTGAACTTTTTATTGTTACATATCTGTACTGGAATTTAATAAAATTGAATATTTCGGAATCAAAATTTGAATTCAGTTGTGGTTTTGTAAAGTTTTGTAGAAAAATATTTAAAGTAATGTGGCCATTTCCCATCTAGGATGAAGTCTGAAGGATTAATTTTTACATGTATTAAATTAAAGGAAGACTAAATCTCTTTTTAAAGTGCCGCTTCTGTTTTCATCATAACTGATAACTGACCTTGTGGTAAGGGTTTTTCATTTAATGAAAATATATATTTTCGTAATTTTGCAGCTATACCTGAGTAGGGGGTGATTAAACAAATATTAAGAAAAAGGAAAAAAAATTGGTTTTATTTGGTAGATACCCTGTATATATAATGAGCAATTTCCCACACATTAAAGCGCAATGTTAAGAAAATATACGAGGAAAGTTAGTTTACCGCTGGTAAACGAGGTAACATGGATAATACGCCACTGCTACGGGATCAGGAAATATAATGTTACCAATTTCTTGGCATAAGAATATCTTTTCACTTGATATATTTCGAAAATAAATTTTCTTTGAACAAATTAATGACATCATTTCACAATTTTGGTATCAAATGTACACCCTGGCAGAAGTTATATTATTATTATTTTTAATTTTTCATACTTTTTGATATTTAAGCATATATAACTGAACGTGGTAACAATCTGATATGCATAAAGGTATCCTTGCTTTTACGCTGAGTCCGAAATACAACCCTTTACCAAAGGGTAAAAGATAATTTTTTTTATTTTGTTTTTGTCAGATCACGTGTATACACTCGACCAAAAGAAACGGGCCTCCTCTTACAGAAGGGAGTTGGAAACACTTGATGAGAGACTGAAGATAAGGTCACCAGTGACACGGAGCTTAAAGTGTAAACTTGTTTCCAGCGAGTTTTCTGTTTGAGTCTATCCGACATTAACTGTTTAGTGTATGTCCTCTCTCCCTCTGTATGTGTGCGCAGGAAATAAATAGCCAGCTCAGAAGCTGTTTCCTGCCGAAATTCAAAATGGACAACAATTATTTCTTCTGAAGCCATGAAACTCTGTTAGTTCCTTGAAGGCTCGTAGCTAACATTGTTCTCCTGTGTGGTGCTGACCACGTTGACAGGTCTTGCATACAGTTTCGGCATTGACGGTGCAGTGTTTCCAATTCAATATCGTGTTTTCTTTAATAAGAAGTGAGGCCGTACTTTTGATTTTCATGGTACAGCTCACTGAAACAATTTGTTACTTGGAAGATTTTTTTCTGCAGTGCCCAATAAAAGAAATACTTTTATTTTATGAATGCGAACAAAATTTTCGGTCGTACACAAAAGATAGACGACAGATATTTTATTTTACAAAAACAGATGTAGCATTCTCAGCCAGGCGCTCCAAGAGCCGGTGCCCTCCCTCGGCTTGCAACTAGTGACGGGCACCATCGACTAATTTCCACCATCGACTAATTAGTCGTTAGTCGAAACAAAATATCGACTAATTAGTCGAAAAAATTAGTCGACTACTTTTTCGACTAATATTAGTCGAATTAGTCGTTCGACTAATATTAGTCGAAAAAGTAGTCGACTAATTTTTTCGACTAATTAGTCGTTCGACTAATATTAGTCGAATTAGTCGTTTGACTAATATTAGTCGAATTAGTCGTTTGACTAATATTAGTCGAATTAGTCTTTAGTCTTTATGTATGTATATATATATATATATATATATATATATATATATATATATATATGTATATATATATATATATATATATATATATATATATATATATGTATATATATATATATATATATATATATATATATATATAGTATATATATATATATATATATATATATATATATATATATATATGTGTGTGTGTGTGTGTGTGTGTGTGTGTGTGTGTGTGTGTGTGTGTGTGTGTGTGTGTAGGCGCGGATCTCTTCATTACAAGGTCACGCATGAGAACATTGAGAACAGTCTCTGTGGCCCGAAACGTTGAGTTGTGTACTCACGATGTCAGTCACCATCAAGGTTCCGGCTTCAAATAAAGACGTAAAGAAGACATAGGCAGGCCCATAGACGGGAATTATCATGTGTCTTGGGTGGGGGGGGGGGGGGCAAATCCAAATTGGAACAAAGAAAAGATGCGAAATGTTGTTTGTTGGAGTGTCAGATGTGACCGATAACTTTACTATAGTAGTATTACAGTTAGACATACAATTATAGAGATGCTACATTAAAATCTAAAGTAACGGAACAAATCAATCTCACTGATAGATACCTCGCATACGTCGTACAGCTTCATGTTTGATGTTTACATATATTCTTAGAAGTATTCTAATAGTATTCTAATAGTACTGTATTCCTTAACAGTGTTTTCAAATTTCCTTTAATCAACAGTGGAGGCGAGTTCTTGCTCCCATACTATCCAACACATATTGGTCGAAATTTTTAAAGGGGTGTGACCATTATGTGAAGCTTTTAAAAATATAGTTCTGATCAGTTAAAAATTATTTATTACGATGTAAACTGCCTTTGGTGCAATATTAGGATGAATGAAATACTAGCGAATAAGTTGAAATTGAATAGTCTAAAACGACAAACATAATTTATTTGTGACAGTAAGCCTTTTTTCGGTATGAAACAAAAAAGTAAGACATTAGTTGTTATTGATTTGTGCATTATAGTCGAAATATTACACCTGAGAAAATTTACCAGAGTATTGCGAAACTGTGTCGAAAGATCATGCGCCGCTATAATTGGTTTCGTTCTCTAACGCACCAATGCGACGATTACGAGATGAGAGATTATAAACCATTTTTTTGACTGAAAAAGCAGGTTGCGACGGTTAGTTAGAAGAAACTCGGGACAGGGATTAAAAAGATTTGACTGTCCCAAAAAATGTGGATGTCTGGTAGACTTGCATCAATTGTTATAAAACTACCTGGGTACAATTACCAAATATGGCAGACTGGAGCCTGCCTCTCTCCGCGAACAACCCATTCATTTATGCAAGGACGAAATAAAATTAATTCGTCAATTAGTTTGATAGGTTTTATATAGCATCACATTAAAACATTTCATAATTCGAAGGGGTAAATGCCCTCATCGCCCCTTGATTACGCGGATCTACATGGCTTTCTTTGTGAGTTTCGATTCACTAATTTCTTAATCGTCACTCATCATCGTCGTCGTGTTTACTCAAAAGTGGTAGAAAAGCGACTCTAAATAAAAATGCGAATACTATAAGAGGCTTCAATACACCCTTCTCAAGTAATGAGTTGCTGTTTTAAGTCCACTTTATGCACACTAAGGCTAATCGGGACTGAACCTACAGTTTAAAGTGGGATCTGAACCACTTGTGCCTCCACCGGGTATCGAACCCGGGACCTTTTGATTACAAGGCAATGACGCTACCACTGCGCCATGTGGGAGGTCCTCTCTCAAGTAATGATTACTTTCCGGTTCGAAAATAAGGTTTACAACTTAGAAGCAATATCATAATGTAAAATGCCTATTTTGTGTAGTGAAACAGCAATAATGAAACAACTTGAAAGAACGTTACTCATACCTGATGATTATTTGTTACAAGTTTCTGCAGTAAATAATCCTATGTCTTTCGTTATAATTTTCCAAATTTTTAGTCGCTTTTCTGTCTCTTTATGCTAATCAGGACAAAGAGAGAATAAATGGTGATTAAAGAAAATTAATGAGTAGAAACTTACAAAGGAACACTCCCATGAAAGGATTCGAACCCGGAGTCGTGATTGGCGGATAATGTGAATGGCCACTCAGCGCAAAGTGAAGATCAACATACAAGGTTGTATTATAGCGAGTGCAGCAAGTTTGAGATTGTACTTTACAGCGTAAAGTTTAGTATTTGCTCCACGAACATAATTAGTGTTCATTTTTATTAAAACTAATTTTCCCTTGCCTTGCGTGAGAACTGGTTGATTTTAAACTATATTCTTAAGTTTGACATTAGTTTTAAGTTTAAGAATATTTTCATTACGGTACAATGCTTTTAAGATAAGATCTCTAGTTCACATGAAGGCCATACATTGAGATTT
This sequence comes from Lepisma saccharinum, assembly GCF_977018435.1. Lineage (NCBI taxonomy): Eukaryota > Metazoa > Arthropoda > Insecta > Zygentoma > Lepismatidae > Lepisma > Lepisma saccharinum. The sequence continues at coordinate 8,087,895 of NC_139246.1, forward strand.
AAATATTGCGATATCTTTCTTGCACCACTAATGATACCTAGGGATGGTTAGGTCTTTGAATTCCAAGAAATTCTCCAAGTCCGGAATGCGTATCTCTTGAGAAAAGACACCATTGTAAACAACAAATAGCCACATGAATGACTACAGCAGGGGCACCTTTCGCTTTCAATTTGGCATGCTGTGAGGCGGTACCGGAATTTTCCAGTCACTCACCTTTCCAAGAAATTAAATACACCTAGGCCATTCTCCCTCGCATCACTTCTTAGCGATAAGCCCTCTCTATTTCAGTGGTCTACGCTTCGTCTGGAAACTGAATCAGAATCAGTTGTGTTCGATTTCCACTGATATTAGTCGGAAATAAAGTCGATTTCGACTGAAATTAATCGTGTGACTATTTCGACTAATATTAAATGTGAGAAAATTTACTAATGTTGCGAAGTACTTACTTAAAAAAATAATTTTCTGCGTCCAAATATCATGTGTCGCTCTAACTGGTTTCGTGATCTGATGCGTCAATGCGACGATTGCGAGATGAAATATTATGCTTTCATAGTGTTAAGCCTTGTCAATCAAGATAGAATCCTCCCCCTCCCCTCAAGTTTTGGCACCCAATCCCATCTATGTTTGAGGGCCTCCCCGATGGCGCAGTGGTAGCGTCTTTGCCTTGTAATCAAGGTTCAATACCCGGTTGAGGCACAAGTGGTTCCGATTCCACTGTAAACTGTAGGTCCAGTCCCGATTAGCCTTTCTGTGCATAAAGTGGACTTAAAACATCAATCAATCAATCAATCAAAACCATCTATGTTTGACTATCAATTAACCAATCATGATAATTAGATGTATAGAAAATGATATATTTTTAAATTAAGTATGTGATAGCAATGATACTTATAATGAAGAGCATGTCTGAACTCCACGAACTCTCCCTCAGAGTGCCCAGACATAAAACACGGAGCAAGGAAACTTTCCACACTGCAACGCCCAGACTCTCGCTCATACAACGTTCAATATTCCAAAGGCTACCGAAACAATTCAACAACATCTCAAACCAAGTAGATATATTCACTGCATATTCGTCTTTTATCACCAACTTGAAAAACATTGTACATAAGTAATGCATTGTGTAAATAATCTGTTTACCTTGGTACTGTCTTGTCTTGTTTATTATTTATATTTTGTTTATTTTCTTTTCTTTATTATAATTTTTTAATTTTTTGGTCTTGTTTAGTGTTTAATGTGTTCGTTTTAACACCAGTGTACTTTTTACTGTTGTTTCTTTCCGGTTTAAAATGGCTTCTGCTGTACTGGAAATTTCAATAAATAATTAAATGAAAAAAAAAGACATTTTTTCATCGTGAATGCAGTTCGAAGAAAGTCGGGACGGGGATTTAAAACAAGGACACTCTGGGCTGAATTCGGGCGTCTGATAGATATGCATCAATTAAACCTTTAAAGGTTATAATACTAAAATTATAAAATAACCAAATATTGTAGACTGCAGAGTCCTGGAGCCTATCTCGCTTCGCGAACAACCCATTCATTTATGTAAGAATAAAATCGAATTTCTTGCAAAATCTGAAAAATCGTCAATGTTATTTTCGTAGGTTTTACAGCTTCATATTAAAACATTTCATAGTTGGAGGGGGTAAATGACCCCATTGCCCCACCCCTTGAGTATTAGGCTGGACATGGATGTTCTTTTTGATCAATTCGTCCTCATCGTCGTGGTTACCCAAAGTGACATACATCCTCTATCTTTCTTTATTATTATCCTCATTTTACATCGCTTTTATGCCTCTTTAGGCTAATCGGGATGATGAGAATGAATTGTGATTACAGGAAATGGATGAGTGGAAACTTACAAGAAACACCCATGTCCACCACAGGATTCGAACCCGGAGCCGTAAAAGGCGTGAATGTGAATGAACCACCCTGCGCGCTCTGCCACCGATGTTGCTGGCAAATTTGTACCCCATAAGGGGCAGAAAGGTAAATTAACATCTAGCGACTGCAGCAAGTTTGAGATCGTTCTGGACAGCGTATATTTTAGTATTTGCCCCACGAACATAATTAATGTTTATTTTTAATTAAATTAATTTTACCTTACCTTGCATCAGAGCTGGTGGATTGTAAACTTTCTTCTTATATTCGACCGGTTTTTTAAGTTTAAGAATATTTCCATTCCAGTAAAATGCATTTATCATAAACCCTCTAATCCATCTGAAGGTCAGAAATGGATAGTTTTGCTTTTAAAATGTTGCGGTGTCTTTCTTGCACCAACAATGTGCACTGGCCTGTGAATACCAAGAAACTCTCGGAACTATGAATGTGTATCCCTTCAGAGAAAACAAAAATAGCGACATGAATGACGGTAGGCATCGCCCCCTGGAGGTAGGGGGGGATAGAGCTACAGCAGGGTCAGCTTTCCCTTTGCATACCAGCTCTGTCGCGGCATCAAGGGATAAAAGATTCCAGTCACTGACCTTTCCAAGACCTACCTGCTTTGCTTCCCTTCTTGACAATAAGCCCTCTGCTCAAGTAGTCGATTGTTCGTCTGGAAATGAGACATGTTCGGTCATTTCGACTAATATTAGTCGGAATGTTCCCGACTGAAATCAGTCGAAATGTTCCCGACTGAAATCAGTCGAAATGTTTCCGACTAATATTAGTCGGAATGTTTCCGACTAATATTAGTCGAACGACTAATCCGACTAATATTAGTCGGAATGTTTCCGACTAATATTAGTCGAACGACTAATTCGACTAATATTAGTCGACTAATTTTTTCAGTCGACTAATTTTCATTAGTCGATAATTTTTTCGATGGTTTTAATAATCGACTAATCGACTAATATTAGTCGACTAATGCCCATCACTACTTGCAACCCCCCGCCACACAAGTCCACACCTGCCAGTGATGTCCGGGCAGCATAACATAACATAAATTTGGGATTAACTTCATGACTTCAACGGATTATTTAGTCTACTGCATACATTTTTCGTAAGAGCTGCAACTATTTCTGAATTCAAGACAGTTCTAATAATGGGACATACCTGTTTTGAAACGTAGAAAAGAAGAGAATTTCTTGCAGATTGTCTCATACCCCGGAAAGTACGTGAAATCTGGAAGTAAAAAGAAGTGATGTGTAATTATATGACGCCATATTACTTTAAATTGTAACAATGGATGATATCTTGCTAAATGTAAGAGTTAGGCCAGTGGTTCCGAAACTTTTTCACATCACGGCGCCCTTACTGTTTCAAGATTGTTCCGCAGCGCCCCATTTAGACTGTAGGCCTATCTAACGCTTGCAACGCTCAGTTAGTGTGGTTACGTTGCATGCCTTAAGTTAAAAACTAAACACACATTTCAAATCCAGAAACATTCTATGTGTAAAAGTACTAAAACCATGTGCAGACTAACAATAAGTATCTTTTCAGTGAAAATATTGGAACGTTTCGCAGCACCCCAGGGCGCCGCGGCTCACACTTTGGGAACCTCTGGTATAGGCATTACAGTAATATCAGGAGCGTGATGTTCATTTAAGCAAAGGAAAAATACATCCGCGCATAATTCTACATGGCGAAATTCCACGTACTCAAATGTTAATCAGCGTGGCTAGCTTGTTCTGGACCTAGTTATCAATAATGCCAACAATAATGGTAAGACACATGTAAGCAACGCACTTGCCACTCCAGCCAGACACGCTCATTGCTCTCTGGAAGCCAGCGCCACGCCGCGGTGTGTGACTGTAATCTCCCGTGTAAGAAACTGGAAAAACGATTGCGGTTCGAGCTTTTAGTATTTTGGCGATACCTTTCCTTTACCGCCCCCCCACCCCATACCGACAATATCAACTAGAAAAACACTGTATATTTCTGATTAAAGGCTTGCTGATGGTAAAATGGTTGAGTGATGCTAGAAATTTCAGAGACAGACTAAATATTATTTCAAAGTGACGAGTTGTGTGCAAATGTTCCTTCGTGGCACGGTAAAATTCACAGGAGATACATGTTTACCTTCAGAGTTGAGGCATACGCCTACATTTTGTTTTGTTTCATTTTAGTAACTGTTAGTATTATTATTATTTTTGTTAATAAGGTTACAATTAAGCCATGCATTATTTCCTTTGAACCATATTAACTGGAATAATGACTTGTAGTAAATAAATATTTAGGTATGCAAAAAACTATTTTAAGGAAAATGAGATGGATTGCAAGAATGTACACGTGTACATAGAATAGAATGTGAGTCAAGATTGCCAGGTTCACTCTGGTTTTGTCACTGGAGATTAACAAAAATAACACAGAACAGATTCGCTGGAGAGTGGAAGAGTTTTCTAATTATGTATTATTTCAATTCATTTAAACTTAATTTGATTTGCAAATATCTTATTTAAAATGAGTTCATATTCTATTTACATTTTTCATTTCGGAAAGTTTTCAACCTATGTAATGCGGTTTTAATTTCACACGATATACTCCTACCTTTTGACAAAATGGAATGTGTTGTTGCTCAGTTGAAACAAAGATGGCTGTAGTATTTAGTACAGTTAAATAGTACATTTCACACACACGCAAACACGAAATAAATAACTGTTTTTTTTAATAATTTTATTGAAAAACTTCTACGTCTTCTTGATGACTTCGTTGTGAGAGTTCTTGTTTTAATGTTCTTTCACATCTCTGATTATGTGTGAATCTTTTGTGTCCATTTTTATTTTTTTTTGTCTATTCTCATAGATTGTGTTGTCATCGATATTGAACTCGCTAGTCTTCTTCTTTCTCAGTTTGTGCAATATTCACTGTAACTAGTTAGGGTTTAAGCAAGCAAAATTCTATCGACCGCCACAGTGGCGGCGATTGGGTTCCAAAACTGGAGGGGCAAATACAGTATATTTCCTTTTGTATATAAGGTTTATCATAGTTGTGGGGCAAAATTGGCGAAAATTGGGAGCAACTGGCCCCTTCAGGCCCGCCCCTAATCGCCAGCCTAACAATACTCTGTCATCTAAAACACCCTTATTTGTACCCAAGGATTTTTTTATCCTTCGCAAAGAAGATGAAACGTGTAGGAGACAGACAGACATCCTTGCCTAACTCCTCATTCTACTTTAAACCGATGAGTTCTGGTCACTCTTCCACCTACACTCTCTCTCGGGAAACTATGAAGAAAGGCCGTGCGTAACGGTAGAGAAGGGAAGAAAACGAGTGGGCGGAACAAAGCATTGTGCGTGGCTGCAAACGGCTGGTAGCTGCAAAAACATTTTTCCCCTCCATGCACTCACTTCCCTTCTTACGCGTCCATTAGGCGAGCCCTCTCGACTTGCGTAGGAATTTGCTTTCGTTCGCTTGCTCCAGATTTTCTCGGGACAGAGTGTAGTATAAACTATAAAATATATTTTATACATGGGTGACTCGGGAAATGTTAAAATTAGTTTAGTAATTATCCATTTATCTGTTCTAAATTATGGCATAGAAGACTTAGATGCAGGTCATGTGGTATGAATTGGAGATGAAAGAGGAATTTGCAGGATTCTTGTTGGGAAACCTGATGGTAATCGACCTGTAGGAAGGCCAAGACGAAGATGGAGGGATAACGTTGAGATGGACGTAAAGGAAATCGGTAAGGTTGGAAAAGATTGGATTGATCTTGCCCACGATAGAGACAGATGGAAGGTTTGTGTTGCTGCAGCCATAAACCTTCGGGTTTAAGAAGGCTTGAGAGTTAGTTAGTTTCAATTATGTCACAGGACTTAAACCAAATAATTTTAACATGACCTTCACAAATCCGTATTCTTTCTTTGAATTTTACTTAACAAGAAACAAATAATTTTCCGAAAGCAACATCTTGTATTCGCTAAAGCATTCGGAAGTTTTATTCCACACTTATCATCCACACCATATTTTTCTTCCTTATTCGAGGAATGAAATACAGATGGCACCTCTCCTCACTTTATCCTCTTCTCATTTTATCTTTTTCTCAAGTTAATCCAATAAGAAAGTTCCGACTCCTGAAATCGTTTGGACATTAATGCAGATAGTTTCTTCTCTCCTTCTATGTGCTGGCAAAAGGAACAGTTGCCAAAAAAATGAACGTTTTCGTTTTCTCACAGCTTTCCACGTTCTCTTTTAATGAAAAGTTTGATTTCTTTCTCTTTTTTCCCAATCACGAAGTACCTTTTCCTTTATTTTTTCTTTGTTCCCCACAATTTCTTATATTTCCCCCCATATAATTGATAGGTTTGATGTCTTAAGTCCACGTTATGCACAGTAAGGCTAATTGGGACTGGATCTACAGTCTAAAGTGGGATCCGAACCACGATGTGCCTCCACTGGAATCGAACCTGTTCCCCCATGTAAATCAGTGTCTCAATTCTGATCTTCTGTTTTTCCAATTCCAGTTGATAGGTTATTTGTTTGTGTGTGTCTTAGCACGTGCAAATGTGCCTTTTTTGTATGTATGTACAATCACCTTTTTGTATGTATGTACAATCACCGGCAATAGAAATGGGACACCTATATCCTGAAATACTCGCTTCCCTGCAAGGCATTGTGTGTGTTGCGGTGGTAGAAGTTGCCATTGAAAATTGCTATTAAAATCCACTTATCGCCGTGGAGTTAGGCAACACACATATCACCTTGAAGGGAAGCACGTGTTTCATAATCTACGTGTCCAATTTTTATTGCCGGTGATGGTACATTGAAGATGCGGGCGAGGCAGGCGCGGTTGGTCCTACAGAGCACAGGATCAGTGAACCCCCAGTAATATACGATAATCACCTCGAGAATGAACAATAAACAATGTGTTTACATTTTCACATTATTTCGCTAAAATTACTACACAATAAGTCATGTATTTGTGTCCGTGACAGGGCGAAATCTTTTGCTGAGAAGAAGAAACCGCGAATCGGCTGCCCTGATACAGACCCTCAGTTGAACCCCCACAGGACAGCTCGTGCCATTGTGAAAGCTTCGTGCGGGAGCAGAAGCTCGAGGAGGGAATAGGGAGAAATACATGGAACAGGATACTGCCTGCTACGTCCTCTCACGTGAGCATCTGCCAGCTTAGCACATGGTAGAAACAATGAGATACCTCTGGGCACAGATCAGGGTGACTAACACTACGAATATATGGAAAGAAACAATAGATTTAACCCACTACGGAGGGTACAATTCGGAATATATTCTTGAATAATCATGTACAAATATTAAATAACTTTGGAGATCTTTCATACAATACTTTTCTTCTATTTTTATTTCCTATTAATTGTAGCCGATCTTCTTCTTTGGGCTACTTCTTCTTGTAATCGATGAGGCTTCTTCTTCTTCTTGTAATTACTAAGGCTTCTTCTTCTTGTAATTACTAAGGCTTCTTCTTCTTGTAATTACTAGGTCATCTTCTTCTTGTAATTGCTAGGTTGTGACGAACCCTGAGAGGTGAGAACTCCCAATCAGAATGTCAATGCCTGATGGGTAGGTATACTAAGTTAATGTGAACAATGTAGATGACATCTCAATTACAAACACTGAAATCACACCAAATTCTCACACGTGACCCCACCCATCTCATCGGTAACGCTGGTAGCCGTGTTAAAGAATTACAACGATTAAGCTTAAACAAACCAAAGAATATTGACCAAAATTATCCTAAAAGTTTATGTCCACCATTATTGATCTCAAGAAGTATAAAACCGCAGCAGAAATGAACTTACGCTTTATACTAAATTCCGCTGTCACCTGTCCACCCTGTATATTAAAATGAACCCATCTCCGTTGACTTATTGACGCACCCGAAAGATGAACTTAATTTAAATTCTTTCCCGATAACGAATACGCTAAGGTAAAAGTAAGTAACAATTTCTTGAGTTATTATTCATGCACGAGTGACCAGTAAGAAGTGAACCCCCACCTGTAAGAGATCACTGACATTAGTATGCACATGGTTATCTTACATGAATTGAAATCTGTAAATTAAAAATATTCACACTAGAGAGTTGATTTATGAGCATTTATTAACTAAAACAATTGCAGAAATAAGAACTGCTGGATTTTAATTTTGAATTACGACGAACACATAACACAACACTTTGTGTAAGCTACATTCTGCACCTTACCAACATGCCAGACAATGGCGTATTAATACGTGAATATCAACAGATGTGACCGCTATCTTTTATCTTAAAAATCGATCACACCATGCTCATTGACACCGTCAATTATTACGTGTGGAAATAATCTGAAAAATTACCAGTTTAGATCATTTTGACGTTGCTGACGAATACAATTTTATACCATTTCAACGTATGAAAACCAACAATGTAATTTGTTTATATAAGTTTTAGCAGCCACAATTATTGACAGCTAACGGACGTAAACATACGTTACAAAATCTCTCATTCGATATGAGGTAAATTTTGACAAATATCACAGAAAATAATGAATGAATTGAGCACAATATATTAAAATTATATACAATAATTAATATTTACACAGTCTTAGGCAGCGAGAGAATTCCTCGTCAAGATGGCTACCTCAAGCATATGCTTCGCGCTCAAATTAACGACGTATTGAGTTCCGTATTATGGCCATAATATACGCACACGAAAGCTAGCTTAAATCACGTATAAAGCCGATGAGTTTCATGTATTCTCAGTTGGATTTGAGTTTATCCGTAATCACTTAGATAGAAAAGGATTCCTACTTACAATGCATCCGGGTCCTTCAATTTGTGAATATTGAGCGAAAATAAAATTCACATATCCGCTCACACCTTCACTTGCGCTCACAAATTTCTCGTGAAACAGGTAATCTTATCCTTTGTGGGTCATAGGCATCCTTCAATTTGGATGGATCGCCTATAAATGGACCGATATCCCTTGATATCTACAGCATCAAAACAGCTCACTTCTGCGTCTACCATATTTTCTCCCCGAACTCCTGAATCGCTCTTCCGCGACCCGTTCCTCACGTTCAGATTCCAACCTGCGATTTCCGGCAACAAGTCCAATTCCCAGTGCAGAACTGCTTTCACATCCAACGTATGTCCGAGAATGATTAAAACCCATGGTTTAATCTTTGTTTATCACAAACTCGCCAAATCACATTAAAGAAAGAAGCATTTTCTTGCTGGATCCCGTTCGGAAATCAAGATCAGTTATTACCAATGAACCGTTCAAAAGATCTGTTACTCGTATCGCGCTGCACAATGTTGCCAACAGATGTAAAGATTTTGCTCTGTGAGTCCTCAAGAATATAAGCATGCGCGCAGCAACAGCCGTGGTTAATTTTCAATAATCATTATCAATAATATAGATAAAAACATGAATACAGTTGAATATAATATAACTCGTATAACGATACCCGTTATAATTGGCGCCCAACAAGAGGCTGAACCCAATTAACACATAATTTCTTATTCCTTACAACATCCAACATGAAGGTAAACTCAAAACACAAATTTACACACCATAACAAGATTAGTATTACACTACATTTACAATATTAGCAATCATCACTCAATATCAAAATATTTACATATATATCAACTTTTGATTATAGAATCTTTACAATATGTGCGAAGTTCAAATCGCACTGGTCACTCAACACTAGTGCACCTCAACTGGTGCTGATTTGCAATTAAATCTCACGATGGCACGCAGTCCCTACAAAAGGTATGGCCAACTAGTTTGAACAGACCACCGCTGGCAAACGCTAATTTGAACCATCCAATCACAATAACCACCACATCAACTGCTTTGACATCAAAGAAACCCTCAAAAAAAAATATATATATAAATATATATTGACTTTGTACAAGCTTGACGATAGGCTTGACATCCTACTCGATGCCCAACACCTTTGTGCAAATCTAATTGCGTTTCTCATCAAGCCCCACAATTTATTTTCCACCTACGCCCCTTTCGATCAGTGTAGTGAACTCTACCTCGAACTCAGCAAGATCTCTCCTATCAGATCACCTCTATTCCTAACTTGACCCAAGTCTGTGCACAAAAGCAAACCACCGACTTGAACTACCGTATGAAAATGATTTGGAGGGGAGAAACAATAGGAATTAACTTCATGTTCAAACCCGCCGCGAAATTGTACCAACTTGGCAACATTGCCCGCCGCAGGCACTATCTCACTTGGCAAACAAGAATATCCTACCCTTACCCTCTAATCTTCATTTCCCTTCAAATCCCTGACCAAGGAATCTCCTTGCTCCCAGGTACTTTTCAGGTTCATCAATATTTCCTGAACCCCTGTAAAATTCCCGTCTTGCATGTACTCTACCCAATGCTTCAGTTTGTCCAAGGAACATTTCCATAATTTACAATTTTCTATTGATTGATTATCATATCTTTCCCCTGTAACACAATCAATCAATGCCAGTGTGGAATTACCACTATTTTTGATGCAAAGATAGGGCCCAACAAAGAGTTCACAATATTTCTTTACTACCTTATCTCTCACACCGCCAGAATTTTGATTTTTGATGAAAACCAAATTTCCTACTTTAACCTTCGGATGAGTTGCCTCGTTTGCATTAAGCTTTTTTAACCTTTCTTGCCTTTTATTGAAACTGGTTAGATTTGCCATGACCAATTTGCCATCCCAGGTCACATTATTACCCACGTCCAAAAACGGTATGCCGGTCAATCTCCTCGGCATGTTCAACCTGAGTTCCGAAGGCGAAAATAACATTAAAATTTTAATTTCACACAAGATAAGTGTTTAAAGAAATTCTATAATATTTGAGAGCTTGATCTGCCAAATAGCCAGGAAAATGTTTTTTAACAGATATGAATCCTTGTTCGGACAAACTCAGCAACCTTAACTGAATACGTGCAAGAATAATTATCTGATAGACAGAAGCAACAACAAACAGCTGATGACATCAGCCCCGTAAGTACGCGGCGAATAAATTCTGTCACCTAATGTTTCACCATCATTATTGTTAGTTACATATTAACACCACAAATAAACCACGACACTCGTGATGAGCGAATCAAAAGTAAGTTTCCGTAGGACTCATAACTTCACATTGCTATGCCAAATTTTATATAAAGTATGTTCGTACCTATTGAATATTGACTATAACAGCTAACCTTTATTGTAACCCTGTAAACGTTATTGAGAGACACATTCTACTACAGAAGCTCCAAGACGGACTCGTGTCAGGATCAAACCATTATTATGCGCAAACGTCCTCTCGACATTCTTCCGTTCTCACATAACCTATGCGTGGAGACAACTTTAAAAGGATGAACAAATACGACAACTAGTGTCCCTGATGTTCTCCTACGTTCCTTTAGAACGTCCAAATTTTCAATTTTTACTACAATAGATTCGTACTAAAATTTCACAACGATACTACGTAGTATGCACATTTAGCAACAGATTTGAAATGAAACTACCTACGTCATGGAAACGAAATCGAATCTAAGGCTTATAGAGAAGTCACTTGCTTCTAAATGATGGTGAAGTACCATAACTCCACATAAGCTTCTATCTTCAGAATTCCTGCACTTAATTGACCTTAAGATTCCTAATCCTGAGTATTAGCTTCACATAAGATCCCCAATGAAATTACGTATCAGAACCAAATTAATATTAAAAAAATATTTATACTCAAAATTTCTTTCTAATCACCCAAAGATACATAAATTATATTATTTGCCATTTAAAATATATTACGTGCAATATTTACATTTGTACAAAGTAAACTTACTACACTGATCTAAGAGTGATGATTGCTTTGATGACCTCACTAGTTTTCATCTTTGAGCAATCATACTCTCCCTATCGCATCTCATGAGATTTTCTTCTGACATGAGTACGATGCCAAACCAGTCGTACTCTGTACAAAAGAGACAATGCCCAAAGAAAACAAATACTAGAAATTTTCCCCCAAACTTTTGTTCTGATATGTTTCCGAGGATACCTCTTTGTTTTTCTTTTCTTAATATGGCTAGGATGTAAGGGGACTCTCCCTCCCGCAACTGTTCGACTGACTCCAGAAGTTTTCTTGACCTGAGTTTCCCCTGGTGATTTCATTTTAACTCTGATGCGCCTCCTGGACCTGACTGAATAACCAGTTCTTAATTTCATCGAAGAAACGACAAATATCATACTGGCCTTTCTTTTGCCCATGGGGACATGCCTTGGACCACACCAACTGCAACTTCTGAGTTCGACTACATAATTCCCCACAACAGTCTGCGGTGGATAATCAGATATTGGTTTGACTACATTGAGTACCGAATGATCTTGATCTAAGGACATTTCAGGTAAATAATTACCAGTTTCAGACAATACAGAGTTATTCTGAGCAGTTTTTGTAGCAGTGGGTGTGTGACGAAGATTCAACTTGCTTACAGAACACCCTGTATCACTTTGCACCGTGCGAACAAGCTTACCCCACGAAGACGAACCCAGAGAACAACATTCTTCGGAACAAATACCTGATGGAGAAACTTGCAAGTTTGGTTTTGGGATAGAAGTAACATCCCTGTGGAAGCCGACAGAGAAAGGCTCATCCCTGTTACCTGACGCCCCAAGAGCACCCTCCTTGCCTACAATATGTTTTCCATCATTTCCCTCGTAATGTTTTTGTTCTAACGCTACGTTCTGGTTAAGTTCGCTGGTACACTGTGCACCCCTTTCTGACCAGGAAGTCCGAGTGCCAGTGCAGTAGTCATATTCGACCAAACGTGAAATACACAAGCAATCTGTAACCGCAGGAGAAGTAACAGCATCATTCGAATGTTCACAAGTTTCATGAACACCCTGTACTTCCGAATCCAACCTACGTGCCAATTCATCACACTTCCTATCTAACCCTTCAGCACTACTCATGCATTCTAATTTGTATTGAGAGACTGTCAAAGTGAGATCATGAAGACCCTCATTTGTTTTGACCACATCTTGTTGCAAGTCTAAGATACATTTGCTGGTATCACTGAGGTCTGACTGAAGTTTCCCCACCAACCTACTAGTGTGAGCGGTAAGTTCAGACTTCAGCAATTTGTTACTGTCATCCAATTCTGACTTCAGCAATTGGTTGCTGTCATTTAATTCTGACTTCAGCAACTGGTAGCTGTCATTTAATTCTGACTTCAGCAACTCAATACTTGTTTTTGACGCTTGGAACCGTTGATCATTCCTATCATCACTCTGCTTGATGAACGCGAACAACGATTCCAACGTCACAGGTTCGTTTTCCGTTCCCATTTTTTTTTTTTTGCCAAAAAATTTAAAATAAAAATTTGCTTAATGCCTATAAAACCTTTAACACTGACGTCTCGTAATCTTAATGTGACGAACCCTGAGAGGTGAGAACTCCCAATCAGAATGTCAATGCCTGATGGGTAGGTATACTAAGTTAATGTGAACAATGTAGATGACATCTCAATTACAAACACTGAAATCACACCAAATTCTCACACGTGACCCCACCCATCTCATCGGTAACGCTGGTAGCCGTGTTAAAGAATTACAACGATTAAGCTTAAACAAACCAAAGAATATTGACCAAAATTATCCTAAAAGTTTATGTCCACCATTATTGATCTCAAGAAGTATAAAACCGCAGCAGAAATGAACTTACGCTTTATACTAAATTCCGCTGTCACCTGTCTACCCTGTATATTAAAATGAACCCATCTCCGTTGACTTATTGACGCACCCGAAAGATGAACTTAATTTAAATTCTTTCCCGATAACGAATACGCTAAGGTAAAAGTAAGTAACAATTTCTTGAGTTATTATTCATGCACGAGTGACCAGTAAGAAGTGAACCCCCACCTGTAAGAGATCACTGACATTAGTATGCACATGGTTATCTTACATGAATTGAAATCTGTAAATTAAAAATATTCACACTAGAGAGTTGATTTATGAGCATTTATTAACTAAAACAATTGCAGAAATAAGAACTGCTGGATTTTAATTTTGAATTACGACGAACACATAACACAACACTTTGTGTAAGCTACATTCTGCACCTTACCAACATGCCAGACAATGGCGTATTAATACGTGAATATCAACAGATGTGACCGCTATCTTTTATCTTAAAAATCGATCACACCATGCTCATTGACACCGTCAATTATTACGTGTGGAAATAATCTGAAAAATTACCAGTTTAGATCATTTTGACGTTGCTGACGAATACAATTTTATACCATTTCAACGTATGAAAACCAACAATGTAATTTGTTTATATAAGTTTTAGCAGCCACAATTATTGACAGCTAACGGACGTAAACATACGTTACAAAATCTCTCATTCGATATGAGGTAAATTTTGACAAATATCACAGAAAATAATGAATGAATTGAGCACAATATATTAAAATTATATACAATAATTAATATTTACACAGTCTTAGGCAGCGAGAGAATTCCTCGTCAAGATGGCTACCTCAAGCATATGCTTCGCGCTCAAATTAACGACGTATTGAGTTCCGTATTATGGCCATAATATACGCACACGAAAGCTAGCTTAAATCACGTATAAAGCCGATGAGTTTCATGTATTCTCAGTTGGATTTGAGTTTATCCGTAATCACTTAGATAGAAAAGGATTCCTACTTACAATGCATCCGGGTCCTTCAATTTGTGAATATTGAGCGAAAATAAAATTCACATATCCGCTCACACCTTCACTTGCGCTCACAAATTTCTCGTGAAACAGGTAATCTTATCCTTTGTGGGTCATAGGCATCCTTCAATTTGGATGGATCGCCTATAAATGGACCGATATCCCTTGATATCTACAGCATCAAAACAGCTCACTTCTGCGTCTACCATATTTTCTCCCCGAACTCCTGAATCGCTCTTCCGCGACCCGTTCCTCACGTTCAGATTCCAACCTGCGATTTCCGGCAACAAGTCCAATTCCCAGTGCAGAACTGCTTTCACATCCAACGTATGTCCGAGAATGATTAAAACCCATGGTTTAATCTTTGTTTATCACAAACTCGCCAAATCACATTAAAGAAAGAAGCATTTTCTTGCTGGATCCCGTTCGGAAATCAAGATCAGTTATTACCAATGAACCGTTCAAAAGATCTGTTACTCGTATCGCGCTGCACAATGTTGCCAACAGATGTAAAGATTTTGCTCTGTGAGTCCTCAAGAATATAAGCATGCGCGCAGCAACAGCCGTGGTTAATTTTCAATAATCATTATCAATAATATAGAGAAAAACATGAATACAGTTGAATATAATATAACTCGTATAACGATACCCGTTATAAGGTCATCTTCTAGTAGTGGTATTTGTGGTATTACCAGCTCGATAAAGTATGAACCCTCCTCGAGCAGATTTGGCTACACTTAAAAGAAGCTCAACATGCCCATATGAGTTTTTTGCTCAAGTGTGGAACCCTGTCTAATCCAAGATTTTTGTAAAAAAGCCCTCATGGATTCCATGAGAAAGTATGACCCTCCTCAGATTGATGTGCCTATACTTACAAAAGGCACTTCTGTGAGATTGTTGTCCATAAATTTGTTAAAAATATGCCCCTCTTGATATTTTTTTACCCACACATAAAACTAGGCCAAGATACACCCACCCACACACACATACACACATACATACACACACACCCACACCCACCCACACCCACCCACACATACATATTTACTTCCGGTCCACTTCCGGTCCACTTCCGGTCTACTTCCGGTCCACTTCCGGTCCACTTCCGGTCCACTTCCGGTCTACTTCCGGTCCACTTCCGGTCCACTTCCGGTCCACTTGTGGCCAAGTTGTGACCTATTTCTGGTTTATTTATATTGCATCATGCTGTGCAACAAATTATTATTGTTATTAAATTATTGAATTTAAACCGAGCCACGATTTTACCTACCAACTAGAAGTGCCTTCACAGAGCAGGTAAATATTTTATATACACCCCAACATGAAATATAAGAAAGATTTGATTCCAACTGCACCTCCACTCTATCAGGAAGATAAATATTTACCAAATGTTTCAATGTTAAAAAACAATCAGAATAATATCTTCCAGGAAATATAGATACCTGAACATGCAAACATATTTTGAAAGAAGAAATATTGCAAGATATATAAAATCAGACCACCTGTTGGATTGTTTTAGGGAAAAATCTATCAGAGTATGATTTTTTTAAAGTGCAAAATGAAACAGAGGCAAGATGGGTACTTAACAGTGATGTTGGGTTTGGGTATGTGAGCATAGAATTGGGTTCTGAATATGATGATTTTGAATCCAATACATACTGGCATAGAATTGATGCATACCTGTTGCATTGTTATTGGGGAAAATATGTTGCCTTTTTTACAAAAAGTACTTCAAGTTTAGAAAAATTTAGGTTTTACAAATTTTTCCGTGATCATAGAATTTATACAAACAGCAGGTGGCCTGTTGATGACATAACATGGGACACAACAATTTCCATACTTGATGAGGCAGGAAAATTGGATGGTTTATATTTTAATGAGTTGATTATGTACCTGCTTAAAAACAATATCAATTCTGGCTCATTCAATACAAGATGGACTTAAATAATTAGAGTTTTTACACAAAATATTTTTTTTGTAGATGGAACCTCCACCAGATTATAATCTATTCTATGGAGATTATGTTTATACAGG
Organism: Lepisma saccharinum; assembly: GCF_977018435.1. Taxonomy (NCBI): domain Eukaryota; kingdom Metazoa; phylum Arthropoda; class Insecta; order Zygentoma; family Lepismatidae; genus Lepisma; species Lepisma saccharinum. The sequence goes on from NC_139246.1 coordinate 8,104,540, forward strand.
CCTATTGTTTGAGTATAAGAGTACCACGGTATTTAATATAGGAAAATTGCACAGAGACGTGCTAACAATATTTTTTTGCTAACAATTTCAAGTTCCTTGAGTGGGAATATGTTGTTTCTAAGATCAGCATTGATTCTGTAGTACAGCATTGCTGTGGAACATGTCAAGTCCTTGGATTCTGTCACACCTATTCTAATACAATTAATATCACAAGGCATGCATAAAATCATAATTCCAAGCGATGGCATGGAGTAATTATTTTTCCTCGATTCCATATCATACATACTGCAATTGGAGCTTCAGCAGTTCGGGACTGTGCAATATATTGTCTACAAATGTAGGAAAAATAATATTGTACGGGTTGCAAACAAAACTCCCAATTCAGGTTTCTTAAATTTGAAACAGAATCCAAACTGTCTGGAAGTTCATAAAAGTGAAGCTATTCTACAAGCGGGTCTATCTCAGCTTCTGCATGATATATTTGAGCAAGAGGTGATGTGTTTATAATATTTGTTGGTATAGAGGTTTGTTCTGAGTACAATTATGAACAGCTCTGCTGCATGTTGTGATGATGAATATCTAGTCCCTAAACTTAACAGATCTGTGCAGTGATGTTGTTATTGGGAACAGGATTCAAATCCTACACAGATTTATGGATGTCATGAAATTATATCTAGATCCCTGTGCAATAATGCTGTTATTGGGAACAGGATTCAAATCCTACACAGATACAGATTCTTGCTGAGCTTAATAGGTGATTGTCTGCTGTTATTAGGTACAAAATTCAATTACACAGACAGAGATATAACATCTAGATGCATACAGAACTGTGGCTTCTATAAATCTATACTCATTATCCCTATACCTGACAGCTGTGATGTTGTTATTGGGAACAAGATTCAAATCCCACAGATTTTTGCTGGGCTTAGAACTATTATGGATAGGTGATTGCCATGAAATAATATCCCTATACCTGACAGAGTTGTGCAGTGATGCTGTTTTTGGGAACAATTTTAACAGAGCTGTTGTTTCCATAAATCTATACTCAATATCCCTATACCTGACAGAACTGTGCGGTGATGCTGTTATTGGAACAGGATTCAAACTTGCTAAACTTAGAACTATGCCATGAACAAGGTGATATAATTATTGGGAACAAGCTTCAAAACCTCGCACAAATACAGATTTTTGCTGAGCTTAGAGTAAAGATAGCAGTGATATAATTATTGGGAACAGGATTCAAATTATGGATAGGTGATTACCATGAAGATACTCAATATTTTTGTTATTAGGTACAAGATTCAATTAAACAGATACAAAAATATTCATTAACAGAGCTGTGCGGTGATGTTGTTATTGGGAACAGGATTCAAATCCTACACAGATACAGAGCCTTGGAATTATTATGGATAGGTGATTGCCATGAAGATAGATACTCAATATCCCCATACATGACAGAGCTGTGCAATTATTGGGAATTGGAACTTAGGCACAAGATTCAATTACACAGATACAGACACAGAAATAATATCTAGTTAACAGAGCTGTAGTTTCCATAAATTTATACTCAATATCCTATATTGTGCAGTGATGCTGTTATTGGGAACAAGCTTCAAATCTCACACAGATATAGAGCTTTGGAATTATTATAGATAAGTGATTGCCATGAAGATAGATATTCAATATCCTATTAGACACAAACACAGTATCAATAAATTTATATTTAACAGAACTGTGCTGTGATGCTGTTATTGGGAACAGGATTCAAATCATAGATAGGTGATTGCCATGAGGATAGATATTAGACACTGACACGGAAATAATATTTATCAATAAATTTATAATATCCCTATACCTGACAGAGCTGTGCGGTGATGTTGTTATTGGGAACAAGCTTCAAATTATGGATAGGCGATTGTCATGAGGATAGATATTAGACACAGACACAGAAATAATATTTTCCATAAATCTATACTCAATATTCTTATACCTGACAGAGCTGTGCGGTGATGTTGTTATTGGGAACAAGCTTCAAATCATGGATAGGTGATTGTCATGAAGATAGATATTAGATACAGATACGGAAATAATATTTTCCATAAATCTATACTCAATATCCCTATACCTGACAGAGCTGTGCATAAAAACCTACAAAAAGCCCAACAATTCTCCTGTGCAGCAGATATATGTATTGTTTCTTCCTGCCCAACAATCCCAGATGCATGCATCCAAATTCACGGCCACAGTCAAGCACGACATTTGAATTCTGTCTCATTTCTAACAGCAAACACATCATATTCACATAAATTGGAAAATACAAGCTTGAACCTATCTACAAGTGATTCTGATTTTACATATTGTGACAAGTTTCTTCTGTCAAAAACATAGTGCAATCAGTGCTGTGTATCATCCCTCTAGGACAATGACATATTCAAAAATGCAATGCTGTAATTTTTTAAGAGCATGTTCAACACTATGCCTGAGGATATTGTTCCTCTGCTGCTGATAATCTCTGTTTATTTCCAAATCCCACTGCCGGGGATACATGTTTGATTGTTTGCATTGCGAGATTGATTCCCACTGTACCAACCTATGTATGTATTATTGGGAATTTAAATAATTGTTTCCCGCACCTGCATGTTTCATTCCAAGAGGTTTTGTCTAGGCACAGTGCAAGGCACTTACTGCTGCAATTTCTGAATTTTTGTCTCAGAAAATACAGAACAAGCTTATTCAGGCATTTGCGTTTTAAATACCCAACAAGATCCGGGTGGAAATCATCTGCTCTGAACAAGTGCCCATCATCTGTGGTCACAAATTCAATATTCCTATTAAACAGATTGGGATTGGAAATTATTCTGTTCAAAAATTTAAAATGCACCCAATTTAAGCTCTGATCAGCCATGAGCTCTAAATTATAATCTTCATACCCATCACAACAATTGCTGTACCAATATTCATCAATCAATTTCAACCTGCAGAAATAATAATAATAGCTCCCAGTGTGGTGATGCACAAACAATCCACAAATTCTCTTAAACTTGTTCTACATAAATTTTTCAAACTTGCTGATGCTCTTCAGTGACAAGTATTGAAAATTCTTGTCACTATCAAGCACCTAGTGCATTTCAGTCTCATTCTGAACTGTAAACAGATCATACTCGGACAGGTTCAGGAACCTAAGCCTAAAATCCCCAACGAGTGATTTAGATTTAATGTATTATGAAATTAATCTCCTATCAAAAAATTCTGTATTATGACAGGCACAATGGCAGTGTGAACAATTCCCTGTCGCATTGGCATGTATTTTGTATGTTGTGTGCTTCAAGTGACAGGCATATGCATTCATGCTCACAGTTTTTAAATTTTTGCCTAAACATATATATGAGAATTTTATTGAAGTTTGTATGTTTTAAAAATTTGCTTATGCCTGGCTTAAAATCTTCAGGTAGGTATAAATTGCCCTCATCTGTAGTGACATATTCAAGAGGATTCAGGTCCACATAAACTCTGTTTGAGATTTTATAATGGACCCAGTTTAGACTCTGCGGCATAATTATGTCTATTCTGTGCACAAAACAATTCCTATTGCAATTGTTGTACCAGTAACCATTATTTATTACAAATCCACAATGCCAATAATAACACTCTACAGAATAATGCACAAAAAATCCAACAATTTTTTTGCATGTATTGAACATGGATATTTCAAATCTTGTCAGGGATTTCAGGCATAGGTTCTCTGGACTCTCTAAGCATGACTTGTTCTCTGTGCAAAATCACTTGAAAGCACCCACTGCATCTCAGTTTTATTCTGCACAGAGAACAAGTCATGCTTAGAGTCTCCAGAGAACCTATGCCTGAAATCCCCAACAAGTGATTCTGATTTTTTATATTTGTAAATAGATCTTCTGTCAAAAAATTCTATATTTTTGATTCAATCCTCTCTCCCACTGCTCTGTTTTCCCTGCTGTTTCTGCTCTCTCTCTGCTGTTTCTGCTCTATCTGAAATTAAATTTTTAATCTAGATAATTGTTTCCCACAATTGCATGTTCCGCTGAGATGGCTCCCACCTAGAATCTTTGCATTGCAATCAGAGTCACAGTGTTTGAATTTTTCTCTTATGAAATACATAATAATCTTATTCAAGTATATATGCTTAGAGTACCACACACAATCAGGATCAAAATCATCCTCACTGTACAAGTGGCCACTGTCTGTTGTAACAAATTCAATATTATGATTTGTAGATATCCTGAATTTGTAATGCATCTAATTCAAGCTTGGGTATGAAACAATATTCATCCTATGCTCTGCAAACAAATTATAGCAATTACTCAACCAATGATTATTGAATATTTTAAGCATGAAATAATAACCATAATTATCTGTGTAAAAATTCACAAAAAATCCAGCAATTCTGCCACACTTGTTGTAAACATTTTTTTCAAACTTGCTTATATGTTTGAGGCACAGGTAGTGAAAGGGCAAGGCACTGTCAAGCACCTATTACATCTCTGTTTTATTGCAAATTGCAAACAGGTCATACTCAGAGAATCCAGATAATCTGATTCTGATATTTTCCATTATTGTTCCTTTATAAACGTTTCAACATATGTTTAACATATGTTATAAACGTTTATAACATATGTTAAACATATGTTGAAACGTTTATAAAGGAACAATAATGGAAAATATCAGAATCAGATTATCTGGATTCTCTGAGTATGACCTGTTTGCAATTTGCAATAAAACAGAGATGTAATAGGTGCTTGACAGTGCCTTGCCCTTTCACTACCTGTGCCTCAAACATATAAGCAAGTTTGAAAAAAATGTTTACAACAAGTGTGGCAGAATTGCTGGATTTTTTGTGAATTTTTACACAGATAATTATGGTTATTATTTCATGCTTAAAATATTCAATAATCATTGGTTGAGTAATTGCTATAATTTGTTTGCAGAGCATAGGATGAATATTGTTTCATACCCAAGCTTGAATTAGATGCATTACAAATTCAGGATATCTACAAATCATAATATTGAATTTGTTACAACAGACAGTGGCCACTTGTACAGTGAGGATGATTTTGATCCTGATTGTGTGTGGTACTCTAAGCATATATACTTGAATAAGATTATTATGTATTTCATAAGAGAAAAATTCAAACACTGTGACTCTGATTGCAATGCAAAGATTCTAGGTGGGAGCCATCTCAGCGGAACATGCAATTGTGGGAAACAATTATCTAGATTAAAAATTTAATTTCAGATAGAGCAGAAACAGCAGAGAGAGAGCAGAAACAGCAGGGAAAACAGAGCAGTGGGAGAGAGGATTGAATCAAAAATATAGAATTTTTTGACAGAAGATCTATTTACAAATATAAAAAAAAAGAATCACTTGTTGGGGATTTCAGGCATAGGTTCTCTGGAGACTCTAAGCATGACTTGTTCTCTGTGCAGAATAAAACTGAGATGCAGTGGGTGCTTTCAAGTGATTTTGCACAGAGAACAAGTCATGCTTAGAGAGTCCAGAGAACCTATGCCTGAAATCCCTGACAAGATTTGAAATATCCATGTTCAATACATGCAAAAAAATTGTTGGATTTTTTGTGCATTATTCTGTAGAGTGTTATTATTGGCATTGTGGATTTGTAATAAATAATGGTTACTGGTACAACAATTGCAATAGGAATTGTTTTGTGCACAGAATAGACATAATTATGCCGCAGAGTCTAAACTGGGTCCATTATAAAATCTCAAACAGAGTTTATGTGGACCTGAATCCTCTTGAATATGTCACTACAGATGAGGGCAATTTATACCTACCTGAAGATTTTAAGCCAGGCATAAGCAAATTTTTAAAACATACAAACTTCAATAAAATTCTCATATATATGTTTAGGCAAAAATTTAAAAACTGTGAGCATGAATGCATATGCCTGTCACTTGAAGCACACAACATACAAAATACATGCCAATGCGACAGGGAATTGTTCACACTGCCATTGTGCCTGTCATAATACAGAATTTTTTGATAGGAGATTAATTTCATAATACATTAAATCTGCTTAGGTTCCTGAACCTGTCCGAGTATGATCTGTTTACAGTTCAGAATGAGACTGAAATGCACTAGGTGCTTGATAGTGACAAGAATTTTCAATACTTGTCACTGAAGAGCATCAGCAAGTTTGAAAAATTTATGTAGAACAAGTTTAAGAGAATTTGTGGATTGTTTGTGCATCACCACACTGGGAGCTATTATTATTATTTCTGCAGGTTGAAATTGATTGATGAATATTGGTACAGCAATTGTTGTGATGGGTATGAAGATTATAATTTAGAGCTCATGGCTGATCAGAGCTTAAATTGGGTGCATTTTAAATTTTTGAACAGAATAATTTCCAATCCCAATCTGTTTAATAGGAATATTGAATTTGTGACCACAGATGATGGGCACTTGTTCAGAGCAGATGATTTCCACCCGGATCTTGTTGGGTATTTAAAACGCAAATGCCTGAATAAGCTTGTTCTGTATTTTCTGAGACAAAAATTCAGAAATTGCAGCAGTAAGTGCCTTGCACTGTGCCTAGACAAAACCTCTTGGAATGAAACATGCAGGTGCGGGAAACAATTATTTAAATTCCCAATAATACATACATAGGTTGGTACAGTGGGAATCAATCTCGCAATGCAAACAATCAAACATGTATCCCCGGCAGTGGGATTTGGAAATAAACAGAGATTATCAGCAGCAGAGGAACAATATCCTCAGGCATAGTGTTGAACATGCTCTTAAAAAATTACAGCATTGCATTTTTGAATATGTCATTGTCCTAGAGGGATGATACACAGCACTGATTGCACTATGTTTTTGACAGAAGAAACTTGTCACAATATGTAAATCAGAATCACTTGTAGATAGGTTCAAGCTTGTATTTTCCAATTTATGTGAATATGATGTGTTTGCTGTTAGAAATGAGACAGAATTCAAATGTCGTGCTTGACTGTGGCCGTGAATTTGGATGCATGCATCTGGGATTGTTGGGCAGGAAGAAACAATACATATATCTGCTGCACAGGAGAATTGTTGGGCTTTTTGTAGGTTTTTATGCACAGCTCTGTCAGGTATAGGGATATTGAGTATAGATTTATGGAAAATATTATTTCCGTATCTGTATCTAATATCTATCTTCATGACAATCACCTATCCATGATTTGAAGCTTGTTCCCAATAACAACATCACCGCACAGCTCTGTCAGGTATAAGAATATTGAGTATAGATTTATGGAAAATATTATTTCTGTGTCTGTGTCTAATATCTATCCTCATGACAATCGCCTATCCATAATTTGAAGCTTGTTCCCAATAACAACATCACCGCACAGCTCTGTCAGGTATAGGGATATTATAAATTTATTGATAAATATTATTTCCGTGTCAGTGTCTAATATCTATCCTCATGGCAATCACCTATCTATGATTTGAATCCTGTTCCCAATAACAGCATCACAGCACAGTTCTGTTAAATATAAATTTATTGATACTGTGTTTGTGTCTAATAGAATATTGAATATCTATCTTCATGGCAATCACTTATCTATAATAATTCCAAAGCTCTATATCTGTGTGAGATTTGAAGCTTGTTCCCAATAACAGCATCACTGCACAATATAGGATATTGAGTTTAAATTTATGGAAACTACAGCTCTGTTAACTAGATATTATTTCTGTGTCTGTATCTGTGTAATTGAATCTTGTGCCTAAGTTCCAATTCCCAATAATTGCACAGCTCTGTCATGTATGGGGATATTGAGTATCTATCTTCATGGCAATCACCTATCCATAATAATTCCAAGGCTCTGTATCTGTGTAGGATTTGAATCCTGTTCCCAATAACAACATCACCGCACAGCTCTGTTAATGAATATTTTTGTATCTGTTTAATTGAATCTTGTACCTAATAACAAAAATATTGAGTATCTTCATGGTAATCACCTATCCATAATTTGAATCCTGTTCCCAATAATTATATCACTGCTATCTTTACTCTAAGCTCAGCAAAAATCTGTATTTGTGCGAGGTTTTGAAGCTTGTTCCCAATAATTATATCACCTTGTTCATGGCATAGTTCTAAGTTTAGCAAGTTTGAATCCTGTTCCAATAACAGCATCACCGCACAGTTCTGTCAGGTATAGGGATATTGAGTATAGATTTATGGAAACAACAGCTCTGTTAAAATTGTTCCCAAAAACAGCATCACTGCACAACTCTGTCAGGTATAGGGATATTATTTCATGGCAATCACCTATCCATAATAGTTCTAAGCCCAGCAAAAATCTGTGGGATTTGAATCTTGTTCCCAATAACAACATCACAGCTGTCAGGTATAGGGATAATGAGTATAGATTTATAGAAGCCACAGTTCTGTATGCATCTAGATGTTATATCTCTGTCTGTGTAATTGAATTTTGTACCTAATAACAGCAGACAATCACCTATTAAGCTCAGCAAGAATCTGTATCTGTGTAGGATTTGAATCCTGTTCCCAATAACAGCATTATTGCACAGGGATCTAGATATAATTTCATGACATCCATAAATCTGTGTAGGATTTGAATCCTGTTCCCAATAACAACATCACTGCACAGATCTGTTAAGTTTAGGGACTAGATATTCATCATCACAACATGCAGCAGAGCTGTTCATAATTGTACTCAGAACAAACCTCTATACCAACAAATATTATAAACACATCACCTCTTGCTCAAATATATCATGCAGAAGCTGAGATAGACCCGCTTGTAGAATAGCTTCACTTTTATGAACTTCCAGACAGTTTGGATTCTGTTTCAAATTTAAGAAACCTGAATTGGGAGTTTTGTTTGCAACCCGTACAATATTATTTTTCCTACATTTGTAGACAATATATTGCACAGTCCCGAACTGCTGAAGCTCCAATTGCAGTATGTATGATATGGAATCGAGGAAAAATAATTACTCCATGCCATCGCTTGGAATTATGATTTTATGCATGCCTTGTGATATTAATTGTATTAGAATAGGTGTGACAGAATCCAAGGACTTGACATGTTCCACAGCAATGCTGTACTACAGAATCAATGCTGATCTTAGAAACAACATATTCCCACTCAAGGAACTTGAAATTGTTAGCAAAAAAATATTGTTAGCACGTCTCTGTGCAATTTTCCTATATTAAATACCGTGGTACTCTTATACTCAAACAATAGGCCTGTATAAACATAATCTCCATAGAATAGATTATAATCTGGTGGAGGTTCCATCTACAAAAAAAATATTTTGTGTAAAAACTCTAATTATTTAAGTCCATCTTGTATTGAATGAGCCAGAATTGATATTGTTTTTAAGCAGGTACATAATCAACTCATTAAAATATAAACCATCCAATTTTCCTGCCTCATCAAGTATGGAAATTGTTGTGTCCCATGTTATGTCATCAACAGGCCACCTGCTGTTTGTATAAATTCTATGATCACGGAAAAATTTGTAAAACCTAAATTTTTCTAAACTTGAAGTACTTTTTGTAAAAAAGGCAACATATTTTCCCCAATAACAATGCAACAGGTATGCATCAATTCTATGCCAGTATGTATTGGATTCAAAATCATCATATTCAGAACCCAATTCTATGCTCACATACCCAAACCCAACATCACTGTTAAGTACCCATCTTGCCTCTGTTTCATTTTGCACTTTAAAAAAATCATACTCTGATAGATTTTTCCCTAAAACAATCCAACAGGTGGTCTGATTTTATATATCTTGCAATATTTCTTCTTTCAAAATATGTTTGCATGTTCAGGTATCTATATTTCCTGGAAGATATTATTCTGATTGTTTTTTAACATTGAAACATTTGGTAAATATTTATCTTCCTGATAGAGTGGAGGTGCAGTTGGAATCAAATCTTTCTTATATTTCATGTTGGGGTGTATATAAAATATTTACCTGCTCTGTGAAGGCACTTCTAGTTGGTAGGTAAAATCGTGGCTCGGTTTAAATTCAATAATTTAATAACAATAATAATTTGTTGCACAGCATGATGCAATATAAATAAACCAGAAATAGGTCACAACTTGGCCACAAGTGGACCGGAAGTAGTCAAACCGGAAGTGGACCGGAAGTGGACCGGAAGTGGACCGGAAGTGGACCGGAAGTAAATATGTATGTGTGGGTGGGTGTGGGTGGGTGTGGGTGTGTGTGTATGTATGTGTGTATGTGTGTGTGGGTGGGTGTATCTTGGCCTAGTTTTATGTGTGGGTAAAAAAATATCAAGAGGGGCATATTTTTAACAAATTTATGGACAACAATCTCACAGAAGTGCCTTTTGTAAGTATAGGCACATCAATCTGAGGAGGGTCATACTTTCTCATGGAATCCATGAGGGCTTTTTTACAAAAATCTTGGATTAGACAGGGTTCCACACTTGAGCAAAAAACTCATATGGGCATGTTGAGCTTCTTTTAAGTGTAGCCAAATCTGCTCGAGGAGGGTTCATACTTTATCGAGCTGGTAATACCACAAATACCACTACTTCTTCTTCTTGTAATTACTAAGGCTTCTTCTTCTTGTAATTACTAAGGCATCTTCTACTTGTAATTACTAATGCTTCTTCCTCTTGTAATTATTACATATTGTGAATTTTTCCTTCTGTCAATCCAAATTGACGAATATATTAAGAAAATCGATCCCCCAGACAGACAAAGAGAAAGGGGTTAGTTAAAGATCGCCGCCTGGTCGGCGATAACCTTAACTTGGAGCTGCAATAGATGCGCCTACCAAAAGTGCTTGGGTGCCTGCCGTGAAATGGCACTACACCTGGGAACAACAACCCAAAAGCCGCACGAAACTCTCAGTTCGTGGGAACCGTAATAGAATCGTAATTACTATTCGACTTCCTTACTTTTATATAATGATCACTTATGCTATTACTGAATATGAATTACCCTTTCCACCTTATTTATATCCTATTATTGTGCTCAGTTAATTTATTTATTTCATTATACTTGTAATTAGTATTAATATCTACAATCATTATTTCACCACATCAGCGCTTTCCTTTTTCTCTTTTTACAATTGTATACGTTTTCTTGAGTGCTACTATGACAATATCTGTCATAACTGTGACAATTGTAAAGTAAATTAGGCAGATTGTGCCGAAATTGCCGATAGATGGCATTTGAGTGTTAAATTTAACTTGAACTGAAGATTAATACAAAGAGTTGTCAATAGATGGCATCAATGTACTCTAATTCAAAATTAACACGAATGTTTGTATAAGCGATAAAAATATAAGATTGGATTGTGTATACAACAAAAAATAATATTTTCAAAATTAGATTAGCCTATATACATTTACAAAGTTATCGCAATTAGTAACTTGCGTTTTGGCATTGCAACAAAGGAAACTTTCGTCAACGCCGGAAGACGGCGCAATAAAAGTGAACTGGTCTGAGGAACGGGTCATCGAACCCGTTCCTGGTGCATAAGCGGTGGGATGGAGATAGGAGGAATCGACTCGAGGGAACAGTTCGTGGACTCGGTCCGGGAGAAAGAAGAAGCTTTGGTGAATGTGAAAGAAATTGTGATAAGTATCAATGGATATCTAACCTAATTGGAACTGATATGTGAATCCATTTGCCTTAAATTGTTTGTGAAGGACTGTTCTTCTAAAACTCCGTTGAGCAGTTACTGTCCATGGTGTCTACAAATGGATATTTGAAGTTATAGGTCGTGGAATTTTTCCCCCGAAGTCAGCTGTCCAGTAAGTACTAATCTGCTGTCATTTCTTGCATCGCAGTCATATGAACGGGAAGGATCGTGAACTACACAAGATTTCTTTCACGTATAAATTAATGCTAGCATACGAGTGTCAAATTATGGCCATAATTCGTGTGTTATCGTGGTGTTTAGTTTCGGCGGGTAAATTGGCGTCCTAGGCAGCCATGTTGAACAAAAGGAAATAATAACCGTTGTAGTATTTATTATCAGTCGTAAAGATTGTTATAGGTCTCAGACGTTTGTCTTTACGGAAAAACTTTTGATGAATGATTCAGTTTTGATATCTTTTTTGAGAATACAATGCCAGTACATGAAACCTTTGTAATATTCTGGTAGGAAGGGTAGTATTGTGTACTTGGCACATGGTAAATGAGAAGAATACTTATTGTCAAATACAAGTTTGTTTACGTTCTGATGACAATAAATAGTTATTGTCGAACCAATATTTCTGACTCCAAAACAAAGATTTGTATCCATGCATGCTTTAGTGTAATTTACTTGGAATCATGTTAATCATAATATTTCTTTCAGGATGGGAAGGTTTATCAAGCTCTGGTCTCCCAAGGCAATAAGCCGAACTTCCATTTCAGTAAAAGTTTTTGTTTTATGATCGAGTCTGCAGTTCTGGGTTGGGGTGTACTGAAAACTAGCATATTTCCCCCCCCCCCCCCGGTTAAGTGAAACAGTTGAACGTAGTTGAGTTTACGAATTTAATTTATCAGCATAGATTAGATGTTTTGTTTTTCCTTCTAAAAACCAGCGGGAATTTAAGTTAAAGGTAAGGGCTAGGGGTGAGCTAAATTCATTAGCCGGACTGATCCTTTTTGCCGGTTGGTCAACCTTTGTTTTATTTTTGGACGTTGATTTTTTTTTTTTGTTGTAACTTGGAAATATAAAGGTATAATCTCTCGAGAGCAATCACAATGCTGCGTCACCGTGCGTTGCTGGACGGGATGGTCCAATACCTAGTCTCGTCATAGAAAGATTATGAGACTTAGGCATTGTTGAATTGTTCGTGCAGATTATCTTAAAAAAAAAAAAAAAAAAAAAGTAGATTTTTTTTAGTAGATTGGGTAAACCTTTCATTATGGGTACTGAACATGAGCCAGTGACGCTCGATACCCTGTTTGCGTTCATCAAAGAGAGTAATGAAGCTCTCAAAGAGAGTAATGAAGCTCTCAAAGGTGAACTCAAAGAGAGTAATGAAGCTCTCAAAGGGGAACTTGGTGATATATTCATGACTACCACCAGGGAACTTAAAAGGGAACTCAGTGAGAGAAATCAAGCTCTCAAGAGGGAAATTAGTGATAAACTCACCAGTACCAAAAGGGAACTTAGTGAGAGAAATCAAGTTCTCAAGAGGGAAATTAGTGATAATCTCACCAGTACCACAAGGGAACTCAAAGGAGAACTTAACGAAATATTCACCAGTTCCACCAGTGAACTGAAAAGGGACTTTGGTGACAGCTTTAAAGGTGTTAATCAGAAATTAAGTGAATTGTGTGAGGATTGGGATGTGATCAGGAAAGATTGCAATAATGACTTTCAGGAAGTAGTACAGAGTCAAAAAGAATTTATAGAAGAACTTAAGGCGGGTCTACTTGAATTTCAAAGGGGATCTCATGCAAGTTCTTATCCGTTAAAGCAGGGGAAAACGGAAATTTCAGTTTGTCTCTCACCTTCTGAAAATGAGTCCAACGGTGGCAGGGAGGAGGAGAAAAAGGCAAATGAAAATGTATATGATGACAAAATCATAAAAATACAGGGTGACCATAAAGTTGATGTGTCACTGGATACGGAATGTGTAAAAAACATGCAGGTTTTTGGTGGGAATTCAGGCGCTTGCGGGGGTGCTCAGAACTTTCTATGTTTAGATTCCACCCTCAAAAAAGAAACTCTCACATATGAATTAGGACAATTTGAGAGAATGGAACCTTCTGTTGTAAACTGTGCAAACGCACATCTCTCTTCTAGTTATATGTTTGTCCCTTGTGAAGCTAAGATAGAGAATGATCATGTAATTGTGGATTCATTGGGAAGAGCTGTTGGTGTGGAAACTCGTCACGTTAACGGGTACATTAAAAGTAATGTGTCCACTCAAGAACAAAGTTGCATAACTAGTCATAGCTTAATAGTCTTAGTTGGGGGGCTTTCCTCATGGGATGATAGTAAGCTTACTCCAAGGTTGTCTTTGGAGTTATCATGTCATGCTGGCAAGTTAAATGTTCCAGAGGGATCAGGCTATGTGCATGCACAAAAATACTTCGGAACTGACTTTATTTGTCAACCACAGTGCAATGTTGACAGATGGCACAAACATATGAACAAAGGGGTATTTCTCAGAAACCTTTCGAAAATGAAATTTAGGTATAGAATCAGAAAAGGCGCCAGGTTCAAATTGAAACAAACTACCAAGCCTGGCGTGAATAATCGCCCGCGTGTAAAGAGAACGTTAATGACTCATCCGAAGCATGTGCGTAAAAGAAAATTCAGACAACGGGGTTCGAAACTCAAGAAGAGGGAATTTAGTCTGGAAGCATTTCATGCTATATCCTCTTTTTCGTGTACGTTGATCATTAAAACAAGCTTGATCATGCATCGCACTCATGTACGCCGAAGATGTCATGAGGATGACGTGAGGTTAATTTTAACTTCATCTTTGTAATGTCACTGACTTACCTTATGATTATCTGTTAGTTAACTTTCGGTGAAACTTCTCGGAGGTACAGGGACTAAATATCTAATCGAACATGTATTGTGAAAATTTATTGGGAATGTGACAAACTTTCATGAAGAATAAACGCTGTCATCCACTTTTAGATTTGATCATGACAATTGAGTTCAATCTTCTAGTACGTTGAACTATATGTGAGCTAAAATTCTTATGCAGTTGCATAAATTTAAATAAATTCGAGTAAATAAATATATAAGAAAAGAGATAGGTATATTTGAAGTCATTAATGTTATTTGTATGTAAAACTGGGACATACAGATTGCATAGCAGTTTTTGCGTGCATGTATTGTCTCTTGCAAATCGTGATGTAATATCATTTAAGGCCATAGGGTAACTATGTGGCTTATTTTTGGACGGTATCGAGGGTACAAAGTCAGTAGTTTTATTGCTAGACATGTTGATCCATTAATTTAGTTTCCGGCTCCGATGCTGAAATTTAAGAAACGTGTATGCAAACCCTATATTAAAAGTATTTACATATAATATTAATAAATAAATTTTAAAGAGAAATCTTTGTTTAAAGAAAGAATTATGCTTTTGTTTTGTTCTGCGAGAACATAAAGTCCAGTATGGTGACCTAAGGACAGGTTCACATGCTCTTCCTTTAGGGAGTAGTTCCGATACATGATAGTAACATGGTGACTTGAGAAAGTGTCAAAGGGGGATAGCAAGCAAACCGAGGACAGGTTTCATCCCGACACAGAAAAGTCTCGGACTAACTAACCTTAAAGAGGTTTAATATGAATAATTGAAAACAATATTCTTTATCTCCAATTGTATGGTGATGGTAGGGGGAGTAGTTCTTACACTCACACCCGATGGTAACCTGCATTCTAGGTGAAGTAGTGAAATTTTTACAAAGGGGTTTTCGCATACTGTTAATTTGTTTCTGTTTCGTTGTCAGCAGCTTGGTAACCCTGATGGAACATGTTAATAGCGATATATGTGCGACAATTTGGGCACGCGTGCTAAAAGCAACACATGTCAGCAGATAACTTTTAATGACAGTATTTCCATCTGACTTTGAAAGATTTTTCTAAGATAATCGAATTTGATTCGACATGCATAATGAAACATTATTGTGAAATGCATAGAGACTTTACATTCATGACACCTTTGTGGTAGAGGTATATCACGAAGAGCTTAATTGATTGATGAAAGGTTGCAGGAACTTGACTCACACGTTCGACCCATGAGTGAGCCTGCTTATACCGATCCAGAGTGAGGTGTACTGTTCAGAAATGACGCATATAGGTCAAGTAGATGATCACCTGCGGCGGGCTAATATGGCCAAGTAGGAGGGATTCAGCGGCGGACCGGAGTATGCTAGTTGGGAACTACAATTACTAACGATAGTTAGAGTTGTGAAGATAGGAGAGTTAGACAAATTGCAGAGTAAGCTATTCATTTGAGGGTTTGGCATGTGTTATTAAAAAAAATAATAATAATAAGGGATTACTTAGAATGTTGATGCCCAGTTTAGTCTGGATTTGAGATATCAGGTAATAAATGTCTTGGTAGTCCAAGTGGAATCTTGCCTGCGGCGGGCTGTGGAGCTAAGTGAGCAAGGTTTTGCGGCGGGACAGCACGCGACTGATGGGTCATAGACTCACTCAATACCTGATGAAATTTGTAATCATGCGGTGACCAGGGCAACATGAGTATTCCCATCCTGTGAAATTCATACAGTGTTCTTGTTGTAAATAGTATGATGTTGTAAATGGTGTTGTTGATTTTTTGTGATTATGAGAGTAAATGTTCTATGTTCAGTTGAATATTAATCTATTGTAAGAATTGTTTAGATGGGTTCGGCCTTTAGTTGGGCGCCAACTATGACAATATCTGTCATAACTGTGACAATTGTAAAGTAAATTAGGCAGATTGTGCCGAAATTGCCGATAGATGGCATTTGAGTGTTAAATTTAACTTGAACTGAAGATTAATACAAAGAGTTGTCAATAGATGGCATCAATGTACTCTAATTCAAAATTAACACGAATGTTTGTATAAGCGATAAAAATATAAGATTGGATTGTGTATACAACAAAAAATAATATTTTCAAAATTAGATTAGCCTATATACATTTACAAAGTTATCGCAATTAGTAACTTGCGTTTTGGCATTGCAACAAAGGAAACTTTCGTCAACGCCGGAAGACGGCGCAATAAAAGTGAACTGGTCTGAGGAACGGGTCATCGAACCCGTTCCTGGTGCATAAGCGGTGGGATGGAGATAGGAGGAATCGACTCGAGGGAACAGTTCGTGGACTCGGTCCGGGAGAAAGAAGAAGCTTTGGTGAATGTGAAAGAAATTGTGATAAGTATCAATGGATATCTAACCTAATTGGAACTGATATGTGAATCCATTTGCCTTAAATTGTTTGTGAAGGACTGTTCTTCTAAAACTCCGTTGAGCAGTTACTGTCCATGGTGTCTACAAATGGATATTTGAAGTTATAGGTCGTGGAATTTTTCCCCCGAAGTCAGCTGTCCAGTAAGTACTAATCTGCTGTCATTTCTTGCATCGCAGTCATATGAACGGGAAGGATCGTGAACTACACAAGATTTCTTTCACGTATAAATTAATGCTAGCATACGAGTGTCAAATTATGGCCATAATTCGTGTGTTATCGTGGTGTTTAGTTTCGGCGGGTAAATTGGCGTCCTAGGCAGCCATGTTGAACAAAAGGAAATAATAACCGTTGTAGTATTTATTATCAGTCGTAAAGATTGTTATAGGTCTCAGACGTTTGTCTTTACGGAAAAACTTTTGATGAATGATTCAGTTTTGATATCTTTTTTGAGAATACAATGCCAGTACATGAAACCTTTGTAATATTCTGGTAGGAAGGGTAGTATTGTGTACTTGGCACATGGTAAATGAGAAGAATACTTATTGTCAAATACAAGTTTGTTTACGTTCTGATGACAATAAATAGTTATTGTCGAACCAATATTTCTGACTCCAAAACAAAGATTTGTATCCATGCATGCTTTAGTGTAATTTACTTGGAATCATGTTAATCATAATATTTCTTTCAGGATGGGAAGGTTTATCAAGCTCTGGTCTCCCAAGGCAATAAGCCGAACTTCCATTTCAGTAAAAGTTTTTGTTTTATGATCGAGTCTGCAGTTCTGGGTTGGGGTGTACTGAAAACTAGCATATTTCCCCCCCCCCCCCCCGGTTAAGTGAAACAGTTGAACGTAGTTGAGTTTACGAATTTAATTTATCAGCATAGATTAGATGTTTTGTTTTTCCTTCTAAAAACCAGCGGGAATTTAAGTTAAAGGTAAGGGCTAGGGGTGAGCTAAATTCATTAGCCGGACTGATCCTTTTTGCCGGTTGGTCAACCTTTGTTTTATTTTTGGACGTTGATTTTTTTTTTTTGTTGTAACTTGGAAATATAAAGGTATAATCTCTCGAGAGCAATCACAATGCTGCGTCACCGTGCGTTGCTGGACGGGATGGTCCAATACCTAGTCTCGTCATACTACCATCTCTGGCCCACTTTCTAAACTGCTTTATGCATCATCAAACATAAGTGTCGTTCTTTTTGCATGCTGCCATCTATGATCCTCTACCTCAAACACCAACAATGCAGTTTGTGTATGTGACATGCCGAACCCTTATCTCCAACCAACGGACATGCGCAGTTCGTTCTCTCGCAGAAGCTGCGGGACAAGGCTCTGTTCTCGCTGCTTCCTCCCTTCCAGTGTTGCTGTGTACGGTTCAAGTTTGAAGCGAACACATTACGTATTCAATCTTCTCTTGTATTATTTTTGCACCGAACTTCTTGGGATAAATGAAAGATTGTGGCAGAGATGGATGAGTGGAAACAAATAAAAGCTGGAATTAGATGCGATGAATTAAAATAAAGGAGATACGTTACTAAAATAGCTCGTGCATACATTCAGAGGTTTTTCTTCAAGGGTGGAAACACTTCGTGTTCGCGAAAGCGAAAGAATGGCGCGAAGACGTGACTCGCTCTCGCTCGGTGTCAATGTCTCAAGTTTGTTAGTTTTTGAAGTGCTTGGATACTTGCTGGAAAGTATTAAGTGATGCTGCGAGTGAAGCGAGGGATGTACTTTACCTAGGTTATGTCATTTGATGCAGTGTAGGCGTTGCTGTCCGCGCAGGTAAGAAATGACCAATAGAAATGCACATAATTAACGTAAACAAACTTCCTTGTCCACTGAAAAAAAGCAAAGAAAGCGTGTGCTGGTCGACCAGCCCCAAATTTGAACAAAGCTGTCGCGTATCAATGAAAGGGTCTCAGGTTCGACGTCTAGTATGAACATGCCATTAGTTGTCATTTCCTTTTAATAAATGTAGGACCAGTTCTGATTAATCGACATGGACGTCCGCAAGGGGAAAAGGGGGTTCGCCCCCCCCCTGGAAAATAAATGTCAACCAAGAAATATATATTACACGCATACAATTTAATTTCAGTCACAGTAATTTATACTAATTACTATAAAAGCGTTGCAGTAACTTCAGACTGAAGGACTGTTTTTTTTACCCTCCTGGAAATATCTTCCTTGCCCCTACCTGAGGACGTCCATGATTTTCCAATAAAACCCCACATTTTTCATAAAGGCACAATTTATTGTAGTTTCAGCCCTATATTTATTCGCACACCCGTACTATGAAACAGTATTCTCCCAGATGAAAAACAAAATTGGACAAACCTTTTGTTTGACGAAGGAAGTCTATTTGCGGAAACCGAATATGCGTCGCATGACTTCAGTGAACACCCAGGTAAATAATGTACTAGCGCGCCTGGGCGAGAGACTTGTGAAACTCAACATTTTTGTTAATGCGTGTCATTCTTTAGAATGAAGGGATCTGAACCAGTTAATTGATGGGGTGATGTAAACTACTCATCATTCATCCTCTTGATGAGACCACTCGTCATTGACATGACGAGTTATTGCTTGGCATGCGAAAGGTACAAATTACACAAAGGAATTAAACTACTGAAAAGACAATGGCAACTCGTTGGATTTTGTGAACCGTTGAACCTGTATCATGGCTGGGTGTAGGATAATTACCTGTCTAACTGAAGTCTCTGAGCTGAATGAAAATAGCGAAGTCCTCTGTATGCTTCTCTCTAATGCTGACCAAAGCGGGCTTCCACTATCGACCTCCTGTCTTGCTGACCTCCTCTCTCTACCAACTCAATTCCCAAAGTCCAGTCACTTCCCAGCTTGTCTCACCTCTATATTCCCTGGCCATCGAGCTCTTCCTCGATGCCGAATCGCCGAATCGTGTTTATTATAATTGCTACCATGCAAACCGCTGACACCATACCCAGAAGTGTTACCTGTTCCTGAATGCTCAGGAGGTTTGCATGGCACAACACAATGCATTGTAAACATGCCTAAGAGGCTTGAGACAGCTGAGAAAAACAAGTGAATGCCCTGGTCAACATGAAGCGTTCAGAGAGACTTAATAAAATAAACATACAATCCTAGGGATTGATACGTTCGCCTCGCGTAGGAAAATTTTCTCCTTTGAAAATTTAAAAGTCAAATCGCAAAGCTTGACATGACTCAGGTTCGCCAATTCCATATATTTTCTTAAAAAACCAAATATACAAAAGAAATCCACCAAAACATAACTTTCCCTTGTTTACGGTAGCCTGAAGGAAAGAAAAATTTTTATTCCCTAAACTCTATAATGAATAATACCCTTAATACTAACAAATTCGTATGTTTATACGATGTAAAAAACAATAATATATACTATTATAGGACTAGAAATCACAAAAGTTCGTGTCGTTAAGCGAAAAAAACTCTTAATGTACCACATTTTGTGCGTACGTAATGTGTATTATGTAGAATTGCTCATCCACCTGCTCCTAGTCAAGAGTCTGTGATGCCTCGCCACGCGGTAACGACTCTGTGTGTTCCGCGAAGCCAACGGCTGGAGCGGAGCGTCTTTGCAAGATAGAACGGAATTCACAATGTTTGTTTATATTGCCGCTCGATATAAACTCTTCAAAATAAAAAATACCTTAAAAAGGTGCCCAAGTAAGTACACGTAAGTAAGCATGTAAAACATTGTCACATCTCACTGTTTTGTCCGTGTGAAAGCCTGATTATATCAAAGTGCGTATGTTTTACAAACTACGTAGCCACTGCACTCCTAAAATCGTTGAATATATGAACTTGCACGGCTGTGTTGCACATTCCAAGGTAGTATTATACAATATTCAATGCATATAGTGAGTTACACTGAAAACTGTCGCTGGTAAAAACTTAATTATAGCGTTCAATTTTCTCTTCTACATTAAACTGTACACTGTATACATATATATGGCTTGGTGAATACCTTTGTATGACTACACACAAAATTTAATAATCTTTCAAGTGACAAAACTATGTGCTTGAGTTAAATATCAAATAAATGTTCTGCGAACAAATGTGTCGCTTTCAATATTCCATGTTGGTGAGAAGAAAGAGAAAAAAAAAAATAACAATAATACCTGCATGCGACAAACATATGCATAAAATATTGGCACTAAAGCATGCTTTCTAAAATGTTCGAAAGTGCTATAATTATGTTATTTGTATTGCTTGCATGTCCGTTTATTATTCAAAGTGCAAAATTTCATCTTAAAAAAAAATTATGCACTAATTGATGCTAACACTGGTCACTTGACACCACTGGTGCTTGTCGCTTCCTTGTAGTATAATGTAAACTTGAATGCATATGAAACTGGTTCTCATGCATGGCACAAAACTGAAAATGTATATAAGGGCTATGGAAAAGTATTGTTTCCCATAATGCATGTTAAATAACCAAATAAATACACTTGATAGGAACTCGCATGTGTATGTGTAGAAACACTGTAGCACAATTCTGTAATTATTATTTGTGACCAAAACTGCTGTTTGTAGAATGTATGTTTTCTCTGCTTCTTCTTCTTTCTGGATTGCTTGTCGTCTTGACTGCATTGGGGCAATGTAAAAATGTAGTAAATTACCCGTAGAACTTGGGAGATGGGGAAAAGTTGTTGTTTGAACTGCAGTGTGGAGGGAAATTGTATCTAGCTCCATCACTAGGTGTTGTTGATAATGTGTAGTCCGCTATACTGGGAAATGTATGGTTGACTACATCCTTCTTGGAAAAGGTAGTCTCCGTGTAGTAATAATTAGAAATGTCTGCATGTCTCCCTCAAATTGGTGGTGACGAGTCTCTCCTTGAAATAGTAATTAAAATGTCTGCATGTCTCCCTCAAATTGGTGGTGACGAGTCTCTCCTTGATATAGTCTCTCCTGTCTTGCAGACCTCCTCTCTCTACCAACTCAATTCCCAAAGTCCAGACACTTCCCAGCTTGTCTCACCTCTATATTCCCTGGCCATCGAGCTCTTCCTCGATGCCGAATCGCCGAATCGTGTTTATTATAATTGCTACCATGCAAACCGCTGACACCATACCCAGAAGTGTTACCTGTTCCTGAATGCTCAGGAGGTTTGCATGGCACAACACAATGCATTGTAAACATGCCTAAGAGGCTTGAGACAGCTGAGAAAAACAAGTGAATGCCCTGGTCAACATGAAGCGTTCAGAGAGACTTAATAAAATAAACATACAATCCTAGGGATTGATACGAATGCGGATCCCACTTCACTTGACGGTCTCTCATGACACGGAGAGTAAGTATGACCTGGCCTGTATGGGCGGGTAGTCATTTCGGGTTGGCATCTGGGTTACTAAAGGTTCAGAAACCCATACATTCTAATGGGTTCCGTAACAGGACCGGAACTTTAAATTCGGTCATTCATTGAAATACGGAACTTGGACCCTGTTTAAACTGATCCTGAAAAGAGATACCAGGACTGTTTTTGAATTATTCCTGAGAAAAGGTTCCTGGACCGTATTTGTATTGATCCGGAAAGAAGGTTCCTGGACCGTATTTAAAGTCATCCGGAAGAAAGGTTCCTGGACCGTATTTAAATTCATCCGGAGAAAAGGTTCCTGGATCGTATTTAAATTCATCCGATAAAAAGGTTCCTGGACCGTATTAAAATTGATCCGGAAAAAAAGGTTCCTGGACCGTATTTAAATTCATCCGGGAAAAAGGTTCCTGGACCGTATTTAAATTCATCCGGAAAAAGAGTTCCTGGACCGTATTTAAATTCATCCGGTAAAAAGGTTCCTGGACCGTATTTAAATTCATCCGGGAAAAAGGTTCCTGGACCGTATTTAAATTCATCCGGGAAAAAGGTTCCTGGACCGTATTTAAATTCATCCGGGAAAAAGGTTCCTGGACCGTATTTAAATTGATCCGGGAAAAAGGTTCCTGGACCGTATTTAAATTCATCCGGGAAAAAGGTTCCTGGACCGTATTTAAATTGATCCTGAGAAAAGGTTCCTGGGCCGAATTGAAAAACTTTACGGATAAAATAGTTCCTTACTGTCCAGAATGCATTGCGCTTGCTCGTTTTCTCTCCTGGACAGGAATTGAATTTATTTAAAATTGCTGGACATTTTACAACCCTCGTTTTAGGGGATACTGTAACCTTTCTAAAAAAAAATAGAAGTGCACAATGACCCCTGTACACCCTCCCGTTATTGCGTCACTGTACGTGCTCATTATGGTCAAAGCAGTTTCTCGATTAGTGCTACTGAAAATTTGTAGACGGGAACATTGTTCAATGAACATGTAGGAAAGAGAAGAAGCTACATCAAAAAGTTTGTTAATCCTACATCTGAAACGAGGGCTGTATTGGGACATGGAAAGATAGGACTGAACAATCGTCCGTGTGGGAATAAAGGAAAATGCTGTGGAAAGGGGTGAAATGCATGTGGAGTCTGCTTCTCGTATTTGAGCAGTCTGTGAAAATAATCCAATTGCCTCAGCCGTTCCTTTGTAGCGAAAGGAAACGCTCCCGTGGAGTGTCGCTAAAGGATTTTCGATTTAGTTCCCAAAAAGGGGGAATTCCCCGCACGTTCTGCGACACCACAAAAAGACAACCGCGAAAAAAATAACCTGGTGCAGAGCAGAAGAGACATTACTTGCGGCTACGGAAAAGTTTGACAGAAGGACAACAGATGGCTCTGCTTGTGTTCTTAAGAGACTTCAACGCTATCAAGGTGAGACTTGGTTCCACTTCTTTCACGCACATACCAGATTACTTGCATTTACTTGAAGAGTTAATGTGGTGTTAACGTCACTAGTTTCAATTGTGTAATTGCAAAATTTGAAAGCCTGTCAATAGCTCTCAATAATTACTGTTTGCATTTTTCTTAACATGACGTGCTTTATTAGAGTCCTGGGCCGAGAAAGATATCCGTCCAGGATAAATTTGGTAATCAGTTATGATCACAATTTATAATTCAATACCCTTGCAAGTACGTACGATAATGAATTATAAATTATGTTCATATTGTAAAAAGCGTTTTACAGTTTTCATTTCTGTCGTTTGGGAAAGTTTGTATGATTTAGATATGCAAGATTACTAAGTCTATTCTGGAGGGATATCTTCCTCTCGGCCCAGGAAGTATTCTGGCAATGTGAAATATCTAATTGGGTCTAATGTAAATTCAACCAATGAAAAGGCACTTTTCAACCTCACATATTTTGAGTCCTTTGATTTCGCATACTGAAAGCACCGCCTGAGGTAGGAAAATACGCAAAGTTGCAGATCCTATATATTTTCCCCCCCGAAATTACAGTGTTGAAACTATGCAATTTTGACGATTTTTTCCAACATCTTGTTAACTTCAAATTACAATATTCCGGCAATCGGGCACCTGTAGAAGTGGTTGAGATGGCGTTGGAAAGGTCTTGAGAGGCTCTTCACGCGAAATATTACATGCCTATGTCAGGGTAAAAAAACAAAAACAATTGAAGGCGGCGTAAATAAAATTTTGGTAGCTATTTTCTCAAAAACTGTTATTTTAATAGTGCATACATGCACTATTACTCAATAAGTGTACAAAATTTTAAAATGGGATGCCAATGGGATTCGGAGTTATGAGAGATTTAGGTCGTCAGGTTTGGGTAGGTTAGGTAATGCATGATAAACATATTTTGATAGGCAAATTACTATACTTAAAAGGTAAAAGTGTAACAGAAATGAAACACAATATTGTTTAAATTTACGTAGATGAAGCTGATATTTGCATTCGCAGTTCTTAGAAATACAGGGTGAATCAAAAGTCCTGTCTCATTTAAACAACTCCGATATTAGTGCACATAGCGAAAAATTGAAAGAGGGGAAAGTTGTTGGAAATTGGTGAGTTTCAATCTAAAGTTCTAGAATTTTCAACGTATCGTGTACCGTTTAGGCTGTACACTGGTACGAGCCTCATTGGAAACCGAAAGTGCCAAATGCTTGGTCCGGGATACTGTGTGTCATCGCAATACCGTACAGCACTGGGTAAATTAAGAATTGTTGATGATAATTATAAAAAAACAAACGTGAATGTGCACGCGCTCATTTGTGCGTGTTTATCTGTTTTCTAGTTGTCTAGGGAAGGGACTACACGATTAGATTCGATCTGCATAACGATTAGGTTTCCAAGAAACCTTACATAGGGATTAAAGACTCTCACAAACCACAAAACATTCGATAATTAGCATTCTTGTTTGTCTTGTGGTTTTCGCGAAACGTAAATTATACACACACAATGATCCAAGCATAATTTACATGCCATGTGATTCCTATGGTGTCAATTAACTGAGAAATATCCTTCTGTAATATCAAAGTGTTCCTTTGACATGACTATGAACACCTCAAGCAGTGTTGTTTGCCCATTCACGCAAATTCTATGACACACTACCATCCAGTGGCGTGCCCAAGGGGGCGGGGGGTTCGTGGGGGTCATAATTTCCACATTGGCCCAGCATTCCTAAAAAAAGAACGTCAAAGGCAGAAAAAGATGGCAAAATGAGGGTTGACATCTAAAAAAAAAGTTGTACATAACCCCCTCCTTTCAAATCCTGGGTACGCCACTGCTACCATCCATGCTAATTTTATGCACATGCGCAGCTCAGTATGAAAGATAAGTACCCATAATCAACGCTGTTCTGTTCAGTTTAAGGGTAGGAGGAACAGTTTGTCTTCCCAGACGCGAGGACCCAAAACTGCTCCTCTCTCACTGCCCTTCCCCGCGGCGACATGGGGAGAGAGGGGTCTGTTCGCTAGGTCAGTGGAGCAACAACAGAGGGGCATTGCCCCCCCAACATTCGATGGAAATGAGTTCAAGGGGGGACAAATATTGACGGCCAAGTGTACCTGCAGGGGGCAATTACCGCCCACAACTTCAAATTTTATGCAAGTAAAAATACTTTTCGTAAAAGTTTCTTGCTCGCTTCGCTAGCAATACCTGCTTTTCTTAGTCTCATCAAGTTCAGAACCGTAACTCTGGGGCGGCGGGAGTCAGTCCTGGGCGCCGAACAATCTAAATGGAAAAAAGTTGTAAAATCGATTGATTGATTTCTGGTTTTAAGTCCACTTCATGCACAGAAAGGCTAATTGGGACTGGACCTACAGTTTAAAGTGGGATCTGAACCACTGTGCCATGTGCCTCCACCAGGTATCGAACCTGGGACCCCTTGATCACAAGCTGACAATGTTACCATTACACCATCGGGGAGGCACAAAAGTTGTAAAAGAGAGAATGCATTGGCGTCTCGTGAAATTATTTGCGACCTATTTAATCAATATTGATTTAAGCCTGGAAAAAAATTGGATCCAAAAATTTTCTTGCTAGCTTCGCTCGCAATATATCATTGTTCTCTGTAATGCATTGTAAATTACCAGACAGAGAAATAAGACTTGTCTTAATTCATTTTGTTTTAAATGCATGAACAATTGTTTGAGGAAAGGGAGCGTGCACATTTCAGAGACAATTTATGTAATTTTTGCTGTTGGTTTATTGTGGATGAATTGGTTGTGTAATGTATTTAAATAATATAACTTGTATATAATATGTATTAAATAAACTTTGAGTAGGTAGGTACACAATTTAGTGTCCACGTCGCTCCATGTTGCATATATGTGAAGCATATATCGTGCACCAAAGTTATGCATGTTAATGTAAAAAATAATTATATTTGAAATGCATTTATCAAGCATTTTCTGTCTTTAAAAAATAGTTTGTGTACTTGTTTTCCATTATTAATGTCAAATTGAACATGTTGAAAAAAAATTCAAATCTTTTGTTCGAACACAAATGCTTTAGCACCAACTTTACCCCCTTTTTGCATAATGTACGAGGGTAATAACGTCTTTGATACTACTACTACTACTACTAATAATAATGATGATCCCGGGTACGAATTCCGGCGTCCATTCATCAATTTCATCATATCATCATCGCTCATCCCCATCTTCAAAATTAGCCAAAAGTGATACAATATGCGAAGTAAAATAAAGCATAGCAATAATAATAATAATGTTATAATAACATAATTATGATTATTATTATTATTATTAATAATAATAATATTAATATGATTGGCACGTTTATCCTGTTACTTACCCCCCATCCCCAACAAAAATTCGTGGTTGCGCCTATGCGCTAGATGGTTGTAGGAGGAGGTGAAAACTTAGCACTACGCTTATGGGAGTATTATTTAACTCGTTCTCTTGGGGAATACCAAACTTACGATGACGTAGAAGAACACATAAACGGATAGAGGACACGTTGAAGATTTTGTTGTTCGTCGGAAACGTCGAAACTCCAATTTTATTAGTTGTAACTTGAAGTTGTTGATATTTTCCTCCATATGAAATGCATGGGAATCCGCAAATGCTTGTTTTTCATTTCTTTTTAACATCGTGTCCAGCTTAATATTCAGCTTGAAAAATCGCTTCCACTTGCAACATGGGGGGAAATTCATACTCTCTTTTAGTAGCAGCGCCCATTGTGATGATATTGAAATAAATGCACGCCAGGTGCGAAATTTACACTGTTCGCCTTAATAAGCTTACGTAATCACGAAAATATTAAGAATTTCAGCAAACCGCACGAAAATCCACGTAACTTCTCCACAAAAAATCATAAGCAGATGTAATTTTCAAAATTTGGAATATACGTAATAGCAGTTTTTCTAAGAGGTTATTTCGCAAACGGCTTTGCAGGCGTCGGCAAAATGTTCATCCGACACTTACACCAAAACAAGTGCTTGTTTACACAATATCTTTGCAGTGTAGTCATTTGTCACTTCTTTACTGACTGTCCCTCGTATATTGATAATGAAATCACACGTTAAAATATTAGCGGCTGTAAATTATTATGCAAAAAGTACTGCAAATAGTAAGTTATTTATGTAGTAATAAATTATATATAAAATTTTAGCAACTTTCCTTGAATAACAAAAACCTGTGATTTTTCATGCAATGTTATGAAGTTAGACGTTCTGGGTTTCATATTGACATGACATTGATGTACAGATATTGACATTTCGCCAGGTGTGTTTTGATGTGTTTAGGGGTGGAAGACTGGTACACTCCACACTCTCTGGCAGTTAATATCAGACTGCACATGTCTACTTGTCGTTTGTCAAGTTGATACTCTCGATTTATACGGTGCATATTATGTGTATATATTATCAATAAGGTTTCATCACTGTTATCATATCTTGCTAAGGACTAGAGGAACATTGTTGTGGACAATAGAAAACAGTACGATTGTTCTCAGTTCAGTTGTCTTCAGCATTTCCTTGGCTTATTTTCATACAAATAACTTTCATTAACAATGATTTTGTTTTAATATTAATTTCATTTTGATACTAATTGGTGCTGTCACGACCCTCAGGCAGGGTTGGCATGTTTAAAACAAGTGTTTTAAACAACTGGTTTTAAACGTTCAAAACACATGGCTTTGTTTTTTTCACAAATCTTTAAAACTTTTAAAACAAAATGTTTTAAACATTTTTTTCAGACTTGTTAAAAACATATTTTGATACTTGACGTTTGATAGTTGGTGGTTATTTGCGTGTTTAGTAAGTATGCCTTTTCATTCAATGCTTGTCATTCTGTTTACTGCGTATAGAAATCAGTTCAGTGGCTGCAAATGTATATTGAATTAACAAAGAAACATATCGTGAGGAATACCTGTGGGTCACGTTTAAAACACCTGGCTTTTTTTTTTTTACAGATGTTTAAAATATATTTAAAATTGAAAACTCCATGGATGAAACCGTTTTGTTCCTCACTTAACACATTGCAAAATGTACGCATTGTTGTTAATGTCAATGTTTAGTTACATTCACGATAAAATGGCACATTAAAAAAAGAAAAACAGTAGCTGCCACGTGGACTCAGTGGGGCCTGGCAACTGTGGATTAGTTGAAGCTTCTCGAACAGCCTACATGCGAGGTTTGAGACTAACATAAATGTGCATTTAAAGAAGTTAGTCGGGCGTTTACTTTACAACAGGAACACAGTCCATCCTTGGATGATTAATAGATTCCTTATTAATCATTATTGTTAGAAAATAAGTCTCCTTAACATTATGTTTTAATAGTTTTATTTGTTTGAAACATGTTTTTTCTGTTCTTGTTTAAAACACTGTTTAAAACAAAAAAACTGCTTTGTTTCTTTTCTTTTAAAAAAAACAAATGTTGCCAACCCTGCCCTCAGGCCAAACGGAAATGATTTTAGAGTTTATTATTTTGGAAATGTTTCGCATTGAGATGAGTAAATGACAAAGTGTGGTGTATATACCATTATGATTCTCTATTCTATATTGTTCTAACACCCTATACAGTTCAGCACTAAAGCTTGATGCCCATCGAAACAGACCCGTTTCCTTCGTCTCAGTAGACGATAACCTTTAAAATGATCTGCAGACTTCTGGCACGGAAATTCCCGCTTCCGTTCCGCGTGTTTCCCTCTAGTGGGCGTTTCACCATTTGATTTCAATAGAAGCAGACAACAGAAGTTCTGTTGCTATCTGCTGCCGCGTTTCTCCGCGTCTCAGTGGGCGTTAATCTTAAGGCGTCAGTCTTCGGGCTCCGGGTACGGGACGCGCGCAGATTCGCCTGGGGGAAGCGCAACAACTATCCTCCTGAGATCTCGGCCTGTGTATGGGACCGGTGGATACTCACCATTGTGAGGAAATCGGGGAGCTACGAGGGTCACTATTTATATTTTGAGCCTAACAATGAAAAAACAGGAATTTGGCATTGAAAACTGCTTTATTGTTTTTCGAAGTATTCTCCTTTATGCTCAATACACTTTTGCATTCGTTCGAACCATTTGTCAAAGCAGTTTTTCCAATCTTCTTGTGACACCTCCATAATATGGTTTTTGAACGCATCAACGGCGTCTTCCGCCGACGAAAATCGTTGTCCACGCAATTTATTCTTGACATTCGGGAACAAGAAGAAGTCATTGGGTGCCAAATCAGGACTGTACGGCGGATGACCCATCAATTCGATTGTTTGACTGTTCATAAAGTCGGTTGTTAGACGAGATGTGTGACAGCTGGCATTGTCTTGATGAAGAATGATCCGACGGCATTTGTTTGTTTTCCGTATTTGACCGAAGACCTCTGGCAAACAAATTGTTGTGTACCATTCAGAGTTGACCGTTCTACGTTCCTCTAAAGGCACAGTTGCCACATGACCAGTTTTCCCGATAAAACAGGCGACCATTTGTTTCGATGTGCTTCGAGCGCGAACAACTTTTGTTGGATTGGGTTCATCTTGAAACACCCATACAGTCGACTGCTGTTTACGTTCCGGCTCATATGCATATATCCATGATTCGTCACCTGTTACAATCTTATATACGTCTTTTGAAGCACCACGATTGTATTTATTGAGCATTTGTTTGCACCAATTGACGCGAGCGTCTTTTTGAGTTTTTGTCAAATTGTGTGGGATCCAACGAGAACATACCTTTCTCACAGCTAAATCATCATGTAATATTTTATATATGCTGGTGGAACTAATGCCTATGGTTGCCTCAATCTCACAGTATGTCACATGACGATCTTGCAGCATTAAGTTTTGCACAGCATCAATGTTTTCTTGAACAACAACTCATTTTGGACGACCTTCGCGAATCTCGTCGGTGAGCGAATGGCGGCCACGATTAAATTCGTTATACCAGCGTTTCACAGTGGCAAAGGATGGGGCTTCATCGCCAAATGTGGAAGTAAGTTGATCGATGCACTGTTGTCTTGATAATCCACGTCGAAAATCGTAAAAAATCATCGCACGAAAATGTTCACGAGTTAATTCCATTTTATTGTTGTCGCGCAATCTCCAAGGCAACATAAACAACACAAATGAAGCTATTGACAAAACATTTGAAGTACGTTATGGTCAATAATGCCAGACGATTCCGTGCAAACGTCAAATCGCTCCTAACTTCAATCAGTGTTGCCAAGGCTTAAATATAAATAGCGACCCTCGTACGAATGAGTAGCGTAACCCGGTCACGGAAACCTTCAGCAACGATTGTAGGTTCGTCGTGCTGACCACACGTCACCCCGTAACTGGTTGGATAATCTCTCACCTCGGTAGGTGGGAGAGAGGCCTTACAGTTAC
The DNA here is from genome assembly GCF_977018435.1 of Lepisma saccharinum. NCBI lineage: Eukaryota > Metazoa > Arthropoda > Insecta > Zygentoma > Lepismatidae > Lepisma > Lepisma saccharinum. The sequence goes on from NC_139246.1 coordinate 8,135,616, forward strand.
GCACCAATTGTGCATTTATTTCAATATCGCCCGAATCTTAGTTTTCAACATCTAGATCCGACGTCACCACCCATCTCATAATCCACCGATGGTCGCATGAAATCGAAAATAAAGGATTCCGTGATAACAATATTATGTCAATAAATCACAGGCGATATAAAGAACACAGCGATATAAAGAACAAGCTGGAGAGATAAGAGGGGGAGTGGGGCAACGCAGCCAATACAACAATATTACGTCACGTGCAAAACGTATAATTATGACAAACGTTGGTCTATGTGGGCCGGAACCAGTGATAGTATTATAGTGGGGCACGGGTGTGGGCGTCCCAGTTCACAGCCGAACGAGTGCACCAAAGAGCCAGATGTGGCTCCAAGAGAGCTAAGTTGGCAAACTGCCACGGACGGAAGAGCTTGGGAAGAGTCCCGCATGCCCTTAACGGGGTCTTGCACCATGGTTTATTATTATTTTAATACCCTACATATCAATATCATCATGATATTGATATGAAAACCATTTGGCAAGAAAAATTTAGTTCTTATTACTTCTATAAAAGGAAATTACATACTTTTTTCTTTATAACAATTAGAAATTAAACTTTGTTATCTTCCTACATGTGGTTTATCTTCTCAATTTCAAATAAAACTCTAAATTCTGTAAAAAAGATCAAGATATTAACTCATTTCCACCACAGTAAAACATTCAGAAACAATAAAGAAAAATGTTAGAAAAATACTCATAAGTCCAGAGCCATCTATTGTTCACCATAGCAAACCATATCCCAACATAGTAGCGATTTTTTTAAAACCTATTTTATTTCAAATTATTCAATAATAAGTTATTATCAGACAATATTGTAAAAAAAAAACTATTCAAATTTGTTAATATAAAACTTTGTAGAAATTATGTCAACTTGTATTCGATTCTGGAAAGAAAAAATATCAATAAAGAAAGAGGTAAAAAATTATCATGACAACTCCTGAAAAGAAGATGGCTGAAGCCTGAAATCGAAAATGTGTAAGTAGTTTCTTATTTCCCAGGTTGCGTTTGTGTTTTACCGAAGCAAAGTGACGTGTAATATTCGTATATTTTGCATCAAGTGCGTAAAAGACGTCTTACCTACAGCAGAGGTTCCAAACTTTGTCGTTTCGCGGCGCCCTCAGTCAGGCACGTATCCAGAAATTCTTTTCGGGGGGGGCTAAACATCATTTTTTTACAAGGGTATACATAGAACCTCGCAAGGTTTAAGGTCGATGGTGGCGATTCAGTTCCAAAACGGGGGGGGGGGGGGAGGGCAAGAAAAGTTTACTTTCTCTTGGTTACACAAAGGTTAGCATTAAAAAGCCATAGTGCGGGGCCAAAAATGGAGAGCAACTGTCTCCAAAATCTGCCACTGTTTAAGCTGCTGTTTTTTTTTCTTTCAGAACCTGATATCGGGACATTTTTTTATCACTCTACTCCTCTGTTGCAATGTTCGAACGTTGTGTTTGTGCCGAAAAGATCTCAGTATGTGTATGTGTCCGTTTCACGAAGCTGTTATGCAATGGACAATCCATTCGAATGTTTTGATTTGATTTATTTTATTTTACTTCGCGTTTTGTGCCTCTTGGCTAATTAGCGAGGATGGGGATGAGTGATGAAATGGATGAATGGACATTCACAAACAACCATGCCCGAGCGGGACCCTTGGCGTCGCAGTGCGATGTGCTAACCACTCAGCCACAGGGTCCGGTCCATTCGAATGTGTTCTCCCAGGTTTGGATATGATCATTTATGGTGTTGTCGCCTGCCTTCGAAATGTAACCTTAACAAAAATCCTAATTTTCCATCCTTGTGACTTGGATCTTCAACATTTAGGAAGAATTCAGACCAAAGGCACACACACGTCGTTTGCAATGAGTGACCCAATCAACAGAAACTTTTCACACCGTAGCGGCACTACAGGCTACACAAGCCTGTGTTCGATTTGTGAAATTCTCAAGCGACACGTATAGCTTGTAGCTTCGGTGTGAAACTTGGTGGGTCAATCTCATTGTCACCTTGAAACGGCAGCTCGTGTTGACCACAGAAGAAAAATATCTTGTCAACCGGTTGGGAATGTCCCTTAGTTTTATTGTATCTCCTTTTTCTGTGCTTGTTAATTAAACAGGCAACATCTTACGGTTGGGCATACACAAGAGATGTGCCATGCAGAAATTTTAGCGGAAAATGCAGGCTCCACCAGGCATACCGTGCCATTGCTCTACAGCAACAGCAAAAGATCAAGCGAAGCCAAGGGTGACTCAGTAGTTCACTTGGTAGAACAAAGAAATCTCTTGCTTTCTCTTCTCGACATTCATAAAATTTTCGGCCTTCATGGCTGCCCCTTTGTGGTGGTTAGTGTTTGAGTGTTTTTCCAAAACAGTTGACTTAAAAGTCCTTTTTTAACCCACGAAACTCTCTAACTGCATACAGGAAACTTGGTCCAGTCACTAATAAATCGTCACTCAAAACTTAGATTTTCAGTGGATCTGTGCAGCTTATTTCCTTTTTTTTTAAAAAAAAAAAACAAAAACGATGCTCCAATGCCCATTACTGCTGAAATATTTACTTTAGAGATCTTGGATCTCTTCGGCTCATGACCCGAAACTAGCACTACACTGTCAGCAATGTCTTCAGCTTTGGACCCGAACTTGTAATAGTGGTAGACTTCAGCACTTTTCAGCAAAATGTGACACTAGTTCCCCCCCCCTAATCTCTACATCTTAAAAAACTGTCAATGGGCACTGAATGATCACTAATCGACTGTCACACTTACTCCTGAAGTCTTTTTGAATGATTCTGTGGTACAGACCAACCGTGAAATTGAATCCGTGTATTTATATCCATATTATATTCTGGAATGTTCTGCACATAAAATGTTTTGTAGTTCGACTCCACATCCTATCAAGAACGTTCCCTCTCGAGCTTTTCAGAGAATTAGTAATCCAACTAATCGCCCGACTCATGGCGCTGCCTTCAACAGTGCTTTGTTGTGCAACTTCCAAATGCTGACAAATCTTTAAATAATGCTGAAGTTCGTTGCAACAACACCGAAAGAGCAAGAAAAGTTTACATATAATATTATCAATAACAGGGTTATCCCTCAGGGTTCTAGAACATTCTCCGCTTTTCGATAATTATATCTCTCTTTAAATTATAATCACAATATTTTATTTCACACACACAAGCCAAATACCTTATTTTATCTAGTGTAAATCGAAAAATTTCGGAGGGGGCTCGAGCCCCCTGAGCCCCCCCTCTGCATACGTGCCTGCCCTCAGTGTTTCATGATCTTTTCGCGACGCCCAAGTCAAAATGTAGGCGCATCGAACATTTGCAACGCTCACTTAGTGTGGCTAGGTTGATTGCCTTAGTTAAAAAAATATACACATGTTTCAAATTCAGAAACATTTTACATGTAGAAAGTACTAAGTAAGCACATATTTGGAACAATCATATAATTTCAGTGACGATATTGGAACATCTTGCGGCGCCCCTGTAAGCCAGCCACGGTGCACACTTTGGTAACCACTGCCCACACACAGTACAGTAATATTACATTTAATACAGAATTAAACAAAAATATTTTATTCACACTCAGAAATCCTGCAATCTCGCTAATCTCTCACCTCCTGGGTTAACCAGAGTTCACTGCTTTTAACAAGTACTTTTTCTTAATACGATGTATATTCGAATCTCTACTGTATACACACCCTAACAACAAAACGTATATCGAGTCGTCATAGCTGCACTTGCCTCGCCTTTCTGTACCTTGAAAGTGTTTTTAGACGTTAAGTAATAGAGCAAACAATCCAGAAGATCTCTTGACTGGACATTAATGGAAACCTGCAAACATGAAACGCCCGACAATTATTCGGACTCTCTCCCTGTGTATATGCTTTCGGTTTTACCAACTCAGAGTAGCCAAGTCCATATCAATCGATTACGTAATGCTTTTGGGAAAATCTACGTTGGTGGAATGAAGAAAGGTAGAGAGAGCCGGGAATAGTAAGAATAAGGAAAATCCAAGGTCAAATAATTGTAGAATAATGTAAAATAATGTAGAGTATTATGGACTCGCATATAATTCTTATGAGTGAATGGGTTTTGGACCGTAAATAACCTTTTTATCTGAAAAGTATTTCAATTCGGTCCAGGAACTTTTTCCGGATGAATTTAAATAAGGTCCAGGTACCTTTTTTCAGGATTAATTTAAATACGGTCCAGGAACCTTTTTTCCGGATTAATTTAAATACGGTCCAGGAACCTTTTTTCCGGATTAATTTAAATACGGTCCAGGAATCTTTTCCCGGATTAATTTAAATACGGTCCAGGAATCTTTTTCCGGATTAATTTAAATACGGTCCAGGAACTTTTTCCGGATTAATTTAAATACGGTCCAGGAACCTTTTTTCCGGATTAATTCAAATACGGTCCAGGAACTTTTTTCCGGATTAATTTAAATACGGTCCACGAACTTTTTCCGGATTAATTCAAATACGTTCCAGGAACCTTTTTTCCGGATTAATTTAAATACGGTCCAGGAACCTTTTTTCCGGATTAATTCAAATACGGTCCAGGAACTTTTTTTCCGGATTAATTTAAATACGGTCCAGGAACTTTTTCCGGATTAATTCAAATACGTTCCAGGAACCTTTTTTCCGGATTAATTCAAATACGTTCCAGGAACCTTTTTTCCGGATTAATTCAAATAAGGTCCAGGAACTTTTTTTCCGGATTAATTTAAATACGGTCCAGGAACTTTTTCCGGATTAATTCAAATACGTTCCAGGAACCTTTTTTCCGGATTAATTCAAATACGTTCCAGGAACCTTTTTTCCGGATTAATTTAAATACGGTCCAGGAACCTTTTTTCCGGATCAGTTTATATACCTTTCAGGAACAGTTTTTCCGGACCAATTCAAATACGTTCCAGGAACCTTTTTTCAGGATTAATTTAAATACGTTCCAGGAACTTTTTTCCGGATTAATTTAAATACGGTCCAGGAACCTTTTTTCAGGATTAATTCAAATACGGTCCAGGAACCTTTTTCCGGATTAATTTAAATACGGTCCAGGAACTTTTTTCCGGATGAATTTCAATACGGTCCAGGAACCTTTTTTCCGGATCAGTTTATATACCTTTCAGCACCACGTGGACAGGTTGTTCAATGAAACAGTATGCAGCTTCTACCGAATTCAAATTGTGCGAGAAAAAAAATGTTCTGGTCCTGCATCGGAACCCAATAGCATCCATTATAATTTATGAGTTCCTGGATCTTTAACAACCTTGGAATATACGTAGTATATATTGTTGAACGCGAATGCCTGTTGCTGCCCCCTAGTGAGAGTTTCTTCAACTTCTTCAAGGCAGTGGCGGCTAGCGGTTCAGAATGTTGCTGGTTGCAGCGAATATATATTGTATATTCCTTCATCAATATATAATATATTTATATAACTTTAATTTGTATATATTTATAATTTAATTATATGTATTTATAATTTTATATGTGAGTGACACGTGATACTTTCGAGGAGTACAATTAATAACAATCGTACAAAATTTGAAGTTTCCATTTATTCGGAAGCAATATTATGCAGAATTGTGTGGTTTGTGATTACGTAAGAATTACTTTAATGTTCTGGTTCAATTGTTAATTGTAATTGGACTGGAATACTCATCCAATAATATTAATCACTATATTGAACAGTTTTTAATTGTTAGAAATGGAGGTATATGACACAGTGGTTCGGATCCCACTTTAAACTGTAGGTCCAATCCCGATTAGTCTTTCTGTGCATAAAGTGGATTTAAAAACAACAAGTCAAATCAAATTGTTACAAGTTTCAAGCATTGGTACATTACCTTCTCAATCTGAAAGCCTCATGGCTTGCTCCGGTCACGTGACTAATCGTCATCAACTGGAGGCGAGATAACCGCCATGTCTGATTTGCTTCTTCGGAATCAATGTTGGACCTTTTTAGTGAATATGGAATTGTAATGCAAATTTAGGAACTGTAATCGAGTTTACATGACTTGTAAATATGCTTAAATGTGCAAGAGGTATGGTGTATAAGTGTTGTGTGCTCAATTGCAGAGGCAATTATGATGAAAAAGGTAAGAGTAACGTTCACATTTCTTCAACATGTTGCTGAAAATGAGAAATGTTTAGGGCAATTCCATGTGATTCGGTCGGTCCCTACGAAAAGATACAAGTTAAGTAACAAAGGTTTTATACTCATAAATAAATAAGAGCAATAGTTCATGATGTAAACATTTCATGTGTACGGAATAGGCATCTAATATAATTACTCTTAAATGTGGTCATGTTTTATCTCTTGTCAACATTTTTTTTAGAAATATCAAATAATTTACCCTGAATTACAAACGTTGGTTAACGTTAAGATTAGGCTATTGTTTATGATTGCAAATTAATTTGTTTCAAGATTTAGCCAACGTTTAAAATATTACGTTCGTGTCTAGTAAAGCATTTTTTTAGTGAAAATTTTATGCAAGCATTCGATAAAATTGTCATACTATTTACACAAATTTTCAGTTTCAAAATGTGCTTAATGAAAGAAAGCTATACAACGGGGTAAAGTTGATACATGTGTACATTTACATTCTTATTTTATCCCGCTTTATGGTTCTTTATGCTAATCGGAAGATATGTTGTACATTCAAATACAAGGGTGCGATGTGTAACAAGAACTTCGATGAAATATTCGTGTGAAAAACTATCCAAGAATATATTACTTATATTTCAAATACAAATGTTTTCACACAGAAAGCATTATGTTACCTAGCTATGTTAATATGAACTACAAATGTATTAAATTTTATAAAACTGTTTCATATGAACTGCTTTTTATTTTTTGTCTTTGTGAAGCTTCAATGTTCGTAACTTTCATTATTAAATCAGTGATAATGTTTATTGTTTCATAATTTATGAACAGTCTTCACGATGTTATTAACAGAATGTAAAAAAAGTGTAAGGAGATATTAGAAATGTTTATATCCCAAGTGAACGTTAAGATCGAAATATTAATTTGCTTTTTTTTTAATGAAACTCTTAAGTTATTGTCACAGATCTTACTAACGACAATGAAAAGATTCAATTTGTATATTATCTTTCGTTCAATAAAGTCAATAGGATCGAAATTACAATATGATAAATGATTTAGGTTTAGTCTTTATTCACAGAAATGCAACATTGCCCTTGTACCAATTTGTTTCGCTTTTGCTGCAAGGATATAGAAATTAAGCTTTTGTATTGAGATTGTATAGCTAAGCAGAATATCTGCATTATCTGGTTGATTAATTTTGGGTAGAGTTAAAGACAGTTTAATTAATTAGGTAACTTGGAAAGTTTACGGTCAACCTAACATGTTTTATTTTTTATTATTTAGTCAGTTGATTTTACATACAAAACATCATACAAAAGCAGTTACGAGTTTTACTTTAGCTGACAAATATTCCCGATAATATTTTTCAAAGATATATAATATTTAAATTGTTCCGCCAGGAAGTTTCTGACGGTTATCAACTCTTTCTTTGTGCTATGGTACGAGTAGGAATTTTTGTGGTGGCCTGAATGAAAATTGTGGTGTAAATATTCAATATTATACATTTTTCTTCTATCTTCGTCGGGAGGGTAAATGTCAAAATTTAACTTCACAAAAGAAATAAATATACCTTAATTTTATCTACGGTAAAATTACGACATGGAGTTTACAGCGTTAAGACGATCGCCTCCAGATGATGACGTCTTGACTGAGCGCTGTGGCCTGAACCTCAAGATGGTCTTGATTGGTATCGGTATCACACATAATTTAATTAGGTTAAGATTCTCCCCACAAGAAAATATTTATCTTTGCCTAACGTAGACATTTTGTCTGTTGCTCTAGAACACATGACAGTGAAAATTGAATCCCAACGAAAGTCCATATTTAATTCCATATTTCGATTAAAGTAGCAAATATATATATATATTTTTAATACGTATAAATCCTTTCACTGGTTATTATATTCGTACTTAATCGTGTTGTAATTAATTTGCTGTTATTCTCTTATGCCCTTTATCCATTTCTGTTTAAAAGTTATCCTTATTTCATCCATATTACGCCATTCCTTTAATATTCATCTCTGTAGAATGACATTGGTTGAAGCACCATCTATGTTTGAGGAAAAGATTTCGTATTTTATTCTCTTCAGCCCCTTTTCACTTTTCTTCTGTCACAAAAGAGAAAGAAAGACAAGCTATTTGTCAAGTCATGTTCCACTCCAATTCACAAGAAATACCAGGAATATTGACAAAGCGTGATAACTTTAGTCAAACATGAAAAGGCAATCGTCATATTATGCTCCCTTCGCCGATTTTGCATGAAAAGCTCAAAGACAGGAATTTCAAACCTTAAATCTAGTTCACACTGGAAGAATATATCTTTTTTCATCTACATTTTTGTATAAATTTTACTTCTCTGTCAAGACTATGCAGAATTGTCCCTCAAAGAAGCGAATATGAAACAAATCAAATATTGAGATGGTATCTGTAAGGATGTGAGATTGAAACAGATGTGATCGAGACGAGAAACGAGATTAAATCATTCGAGACTTGTAGTGACGAGGTCGTGAATTTTATGTAGATAAAGGCCTCTGTAGAGCTGCCTAAGACCTGCAAAACTTGCTGGATGGAAATAGTTCTCCGGCAGTGTGTTGCATGAGAGATTCTTCACTACGTGGACAGCTGCACTGTAATATATACAGCACGAAAGGCACGCCGAGTTACGCCATCTATGCTGAGTGAACGGTCTTTACATTTGAAACAACTAAAATATTCTTCCATACGTGTACAGTACACATTGTAAAGTATGTATTTAAACAGCGCCATTGTTTTGTATCTAATAATGTTTTATACGAAACGTTATTCCTCTCGGTTGAAAAGTTATCGCCTTTTAAAAATTTGAAGTGATACATACATCTCACGCGGCCGCCATTAAAACTGCACACGTGACGTAGAGGTCGCTTCTGATTGGTTACGCTACGAAAAATGATACGGACCGAGCCTATCCTTGACAAATGCCATAACATTTCTCACTTTACACGGTAGCTTTTTGGTCATGGCGTAAATGTTAAGAAAAATGCTTTCATCTAAAGCGGGTCTAATTTAGTTATTTTATTATCAGGAAATGCACGCCACATTTGCAGCTTCATTTACTGAAAGATCGGGCATGCAGAAATCTTCGTATCGAAATCTTGTTTTTCTTCCATTACATGGTGTCTTAAGCTGCTCCAGATAAGAACAGATTGTTGGTAGCAAGAAAATAAGGATGCCTTTTGAATCTTCGGTTATGGAGCATGTTAAGTGGTAGACTCAAGATATCGCCATCGAACGTTTTAGTTTCCCTTGTTCATCCTGTCAAAGCGGTACTGAATTGGATTACCGATGAAGACATTTGGGGCTCCTCGACGGCGAATTGGTTGATTTCTCATTCTCATTATTTAGCGTCGCTTTTCTTCAGAATTTTGGCTAATCGAGACGATGAGGATGAGTGATGATAAGATGCAATTGGTGAAGGGACACTCTCAAAGACCACCCATGCGCAGGGCGGGATCTGATATTGTCGGTCACCGTGGCGGAGTGGTTAGCACATCGCGCTACGATGATGGCATGAATGTTTGTGTGTCCATTCATCAATTTCATCATATCATCACTCACTCCCATCTTCGCAAATTAGCCAAAAGTGGCACAAAAGGCAAAGTAAAATAAAGCAAATCAATCAACCATTCTAATCTAAGATTGTAGGTGATGAGATTGTGAGTCCAGCATTCAACGCTCTCGACCATCGAGGGGAATAATTCTCACAAAAACGGATTTGAAGAATGTGTTAATCAATAATATAATTAGCTGTTTGACATATTTTTATGGAAAATGTACTACGGAAAACCTATTTTCATTTTCGGCGATGTGGCTTAAGGAACTTTGGCTCCCCTTTCTACGTGGTGGAAATCCAATGAAGTTGGCAACACTACGCGAAGCCACTACGTCACGCAGTGGGATGGGCGTGCGTTTGATTGAAAGAACGCACTGAGACTTGCTTGCTATCTCAGGAGCGCCGGTGCCTGACGAGTTTAGAAAACCTGGCAGTGGCGATGTCTGCTGTGGTAAGGCAACGTGCTGAAGGGAGTTTGTTGCGCTGGTTGCATGACATTTTAGGAGCGATCTCTCGCAAACTGGTCTGTCCCAGTTTTAGTCCAGACCTCTGTAGGGGGCCACGAAACTTATGCAAATATCTAGGCAACAACGAAAATAAACCACATAGAGATTCACGTGAATATACTTTAGAAGGAATTCTATGCAGATGATATATTCAGATTTTGGAATATCATAGCAGTTTTTCGAAACGAGAGGAAAATTCGAAACGGTTGCCCAAAGAACCAGCCGAGTCATGAGGAAATGTAAACAGTAACTTTTCCATCACCCCTCGTATAAATTTATTTTCTCCTCACTTTCATATTAAAGACAAAATAAAAAGCAGACTCAATTCAGGAAAACCGTGTTACTTTTCTCTTCATAAACTATTATCTTCTCGTATAATATCTAAGAAACTAGAAGTTAAAATATACAAAACGGTAATTTTGCCTGTAATATTATATGGATGTGAAACTTGGTCCCTTACATTGAAAGAGGAACATAAATTAAGAGTATTTGGAAATAAAATCCTTAGGAAAATATTTGGATCTAAAAGGGATGAGGAGACAGTTGAGTGGAAAAGGTTACATAATTTAGAACTACATAATTTGAATTCATGTCCAGATGTTATTAGAATGATTAAGTCACGAAGACTTAGGTGGGCAGGCCATGTGGCACGAGTTTACAGGATTCTTGTGGGAAACCTGATGGTAAGAGACCTGTAGGAAGGCCAAGATGAAAATGGAGGAATAACGTTGGGATGGACCTAAAGGAAATCGGTAAGGATGGAAAAGATTGGATTGATCTTGCCCAGGACAAGGACAGATGGAAGGCTTGTGTTGCTGCAGCCGTAAACCTACGGGTTTACGAAGGCTAGAGAGTTAGTAACTTTCATGTTTCCCAAATATGCGTGGGCTGTTTGTAATTGAGAAAACAAAAAATGGCCTTTCATTCCCACTGGTCCGCAAGCGGCAGCGACAAGGAGTTTTTTGAGTTTTTCCGGAACTCAGAAGATCCTATTGGAAACGAAGAGTTACGGCTTCCGAGCACCACGCTCTACTAGACCCTTTGAGCAAATGAATGGCCAACGAAGTCTCCTCTGCCGCATACGAAGCGAAGGTGCGTAGCATCTGTTGCTTCCGCCTCGGATGAGACGCTCATTGGAGCATGCGACGTTTCGACACAGCTTCCCTTTGGATCGCATTCAATGCCTTTTCTTCCGCTTCGGAGCCTTAGCAGCACCTTGAAGCGCATTACTAAACTTTTACGTGTCGTCTCATCTGGGTGCTGGTACTCATCAGATTAACAGCACATGAAAGGCTAATTTACGATCATGTTCCGATTGTGCTGCGACCGTGTCGTGTTGTTTGCATTTACAAACAGTATCGTACCAAGAATTGCATTTGGAACCGGCCTCCGTGCAGAGTGCTTATCACAGGGGGCTACGACTACAGAGACCCTGGGTTCAAATCCCGGCCTGGGTATGGATGTTCTTCTTAGAGTCCATTCATCAAATTTATCATCCTCATCGTGGCGATTAGTCAAAAGTAGAAGAAAAGCGACGCTCAATAACTAAAATCATATCAAAGAAGTCGATTTTTTATTAGGTTTATTTTCCTTCGCTTTTCTGCCACTTTTGGCTAATCGCCACGATGAGGATGATAAAATTGATGAAGAAACACTCACAAGGAACACAAGTTCTCCATGTCCAGGCAAACCTTTCACCAGCCTGTTTATATTTACTTAATGAACTGTGCGCAGAATTCAATGTAGCAAATCAACTGTTCCATATGAAGCATTTTTGTTGCCTAAAATAACAAATCAACTGTCCCCTCTGAAACATTTCCGTTGGCTAAATTAATAAATCAGCTGTTCCATCTGAAACATTTCCGTTGCCTAAAATATCAAATCAACTGTTCCATCGGTAACATTTCCATTGCCTAAAATAACAAATCAGCTGTTCCATCTGAAACATTTCGGTTTCCTAAATTAACAAATCAGCTGTTCCATCTGAAACATTTTCGTTGCCTAAAATAACAAATCAGCTGTTCCATCTGAAACATTTTCGTTGCCTAAAATAACAAATCAACTGTTCCATCTGAAACATTTCCATTGCCTAAAATAACAAATCAGCTGTTCCATCTGAAACATTTTCGTTGCCTAAAATAACAAATCAACTGTTCTATCTGAAACATTTCCGTTGCCTAAATTAACAAATCAGCTGTTCCATCTGAAACATTTTCGTTGCCTAAAATAACAAATCAACTGTTCCATCTGAAACATTTCCATTGCCTAAAATAACAAATCAGCTGTTCCATCTGAAACATTTTCGTTGCCTAAAATAACAAATCAACTGTTCCATCTGAAACATTTCCATTGCCTAAATTAACAAATCAGCTGTTCTATCTGAAACATTTTCGTTGCCTAAAATAACAAATCAACTGTTCCATCTGAAACATTTCCATTGCCTAAAATAACAAATCAGCTGTTCCATCTGAAACATTTTCGTTGCCTAAAATAACAAATCAACTGTTCCATCGGTAACATTTCCATTGCCTAAAATAACAAATCAGCTGTTCCATCTGAAACATTTTCGTTGCCTAAAATAACAAATCAACTGTTCCATCTGAAACATTTCCATTGCCTAAATTAACAAATCAGCTGTTCCATCTGAAACATTTTCGTTGCCTAAAATAACAAATCAACTGTTCCATCTGAAACATTTCCATTGCCTAAAATAACAAATCAGCTGTTCCATCTGAAACATTTTCGTTGCCTAAAATAACAAATCAACTGTTCCATCTGAAACATTTCCATTGCCTAAAATAACAAATCAGCTGTTCCATCTGAAACATTTTCGTTGCCTAAAATAACAAATCAACTGTTCTATCTGAAACATTTCCATTGCCTAAATTAACAAATCAGCTGTTCCATCTGAAACATTTTCGTTGCCTAAAATAACAAATCAACTGTTCCATCTGAAACATTTCCATTGCCTAAAATAACAAATCAGCTGTTCCATCTGAAACATTTTCGTTGCCTAAAATAACAAATCAACTGTTCCATCTGAAACATTTCCATTGCCTAAATTAACAAATCAGCTGTTCTATCTGAAACATTTTCGTTGCCTAAAATAACAAATCAACTGTTCCATCTGAAACATTTCCATTGCCTAAAATAACAAATCAGCTGTTCCATCTGAAACATTTTCGTTGCCTAAAATAACAAATCAACTGTTCCATCGGTAACATTTCCATTGCCTAAAATAACAAATCAGCTGTTCCATCTGAAACATTTTCGTTGCCTAAAATAACAAATCAACTGTTCCATCTGAAACATTTCCATTGCCTAAATTAACAAATCAGCTGTTCCATCTGAAACATTTTCGTTGCCTAAAATAACAAATCAACTGTTCCATCTGAAACATTTCCATTGCCTAAAATAACAAATCAGCTGTTCCATCTGAAACATTTTCGTTGCCTAAAATAACAAATCAACTGTTCCATCTGAAACATTTCCATTGCCTAAATTAACAAATCAGCTGTTCCATCTGAAACATTTTCGTTGCCTAAAATAACAAATCAACTGTTCCATCGGTAACATTTCCATTGCCTAAAATAACAAATCAGCTGTTCCATCTGAAACATTTTCGTTGCCTAAAATAACAAATCAACTGTTCCATCTGAAACATTTCCATTGCCTAAATTAACAAATCAGCTGTTCCATCTGAAACATTTTCGTTGCCTAAAATAACAAATCAACTCTTCCATCTGAAACATTTTCGTTGCCTAAGATAACAAATTAACTGTTCCATCCGAAACATTTCCGTTGCCTAAAATAACAAATTAACTGTTCCATCCGAAACATTTCCGTTGCCTAAAATAACAAATCAACTGTTCCATCGGAAACATTTCCGTTGCCTAATGTAACAAATCAGCAGTTCCATCTGAAACATTTCCGTTGCCTAAAATAACAAATCACCTGTTTAACCTGAAGCATTTTTGTTGCCTAAACGACACAACGTAACAAATCAACTGTTCCATTTGAAACATTAAATTTCCGTTGCCTAAAATAACAAATCAACTAATTTCCTAACAAACAACAGAGTAAATTCAAAACACCCGGACCTCACCACTTCCTTCCTCCGCCTGTTTCCAATAAACTTCCCGACTCCGACAGAATACATTTCCCTTATCACGTATTTCCCGACAGCTGGAGGGTCTCGAGAGATTTGTCTAACGTTGCCCAACAGCATCCGGTTGCCATGGAGACGTCAGTTTAACACAGAGAAGCTTTATCGACGTTCCGTGAATTGGCGAAGAATCGTAGCTCCCAGCAGATGCTCCTAAGCCGCGGAATCTCGGACGATGGCTCACGGGTTGCCTAGGAGGTAGGGGGAAGTATCAAGTTTCCGACCTTCGGATTAACTTGTTTCCATCCTCATTGTGAAGTTTTAAGAGCAGGCCCAGCAAAAGCAAAGCAACTTTTACATAGGGAAGTGCCACACACAGAAAGATTTCTGGCAACTTTTTTTCCAAACTTTATATAAAGTATTGGGATAGGTTCTTGAGTAAGGTTAGCCGACCTCCGTGGCGGAGTGGTTAGCACGGCGGGTTACGATGTCCCGGGTTCGAATCCCGGCCTTGGCATGGGTGTTTCTTGTGACTGTCACTTCATCATTTCGTATCATACCCTTAGGGAAGAGGGATCTTTTGGAAATGTAGCTCACTTCATCATTCATCCTTCACGGTAGAGCACTCTCTGCTTATGGTGAGCTTGATGGTAAAGAGCAAGAGGTAATAATTTACACACTTGAATGGCAATACACAACTCTTGAGTTTTAAACCCCTTCAGATTGGACCAGCGTCGCTAATGACAGGATATACCTGTCTCTGTACTGCAACTGAAGATCTGCCGTGAGCGGTTATGCTTGTGACTGTACTTAGTCTCTTTCTCTCTCTCTCTCTCTCTCTCTCTATCTCTATCTCTATCGTAACTTGTTCTTCAAAGACTGAATTAGAACTACTCTCGATCTCCCTGCCTACAGTTAATTATGTACAAATCTAGACGATAAAACTAATTTCTCCACGTAACATTCACATTAACTTTTCCCAGTAAAGGTATCACATTATTACTAGCACATTTCAATGTACAGTTAGGTTCAGACATTTGTACATTTTGCAGAAACGTTTGATAAAAATCTTTACTAGCTACAGATGCTAGGATCCAGTGTCAATCTCAAACTTTGCTTCATTACTATGTACAAGGTGGCTCAATAAGTCACTTAACACCCCCAGTACAAGGCCACTGCGGCATGAAACGTGAAAATGGCGATGACCAATCGTTGCCTGGCCAAGGGGGAACCACATTGACGTCACCCGCATGGTGACTTGATGTCCGCCATCTTGAAATGAACTTCAGAAATTTAAATGGGTCAGAATTTCACCAGGAAAACAACTGTGACATTTGTTTTCACCTAACTTTAAATTTAAGGGCGATTCCCGCATGGGAGAGTGACACGTCCTTTCCTTTTTGCTTAAATGTTTATTGTTCAAATTATCGTTAGTATGTGATTATGTGGTATTTATTGTTTAGACCAATCACTGAAATGTCCGTATATTGACTTACCGGTATGTACATATCTTGTAGTATTGGTTGACATGGGAATTACGATTGTGTTTTGTCTTTACATAAAAGTTTAAAAGAGTGATTATGTGAATTGATCGTGTCAAGAGTAGCACATTTCCTTTTTCACTGATCTGAACGAAAATACCACTAACACGTGAGGAACGGATTGCCATCATATTGATGTCAGGGGAGAGAAGTACGCGTGACATTGCCGCAGACTTCAATAACCGCAATCCTGCAAGAAAACCGGTGTCACATGTGGCCGTCAGCCAGTTGCTGGCAAAGTTTCAAGATACTGGATCTGTGGACGACAAGCCGCGACATGGACGTCCGAAAACAGCCACTGATGAGGGTACTGCTGTAGAGGTGTTGGCATCATTTGCAAAGTCCCCAACCCGTAGCACACGGAGACTGGCGCTGGAAAGCGGTGTCAGCAGGGGTTCAATTCAAAGGATTGTACGTGACCACCACTGGCATCCGTATAAGATACAGCTGCAGCAGCACCTTAGTGAGGACGATCCAGACAGACGTTTGCAGTTTTGTGAGTGGGCTATAGCACAACTGCAACGTGACCCTGCCGTCGGTAGCAAGATTCTGTTCAGTGATGAGGCTAATTTTTATGTGTCGGGGGAGGTGAATAAGCAAAGTCTGCGGTACTGGTCACCCGAAAATCCACATTGGACAGATCCCAGCAAGGTGACGGGAGGCGGGAAGCTAATGGTGTGGTGTGGTACTTGGGGTCCCCGACTTGTTGGTCCATTTTTCATTGAAGGCAACTTAAATGCAGAGGGGTACTTGCTTCTGCTACGGGAGCAGATCTTACCATCCTTACTGTCCGAGGATGGGAGCTATCCTGAATGGTTCCAGCAAGATGGTGCTCCACCGCACTATGGGATGATAGTCCGTCAGTACCTGGATCAACAATTCCCTCACCACTGGATTGGTCGCCGAGGGACTGTGGAATGACCTGCACGCTCACCTGACCTGAGATCATTGGACTTTTACCTCTGGGGACACCTGGAAGCCATGGTGTATGCTACGAAAATCAGGGATCTGGCCCACTTGCGCACACGCATTGTGGATACCTGTACTGCAATAACTCCTGAGGTTCTTCAGAATGTGGTAAGGTCATGGGAGAGACGATTACACGTGTGTGTTGCGCAAGAGGGACGTCATATTGAGCATGTGTTATAATTTTGTGGTATTGTTAACTCTGCAACAATTAAAGTTAGGTGAAAACAAATGTCACAGTTGGTTTCCTTGTAAAATTCTAGCCCATTTTGATATGTCGCACGACCCCCTTTCCATTTAAATTTCTGAAGTTGATTTCAAGATGGCGGACATCAAGATGGCTGCCGAACATGCGGGTGACGTCAAAGTGGTTCCCCCTTGGCCAGGCAACGATTGGCCATCGCCATTTTCACGTTCCATGCCGCAGTGGCCTTTGTACTGGGGGTGTTAAGTGACTTATTAAGCCACCCTGTACACTTATTTATACTAAATATGTGCGCTGGTTAATGTTGAAATCTACTGTAGTTCCCTTGTACACACTTCTATATCATTTTCCGAATCGTTGATCACATGTGATGATTGAAGTTTGGATGCCTGATAAACGATTTCTTATCTATCAACTTTACTATTAACGTTGATTTGTGCATCATTAGAATGCGTAAAAATAGTGGCAATAAATAAATCTTGACGCAGCTGTGTCTGTTGGATTAGCTTCAGAGTTAGGTGCGGATTCTAACTCAGTTGTATGAGCAACAAATTTGTTATTGTGTTCATAATTTTTGGATTGTCTACCTTCAATGTTAATCCTTTTATAACATTTCAAATAATTATGGTCTTGCTTCCCACAGAACAAACACTAACTTCCTTCATAACACTTTGGACTTTAATTCATATGATTTTGAATTATTATCTTGACCATGAAGATTACTATGCTTATTGCTAAATTTGGAATCATTCTCATTTTTACGTGAAACCTTATTCGCTTCATGAAATCTTCTGTCATTGCCCTTACACTTAACTTACAAGACACAATGAATATTAACTTCACGGTAATAATCCTTCTATCACTCTCGAGTTTTTCCATTTGTCTAGCTAACTCAAAAGCTTTGTGGAATTCCATGATGTTTTCTGCTATTATTTTCTTCCTAATAACGTCAGACCTTAAACCGCTCACAAACGTGTCAAACAATGCAATAGGTAAAAACTCACCATATCCACATGCTTCACCTATCGTTCGGAGCCTTCTTGTAAAATCTTCAACCATCTCCAAATCCAATTGTGTACATTTTCTTAACTTTAGACGTTGAACTATAAAATTACTACTTGGATTGTAATAAGAAATGAACCTATCAGAGATTTCCTTGAACGATTTCTTCTCTGGTAGTATTGGAGAAAATAACTCGCGTAAAACTTCATAAGGTTTAGGGCCAATTACAGATATGAACTGAGGAACTTTGCTTTCCTCAGTTATGTTGAACACTCGGCAATAATTATCATATCTCTCCAAATAAGAGTTTATGGTTCCTTCATCTCGATCATATTTGTCAAATCCTGGCACATACGACATGATGCCTACAACAACGATTAAATCCAATTAATCATAGACAAAACTCACCTAAATCTGTAATACGCCGTTAAATATTTCCCTCATCGCCATTTAATACATCTGTTGTGTATTTGGAACACGTGCAGTTCTCACACAAGGTGTCGAATACATTATAAATGATATGCACGCATAATTCAACATTATTTAATTAACCACAAATTACCATTCAATAAACTATAATGAACTCCATTTATACAAGACAAAACTCCATCTGTTTTTATCCACATATCGACAATTTCAAAGGTCTTATAAACCATACAGATTATTTACATAATAAGCGTCACACATACGACAATAAGAACTCAAACTGACTCAGACTCGCAATGTTTGAGAACGCCCACGACAATGAAGGGTCATTGTGTATATTGAGACGAATTTAACCACCCATTGTTTTCCAAAGACACAACAACTCAACTGTGTCAATACCGTGGCAACGAAAAATCAGAGGCAAGGAACTTGAAGGGGTCATTGTGTGTGTGTGTTGTTTCCCAGTCTCTTCAAGAAACTGCAACTCCAGCTGTAAGCGACGGAAATTTATGGGACTTGGACAGTCAGGTTCAAAATGTCTTGCCCCGTCTTGTGGCGAGTTTTATGAAAACTTCTTGCGCGCAAGAAAAATACAGAACACGGCGTTTAACTTGCGCAACGCAGTTTCCTAACTGTGCAACGTTGCGTTGCGTTCCTGGTACAGGCTGGTCGCCACGGACAAGCTCTGCGTGGCGCCGCCCGATATCGCTTCTAAAACCGTACGCAGAGGCGTCTCCTCAACGCATGCTGCGCATGCGTCAATTGTGGGAAAATGGACATCTTGCTCTGCGACGACATTAATGAGCATTTCTACATTCTAATTTCTTCATATAGGAGAAGTATTTATTTCAGACGAGAGCGCTCAACTACGCTTATATTACATTTCTTGGATCTGAAGTGACGCATGCGTCAATTGTGGGAAAATAATTATTTCTTTATTTCACTTCAGATCCAAGAAATGTAATAACAGCGTAGTTGAGCGCTCTCGTCTAAAATAAATATTTCTCCTATATGAAGAAATAAGAATGTAGAAATGCTCATTAATGTCGTCACAGAGCAAGCTGTCCTTTTTCCCACAATTGACGCATGCGCAGCATGCACCGCATGCGTTCAGAAGACGCCTCTGACCGTACGCCGTGTAATCAATTTTGATTAATTCGAGTAGTCGAAAGCAACAACCAGCATTTAGTCATTGAGTTTTTTTCACGAGTATTGTCTCTATCGCTACGCTGTGTTCTGTAAGGAAAAGATTCCCCCATTTACTGCAACGTTGCTTTAAAAGCTTAGAACAGATTAGCCTACTTGCTTTGACTCGACATGTACACTCGCCTCAATTAGTACTCGGCAGTTTGTTTCTTTATACAGCATATTTGCAGAACATGCAAGCAAAGAGAATAGGATTACAAGTGTATCAATATGCGCTGTATAACACACAACGTATTACTAACTTCGTTGACCCTGTATAGTCACCAGCAAAAGATGGGACACCTGGATTCTAATACTGGTTTATCCGCAATGCGTTATTTGTCTTGCATAACTGAGGCGGTAGAAGAACTTACTAGTGAAAAGTTGCTATTGAAGTTGGCTCTTCGCCGTTGAGTTAGGCAACACACACAACGCAGGAAGCGGGTATTTCAGGATTTAGGTGCCCCATTTTTATTGCAGGTGACTGAACGTTTCAGAAATACATGTGCCACACTATGTTCGGAAGAGAAGGAATAATCCAATTCATTTAATCGCGAGAATACCAAAACGGTGCGTTTGGGAAGCAGATCTTTGAGCCTGACTAAATAACAGTAATGATTGATTGATTTTGTGGGGCACAATTAAACTGGGCCTATTTTTGAGGGAGTAGAATCAAACCTTGGGCTTAACTTTGGGGGATGAGACTCGAAAAGTTTTCCATTTCATAAGAACAGCGTCCACGATTATTTGCTAAATAACTGTGACGTTTGCGAAATCACAAATATTACTCTTTATTGCGTTGCTCCTCAGGGCCCCTAAATTGTAAATTTTAATAAACCCAAAAATTTTGGGGGGCAAGTACCCCCCTTGCCCCCGTCAAGTTATGCCTATACCATTTTATAGTTCTCTTTCTGCTCTATAAGGGTGTAAGGGGTGACCTTCCACATAGCAACCCAATTGTCAACCTCACTTCCACGTAGTGCACTCTGGATTGCATTTTGTAGACTAACGAGGCTCTGGCGACTGGCCCTATGCCCAGTATAATTCTGTGTGTTGTCCTTATGTGTGACGAGTACCTCTTTACAGCCTCAGCTTTTAACCTAAGTCAGAATATTTTCAAATTTTAGTTATGCGACGTTACAGATATGTTATTTGTTATGGTAAGGGGCTGGACCCCATAGAGAAATAGCCTTTCAGTGCTGATTCACCCAAAATTTTAAATCCAAATTCAAAATTCTTTCTGCTCTTCAAAATGAGACTATAGGAGTGAAGAACATTTATTTTTCTGTACAATTTCTTAACAAACCATGAGAGAAAAGGGTGGAAATAGGTACTGAAGCATCAAAGAGGGGGTAAAAAGGGGATAAATGTGCTAATAGAGAAAAGGTGCAACAAAGTGTGTCCATTTTACTTGATTTCATGTTCTAAAATGCATAACTCAAACGATCGATATAAAAACAGCTATATTTTTGGAAAAGTGCTGCACCTTAAAATCCGTTTCCTACATATTACCCTAAATGAAGATACAATACCTGGAACAGATAAATAACATACTAAGAACAAGATCAGACCAGTATTGTTTTCTAGACCAAAACGGTATCACCTCGAATTTCAGTCAAATCTCACTGCTGGTGTGTTTCACTTACGTCACAAACTACTGCATCGTGTCTTCAAAGATGTAGTGCGTGTTTCAATTACAAGAAGATACATTAGAAAACATTACATATCCGTGCCCCAAAGACACAAGCATTGTTATAAAACTTCCACGGAGTTGAAAATTTGCATATTTTTCCAACTGCAGATCCCCGTGGCTTCTCCACGTGATGAACGCATGGTTGTGAACTTGAATATAGCAAAATCCTTGAAAGTTTTTTTTCATATATTTTTTGTGTGAAAGAGGCGTTCGGTGAAAGGGCAGGGTGTCCAGCGTACCCACCAGGTACTGCAGTGGTTCTGTCGCAGACTTTCAGGGTCACCGTGGTGACGACGTTACCCACTCTCTGCAAAGTATCCAAGCCATAATCCTGTTTTTTTCTTCTGTTTCCTACAATTGTGGTCTCAAGCATGGAGACAGCCCCAGGAAGGGACGCAATTTGTTCCTGCTTGGATGCGGTGTACCCTAATGATAATTCCATACCGGTAGTGAAGGTGAAGAATAATATAAAATATATCCAATCCAGTGTTTTTATACCTGCCATTGGTTGAAAAGTGATAATCCATTGTTCCTTGTTCTTAATACAAATCCAAAAATCACATTCTGTATGAAACAGTACAGTACAAAATGCACACTGTCGGTGTATGGAATTTAAACAGAACAATAGAATGCACACTGTCAGAGTATGGAATTCAAAGAACAGAATCCAAAATGCTCCCTGTCAGAGTATGGAATTCAGAGAGCACAATCCAAAATGCACACTGTCGGTGTATGGAATTCAGAGAGCACAATACAAAATGCACCCTGTATGTGTATGGAATTCAAACAGCACAATACAAAATGAACATTGTCAGCGTATGGAATTCAAACAGTACAATAGAAAATGCACACTGTCAGAGTATGGAATTCAGAGAGCACAATACAAAATGCACACTGTCGGTGTATGGAATTCAAACAGTACAATACAAAATGCATTCTCCCGGTACTGAACCGTATGAGCACACTTGAGAATTGGACTGTTATAACTTCAATGTAATCCCGCCGCGAGCTCCACCACGACTGAAGATACCAACCTATCACAGTTTAAAAGAAGAAGCTAAACACAATGTACTGGAGCCGACCTCAAGTAATTCCAGGAGGATTTGCCCGGAAATTGACCGACGAGGAGAAATTCCGTTTTATATCTTGGATGCCCCCATCATAGAAGTCCCTGATCGGTAGCAAAATTCGCTCGTGGTAAGGTTTCCCATAAGACCTTTCCGATGGCGTAGTGGTAACGTGGTCGCCTTGCAATCAAGGGGTCCCGGGCTCGATATCCGGTGGAAGCACATACTGGTTCGGATCCCACTTTAAACTGTAGGTCAAGTCCCGTCTAGCCTTCTGTGCATAAAGTGGACTTAAGACTCAAAACCATATCAAATCATATCGAGAACGCTCGGTTACAGCGGGTTGACCAGCCCTGTTCTCGAACTTGGCTCTCCGCTACAAATTCGTTTTTTTAATTATCAGATATATGTGACTTTAAGTAGTTATATTTATATCCAAAATGTAAGTGCTGTACATTAGTATGTAATGATTTTACGAGGTTTAGAAATAATTAGCAGCCAACAAGATGAGAAAGATGAGCAGCAACTTGGGATAACACGCCAACAGCACTAGAAATAAACTGAATAAGCTATTTGCATGTTTATTTCTGCCACTATTACAAGAGTCCAATGAAATCCTTAAAATCCAGTAAAAATTGTAGGGAAGACTGTACACAGCTCAAATTTACATTAGGTATCAACTGTTATTTAGAGAACGACCTCAAGGCTGCAACACTGATCAAGTGAGCTTCAAAACGTTATTTTTGTTTTTTTAAAGGTGGCGCCTCCTCTACACACATGCACTAATGAAGAGGAGTGGTTTCTTGCCCTCTGTCAGCCTTAAAGTTACAGAAATTTCTCGGCAAATGAAAATTCAATATCTCTGTGCATGCTTACCACACCAGCAAGTTTACTAATGGAGGAGAAAGTTCTACAATGGCCTCAGTTCGCAGGCAGATGGGTGGAAAGGCCTTCGTAGTGGCTCATAAGTGATTTCACGTGGATCCCAAAGACTTACTCTTCTTAAGGCACTTACTCAAAGTTGAAAATATATGAATGATCAGCAATAGGTCTGTGCTAAAATGCTGGAAACTTGTTCAACCTTACACAAGCTCGTAGCCAGGCAGGGGCCAGGGAGGCTGAGCCCACCTGGAACTGCCGTCAGCCCCCTGGCACTGCCATCAGCCCCCCTTTACATTAGGTAAACTATTTTGCATAATTTGTTTGCAGTGAAGAGTGAAAATGTAGACAACTCACAACTTTAAGGGTAAATCCACAGAATATGAACAGTATCTGTTACATTTGCTCATTTTGTTTACGAGCAGAAGTAGCTGCAAGTATTTAGAATATTCTGTAGACTTCAGAAAGTTCTTTCATAGGGGAGCTTCTTTATCTGTACCTTCACTGTCCCTGTTGCAATCTCCCGTTTAGACAGAAATGTGTGACTTTGATGTCATCATGCAAGTTTCCTCCGCATCTGCGTCAAAGGTCAACAACAGCTCCCAAGTTTTTGGGAAGGAAGGGGAGTTTAATTGCTTCGGCCGGGGGTGGAATATACTGTAGGCACTGTGATTAAATATTGTGCGGTTTTTGTGTGTGGTATATATATCTGTATCATTTAATATAATATGGGGTGTGTAAGGGATAATTTCAGTATCAGTCAATTAACACTTCAAGAGATGTTTTAAAAGATGTAGGAAAATGTAGTATTTGTGTAGTATATGATATTTATAAATGAATGAGCGTCCCCCCCCCCCCCACACACATAATTTACCTACATTTAATATTTTTTAAAAAAATGGACTTGGTTTACAAAGCTCCCCTCGAGATCAATTCTAGCTACGGGCCTGACCTTACATACAGAAATCTACTATATGCGTAGGTGAGTACGTTAGGGAGGTCAGATTTGACGCTGTTAGACATATCTATAAGTTGCTATAGCTGTCGCTAGCCGCTCGTGCCAAGGACAAACTTTAATAACTTTTGTGGTTCAGATGTCAGTACGCTCGCCTTGAACACATCACTGAATCTCGCAGACTAAAATGACAAGAGAAAACGTGCGAGAATAAATAGTCATAAGGAAAATATACGTAGCCGAATGGTTGCAGATAATATATAGTTATGACTTAAGTGATCTCAGAGATACACTTGACCAAACTGCGTAATTGAGAAGACAATTTCAAGTTCACGGCGTTTCCAACCGGTTTGGCAATCTCTTTTCGCCAAGGGCCTTCAGAGGAGGAAATGTGAGAGGAAGTTTGCAGTCTTAAGTGAGAGGAAAAACTGGAAGATTAAGAAACGGATACCAGGAAGTTTTTAAGATAAACTTTTTGTTGAAGGGATCTATTAACGAAACCTAGCCCATATCCGTTCTCTAGCGTTGTGAAGCGGGATGCGAGAAAGGTACCGTGGGTTTGAACCGAAGTAACGAATTTGTGGTTGAAATTTCTATGTCTACTACGACAGAGTTCCCGGGTTCGAATCCTGGCCTGGGCATGGGTGTCATCACTGATCCTCGTCTTCGCGATTTGCCAAAAGTGGCAAAAAAGGGAAGTAAAATAAACGTCATCAATCAATCAATGAATTTCCAGGCGTCCCGATATTTACTTCTTGCAAATAACTGAAGGATAGTAAAATATATTTAGTTCAAGATACAGCTCATAGAAAGCCACAGTAACGTAATTTAAAGTAAAGCAGTTTCAATTACTATTGCTTTAAAAGTAAACGTAAGTTACTTTCTGTTCTGTTGGAAACTTGCTTGCGATTTAACATCAGTAAGGTTCCCAAACTAATTATATGCAAGCAATGATTTCCATTCACTTTTATTAAACATCTTTACATGAGTCACAAGTCCCGAGCTCGTAATCATCGCCTCACCCCCCAAGAGCAGCTCTTTAGCCAAAATATGGATATTTGCATTGTATTTTGGGATACATTAAATATGACTGCCCCAACCCCCTCTGTCTGTAGTTATTCTACTCTGAGGCCGACAGTGGTGAGGTCACGAAGGTGGAAGGACTATTAAACGGTGTAACTCAGCAGTTAGCATATGCAGATAATGTAGACATATTAAGGAATGAAGTGAATAGAGTTGACAATAACACTAAAAAACATTTTACAAGCACAACAGAGAAAACAACTACGAATAAGTGTTTACATGATGAAATCGAGTGTTGCATAATCAAACTTAGTTAACCGTAACTATTAAGTCTTGTTTTCATGATTTTGAATCTCTTTCCGACCCTGAAGAAGATCTTGCTCCAAGGTTGAAAAGCCACGTTTATAGTGTGTTTAGTCGATAATAAATTCTGCCTTGGTCATCATTTTGAGGCTCTTAGTCTGTTTCAAAATCCAAATATTTAGGAGTAGTATTAGCCACTGAAAGCGAAGTTAATGAGGACATTTAAGGGCAGTCTGAATTCAGGCAATCAATGTTATACTTGCCTATTCCAAATAAATCTCACTTTTAACAGAATGGTATGATTTTTTAAAGGTCACGTGTCTGCCTAATGTGAAATATTTGATCAGTAGTTTATATGGTATTACTGTTTGTACCTCTTATCGTTAGTGTTAAAGTTATTTGAAGAAATAGTCAAAGTATCAATTTCAAGCAATAGCATATATTGTGTTCAGCGTACAAGAATATTACAGACAGAGAAAACGAACGAGGAAAAATCAACGTCCATGCAGTTGAGACTGCTAACACAGAATACTCCGTGATTTACTACACATACTACTCACCAACATTGATAAGTTCTACACTCAGCCACCAGTTGGCAGCACCAAACAAATACACATCATATAATGCAGTGTTTCTATTATTCTTAACAGTTAGGATAAATCACAGATTTTTTTTTTATTTTATCAACATTATTTTCTTATTAAAATCTTAGTAGATTTCTGGAAACTATTACAAGATATAATGAAAACAACATCTTGCTAACCTTACAAGTACGAGTAATTATTAAAATGTTCAGAGTTTGATCCATGCACAATTCCAAAGTTGACTTTCATGTTGTGACTTTCCACTCTCACCGAATCGTCCTATCTGCACGAATTCCTCAGTGGCGTTTACCGCAATTAACGCCCCATTGTTAGCACTAACGAGTTCTCGCCACAGGTTAAGCCTCTGTTCGGAGAGGGGGGGGGGTCAAGTTCATTCGACAAACCACGTGCATACGCTGCTTGTA
The DNA here is from genome assembly GCF_977018435.1 of Lepisma saccharinum. Classification (NCBI taxonomy): domain Eukaryota; kingdom Metazoa; phylum Arthropoda; class Insecta; order Zygentoma; family Lepismatidae; genus Lepisma; species Lepisma saccharinum. The sequence continues at coordinate 8,162,216 of NC_139246.1, forward strand.
CATTAGCAAAGTGCAGATGACAATTTCAAATGAAGTTTCTGTGATTATCCACTTTTCATTATTAAAATTTCTACAACCTAAAACATTCCCAACGCTTTACCATAATAATGTCAGTATTCAAAACACCAGTGCATTGCACTCATAAAGTATTGCTTAGCGATTTATCATCGAAATGTGCCTTGTCATGCTACAGGCAAATTAACAGCATTATCAAATCGAATTGGTAATGTATTTCTTTTGTTATATATTGCTTGAATATTAAATTACGGTAGATTAAATTAGGAATTCACGAAAATATTTACCTCCAACAAGTGACCATTAAACGGTGAAATTTTGAACATTTTCAAGTTTTTTTTACTACCATTCGTACATAAATGTTTCAATCACTTTGGGAAAGTTTTAAAGTGTGTGTATATGTAGTACATATTTGAAGGGTCAGGGGAAAAAAACAGGTAAGTAAATTTTCTGTCGTAAGCGAGGTAATGGTGTTATTTCCTGCCATGTTGATGCTGTGATGGATTTTACAACATAATTTCTTCCGTTTGACACATCAAAGCATGTACGTATATTTTTTGTACCTTTTCATTTACATGTCGAGTAACGTTTTGCAATTAAAAGTTAATTATTATAAAGTTTGGCGAGTTGACTTACCTGCTTTTCCCCTGACTCTTCATCTCCAATATTGACAATGTTGGATTCGAATAACGTTAAAGTTAACCCCCCCTCCGTCTCCACCCTTCTCTTTCTGGATTTTCTTTCAGGGCCACATTTTGGGATCTCAGGGTCTTCAGTTCGATTTTTACTGGATCTTATTATATTGCCTGACCTTTTAAAGGTTGTCATTTTCCCTTACTGCTTCGTAACCGGTATTAAACCATTTATTGCAAACCAAAAAAATTTACTGTTATCTCATAAATACTTCCATTCCTTCAGAGCCGCTACCACTAATGTAGTTGGTGTTCACCAACTAAGCCTTTGATCGAAATAATTATAAATCACCTTCCTGCCCTACAATTTTGTTGGTTTAACATGAAGAGTAAGAATGTGTTACAGTTTTCCAGATCCCTTACACTGAGAAATAAATTTCAATTCAACAATATGCGTGGCTGATACGGTTTAAAAGTGAAAGCCTTTTGACTTTACTACATGCCGTTTTATGAACCAGTGAAATTCTCCGAACTTTGCTTCTTGTCGATTCAAGAACCAGTGAAATCCTTAGAACTTTACTGCATGTCGATTTATGAACCAGTGAAATCCTCCGAACTCTACTGCATGTCGATTTATGAACCAGTGAAATTCTTCGAACTTTGTTTCCTGTCGACTCAAGAACCAGTGAAATCCTTAGAACTTTGTTTCTTGTCGACTCAAGAACCAGTGGAATCTTTAAAATTTTGTTTTTGTCGACTCAAATATCAGTTAAATCCTTAGAAGTTGACTGCATGTCGATTTATGAACCAGTGAAATTCTCCGAACTTTGCTTCTTGTCGATTTATGAACCAGTGAAATTCTTCGAAGTTTAGTGCATGTCAATTTATGAACCAGTGAAATCCCCCGAGCTTTGCTTCTTGTCGATTTATGATCCAGTGAAATCCTCCGAGCTTTGCTTCTTGTCGATTTATGAACCAGTGAAATCCTCCGAACTTTGCTTCTTGTCGATTCAAGAACCAGTGAAATCCTTATAACTTTACCGCATGTCGATTTATGAACCAGTGAAATCCTCCGGACTTTACTGCATGTCGATTTATGAACCAGTGAAATTCTCCGAACTTTGCTTCTTGTCGATTTATGAACCAGTGAAATCCTTCGAAGTTTAGTACATGTCAATTTATGAACCAGTGAAATCCCCCGAACTTTGCTTCTTGTCGATTTATGATCCAGTGAAATCCTCCGAGCTTTGCTTCTTGTCGATTTATGAACCAGTGAAATCCTCCGAACTTTGCTTCTTGTCGATTCAAGAACCAGTGAAATCCTTAGAACTTTACCGCATGTCGATTTGTGAAACAGTGAAATCCTCCGAACTTTACTGTATGGCGATTTATGAACCAGTGAAATTCTTTGAACAATGTTTCCTGTCGACTAAAGAACCAGTGAAATCCTTCGAACTTTGTTTCCTGTCGATTCAAGAACCAGTGAAATCCTTAGACCTTTGTTTCTTGTCGACTCAAGAACCAGTGGAATCTTTAAAATTTTGTTTTTGTCGACTCAAAAAACAGTGAAATCCTTAGAAGTTGACTGCATGTCGATTTATGAACCAGTGAAATTCTCCGAACTTTGCTTCTTCTTGATTTATGAACCAGTGAAATCCTACGAACTTTGCTTCTTGTCGGTTTATGATCCAGTGAAATCCTCCGAACTTTACTGCATGTCGATTTATGAACCAGTGAAATCCTTAGAACTTTGCTTCTTGTCGATTTATGAACCAGTGAAATCCACCGAACTTGGCTTCTTGTCGATTTATGATCCAGTCAAATTCTCCGAACTACGGTACAGTCACTGCTTTCGATTTATGAACCAGTGAAACCCTCCGAACTCCATTGCTTGCCGATTTATAAACTAGCGATATGTTTCGAAGTCCGAACTTTAACTTTCTCTGAAAGTGTGTTGACATTTACATTTCAGTTGATCGGTTTCCTATAAAGAAAATCGTTATTCCTGCCATTAATAAACGCATGTTGTACTTGTCAAGTAGGAATCGACCGTTACTTTCCTTGGGAGTGACAAGGAAAGGGGAGGGACCAAAAAACCTTTTGGCGTTCTACACTCCAGCGACAGTTGCAAACACAGAGGAGTCCATGAATATTGAACGACGATCCTTCTGTACTCTTCGCTTCAGGATAAACCTGACACTGGGAAAAGAACAGGAAGGAAGTCTTTTCCCCTTTCCGCTGAAATATGGAAGCAGAAAAGTTTGTTAGTAAGAAATTGGATTGGATGGTTGAGGCTCATGAATTTTAAAGCTGAGGAATGTGGTGTCGAGGGTGCCAGTTGGGAGAGGCTTACTCCAAAGGAAGACCGTTGGCAATTTACTGCATCTTCTGATCAGAGGGGATCTTCGGAGCCTATTTACATATCTGCTGGCGTCGGAACGAGTAAACAAGTGAGAAATGCTGTGGAATTAGTTGTCCCCATCTCGGCAATCCCAAAGGTTGTTGACATGATGAAATCTGTCATTTTCTCTCGTTGTTGCCAAGGAAAGTTGTAAAATACTACCCAGAACCTTTCTTCTGTTAGAAGATTTTTCTTTGCCTAAGATCACAAGTTTTTTTTCAGTGAAAGAAAGTACACTGTAGACAATTTATTTTTGATATAATATAATGCTGTGGTGTTAATGTCATTACCAGATACATTTTTACTTACAGGTATGTAAAAATTTAAGTTGCAAAACTTTTAATTGTCTTTGAAGTCTATTATTATAATTAGGGAGCGGAAGTTGATGAAATGTCATCTTTTTCTGACATCTCTGACACGATGCCCATTAAATATACACAATATTACACTTCGTCTAGAACCCAAAAAAGGCAATTTTAAAGTGCATTTTTTTGCATTTTTTGCGAATTTTCAGGTTTTAGGTCATTTTCCCCGATTTTCGGCATTTTCCCGTCATTTTTCGCAATATTCGGTGTATTGTTTCGTCATATTTTGTCACTTCTTTCATTTTGGTAATATTCTTGAGTCTTTTCACCAAGGAGAACATAGGTGGTATATCTCGCAGGATTGCAATTTACGAGCTTTTTCATTAAATTGTTTAAAAATTATTCGGTTCTTTCCATTGGAAATGCTCGTTGCATATTTTAATTAAATGTGCTATCATTTGGTGCCTTTCTTTATTATTATTGAAACCAAGATTGTATTTTGTTTAATTTCCTTTTCATTTCAATTTTTAACCTGAAACTCACAAATTTAATGGTCATTTTTTGCATTTTTTACTTCATTTTTCCCATTTTTTAGGTCATTCTATAGGTCATATACCTATACGTTTTTAGGTCTTCAACTTCCTCTCCGTAGTTATAATCCTATAATTATTTTATTATACCGGGTGTTTCATAAATACTTGACGGGTTACACAAATTTATTACAAGTAAAGTATTAACTTTCGTTAATGAAACCAGTCCACAACGAACGACGAACTCAACAGTTCTTTTTAACAGCTACAAATGTTTGTGTGCACAACGGCTGGCACAGAATGCATCGACATAAGTGTACATCTTGCCACACTCGCACCAACACGGGCCTGTCGATAATATCTATCGCTGCGATGATATTCTCCCTTAGGGCTGCGATATCACGCGGCATCAGTGAGACGAATACCCTGTCTTTGATAAAACCCCACAACAAGAAGTCACACGGTGTAAGGTCCCGTGATCTTGAGGACCAAAACATTGTACAGAACAATGTGGATGATTTGAGTGTCGCCTAGCGGCAGGGATATGAACTCTCAGCTAAACAAGGGATACATACACAAACTGTTCGCGTTCCTCGATTGTTCTGGATTGGTTTCATTAACGTAAGTTCAATAGTTTACTTGCAATAAATTTTGTAACTTCTCAAGTATTTATGAAACACCCGGTATTATTTACTTAAGTGTTGTACAGAAGGAAATGACTTCTTGCAGGCAACGAAACACTAAAGTTTGTAGATAAACCAAGAAACTGCTTTAGAGAGAGATAATTTGTTACTAAGATAAGTTGAGGCATTCTCAACAATGTTCAAAGCAGAATGTAGTTTATATGTATAAAATATGTATGCATACGCACAGACATAGAGCTTATATATACGAGGGAACATGAGGCGTCGACAATTATTTACAAAACGACCTCAAGGCTGCAACACTGATGATGTGAGCTTCAAAACACCATTTTTGCCATTTTAAAGATGGTGCTCCCTGCTTACACATGCACGTGCGAAAGAGAAGTGGTTTCTTTCCCTCTGAAAGCCTAAAACTTATAGAGAGGACGAAGTTCGACAATGGCCTCAGTCCGCACACACATGTGTGGAAAGACCTTCGCGGTGGCTCCATACATTCCAAATATTCTTGTTCTTGAGGTATACAGGCACTAACTCAGACTTGAAAATATATGTGGATCAGCAATGGGTCTATGCTTAAATGTATCAAACTTATGCAACTTGTGCAGAAATATGCTGAAAGCTACAGTATTTCTGTGAATTTCCCCGGAACTAGTGATATTGGATATACAATAGAACTTGGCACATTGCAGAATGCCTTTAAGGCATTTGCAGAGAATATATACGTAGGATCCCAAAGATTCACAATCTCGGCTGGTGATGTCATCAGCACCACGCTCCAGGCGCCTTTATCCAAGAGATCCCCCTAGGTACCTATTCATTAGAAGCTGGGTGAACATCAGAGCTGCTCCATATAAGGACACTGCTGGGGAAGTTCGCACCTGAAATCACCTACCTCGGGATTTGAACCAAGGTCTTCCGCTTGGCAGTCTGACTCAGTGGCGATTGCTGGACCAAATATAAAAATACAGGGTGTTTCACTCGTTCTCGGCACCTGATTTTTGCTTATAAAATTCAAATTATAGGTCATAATGTAATGAAATTTGCTACGGACATACCATAGTCCTCTTCCGTGGCCGTGCGGTCTAAGGCGCTATGCTTTAGACTCCGACTGCGGACGGCATGGGTTCGAGTCCGCCTGGTTTCAGTCGCTGGGTTTTCGGCCTGTGTATAGAGACCGGGGGTAACCCACCATCGTGAGGAAATTGGGAGCTACGAGTGAGTAGCGTAACCCGGTCTGGGAAGTCTCATGTTACGGCTGAGGCTTCGACGTGCCGACCCCACGTCACCCCTCTACCGGTTGAAGATCTTCACAACTATAGGTAGGATTGTGGGAGAGAGATTGGCAGTTCTGGAGATAGGCCAAGGCCCTTCCAGGGCTGTCGAGTCACGGATTAATATTATTATACCTTGGTTTATGAGAAGCATGGAGATGGCGCCACAGTCTCCCTAGCCCTTGCGTGGGCATGCGCATGCGTCTGGTCGATTGAGCGTGTGCTTTCAGTCTGAGTTCTTGGCCCTGACGCGTCCAGCTTTGGGCTACTGAGAATCCTTCCACTGTGCAAGAAAACATCTTCATGATGAAGAAATTGGAGTGTGGTGTGCTTTATCAAGACGCCGCATTATTGGCCATTATTGGCATCCAACAGTGGATGCAGAAGTCTTACAAGAGTTTGTAATCCAGTGGCGAGTAACTCCGTACTGGCTATTTTCAGCACGATGGCGCCACTTGCCACACTTCCAACGCCAAGGATAATGAAGACCTGTTGTTTTCATTACGTCCAAAGTACCTAGGGAAATGTTCTTGCATATTACTCTGTTTATCTTTGGAATCCATTGGCTGCTATTATTCATTTCACAGAAAGTACTTAATACCCATTTATTCTATATAATCTTGTTTCGAGTGCCTTTTGTCGGTGCCCAGATACGAACTAAGTTGATGAAATCCCCAAGTCTTGCTGCAAAGAAGACCTTTTTTGAAATCTCTTTCGGTCAAAAGTTCCCTTTCGAGAGGAAGGCACTTTGTTATGCATAAACAGGCTCAGAGGGCAAACTTATTTAACAAGAAGGCAGAGGAAGTCTTTGATGGTGGGTATTCTGGAAGAATCTCCAGTTTCTCATGGAAGTCAGGTTCCTGCATATTTCAGCTCCTCTCGAGAGTCCAAGTTAGCTCTTTTCTGTACAAACAGGAACAACCGATGTAACCCAGCGCTACATCCATTCTCTGCCTGAAAATATTCAAGTGGTGTAGTATATTGATTTCTGGGAAATTTTCTTCCCTGGACGTTTCTATCCAGTGTGCAAACCGACTGAGTCCAATGTAGAGGACCAGGTTCCACCAGTAAGAGTTGGGATAAAAAATATATTTCAAGATTTCGTGTTTCAAAAATCATGTGGTTGTAAGGCCCATTCAACGTTTTATTGAACATGGTAAAGTAGTAAAGCCACATAATGTGTGAGTCAAATTTTCCACTTCCAGACATAATTACATGATGACTGATGCAGTAAATTCTATTACGAAGAAGTGCCATGTGAGATTGAAGTGTGTGAAATAACTGACGTTAGCGGATTCTCGCTTTCTAGGCACCCATTCAATTAGTTTAAGCATGCAGACTGGGCACTCATTCAATTACTTTAAACATGTACTTTTTGGCTTCTCACACTCCAGGTACTCATTAAATTAGTTTGCACATGTAGACTGCGCACTCATTCAATTAGTTTAAACATGCAGAGTGGCTTCTCACTTTCTAGGCACCCATTCAATTAGTTTAAACACGTAGACTGGGCACTCATTAAATTAGTTTACACATGTAGACTGGGCACTCATTCAATTAGTTTAAACATGTACAGGGTGGCTCAAGAAGTCACTTAACACCTCTGGTACAAGTCCACTGCAGCGTGCAACATGGAAATGGTGATGACCAATCATTATCAGACCAAGGGGGAACCACATTGACGCCACCCGCGCGGTCGGCGGCCATCTTGATGTCCGCCATCTTGAATTCAACTTCAGAATTTTAAGTGGGAAGGGGGTGATATGATATATCAAATCAGGCTAGAATTTCACGAGAAATGCAATGGTGAAGGCTTTTTCGACGTATATTTAACCAGTAAAAAGTTATGACTGAATTCTTGTACCAATTTGCTCCTTTTCGAGGTGTTACAAAAATGCCTAAAAATTTGTTTAGCGCATCGGTAATGCATCAAGATCAAAGTGACGTCTAGGGAGAGAAGTTCGCATGCCATTGCACACGATTTTAATCGGATACATCCACGAAGAGCTGCGCATTATGAATGGTTGGCGCGAACAATTTACAGTGTGACGCTTCCATTGAATTAAAAGTCCTTCACAGTAGAGGTCTGCACGGGCCTAAATTGTAAGGCCCGAGTCCGGCCCGGCCCGAGGAAAAGAAACCCGAACCCGACCCGAGTCCGATAATAAGTAAACATGAGCCCGGCCCGAGCCCGAAAACATAATTAAAATTACTTTCCAATTCAGCATTTGAAAAAAGATGGGCACTGTTGTACTGTTGTACTGTTGTGCTCCTATTCTCATTCTCGAAGTAAACCATAATTTCAATAATTAAAAATTATTTTTCGATGACAATATTCGCTAACAAAATAGCCACGAGGCCCGGGCCCGACCCGAGACCGAGAAGTTCTGGTTATTTATGGCCCGAGTCCGGCCCGCGGGCCGGGCCGGGCCTAGGCCCGAGGGCCTGGCCCGAGCCCGTGCAGACCTCTACTTCACAGTGACAAGGCTAATGTTTATGTTCATTAGGAAGTTCATAAACATAATATGCGACCCTTGTCATCTGATAACTAACTTTGGACAGAAACTGCTTCACAACGTTCCCATAGTGTTCTGGTGTTCCTCCCTATTGTAAAAAACTCTGTAAAAAGTACCTTCTTCCATAAGCAAGAATGAAAAAACCTGTTCATTTAACAAATCCAAGTAGCCCTAAGCATTTAAGGTTCCGTTGATGGAAAATTGACTAACCAATCGTGTTCCACACAGCACGCCACACCATTAACTTACCAGCACTAACCAATCAGCTTTTATCTGTCGAAAATGGGTTATCAGATAAAAAGCATCGAATATTCTGTTTATGAACTTCCTTATGAACATAAACATTAGCCTTGTCACTGTGAAGGACTTTTCATTTAATGGAAGCATCACACTGTAATTGTTCGCGACAACCATTCACAATGCACAGCTCTTCATGGATGTATCCGATTAAAATCATGCGAACTTCTTTCCCTAGACGTCACTTTGATCTTGATGCATTACCGATGCGCTAAACAAATTTTAAGGCATTTTTGTAACACCTCGAAAAGGAGCAAATTGGTACAAGAATTCAGTCATAACTTTTTACTGGTTAAAGATACATCAAAAAAATCTTCACCATTGCATTTCTCGTGAAATTTTAACCTGATTTGATATATCATATCACCCCCTTCCCATTTAAAATTCTGAAGTTGAATTCAAGATGGCGGACATCAAGATGGCCGACGACCGTGCGGGTGGCATCAGTGTGGTTCCCCCCTTGGCCTGGCAACGATTGGTCATCACCATTTCCATGTTGCACGCTGCAGTGGCCTTGTACCGAGGGTGTTAAGTGACTTTTTGAGCCACCTTGTAGAGTGGCTGGGCCCTCATCAATTAATTTAAACATGTAGAGTGGCTTCTCACTTTCAAGGTACTCATCCAATTACTTAAACGTGTAGATCATCAGTGAAATCTTCTTTGCTTATGTTTCTCTGTGCAGTCCACGATATGAATCATTCAACGTACATTGAAGATGCGGGGAAAGGACTTCTGAATCTCCCAATTTGAAATCTATAGTTACGGACACTTCTGCGTTGTAACAAACCCATTGACTTTCAATGGAAGGCTTTCCAACTAAACTGGAATTGTACGAATGACAATGTAACGCTAGCGAAAGTGTACATTGATGCGAAATAAATATATTTTCTTTCCTGAAGATTATAAATCATCAATTTAGATAACAAACGGAACTACCCCTAAGGAACACAAACGGGCCGACGTACACCAATCTAACCCTACCAAGATGGCCGTCATCTTGGAGCGAACTCCATTTTCTTAAAGCGGAAGGTGGTCATGTGACATCAAAATGGGCTAGTTTAAGCGTGTAGAGTGGCTTCTCGCTTTTTGACACTCGTTCAATTACTTTAAACATGTTGACTGGCTTCTCACACTCTAGGCTGACACGTTGTTTCAGTCAAAAGAACATGATTATTTAACTAAAACACATTCGTAGCATTCACATGATGCCACTGAGGGTATTGGGTAATAATATCTCTGTTCGTTCGTTGGTCAAATAAAACTCAGTCAAGTTTTCACTAAGAGAAACGAAGTATATTTTACTTCTTAGCAAAATAAATAGTTATATGTGCATAAAATCCATTTCACTCAAAGAAATAACATCTTCTTACAATTGCACTTTACCACTCTTTAAAACTCAAAGCCCGAACTAAAAGTAAAGACAAAACACAATCGTAATTCCCATGGCAACAGCTCTTACAAGATGGGTATATACAGGTCAGTCACAGAGATAAAATTTAATAACAATAAACATTTGTCTAACGAGAAAGGTAGGTAATTAGGAAAGAACAATAAACATTTGTACAAGAGGAAAGGTAATTAATAACAATAAATATTAGTGCAATGGGAAAGGACGTGTCAATGTACTCATTAAATTAGTTTACACATGTAGACTGGGCACTCATTCAATTAGTTTAAATATGTAGAACCTTTGTGTGAACCTTTTGTCTGAAGAAGAACCCTGTTAGAGGATGGAAACGTTAGGTTTTTAGTGCATTTTTATACAATAAATTTTGCCTCGATCAGCGTTTGAGTGTTTCATTATAAGGTGCGTTGCAAAATGATAAGAACGCTGTGGGAAAGTGTACAAAGTAACGAAAATAAGAGTACGAACATATAATCAATGGTTATATTATTACAGAAAGAGCACACAAATCGTTCTGAAAAGTAACAGACACGTGACAACAAGGGCAATATGTACAGTTTAGGAAAAAAGACAAAACAGGCCACTCCGACCGTTGCAAAATGATACGAACACCATCACTTATTAGCCAATAAAGGAACCTTGTCGGTGCACAATACGGAAAACTCTATCACACATGTTATCCACGAGTGTTTTCAACAGAGTATCATCGAGATCGTTCCATGCAGCAACAATAGCATGTCGTAGATCGTGGATGTTGTCATACTGGGTACCATTGGCGTATACAGCTCGGCAAAGAATACCCCAAAGGTTGTCCATAGGATTAACGTCTGGAGAATTAGCAGGCCAAGCCATCGGAAATACGTTCTTCTCCAGAAACCACATTACAGTGGATTCAGCCATGTGTATTGTGGCGTTGTCTTGTTGGAACACCCATGGGGTGTCAGCTATGTGTGCAGCAAAAGGCAACAGGTTGTCCTCCAGCATGGTTTGGTATGCTGGTGCATTCAGACGACCCGTAGGAAATGCTAGGTTGGTGGTGCCATGATATCCGAAGCCACCCCACACCATTAGAGACTGCCCTCCTTGCTGTCGCTTGGAGAAGATCCGTTCCTCTTTGCGTAGATCGTGCCAATAACACCGCCAGCCATCTGGACCGTCTAAATTGAATTTTTTCTCGTCGCCGAAGATGACACGCCGCCATTCCTCCTTCCACGTCACGTAAGTCCTGGCACAGTCGACTCGCCGATCTTTATGTTGTGCAGTGAGTCGCGGCTGTACCTTGGCTTTGCGATAGAGAAGACGATTGCACCGTTTGACAGTCCTGCAGAGCGTGGATTTATGTACACGCACATTCGGATCGCGAGACAACTGTCCAAGTGATGTGTTCCCAGCTGCCAACTTCCTCACAACAGAACGTTCCTGCCGCGGCGTTAATTTTCGCGGCCTTCCCGGCGCTTTCTTTATACCATATTGTTCCCTTAATCGCAGATAATTGTTCACCACACACGCACTCCGCCCAAGCCGACGTGCGATCACATTCTTCTTTATAAGCCAATATCTGGCCTTTTTCACGTTCTGACAACGCTTTTCCACGGCCCATTCTACTACACTTGTCCGCACGACATCCTCGCCACCTTTCCTGGGCAAATCACTGTTAACAACTGTCTGCCGTTGGTGCGTGCTGAGACGTGTTCATTCGCTGCCTCTGGTGTCACGGGAAAGACGTTACCTGGCTCCGTTCTTATCATTTTGCAACACTCGGCCGACCTCATGTGCCATGTTTTCGTACTTGCTCGTACATATACCCGTCTGCGCGAACAGTAACTGCTTTCGTATAATACACACGTCTATCTATGTCCGTGGCCATCGTTTTTATTTTCCGTTTGCTTTTTGTTTTCCCCATTTCGCTATCTGCGGTACCGTTCTTATCATTTTGCAACGCACCTTACATTACTGAATTAGCTTTGAGGAAAAGAACCATGCTTTCGACAAAAATGTAGTTTTCTTTTAACGTGTTTCAGTAAGTACTTGATGTTGATTCCAGTGTTGCAGGAGTTGTTGTTTTTTTTAATTTGGGTAGTACAGAATCAAACCAAGGTACAAAATCCATAACCTTTCAACGGCTTATAAAAAAGTAGTATTCCCAAACTATGTTTTGAATTTTTTAATATATTTTATTAACATTTTCAAGATAGTTTTAAACATGTTTTAAAACAGTTCAGGAACAGATAAATTTCTGTGCCTCATTTCATCGTTTTGTACATATTTTTAACATTTTTCATTTTCTCAAGAAGTTCTCCGAGAGCACAGATCAAATTACGTTACTAGATGAGCCACAGTGTAGTGAAATAGGTTTACGGTTCCATGAATCTCTTTGAATAGGGGATAATATTGATAAAAGTAAACTTTTTTTCGTTTAGCTACTAGAAACGAGATTCTTTGGCGTCTTGCGTCTGTCAAATTATTTGAGGGGTACAATTCCTATCAATTGATTTAGGGGATAATGACCCCTCCCAAAAATGTATTGCTAGGCCACTAATTGATACCGTTCGCCCTATTATAACTAGAATTAATTTATTTCGAGGTGAATTAGCTGAGGAAATAAACATCCATTTTGCAGAACAGTTTATGAAATACAGTTCAGTCATATGTTTCTCTTCATTTTCACTTACATAGTGTATAGCTGTTGTGCCAATATCATTTCTGTTAGCCATGGGCGTCCGGAAGAGGGCAAGGGGTGGCCTTGCCCCCCCTGGAAAATGAAAGTCCACAAAAAAATCTATATTTCGCATATATAATTTCATTTCAGCCACAATAATATGTGTTAATTATTGCACGAACGTGATAAATTCAAATTTAAGCTGTTTTTAAGGGAACTGGGAACATGTGCCTTGTTTGCCCCCCCTGGGAAAAAAATACCTTCTTTGCCCCTCCATGGAAAAAATCCTGCAGACGCCCATGCTGTTAGCACTTCTGTAACACTGCTTCCTTTCCGTTCCTTTGGGGGCAGCACACGTCCCTTATAAGATGTAAAATTTCAGCTTCAGTTTTCGATGGTTGAAAAATCTCTTTGCAAGACCATTAATTTTTTCTACATTCCACCTGTGGTCTTCTACGAGTGCCACTTCAAATTATTGCATATGTTTTACAACTTTACGACTTAATCAATAAAGTGAATCGATTTATGAGGAATGAAACTTCTCTAGAAAACAAACTACGTGCTATAAATTTTATAACTGCAATGGGGAAAGTTGAATTTCTTGTAATAACCTTTACCTTCACTAGGGCCAATTCAAAGGACTAAATAATTCCGATAAGCTGCACTTTCATAAACATAGATGTCTCTAGTTTGAGAGCTCGTAAAGAACTTAATAGTTGTGGTTTTGTTGTAATATAAATTAGGGAAATTCAAGAATTAAATCCTGCAAATTTAAACTAGAATTACTGGGAAAAGTTTCTTGATTTGTTAAAATGCAATCTTTACATTTTACTGAATTGTCTGGTATTGCGCTGTAGTATTCTCCTTATTTTCAAGTTTAAAATGGACTAAATCCATTTCTTTTCAATTTTATAACCTAATGGGTTTGGTAGGACCTGGGTTTATCTAGTGTTGTTAAAAAATGGATGCTGTACAGTCGTGGTAAGAAATACGTCCCCCATTAGGCTTCAAGTATTAAGGATCTATGGGGGAAGTACTTTTTTACATTACTGTACATTATTTTAATTATCAGTGCTTGATTTGATGCGGCGCCTATTGAGTACCTAATACGGGAGAATTGTTGATGTGGAAAAATTGTGTTAATGTCCATCGAGTTGAGTGCCTATTTTGTATTTTTCGGTGCCTTTGCCTACCTATTTTGAAAGTTTTTTTGGCTATCAGTCCTAAGTTAATGTCCAATGGCACACGTCACGCTTTCATGCTAGTGTACCCACAAATAGACATGATAAAATTGGGTTGTTCGAGTTTTGTTTTAAGCTCATTTTAGACAAATAGGAATTGCAGTATAAAGTCAGGGTCCGAATCAGAATGTACAGTTAGCGGCAATAAAAATTGTGCACTCAGATCCTGAAATACTCTCTTCCCTGCAATGCGTTCTGTGTGTTGCATAACTGTGTAGCGATTGCAGAACTTCCTTTTGAAAAATTACTATTGAAAATAGCCCATCGCTGTAGAGTTTGCAACGCTGCAGAGAAGCTAGAATTTCATGATGTTGGTGATGCATTTTTATTGCCGACGGGTGTACCTCCACAGGAGTGCAGGTGGCCGGGTTCTGAAACCGAAAATGAGGCTCGGTGAGGCTCGCCTTAATGGATTTCTCTCGTAAGGCATGAGCCTCATTTTCTCGCAGTGTTGCCAGCTCACCCCAAGAATATTTCACCATGTGATATTTTACAGGCGAAGCTAACCTACAAATGGGAGTTGGCAACACTGGCAACATCAATTGCGGTTTAGTGTTGCCAACTCACCTCAAGAATATTTCACCATGTGATATTTTACAGGCGAAGCTAACTTATAGTAGTAGGTGAAATGGGCGATTCTGGACGCGTCCTTTGACCTACTTTTTATTTTCGCAGTGTTGCCAGCTCCTCACTCGAAAAAATCACCAAGGTTTTTGTTTTTGGGTATAACCTAACCTCAAGCAAAGAGCTGGCAACGCTTGAGGCTTTCTCGCAGTGTTGCCAACTCACCCCAAAAAATATTTCACCATGTGATATTTTACAAGCGAAGATAACCTACGAATGGGAGTTGGCAACACTGGCAACATTAATTGCGGTTCAGTGTTGCCAACTCACCTCAAGAATATTTCACCATGTGATATTTTACAGGCGAAGCTAACCTACAAATGGGAGTTGGCAACACTGGCAACATCAATTGGCGATCAGTGTTGCCAAATCACCTCAAGAATATTTCACCATGTGATATTTGACAGGCGAAGCTAACCTACGAATGGGAGTTGGCAACACTGACTAGTGGAGGTAGCCGGGTTCACCAGCATCAATTGGCGATCAGTGTTGCCAACTCACCCCAAGAATATTTCACCATGTGATATTTTACAAGCGAAGCTAACCTACGAATGGGAGTTAGCAACACTAGCAACGTCAATTGCGGTTCAGTGTTGCCAACTCACCTCAAGAATATTTCACCATATGATATTTTACAAGCAAAGATAACCTACGAATGGGAGTTGGCAATATTGACTAGTGGAGGTGCACGGGTTCGCCACCATCAATTGCGGTTCAGTGTTGCCAACTCACCCCAAGAATATTCCACCATGTGATATTTTACAGACGAAGCTAACCTACAAATGGGAGTTGGCAATATTGACTAGTGTAATCAACCCGGTTCTGTGCCATCAATTGCGGTTCAGTGTTGCCAACTCACCCCAAGAATATTTTACCATATGATATTTTATTTCCAAGTCCCGGGGACACCAATGTATATCGTCACTTTTGTAAACCTCTCTCGGGAACGATGTGCCACACACACGCGCGCGCGCCTATCGGCAGATTACGTTTCGCGTATTTATTCGTTGCGCTGACACAGCGTGATGAGTAAATAATGCATTTTCTCATTTCTGAAGTACGAATGCACTTTATCGTAATCTTCCAAGTCCCGGGGGGCACTAATGTATATCGTGACCTTTGTAAACCTCTCTCGGGAACGATGTGCCACACGCACGCGCGCGCTGGCGCCTCTTATTATTTTCGTATTGTGAGGCAAACAAACAAATAAATATTTTTTTTTATTTTTTAGGATTCCTAGCCTCTAACCTCGCCAGGGTGCGTGGTGCCCAACCCAAAAAGGTTCTAACGGCTGTGGTTATGGATAACCACACCTC
The DNA here is from genome assembly GCF_977018435.1 of Lepisma saccharinum. NCBI lineage: Eukaryota > Metazoa > Arthropoda > Insecta > Zygentoma > Lepismatidae > Lepisma > Lepisma saccharinum. Next base: position 8,178,072 of record NC_139246.1, read on the forward strand.
TGTAGAGTTTTCATGTGTTTTTTTTCTCTCAAACTTCCATGAAACTCTACAGAGGACCTCCGTAATGCATGCAACGTGTACTAACGACTCTGTGTTATTTGATGTTGTAATATTTTTGGATATAGAGTTTTATTGTGAGATATGTTTATTATAATATTTTTGATGAAGATGGAGAATGTGTGTGTTACAAATAAAGTTGCATGCTTTTTTTCCTAGTGTGTGTTTTTGATGTTTGACAGCATCTGAAACGATAAAAAAGAATTTTATTGTTAATTTTCTCGTGTAAAAACAACAAATTTTTTTTGTGCAAATTTTCTGATTGTCTCGTGCTATAGTGCAAAAACTGATGAAAAAAAAATATTGTAACTGATAATTGGTGAAATTGACATTGTAACTGATCTGAACTAGAGAAATTCGTATTATTATTGTGCTAGCACAAAATTTTTATTGTAACTGATTGTGCAAGAAAAAGATGTTAAACCTGTTAAAACTGCTCTGTGACCCTCTCGTTCTTCACGTCGTACGCGAAAGACTTCTCTGCAATCAGGATGACGCTGCACACGGTATCATCGGGCAGCGCGTCGTGGAACTCGCAGACGATCTTGATGTTGGTGCGATCGTTGACCACCACCTGCTTCCTCTTCGTCGTGTTGATGACGAACATCGGCCTGCGGATTTTGAATTCGTTGGGCGTGTAGTACACGTCCACGTTTCCCTCGGTCACGCGCTTGTAAGCCGTGTAAGCTTCGTAAAGTTTGAGGTAATCGTCTTTGGTCATGTCGAGGTTGTAATTCTCGCGCGGGAACACTTCGTTTCTTCCATTCTTCAGATAAACGTTCTTGATCTTGCAGTCGTCGAACTTGCTGGAATCTTTTTCCTGGTTGTTATTGCGCCCGGTCTGAAAGAGTACTACGACGAAATCTGGCATGTCGAACTGTATGTTGTTGAACTGAGTCGTCACGTCGAATTCCATGTGACTTCCCGACGCCAACTTCTGCACGCACTGGTAACCGTGAAAGTGAATCGGCACCTGCGGACTCTTCAAGATCTCCGCTTTGTACTTGAGGGCGTAGTTTGTTTCGTATTCCACGATCGGCATTCTCAATTCCATGCTCCGGATGACGCACTTGGCTGCTTCGGGTAATGTGTTGGCTATCGGCGTGCCGTCGGCGTTCAAGTTGGTGTATCGCATCAGTGCGTCGTTGTCGTTGGCCGCTCTTCGAAACGTGACGCGCAATCCTCCCTTCCACATGATCTCTTTGTAGTCGGAGAAGAATCCCGGTAGCAGACGCATGGGAAAGAGCACCGTGTGACTTCTCGTCGATATTTTCGTTCCCGCTTCGAATCCTCCCGCCTGGTAGTATGCCGCATCCGTTTTGGATAATTTCAATGTTCCCACTGCCGTCGACGTGATGCCTGGATAATCTATTCTGTCGATGACGGTGTTGTGTTTCCTCACCTCCACCTGCGAGAACAGGTGAGGTACGAAGTTGTCCACGAGTTTCAAATTTGCATTGGGCGGAAACGCTTCTCCGCTTTCTTTCTTCACCACGTCGAATTGAAGGTAGAGGTCCGCTCTGTGAGGATGAACAAACCCGTCCCCTACGTCCACGTCGTATTCGATCTCCCTGTTCGCTTCGTTGAGATTAGCGAACGTGCGACGGTTCGGAGGGAAAGATTGCAATTCGTAACTTTCGATTTGTTCCATTTTCACTATGCGTGTTATTTACTATACGTTGATCTCCACGATGGCCGTCGTAGTGGCACCTGCGAAATCCACCACCTCTTCTTTCTCGTTCGTTACTACCAACTCTATGTCGTCTATGCGGTTGCGACATACTGGAAAATAGATCGGCGAAGAGGGCGTGTAGATGATCGGTTCCATGAATTCGGAATTGGGTTTGAATGTGGCGATGATTCCCGTCTGCTTGTGACTTCCCAGCAACCCCCCGTCCGAAGATTTAGTGATCATGCCTTCGGCCACGTTACAGTGAACGTTCAGAGTCTCTATAGCCAGAAATTTAGGAATGTTTGCTGCCGTGTGCTTGATGCCAGCTTCGAGTTTTGTGTTGTTCTCGAAACCTAAAAGTTCTCCCATGGTGCCCAGGTCCACGGTCTCCGTCGCCGACGCGATTTCCACTCTGTGCGTGACCGAATTTTGAGAAAGGTACGTGCCTTTGGGTAATTGAGCTTGCAAAGTAGAAAGATTGTATTGACCTGGCGTGACGACGATGTGTTCGCTTCCGACGCTAATTTTGTTGTTGTGCTGCGTGACGTTAGGTATGAGGTACATGCTGTAGAATGCACGTAAAGCTATGGATTTAGGATAGACGATGTCGTCGTGCAGCGTGAGTTTCAAGATTGAAGATTCGCTCGTGAGATGGAACACGCCCATCGTATTTAAGATTCCACAATGCTTTCTGAAAATGTTCCACCGACGGGTTATTTATTTTAGACATGTATGCGAGAACAGAAAGGCATAGGTGGCCGCAGTTAACATCGGTGAAACCCTGGATGCGTTTGTCATTGTAGTAGAGGTTGGCAACACTGAGATACTTCACCAACCTGGCAGGCGGTGTGCCACCGAACGAATCGAAAACAAATGCATTGTTATCGTCAATTTTGAGGTAGCATATCCAATGTGTACCAGGATTTTTGTAACTGTCAAGGTTGGCCACGCCATACTCCTTTTTCTTCACAGCAGAGGGTAGAGAATCGGACATGAAAACACCCCTGAAGTTTCTTATTCCCAACAGTTCGATTAGAGATTCAATATCGAAGTTGGACAGGGCTTCTTCTTTTTTTTATATTTTTTCAAAGCATCGAGGTTGCTTTTTTGCTTTTTGGTTATACCTTTCCCCTTCTTCTCCATAGCCAGATTGTGACGTTTTTGTTCTTCCAGTTCCGCCTTGTTCTTCTTCGAGTCGATGACGGTTTTCGCGATGGCGGCGCTTCCGCCGGCCAAACTTCCAACGGCCCCCAATGCTGCCAGGATGGCCGGGATGCTGAATATGAAACCTCCGATTTTTTGCTGTTTCCGCGAACGCTGCAAGCGTCTCAATTGAGGTGTGCTGAGAAGTAATTTCATTCCGTGTCCTTTCGTCAAGCAAGAACGTTTCTTCTCGCGTTGTTTCTTGGTGAGTAACCCATCGAGGGCACCTAGATTTTTCAGATTGGAGTATGGTATCTGGTACACGACACCTTTGGGCTTCATGTTGATGCTCTATATGTTATCTTCACGGTATGTTATTTATATATATGTTCTGAGATTTTTTTTGTTTTGTGTAATTTTTTTCGGTATGTTATTTATATATAAATGTTCTGAGATTTTTTTTGTTCCGTGTAATTTTTTTTTCAAGGATATACTCCGCGCAGAGCCCTTACACAAATTCTATTACGTGCTTTGTTTTCTTACCAAGAAGTTCCTTTGTACCCTTGTACACGATTTGAGTTTTGTTCTCGATTAAAATAGCTAGCTTCTCGTCGGATAACATGTTAGCGTATCGATCTGGTAAAAATAGACTGTATTGTGCGTTGAGCAACAGACGCGCCTTGGGACCATACTGGGTAGAAACAATTGAACCGGAAGTTATCGTGTAAGGTTTGTCCACTTCCAATTCCTGAATTTTTACATACTCTACTGACAAATTTAGCATTTGTTTTAATGCTTGGAGGTCACTCATTTTTTCAGTCGTCATATTGAAGAGAAATTTTCAGTGTGTGTGTTAGAGAAATTTAATTTTTTTCACAATGTGTGTTATTTATATATACACTGAAGATTATTTTTTTTCACGATGTGTGTTATTTTATATATATTTTTTTTTCACGAGATTTTTGTATCGAAGATTTTTTTTTTGTCTGTGTTAGAGGAAGAAAGTTTGTGCTTCGGAAAATGCGATGATGTGCGTGATGATATCTTCCGTCTCTTGTTTCGACTTATGCCAATCATCTGTGAATCGTCTTCTCCCCTGCCTCGCCTCATGCAGTTCATCTAACCTATTGTTTAATTTTTCCCCTGCGGTCGAAAAAAGAGTGTCGAGATCGTCGCACCTCATGCCGCTAATTTCCCGAAGATAATCCTTGACAGCCAGCCATTTCACAAGGGATGCGAAATTCCGGCGTTGATCTCGCTATGATCAAAAATTTTCTTATATCCTCACAATCTCCGTTTACTGCATGTTTGAATATTTTACACAGTAGTTCGTGTGGCAAGTCGGTTATACCAGACATGATGTTTTTTTTTACTGTATGTTATTTATATACCCCACCCAAGTTTTTGTTTTGTGTTCATGGCTATGGTGGTGCCCAGTGCCGCAACTCTTTCTCCCAGCGATGCGTCTCTGCTGACGAATCTTTCGAAAGCTGCGTGCTCTAATTTTCTGTCTGCTTCGTGACGTGCATCTAGATCGGTGCGAGTGGTGTTGTAGGCGATGTCGTGATCTTTGCATGCGGCGTCCAACGGATTTACACCCTTGTCTCCTCTCTCCAATCTTTTCTCGAGTTTGGTACCCGGTCCGCAGTACTGGTAGCCGGGTAAATGCATCTCGAAAGGTAACTTGTTGATGATGTCGTTCACGAGTCCCTTTCCTTCGGCCACGTTCCAGAATCTCGGAGGCAGCGTGTTGATAATTTTAATGAGGTAACCTATGCCCTTGTCGTCGTTCACGATGAAGTTGGAAAGTTTGGCGCTGATCATGTCCACAATTCCTACCTTCTCGTTGTAGAAATTACGATTGCCTGCATTCTCCTCTCCTGCAATAACCAACAATCGGTCTATGAGCTTGCGCACGTCGTCCACCCACACAAACTCTTTGGGTAGGGTGTTGTAGAGTTTGACGCCGCTGCCTGTTTTGACCTGGTTCCATATCGGCTTGATGAGATTTCTGTACTTCTCGCCGCTGCTCGATTTCACCCTATTCTGCGAGGCGTCGTTGTTCTGGTACAAGGCATCCGTCATGATCAAAATTTCCTTGTAACTCTGGTAATCTTCGTCGGTGTAATCTTTCGGCTGCTTTTTGGCAACGAGTTCCCACAGTCCTACCGTACCCGGATACCTGTTCCAACTATCCTTCTCGCCTAAATTAACTTTAATGTCGTTGCCTTCGAAGGTCACCTTCGATTTTCCAATCTTCCAAACCACACCGCCGCCTTCGTTGCTCTCCATGCTCGGATACAATCCGAACACTTCATCCTTGTCGAATTTCCCCGTGCTCAGGTAGTCTCGTGCCAAAGGCCCCAACTCGATCTTATCCAAAGACGACGACGTGCTACCTATGGCTTGACGTCGTGCCGGTACGTCCCTTAGTTCGAACGGCGTCGAAGGAATGCTCGAAATGGGCGTGGGTACGGTGTAACTTTTAGCTGCAAGTGGTACGAGATCGTTGATCAAATTTTTATTTTGTTCCGTGACGCCTTTAATTTCTTTACCTAGATCGCTGATGGCGTCGATCACAGGTTGATCTTGACGTTTCTTCTCTTCGTAGAATCCGCGATTCTCGGATTTCCAACCTTTGAAGCGTTTCGCGAGGTAATCGCGAAGCTTGAGATTTTCGTCTTCGATTTTTCGTTTCGTCATAACGTTATTTATACACGTCGTTTCTCACAACGTTGCAACGTTTAGAAAGTCGTTGATTTTGTTTCTGTATTTTCCGTCGTTGGGTTTCCTTGTCATGTCGATCGTTGCGAATCCGAAATCGTCACTGTTCCAACAGTGGGAGCAGCAGCGTTCCGAAAATTGATTGTAGTTCATGTCTCCGCCTACGTAGTCATCGTACGCGTGCTTGAGGTTGGTGTGATCTTGACGAAACAAACATATGAAATTAGCGTTGTCGCGTACTAACTGTTTTGGAATTTTGGAAAACGTTTGAGCTAGGAAGAAGCAATCCATTCCTTTGTGACGACCTTGCGTGAAAAAGTTGCGAATTTCATTTTGATTTTCCAGGATGACATCGTCGAACACAACGACTGAATTTTCACGACAATCGTCGAGTGGTTTTATTTCCGAAGAGAACGTTGCAATGTCCAGACCATCGTACAGTTTCATCAGTTGCTGGTATTTGGATTGCTCCAAACTTTTCGAGAACACGTACAGGTGCCTGTTCTTCCAATCTAACCAATTCGGTGCGAGGAGAAAATTGTCCACGAGCAGTGTCGTTTTCCCACACCCTGAAGGACCTACGATCAGACAGCGGATGCTGTCGGGAAGCAACTCGCCGTTCCTTTTTTTTCGATTTTCCGAATCAGGTAGACGTTTCACGACATTCCACGCACTCATAGAATCACTTCGTTTGAATCGATCCAACTCGTGTCCGGAAGTCCCAGCCATTTCACCAAAAGTTTGTCGCCTCTCTTACGCAAAACTTTTTCGATAAGGTACGTGTCGGGGTATTTAGTTTTAGAGAGTTCCTCCTCGTAGAAGCGCCCCATAAAATTTCACCGCCACTGTCCTTTATTATATACGTGTGACGGTTTCCGGGTAGAACTCGAACCACGGTAAAAAGTTCCGTGCTCCAGTTTCGTGTGAAACCCCTGTCGAACGTTTGCTTCAATTTACTGACCCTCACCTCGTCTCCAATTTTGTATTTAGGTTTTTTTGTCGTGGGTGTGTACTTTGGACAGTAAACGCTGGAAATTAATCGCTGCTCGTCGGACTTGGTAACGTCAGCTGGCTTCATGCCTATCGTTCCGTGCACCGTATTATTATAGGTATCGACGAGTTCCGGCAGAATGTCGACCCATTTGTAATTTCCCCGAAGCGTGAATCGTTTCCACATGTGTGTTTTCAAGGTTCGATTAAATCTTTCCACGATGCTGGCTTTGATGTGACTGAAAGTCGAATAATGTCGAATGTCATGTTTTTGAATAAACTTTTGGAATACGGCATTGTAAAATTCTTTACCGTTGTCTGTTTGCAAAAACCGTGGTCGTCTGCCGCCGCTTTCGCGAAAAATTGTCTTGAATGCTTCCGTGACGCACGCCCCCGTTTTCGCCTTCAAAGGTAGAGCCCATGCGAATTTCGAAAATGTGTCTATGACTGTGAGGAGGTACTTGTTGCCCTTGTTCAATTTATGTACGTTTTTTAGATTGCCGCTGCTCATCTCCACGAGGTCACTTTGCCAGAGGTCATCGATGCCCTTGGTTACCACCGCCAAACGTTCGTAGTTGCGGCGTGCAGGTTTATGCAATTCTTGGACGATGGCTTGCCTAGACATTTTTTTTAGAGATTACGTTTGAAGAGAAGCACCAGCGTGATGGGATTCAAAGAGGGCGGCACCTCACCTGTGTTTTGAACGATCAGCTTATCGCCGGCACTCACGTCGAAAACGGTAAGATCTTCGTCTTCGTGTATTTCATATACGTTGCGCGTTTCGTTCCAACGTGCCAGAGGAATGTTTCCTGCTTTCTGAACACCACGATTCGATATTAAGGTCATGGTGGGAACGCTAGCTTTTCTGCCGTGAGACCAGTACGAAAATTCGTTTATCTGAATCGTGCCATCGAGGAGAAACTTGTAGTACGGATGATAAGGATGCAACATGTACAGTTTGTTACCTTCGACGAACGTGGAGATTCTCTGTTGATTGGGTACGCTGTTGATTTCGATGGCTTGCAGAGAATGCAGTTTAGCGAATTTAGTATCGACGCTAACGAGGTTGCTGTGAAGCTGTCCCAGTGTATTTTGTACGGGCAACAAATGCTCGACTATGGTATCCGTTACGGTAGAAAATGACGGTTTGATTTTCACTTCCACGTTCAACTGCTTGTAGTTTTCGTTAAGTTCTTGTAACTTGGCACCGAAAGAGGCCAGCGTCGATTCCTGCGTGGATTCCAGCACTCCAACTTGATCCCTGATGTTGACGACAATACTCTGAAGGTTCTCGACTTGATTCAATTTCGAACTTTTCTCGGTGAGATCGTTCACGATGCTTCGCATCTCGGTAAACTGCGTGTGAAGGTCTGCGACGCTCTGCGAAGTGGGCAGCGTCGACACCAGCGAAGCAAGTTCGTCTCGAATCTGTTCCACGTTCGCCGTTTCCGTTTCTAGTCGTTTCAGCATACGTGATATGTTCCTTTTTAAAGCGTGTAATTCTTTGGAGGTGGGGAGATTGGCCACCCTACTCTCGAGATCGCTCAACGAACTTTTGATGTCGCTCGATTCGGATAGTGCCGTCACCGCCGTTTTCAATTTTTCCAAATCTTCGCTCGAAGGTACGCTCGTCCGTAACGATTCCAAGTCACCCTGTATGTTGTCCAGCACGTGATGAAAATGAGCAAGATTGGATTCGACGTTCAAATTTTCTAAATATTCGATCTTCTGCTGAACCGTGCTTAACGTGTCTTGAATGCTCGTTAACGCGTTCGCTTCAGCGTGAATATTTTTAATTTCTTCGTTGATCAACTCCAGAGACGCCTGAAGCGTAGCGATGGTGGTTTGAATGTGTTCGAAATCTTGATAAGCCTCCAATTGAATTTTTATGTTCGCAACGCTTTTGCCGATGACCTGCAGTTCGTCTGACGATGGTAGGTTCGTCATTGTATCTTCCAAAGTCTGTAACTTGGATTTAATTTCTTCCAACGTGCCGGTGAATTCTTCTTGTAATTTGGAAACAACGACATGCAAGCGTTCTACATCAATATCCTTCACGACAGTTTGAAGTTCAGAGAAATTCTTTTCGATTGCGGAAGTTCGTTCTTCGATTTCGAGTTTCAATTTTTCCAAATCTTCATTTTTCGATTGAAATTGCTGTAATTTGGCCAAATCATTTTGAAGCGAATCCACGCTCAACTGTATATTTTGAACGCTGTCGTAAGAAGGTACGTCGACATAATTTTTTATGAGCGTTTTCAGTTCGGAATCGATTTTCAGAATAGGGTCGAGACATTGCGTTTGGAGCGTAGCGATCTCGGACTCTAAACTTTTGTTTAAGGTCTCCTGCAAAGCGATCAAATCGCTCCTCAACTTTTTAATTCGGACGTCCAACATGAGAATCTCTTCTGCGTGGTCTACACGCTTGGTGTTGCCGAAAATATCGTTAGGCATTTTGGTTAACGGTTATTTATAATAGGATAGACGATTCGTAATTCTACGAAGAGAGGAACGAGTTTGTCGTAATCTCCCAGGAGTTGAACGTAAAGATAATCTCCTGCGGAAACATCGTACGTAATGTTAGAAAGCATCTTGTCGTGCTTGATTCGAAAAATGTTTTTGCCGGTAGATATTTTGATTTCGCCTACGTTTTCCGGATTCACGGTGATTTGAAGTTTCCCACCGATCGGAATTTCGTAAAAATGTAAATTGTTGTTGAAGATGTAAAAAGTTTTGCCGACGTCTTCATCCAATTTCGTCCAAATGCTGTTGAGATGAATGATCAACAGACCGTTGAGTTTAGGTAACACGGAAGGTAAGACTTCATGATCTGGTATGGACGGTGCAGTTTCCATGATGATTTTTTTTTTGAAACCGAACAAGTTCATAGGCATGCTGGTTTATTTGCACTGTGTGCAATTCTTATTTATTTCTAAACAACGATGTCCCCAAGGCAATGTGTGGATTCCACACTCGAGGACGCACCTCTTGTCGTCGTTGGGATCCAGGGCAATCTTCCTCACCTTGTTGGTGGTCAACACATGGTCGACGCTCTGGATGCGCTGTTCTGCTCTTAGAACCGACGACCTGGTTTTGAGGCAATCCACGAAGTCCTCGAATGTGAGATGCTCCCGAACCACCTGTCTGCCGACACCCTTGGCCTTTTTGGTAACGCTGCCCTCGGCTTTGATGGTATAGGCCTTGGCGCGAAGACCTGCAAACTCGAGAATCACGTCTCCGTCCTTCTCATCTTTGAGTTTGCCAGGCTCTTTTTTGTTGCGGGCCAGGATGCCGTACTGGTTCGGCTGGGGATAGCCCGAGGTGTCGAAGAGGTTAACCAAAGATGGAACTGTGGCTATATCCCCGTATGCGTCGGCTGTGCGAACGTGGTACACCAAGCTGTCCGTGTCCGTGTAGAGAAGCGAGATGTTGTGGCCGTAGTGTGGACGTAATATATCGTAGTACGTCTCGAACATGTGGAGCTTGCTCAGATCCAGAACAGTGGCTCCAACGTAGATGGGCTTGGTGAGCCTCACCTCACCTTGCTTCATGTGAATCAGAGCCAGCTGCTCGTTATAGATTGTTCGAGACTTGAACAATGGACTTGCGACAAGCTGACGACATCGCTCTTTCCTCGTCACCAATTTTATGTCCACGCGATTCCGTACATTCTCCATGGTTTTGCCAAACACCGCATTATTCATGAGTTTGAAAAAATCCTTATCAAACCCGGACGTGGCTGCGGTGCGGTGTTTGGTGTTGACTTCGATATATGGGCGCAACCACGGAGAATGCTCGAACTTGAGGATGTGGTGAACTGCGTGGACCGTGACCCCTTGCTGCATCAACCACCGGAGATTCTGGTAGTGCAGGATGTAATTCTTCTTGGGTTCGAAATCCATGACGAGCTTCTTCTGGTTGGAAACGGGTGGACACTTGAACTCGGGTGCAGGGGGGAGATCGCAGAACAAATCCTGCAGCTTCTCGGAGAACTCAAGATCCACCTCGGCGAAGAACCCATGTTCCGAATCGTCGAAGCTTTCGATGTCGAATTTGGAAGGATCGGCCCACTCGAACCCTCTAAAAGGGAGTGGCTGCATCATGGAGTGCCCGTACAAGTTATTCACGTCCGTGTGCATGATGTAGCTCGACGGTTGGGTGGAGTCGTAGCCAGTAGCCATGTGATGGTTGTTGGCGCGCGCGTGCCGTTGCGACACCTGGACCATTCCACCCCGCACGGCGCGTTCCACAAACAGCACCATGTCTACGTCCGAAAGAAGCTCCAGCTTGATTTTTGTCACCAGAAACATGGCTGACCACGCCAGTCGGGGGAGACTATAGAAGTAGGCGGGGTCCAGCTTGTAGATGGTCTTCGCAGTTGCACGAAACGCCTGGAACACATCGGCGAGGAGCGTCACATCAAGTCTGAGGTAGGCGTCGTGGTAGTCTCCGAGAGTTCGACAACCTAGCTCGCGCCACATGGACTGGGCGTGATGATATTCTTCGTTGGTAATGTTCGAGCCTCGTAGCTGACTGTAGAACTTCGCCTGGGGAGGTAGCGACGTCTCCGCAAACTTGGTAGAGTCGGTGACGTATTCGTAGGGGTAGACCCCCTTACGCCTGAAGAGACCGGCGTCCAAGTTCGGAAAATTCGCAGAGGTAATAAGCATTTGTTCGTTGCTCAGCTTCCCTGCAAGAGCATCGAGGCTGGCCGAGAGAAACCTCAGGGAGTCGAGGAAGCGAAGCTCGACGGTAGAGTCTGCTCCCGGGATCGACACTAGTTTGCTCACACTGATGTAACGCTCCTCGTTCTGGGCGAGAACATTAATTCGCATGTCGTCGTACCCAAGATGCTTGATCAGGTGGTGAAAATCGTACCCCGAGCCGTTGTGAAAAAACACAGGGATGAAGCGTGGGTCCCGGGCCATACGGTTGCAATCATTGCACCAAGGACCAACGTACCTACCGTTAAAGTGATCGTGGTGTCGGACTTTACGGTTGTTGGCGGTGTACTCCTCGTCGCAGACAGGGCAAGTGATGGCCTCGTCGTGTCTACGTTGATCATCGGGGGACAGTGGGAGCATAGACTTGGGAGCCAACAGTACCTTCCCTATCTCGATGGCCTCGACAACCATCCTCTCGAGGAAGTGTTTGGCTGCGTCGGGACCACGGTACACGTAGGGCTCGGGGGCGATGTGTTGATCTCGTCGCACCACAATGTATGCGAAACTGGATGCCTCGTGGAGTTGGTAAGGGGTGGTGGAGGAAACTTCGGGATCGGGATCGCAAGTGGACAGGGGTTTGAGGAAGGCCTCGAAATCCGCGATGATGATAGCGGGGTGCTCCACCATGGCACCGTGCATGTGGAAACGCTCCACGGCGCCAGGTTTGGGTAAGACTATCACCTCAGGCTTGTTGGCATTACAATAAAGTTTGTGGCTAGCGAGCTTCTCGGCAGCGATGTTGCGACCTCTGATGCGCTGGTAATCCTGCTGTTCTCGATTACGAAATGTAGACAAGCACCTGGGACAAACTTCTATGTGAGTTTTGTCTTTGCTCAGCTGGCTCGAAACAAGCCGAGAGAGGGAACGGATGAGGGTGTAATGGTGGCGAGTTTCATCCTTGATGAGCAGAAGGTGAATTTCCTGCACACCGTCGTCGTCTACGTCGCTCACCCGAATGGGGTACACCACATTTTCGTCGGTGGCGCCATAAACGTTGATAGCCAGCCGAGGGTTGTGTGTACGGGCCTCAAACTTGCGAATGTCCGAAAGCGCCACCGGGTAGTCGATCCCAGCCATCGCATCTTCCAGCTCTGGCTCGTAGGGTAGGTAGTGGTTAACTCGGCGTGGTTGGTTTTTCCGGTCGACAGGGTGTAATGCTGCAAGCACCGACCAGAGAAAGCACTTGGCGTCACTGTTTTGAATGTTCAGGACGGCCTTCTTTGCCGCAATGGCAGATGGTAAGCGGACGTAGCTGGAGGCGGAGAGAGGCACAAACTTGCAAAGTTTGACGCGCAGTTCGTGAGGCTCACCACACAACGAACCTCCCGAGCCCTTGGCTTGATGTTCCTCCTGCTTTGCCACCAGCTCCTCGGCAAACTTGTTGTAGATGACTTCGAGGTTGTCGACATCCGCCAGATGCAGCGTCTTCGCCTTGGTGTTGTGGCAGAAGCTGTAAATTTCATCAGACGGCTTCTTGTACCGACAACGTAGCGATGCGTAGAATTTGATGGAGTGCGTTGCAAGCGCATCGCCGAGGATGGAAATAATTTGGGCTTGTACGTTCTCCAAAAAGCTACGCGCGTCGCATGAGTCCTCCGAAGTAAGGGGAAAGTCCTCTAACAAACGCTCGAAAGCAAACTGGTTCGCTTTCGCAACAGTTTTGATGCGCTTGGCGGATAGTGGCGAGTCGGCTTCCGCTTTTCTTTTGGTTGAGCTGGTCGACGGTTGAGCACCAGATGTACTTTCGCTTAGACAAGTAAGCTTATGCTTCTTGGCATACGCAATTGTAATGTGTTTATTGCATCCGGAACACAGTTCGGTGGCAGCCAAATGCTTGCCTGGCACGCAGGTGCGACAATGTCTTGCAAAATTTTTGCTTGATATAGTTCTTTTACACACAGGGCAACTTTTCATGGAGCGCATTTTTTTCGGGGTATGTTTATTTATATGTGATCTGTTGGTGGTAGAGTGTTGCCTTCCTCAAATATGTGTTTTAATCAACCCTATAAAAAAATAAAAAAAATATATAAGAAAAATATGATTGTAGATAGAAAAAAATAAATATTGTATGCATGTGTAATTCTATTTAGCTTATTTTTGCTAGACACAAATCTTCTTCAGATTTTATTGCCCACTAATATATTTTTCTACCAATCTAATAGAGGTGTGAAACTATGAAAATGTTCTGAGACAATCTTCTCTAGAACATTCTTCCCCAAAGCTAATGTTAACAACCTGTTGTAACCTAAGCATCGTGTGTATTGCATCCGGCGAAGCCACGCTAACGCCCAAGCAGCTCGCTATTATGTACCTGCACGCTCCGGATGTGCTGACGATCTTCCATCCCAGCTCGCTGTTGTGTGCCTGCATGCTCCAGATATCTAATAATCTTCGGGCATCTCGCCCGCTCTGAAACAAAATATAAACAAAACAAATTGTATACGCCCAAGCAGCCCGCTATTATGTACTTGCACACTCCGGATGTTGGGGGTAGGTGTACTGACGAGGCTTGCCGTTGTGTAACTTCCGTCGTCCCAAAGCCTACGTATTGTTGAATTTGCGTTATTGTGTCAACATTGATAGCACACGCAGAGAGGAGAGGGAACAAAATTGTAGTTTTTCTAGATGTGTTTGCGCCATAATACAGAAATAAAAAAGAAGCATGCGCGCGCGTGCGTGTGGCACATCGTTCCCGAGAGAGGTTTACAAAGGTCACGATATACATTAGTGCCCCCGGGACTTGGAAGATTACGATAAAGTGCATTCGTACTTCAGAAATGAGAAAATGCATTATTTACTCATCACGCTGTGTCAGCGCAACGAATAAATACGCGAAACGTAATCTGCCGATAGGCGCGCGCGCGTGTGTGTGGCACATCGTTCCCGAGAGAGGTTTACAAAAGTGACGATATACATTGGTGTCCCCGGGACTTGGAAATAAAATATCATATGGTAAAATATTCTTGGGGTGAGTTGGCAACACTGAACCGCAATTGATGGCACAGAACCGGGTTGATTACACTAGTCAATATTGCCAACTCCCATTTGTAGGTTAGCTTCGTCTGTAAAATATCACATGGTGGAATATTCTTGGGGTGAGTTGGCAACACTGAACCGCAATTGATGGTGGCGAACCCGTGCACCTCCACTAGTCAATATTGCCAACTCCCATTCGTAGGTTATCTTTGCTTGTAAAATATCATATGGTGAAATATTCTTGAGGTGAGTTGGCAACACTGAACCGCAATTGACGTTGCTAGTGTTGCTAACTCCCATTCGTAGGTTAGCTTCGCTTGTAAAATATCACATGGTGAAATATTCTTGGGGTGAGTTGGCAACACTGATCGCCAATTGATGCTGGTGAACCCGGCTACCTCCACTAGTCAGTGTTGCCAACTCCCATTCGTAGGTTAGCTTCGCCTGTCAAATATCACATGGTGAAATATTCTTGAGGTGATTTGGCAACACTGATCGCCAATTGATGTTGCCAGTGTTGCCAACTCCCATTTGTAGGTTAGCTTCGCCTGTAAAATATCACATGGTGAAATATTCTTGAGGTGAGTTGGCAACACTGAACCGCAATTAATGTTGCCAGTGTTGCCAACTCCCATTCGTAGGTTATCTTCGCTTGTAAAATATCACATGGTGAAATATTTTTTGGGGTGAGTTGGCAACACTGCGAGAAAGCCTCAAGCGTTGCCAGCTCTTTGCTTGAGGTTAGGTTATACCCAAAAACAAAAACCTTGGTGATTTTTTCGAGTGAGGAGCTGGCAACACTGCGAAAATAAAAAGTAGGTCAAAGGACGCGTCCAGAATCGCCCATTTCACCTACTACTATAAGTTAGCTTCGCCTGTAAAATATCACATGGTGAAATATTCTTGAGGTGAGTTGGCAACACTAAACCGCAATTGATGTTGCCAGTGTTGCCAACTCCCATTTGTAGGTTAGCTTCGCCTGTAAAATATCACATGGTGAAATATTCTTGGGGTGAGCTGGCAACACTGCGAGAAAATGAGGCTCATGCCTTACGAGAGAAATCCATTAAGGCGAGCCTCACCGAGCCTCATTTTCGGTTTCAGAACCCGGCCACCTGCACTACTCTCCACTGAGTATCAGACCCGGGACCCCTTGATTGCAAGACGACGATGTTACCACTACACCATCAGGATGGCCCTAGAGACAGGGTTATTAAAGGTCCAGGAATTTTAAAGAAATTCAATTCCGGTCCAGGAGAGAGAATCAGCAAGCGTACAATGGGTTCTGGATCGTAAAAAACCTTTTCAACTGTAAAGTACTTCAGTTCGGTGCAGGAACCTTTCTCCGGATCAATTTAAATACGGTCCAGGAACATTTTTCCCCGATCAGTTTAAATACGGTCCAGGAACATTTTTCCCCGATCAGTTTAAATACGGTCCAGGAACCTTTTTCCCCGATCAGTTTAAATACGGTCCAGGAACCTTTTCCCCCGATCAGTATAAATACGGTCCATGAACCTTTTCCCCCGATAAGTTTAAATACGGTCCATGAACCTTTTTCCCCGATCAGTTTAAATACGGTCCATGAACCTTTTCCCCCGATCAGTTTAAATACGGTCCATGAACATTTTCCCCCGATAAGATTAAATACGGTCCATGAACCTTTTTCCCCGATCAGTTTAAATACGGTCCAGGAACCTTTTTCCCCGATCAGTTTAAATACGGTCCATGAACCTTTTTCCCCGATAAGTTTAAATACGGTCCATGAACATTTTCCCCCGATAAGATTAAGTACGGTCCATGAACCTTTTTCCCCGATCAGTTTAAATACGGTCCAGGAACCTTTTCCCCCGATAAGTTTAAATACGGTCCATGAACCTTTTTCCCCGATCAGTTTAAATACGGTCCATCAACCTTTTTCCCCGATCAGTTTAAATACGGTCCATGAACCTTTTTCCCCGATCAGTTTAAATACGGTCCAGGAACCTTTTCCCCCGATAAGTTTAAATACGGTCCATGAACCTTTTTCCCCGATCAGTTTAAATACGGTCCATGAACCTTTTTCCCCGATCAGTTTAAATACGGTCCATGAACCTTTTTCCCCGATCAGTATAAATACGGTCCATGAACCTTTTCCCCCGATAAGTTTAAATACGGTCCATGAACCTTTTTCCCCGATCAGTTTAAATACGGTCCAGGAACCTTTTTCCCCGATCAGTTTAAATACGGTCCATGAACCTTTTTCCCCGATCAGTTTAAATACGGTCCAGGAACCTTTTCCCCCGATAAGTTTAAATACGGTCCATGAACCTTTTTCCCCGATCAGTTTAAATACGGTCCATGAACCTTTTTCCCCGATAAGTTTAAATACGGTCCATGAACATTTTCCCCCGATAAGATTAAATACGGTCCATGAACCTTTTTCCCCGATCAGTTTAAATACGGTCCAGGAACCTTTTCCCCCGATAAGTTTAAATACGGTCCATGAACCTTTTTCCCCGATCAGTTTAAATACGGTCAATGAAC
The DNA here is from genome assembly GCF_977018435.1 of Lepisma saccharinum. Classification (NCBI taxonomy): domain Eukaryota; kingdom Metazoa; phylum Arthropoda; class Insecta; order Zygentoma; family Lepismatidae; genus Lepisma; species Lepisma saccharinum. The sequence continues at coordinate 8,194,884 of NC_139246.1, forward strand.
CTTTTTTCCCGATCAGTTTAAATACGGTCCAGGAACCTTTTCCCCCGATAAGTTTAAATACGGTCCATGAACCTTTTTCCCCGATCAGTTTAAATACGGTCCATGAATATTTTCCCCCGATAAGATTAAATACGGTCCATGAACCTTTTTCCCCGATCAGTTTAAATACGGTCCAGGAAACTTTTCCCCCGATAAGTTTAAATACGGTCCATGAACCTTTTTCCCCGATAAGTTTAAATACGGTCCATGAACATTTCCCCCCGATAAGATTAAATACGGTCCATGAACCTTTTTCCCCGATCAGTTTAAATACGGTCCAGGAACCTTTTTCCCCGATCAGTTTAAATACGGTCCATGAACATTTTCCCCCGATAAGATTAAATACGGTCCATGAACCTTTTTCCCCGATCAGTTTAAATACGGTCCAGGAACCTTTTTCCCCGATCAGTTTAAATACGGTCCAGGAACCTTTTTCCCCGATACGTTTAAATACGGTCCATGAACATTTTCCCCCGATAAGATTAAATACGGTCCATGAACCTTTTTCCCCGATCAGTTTAAATACGGTCCAGGAACCTTTTCCCCCGATAAGTTTAAATAGGGTCCATGAACCTTTTTCCCCGATCATTTTAAATACGGTCCATGAACATTTTCCCCCGATAAGATTAAATACGGTCCATGAACCTTTTTCCCCGATCAGTTTAAATACGGTCCAGGAACCTTTTTCCCCGATCAGTTTAAATACGGTCCATGAACCTTTTTCCCCGATAAGTTTAAATACGGTCCATGAACATTTTCCCCCGATAAGATTAAGTACGGTCCATGAACCTTTTTCCCCGATCAGTTTAAATACGGTCCAGGAACCTTTTCCCCCGATAAGTTTAAATACGGTCCATGAACCTTTTTCCCCGATCAGTTGAAATACGGTCAATGAACCTTTTTCCCCGATAAGATTAAATACGGTCCATGAACCTTTTTCCCCGATCAGTTTAAATACGGTCCATGAACCTTTTTCCCCGATCAGTTTAAATACGGTCCATGAACCTTTTCCCCCGATAAGTTTAAATACGGTCCAGGAACCTTTTTCCCCGATCAGTTTAAATACGGTCCATGAACCTTTTTCCCCGATCAGTTTAAATACGGTCCAGGAACCTTTTTCCCCGATCAGTATAAATACGGTCCAGGAACCTTTTCCCCCGATAAGTTTAAATACGGTCCATGAACCTTTTTCCCCGATCAGTTTAAATACGGTCCATGAACATTTTCCCCCGATAAGATTAAATACGGTCCAGGAACCTTTTTCCCCGATCAGTTTAAATACGGTCCATGAACCTTTTTCCCCGATAAGTTTAAATACGGTCCATGAACATTTTCCCCCGATAAGATTAAATACGGTCCAGGAACCTTTTTCCCCGATCAGTTTAAATACGGTCCATGAACCTTTTTCCCCGATAAGTTTAAATACGGTCCACGAACCTTTTTCCCCGATCAGTTTAAATACGGTCAATGAACCTTTTTCCCCGATAAGATTAAATACGGTCCATGAACCTTTTTCCCCGATCAGTTTAAATACGGTCCAGGAACCTTTTTCCCCGATCAGTTTAAATACGGTCCAGGAACCTTTTCCCCCGATCAGTTTAAATAGGGTCTAGGAACTTTTTTTCAATTAAACAATAGGCAACTTGGACCGAATTTAAATCGTGCGAGAAAAAAGATTCCGGTCCTGCAGCGGAACAAAATAGAACCATCCCTAGTAACGACGAGATTGAATTATAAATAGAAATAGATAAGGGTAGGACAAAAGAAAATGAAACGCACATTCCATACTCGGACATCAAACGTAGATCCTTCTGCCACACGGGGTTACCATGGACGTATTTTTCTTCCGGCTTCGACGCTCGGGTTCGCTCAAATGTAATGTGATGGATTTTGTTCTTCCCGGAATCTGGGCCAAGGTACCTTCCCTTAATTAAGCATTCATCATGCAGCCTAAGTGGTCCCGCGATGAAAGATGAACCATGAATAACAAATCACCGTACTCTTCAGTGCACCCGCTGTGCTCTCGCAGCCTTTGTGGTTAGGAGTGAAACGTTAAAGGGGAATGTTCGTCTGGGAGAATTTCCACCTCCAGCATCGTAAAACAGAGTAAATAAAATAATAAAGTAATGATAAAATATGTGTCCTACAGTCTTCTTATTTTTTATTAATGGTGGTACGTTTGAAAATATTATGTAACTACAACTATCAGTGACGGATTAGGGTCAGTGCTATTGATGCTGCAGCATTAGGCCCATTCCTGAAATAGGCCCAGATGAAAAGAGACGAGAATTTTCCGAAAGCTGAACAGTTTTCTTTTGCTATAATAACCTGAAAATGAATCTTAGAATGAAGTTTGGAGCCCCAATTTCGGACGCCTAGACACAGCGTTACTTATTATACAGTTACTATTATTCCTTGCGCTGAGACGTAACTATAACGTCGTTGTGTTTATTGTTCACCTAAGATTTCAAGCATCAGGCCCAATTTCGTCTCAATCCGGCCCTGGAAACTATATAAAGAACAAAGGATGCAATGATTCAATAACAAAATTCCCCCTCAACTAAGTAGGCTAATTTTCTTGTACGGCACTGGTAAGCTAGCTAGGGTTAATATTTAATTGAAGTTAGCGCTACTGCCTGTATGAAAAGGCAAAATAGCTTCCGGAGGTAAAATAGTTCTTCATTTGGTTACAAGTATTCAGTCATTCATGACACTGCATACTGCCTGTTATAGTTTCTCATGAATTAGCTAAGTAGAAAAGGTACGTGACGAACAAAGTCAGGATGAATAAGACCTTAAACAGGGTGTCTACCAGTCAAGAAAAAGTCAGGAAGTCAAGAGGTAGGTCATGAAAGTCAAGAAAATGTCAATAATTTTTGCTATTCTCAACAGTATAGTGAATTTACGTTGTTACGTATCTATATACCTGTACGGATATTTGATAAAATTGAATATTTGGAAATCTGAAATTGTATTCAGTTGTGGTTAGGATTTATTTGTTCACTTTGTTTCTTAAGAATTAGGTTCTTGTGTGCGTGAAGTTTTCTAAAATTCTATCTATCTATATAAAAATGGATGTATGTGCGTGTGTGTGTGTTTGTTCAGGCATAACTCTCGAACGCCTGAAGCAATTTCAACCAAACTTGGTGCATGTATCACTTGCAATCTGGAAAGAAATACTGTGGGGGTAAGACGCCCCTGGCACACCTAGGGGATGGGGGTGGGAAGGGGACATAAAATAGCATTCTGTTGCGTGGCATTTTCGTGCCATATCCTGCAAGTTATACTTCCCGCTACACGGCACGGCGTTTGTTGTCTACACAGAAGGTGCGATATTGCTATCCTGGGGCGATTTCAACCAAACTTGGTACACATATGACTTACAATCTGGAAAGAAATACTATGGGGGTAAGACACCCCTGGCACCCCTAGGGTGGGAGTGGGAAGGGGTGACATGTAAAACGACCGACATTAGTGTGAAATCCATAGTTATCGGGGCCGCTAAGATGATAGTGACACTCCCAATGCCGTTCAACTCCAAGGTCATTTTACACTATAGTTATAATTCATTATTTTCCTGTCAAATAGAAGATTGAGTTAAATAAATACCCGCGAACACCGGGCAATCGACTAGTATCGTATTAAATAAAGTAATGCGGCTATGAATCCAGGATGAAGTCTGAAGGATTAATTTTTAAATGCATTAATAATTAAAGCAAGTCTAAATCTCTTGTTAAAGTAGAGCTTCAGTTTTTATTTTAACCGGCGGCGTATTTACAAACCCTATAGTACTGCAGAACCTCCAGCGATATTTGGATACTGATTGGCTCTTGGCTGCCATTCCGGAAGTTGATGCATCGTTTCTTCAAGTTAACGCTAGATGGCAGGGTTCAAATTAACCATGTAGATTTCAGATATCCATCCCAACAAGATAAGAAACCCATTTACAATAAGGTTCATTTTTTAGCAAAATTATTTAAATTAATGTTTTAGAAGACAGAAATCAGAACTCTTCTTGAAGTGAATGATTTTTCTATTTAAAGTCACATCAGTGCAAAAATTGTAACTACCAATGACGAGAAAATTATGTATATCCAACGTATAACATTTTAAACATTATATTTTATTATATAAACGTATATTTCTTAACATAATTTCCACAATCTGTTTACAAACTTTATTACTATATAATCACAATTCTAATTTTTTCCATACTTTTGCTGTAAATGAAGAAACAAGGAGCAATGGACACGGAACATAATCACTTCTGGTTCACACAGCCAATAAGAAAGTGTTATATACCTCTGGTTCTGCAGCACTATAGGGTTTGTAAATACGCTAACCGGCGGGGTTTTTTCATGGAATAAAAATATCTAATTTCTTAATTTTGCAACTATACCTAAGTGGGTGGTGATAATGTTAAGAAAAAGGGGGGCAAGAAAAAGTCAAGAATTTTGGATTTGTTATTTCGGTAGACACCCTGTGAAACTGTGCCTGGCAACACTGAAACCGATACTTAATGTATAACCACAGATGAGGGTATATAAGCAGATCTGGAACGAAGGCAGGAAAACCGGTGCCCTGACCTCCCGCTGAGAATCGCAATTCGCAAGACGTTTTGTAATAATCCGCTGAGAGGCAGCACTCGCACTCTTGCTTCCACTTATTCTGCGAAAAAGAATAAGAGATGGCGCTGCTGAATTTCACCGCTGTCGAAGTCAAAAACTGACGTGACAAGTCTCCCCCCTTCCCGGAGGGATGGGGTTCCCGAGAAAACGACCTTATCTGAGGTATAACTGGAAAGAAGAAAGATGACATGAAGCAGAGAACAGCACTGTCACGTTGATATTAATTTTCTCAGTGGAGAATGTGTGTTATTAATGGTAATTTATTACAGTGTCAATCATGAACCATTTTGTGCGTGCTGTAATAAGTTCAAAGATAAGGTGGCTATGGTAACGGCTGTAAGTACGAGGAGACGTTATTTAGAAATTAATTTGCGATGCAGTCATAACAGCTAATATGACTCGTCTTTATTCCCACCTGTTGATATTCCCCTACGTTCATTTGTTCGTCCTTGAAGATTCTGGTCCATTAATGCTCCTTTAGATGTGACTGGAGATGATTGAATCTTTACTTGGATGCAAGAAACTGCCAAACTTTGCTTCATTTTCATTGTGTTTCATCCTTTCTTAATATCTGCCACATCCTTTCAGATAAGTAGAAAAAGCTTTGGTAACAACGACATACTTATTTTAATTTTCTCTTTGCTTATATTTCCGTAAAATAAAGATACAAGGCCCGATGGCGTAATATTCACAATTTCGGCTATTTGCGGAGGTGATGTCATCAGCACCACGCTCCAGATGCCTTTATCCAAAGGGTTCCCCCAGGTACCTATTCATTAGAGGCTGGGTGAATACCAGAGCTTCTCCATGTAAGGACACTGCTGGGGAAGTTCGCGCCTGATATCATTCACCTCGGGATTCAAACCATGTCTTCCAAGGTCTCCCCGATGACGCAGTTGTCGCCTTGTAATCAAGGGGTCCCGGGTTCGATACCCGGTGGAGGCACATGGCACAGTAGTTCGGATCCCACTTTAAACTGTAGGTCCAGTCCCGATTAGCCTTCCCGTGCATAAAGTTGGACTTAAAACAACCAACCAATCAATCAATATAGATACAAGCCGGCCTCTCTGGCGGAATGGTTAGCATACCGCGCTACGATAGTAGGGATCTAGGGTTCGAATCCCGGTGTGGGTTTTGGATGTTCTTTGTGAGTGTCCCTTCATCAGTTTCATCATATCTTTCATCCTCATCTTCGCGATTAGCCAAAAGTGGCAGAAATGAGAAGTAGTAAAATAAAGCAAATGAATCAATCAACGAATAAAATATGCAAGCCTAAATATCTATATAACTTGTCATAACTTATCACGTGGAGTACAAAGGATAAGTATTGTAAATAGCCAGATAAGCGAGAATTTATTGTTTAATTGAACATACTAGTGAAACAGCGGAATTATCTCAGTTAATAAATTATTAATCATTAACACATATATTAGACAGAATGCGTGTGTTCAAGAATTCGCAAGGTGTCTAAGAGCCCCGCGAGAAGTTAAGTTTGCAGCAACTTTTCGCCCATGTAGACCCAAGCGTGCGCGTAGAATATAGTTCCGCTGCAATACTGCCGATTTTCTCACTGTCTGTGATATGAACAGCTCGGCGGTCGAGGCAAGACTCGCACGGGAGATGCTGAGCGCCGTTCTCGCGCGGTTTAATACATAAAACCTGCTGCAAACTTAACCTGTCGCGGGCTATATGTGTTTTTCTTCTCTTGAATATTCGTGTGTATTCTTTAATCGTTTCATGTATTCTACGTTATTAATGGGCATATGAAGCAATTGAAATAGAACACTCGTCATCCTGTTCTGTAGATAGAAAAGAGGATAGAAGAGATGAGGGGAAATGAAAATAGATATGGGGGAGAGAGAGAGAGAGAGAGAGAGAGAGAGAGAGAAAGAAAAAATGAGAGATAGACAAAGAAAGAGAGATACATGAAGATATGGAGAGAGAAAGGAAGAAAGAAAAAAAGAGAGATATAAAATATATGGAGAGAAAGAAACATGCGAAGAAAGAAAGTGAGAAACATTGCGGAATAGGAGAAAGAGAAAGTGAGAGAGGGATAAGTCGAAAGAGAAAGAGAGAGACTAGGAATAGAGGGAGAGAACAGAGTACAGCGTACAGGGAAAGAAATTGAGAGAGAGAGAGAGAGAGAGAGAGAGAGAGAGAGAGAGAGAGAGAGCGAATTAGAAATTATAAAATAGAATGGACGTGGAGAAAAAGACAGAGGCAGGAAGGGAGAAATACATTTATGAACAAAGAAATAGTGAGAATAAGAGAGAACGAGAGACATGACCCTGAAGGCTCATCATTAGGGCCCGGGACTCTATGTCCTATAAAACTATAAAATATGTATGTAATTATGTCATATAAATTGGAAAATATGTCATGAAAAATTACAAATATGTCAGAAAAATGCAGAAATATTTCCAGTAAAGCCAAAAATATGCACAACAGTACTCTCGAATTTCTCCCATACCCGATAGAGTAGAGTAGGGGCTGTAATGTACGTAATGTTATTTTTACTTTTGACTGATTTTTGTGAAAAGCTAAAAAGGCAAAGAAATGAGAACGAAACTTCTTTACTTCCCGTGAAACAATGAAACAATGAGAGAGAACATTTTGCCTCAATAATGTTTGCATGGCTATCAATTGTCGGCGGGATAAAAAAAGTGGGGTATTATTGTTCTGTACTAAGAAAAGACGGCACTTTTCTTCCTCCGTAATTTCCAGATCCTGCCACCGACAATATGAACTATCCGTTGTGCTAAAGCCACGAAGAAAAAAAATTGAAATAACCGATTATGTGCGAGAGAATTACGAAATTATACAGAAATATGTCTTATTACAACAAAATTGAAGAAATATGTTGTAAAAACGTGAAATTGGTGAAATATGTCAAAATATGCTTTGTCAAGTTTGTCTATTTCGGCTGATTTTCATCAGATATGTAAAGATCTCACCCCAATATTAGATCCGAAGCGAAATGAAAAATATGTTATAACATAAAGTCACGGGCCCTACTCATCATTAACAGCAACTCCAATTCAGCTTCCGTGAATGAAAAAATAACTGTTAAATGTAACAGAGTTCCAAATAAGTGTCATTTTTCAGCAATTCTAGTTCCAATGCTCGGGTATTTCCCTGCTAAGCATTACGAGAGCAATTCCCTTGATTCTTCAAATGTTAGTCCGTAAACAGTTGATGTTTCTTCACCAGTAATTTTGAGAGTAGGAGAGTTTGGAAGCTTGCATCGATCCTTGAAGCGCTCTTGATGCTTGATACCAAATTGAAAATGGCAGTCGAAACGAGTTTATATTGTGAAGTTGACAAGCAATTTAAGTACCTCTTTTCCTCTCTTGCTTGTGAAGTTAATCGTTTTATCACTGAAGAACGCTTACAAGCCACTGGTATTCACGTTTGGAAAGGAATGAAAACATTAATGTTTCACAAGAATGCCAGTTTATGGTATTATATAAATTTGATTCATTGTGGAATGCTAACAATTTTATGAAATTAAGATCCTTGGTCGTAGTGATTCAGTCCAGATAGAGAATTTAGAAAAGAGTGTTGGCTTATATACGTAAAGTTCAAATCACCAACCCTGAGACCTTCTGTAAAAACCACGCGCATGCAGAAAGCATTGGAAACTCATAGAAGTAAAATAATCCACACGAAAATCCAAGCGTTGCTACAGGATTCATTACGTAAGGTAAAATAACGGCCAATTTGGAGTATGGGATATGCTGCCGCAAATGACGTCTCACTTTAAACCCAATGCTCTTTCTTTTGTACTTATTGCTTCACCTTTATGGTTAACTCTTTGCACCAATAATCATTTCCCATAAATTTGGCTTCTTTCTTGCATGCGAATTGAATATATTTTACTTGCATTTTTTTAGACAAAATAATATAACATGGTAATGTATATTTCTAAGGTTTGATATAGATAGTAGTGTATTTGAAATTAGCTTGTAGATTTTATGTAAATTGTATCTTATGTAAATAAAATATATAATGGGCATAAACAGCCATATGCAATGCTGTAAGTCCAATAAATATATTGATGATGATGATCAAAACAAGACAAAGAAAGTTCGTAAATATATTGCGGTTGGAAACTTTGATAAGCATCATAATAACGATTTTTGTTCCGCCAAATATAGTTCACTTCGTAAAATAACTTGGTGACATGGCAAGGCAAGATAAGTGTGAACATTTTGTAGTAATATGCATTGTAACTTTCAATGAGCTTAGAGATTTGTGTACATAATGATATTTTATAACATTGGTTATTTTTTAAAAATAATCATGTGAACAGCAAGGAAGTAGTGCCACTTTTAACATGGCGAGTTCTATGCGTGCGGGAAGGTCTCCGTGTTCAGCTGACGCGGAGTGATACATCGAATCGGTGAGACGGTTTGTTTACAGAAGGTCTCAGGGTTGGTGATTTAAAGTAACGGAATGCAATAAAATGTATGGATGTAGCATGATTTCTTCACATTTTTAACCAGCTCTTTGCCGACTTCCGTACCGGAGTGGTTAGCACAGCGCTTTTCGAACAACAGGAGTCCCGGGTTCGAATCCCGGCCTGTGCATGGGTGTTCTTTGCGATCGTCCCTTCATCAATTAAGCCACGCTGGTCTATCCGGTATGGCGTCTGACTGCCGCTCGGGAGACCTGGGTTCGGTTCCCACGGTGGATGATCTAAGGTCGGAATTTTTCCGGCCTTGTCCCCGCATAAAGCGGCTCTGGGGCTCACCCAGGCTCAAATCAATGGGTACCTTGGGGGTAAAGGCGGCCGGAGCGTGGTGCTGATCACATCACCTCTATAATGTCCGTGATCGTACGCACGAGAAACTTTACCTTGCCTTAACCTTCATCAATCATATTATCTTCATCTTTACGATTAGCCAAAAAGTGGCAGAATAAAATCACTGATCCTCATCGTCGCGATTAGTCAAAAGTGGCAGAAAAGCAAGGTGAAATAAACCAAATCAATCAAGAATTTGTCTGTGTGCGTGCGTGTTGGTGTTGCAGCATATATAGATTCAAATTGAAAAAAAAATGTATATACGAGGGTTGGGGAGTAAGTCAAGGCAACCCAGTAATAATTCGACAATCGAAGGATGTATTAAAAATTTGTTATATAGAACTGAAAGAGTATCCATTATGGATATTTTGTTGGTAGGAATCATGAAAGAAAACCCAAGCAACCCTGGGACATACACAATATTTTAGTGTACAATGCGGGAGATTATTTCGAAGGTTTGTCATAATCAGACAAGTTTTTGTAACATGTGCACATGTGTATGTCACAGGGTCAAACAGGTTTTTGTAACTTGTACGTTAATACATGTTTATGTCACAGGGTTGCTTGGGTTTTCTTTCATGATTCCTACCAACAAAATATTCATAATGGATACTCTTTCAGTTGTATATACATCATTCGATTGTCGAATTATTACTGGGTTGCCATGACTTACTCCCTAACCCTCGTATATTATACGATTAAGTGGAGCGCTATTTTCAATCTAGCTGACGCATTGCTATGAGCAAAGTGATGGTAACGTAATACGCATCTACTGTAGCATGGCAAGATCTTCAACTCGGTCGCATGCAGAACCCGCAATGCCGATGTTGCAGTCACTGGGTACACTTCAGCCTCCCGACAGGTGGTTGAAGCTATCGCCCGAGGACTGGTGTCGGATTCACTCACCTGAGACAACCTGCTCACGGATCGTGTATATTGATCCACGTTCAGTGTTGCAGACTTTGGGAATGCTTTCGTTTCCAACTTCTGCTTTCTTTCTAAACTACCTTCATGGGGCAACAACCGTCTTAAGCCTGAATCACACGGAACTGGATATCCAGTAGGAATGCCCTAGTTGGCGTTGGACTAGCTACCCATTTGCTAGTTTTCGCCTCACACGATACTTGTTAGCATACTTGTCGATAGACGAGTGAAACTGTAATGGCGGCCGCGTGAGATGTAAACAATGTATCACTTCACATTTTTAAAAGCCGATAACTATTGAACCGAGAGGAATAACGTCTCGTATAAAACGTTATTAGGTATAAACACAATGGCACTGCTAAAATACATACTTTATAACGGTTACTGTACACGTATGGATTAATATTTTAGTTGTTTCAATTTTAAACAAATACCGTGCACTCAGCATAGATGGTGTAATTCATAGCATTTATGCTAGCAAAAATGTTAAAAGGAAATGAGTAGTAATGGCAGCATTTTATTCCTACGCGTCAGCAAAATTTGATGCGACAGGTGTTATGTTACATCCGGTTGTAGCGGGGCACGAGCGGTGTTATTGTTGAGTCAGCAGAACGTGTTTGATCACCTTGAAGACATCGGAAGCGGTGGGGGGAGGGGGGTCAATGGATTTGTCACGTTGTTTCTTGATGTATGCTAACCTAACACGTGCTTATGTTTGTGTGTGTGTGTGTGTGTGTGTGTGTGTGTGTGTGTGTGTGTGTGTGGAGGAAATGCGCGCGCAACTATTGCGTATGATTGAAAGAAATGAAGAAATGATTTAAAGATGGCGCCGAAGGTGCTTTACCCCGAAAGTTTAGCGGCTAAGGTTATTGCTCTGTAAAACAAGAGGCGTCGAGGGTTCGATTCCTGGTAGAGTCAATATTGATTGATTGATAGATTGAGTTAGTTTTTTTAAGTCCGTTTTATGCACGGTAAAACTAATCAGGATTGGAGCTACAGTTGAAAAGTGGTGATTCGGACCACTATGTGCCTCCACCGAGTATCGAACCTGGGACCCCTTGATTACAAGTCGACGATGTCAATATTGAATGATTTCGATTAGCCTGTGTGTAAATAAAGCCAACAAAATGGTTGAGTTCGAAAATCGAGTTGGGTTAGTGGTTAATGTTGTCACCTGGCAATGAAGAGGTCGTGGGTTCGATTCTCTAGGTAGTTAAATTAGGCCAATTGTTTAATCCCGCCATTATAGGTTCCGATTAGTCCATCTGTGCATAAATAGTGATTGAATAAAATCAATATGGCGGCTTTGGGGTAGTGGTTAATGTTGTCGCCTGGTAATGAAGAGGTCGCGGGTTCGATTCTCTAGGTAGTTAAATGAGGCCAATTGTTTTGTCCCGCCATTATAGGTCCCGATTAGTCCATCTGTGCATAAATAGTATTTGAATAAAATCAATATGGCGGCCGCGTTTTGTGTTTAGCGGCGGCGGCGGCGGCGACCGGGGCGCGGCGCGGCGCGGGGCGGAGCGGGGCGGCGCGGCGCGGGCGCGGGGGGGGGGTGTTTTTTATTCCGCGAGATGTTTCAACCAAGTGGTTGAGGGTTCGATTCCCAATGTTGGTGAAAATTGGATATTCAATTGTATTTGTTTAAAAGTTCCGATTAGCTTTTTGTGCACAAAGAGAAAATGAACTAATTGGAAATAGGATGTTTATGCTGTAATGAAAAGGTCCCGGGTTCGATTCACAATGTCAAATTGGCTGATAATGATGTTTTTTTTTTTTAAAAAAAAAGAAGTGTGTTGAGTTCCCATTAGTATTTAGGCAGGAACAGATATTAAAAATCAAAACAAAATGCCTTTTGATTACAACGCAAAGACTTTACCGCTAATGTATAAAGATAAATTAGAATCTGTTGTTTTGCCGTGTGGAGCCCCAGTACCGATTAGCTTAAATGCATAAAGAGTAGGTAAAATAAGCAAGATGGCCGTCACTATTGTTTTGTGATCAAAGAGGAGTCACAGGTTCGATTCAATCAAAGGAGGCAAGATTCTATGTTTCAATTCCATGTAAAAGTCTAAAGTTATGTTTCGATTAACCTCAATGCATAAAGAGGAATTAAACAAAAACAAGCAAAATGGCGACAGATGTGATAAAAGAAAAATTGAATTAGTTTTTTATAGTGACAAGAAAAAATAGCGAATCATTGTTAGAAATAGAATGAAAATAAAGATACTTGCCTTTTTCGTGTCCAGCGCTGTGCAGAAAAGCTCTCATGCTTTATCTCCGACAAGTCCACAATACACATTTTTTTTTATTGTATAGTTAATTATTAATGTTGTTATTAACACAGATTTTTACCAGTGTGAAGAAAAGCTCTCATGCTTTATCTCCGACAAATCCACAATACACACTTTTTCATTATATAGTTAATTATTAATGTTGTTATTAACACCGAGTTTTACCAGTGTGAAGAAAAGCTCTCATGCTTTATCTTCGACAAGTCCACAATACACATTTTTTCATTATATAGTTAATTATTAATGTTGTTATTAACGATTGTTACCAGTAAAAATATAAACCATGAGGATTTTTAAAGGGGTGATAAGTGAAAAAAGCCAAGACATATATTTTATCCCTGTTTATTACCAATATTTACAAAATTCAAAAGAGCCGCACACACACACACACACATACATATGTAAAATGTTTATATTGTGTCACCAGTTTATCAGCATGTTATTTAACAAGTTTTTATTCTTCAAGTTTGTTCACTCACCCACATAAGGAATTGTGTCACTATCATATTCATTTTCTGCTGCAACCACTGAATTAAAATGTTTCACTATTTTTTCCACAAGCATGTTCTCGCAAAAAACAAACACTTCTTTGGAAAGTCTTTTTCCGTCGATGTTTTGTATAGACAAAGGCTCAGGTTTTGTACATCCATGTAGATGGGAAAGCACAAACTTCTCCTTATTACATGCATGGACAGGGGAAATATCTGTGCAACCGAAACATTGTTCGCGAAGGTCGAGAATGCAAGATTCCACACAGTTTCCAAAATATGATTTCAGATACGGCGACACTGTCTCACACATAACTTTCGCATGCTCGATGCACACAAATATCTTCATAAAGTTCCGCCACGAACTTTCTGCGATGAACACTATCTCCAGGGAACCGTAAGCTGGTTTCTTCCTTATAATGATCTGACGGCGATTGTACAGTGTGGTTATCAGCAATTCATGTTGCTCACTTAGTGGGTAGGAAACACGAGGCTGCTCACCTGGAATAGCGATGTAATTGTCGATTACTGGAAACAATTCCTGAAGAGCGTGCCACTCCTGCAACTGTAGTTCAACACCGGCCGCCCCGCTTCTGTGTAGCCTGACCACAGGTTGGAAATCCAGATGAGAGGAAAGTCCGATTGAGATAACTTTTGTTTTCGAAGCATTCAAATAGTAGACGTGATCAAATAATATCGACTGGCGTATAAGACTAGTTACTTGTTTTTGTTCTTCAGGTAAATGCTGATCGCTCTCTTTCTGAAGAACCCCCTTGAAATTAGTGTACGGTTGAAATCTTTTTTTCAGCGGCATCGAAATAGAGGATTCCATGACTAAGAACTGCGAGATACTGCATGTCGCAGCGTGCAGGTATACATTTGAAGAAATGCGTGGGTGTGTTTTTGAGACGCATGCGCGCGTAGCAAACCAAGCATGTGCTGGACAAAAAAGGTGGAGGGGGCGGGGCATTACAAAGATCAATGGTGAGAGAAAAATCAGCAGAATATCATAAACGTCATATTGAGGAAATATTGGATAACAAATATTAATTAATTTAATTAAAGCATCAACCGCATTGTCGATCTGAAATTGGGTTTATAGACAGGGGGCAAAATGGAAAATATCGACGATGTTCTAGTATTGGATTGTTTCTGTATTTCCATCGGTATAATCCTCCACCACATTTGAAGCATACTGTTTTATCCTCTTTTTGAATGTAAAATAATCCTGCTTCGGACAGAGCTTCTACAAACGGGAATTCTTTTGATTGCCAGTTTCTGAAAGAGGACAATCTAGCATTGAAAGATCCCATCTCTGGATATTGCGTCATTGTTCTGTAAAGACACAAAACAAGATAAATATTATAAGTAAGCTGTTGTAAACTGTAACGCTACAAAATTATTAATATACTATTAGGACTATATGTAATTTGTATAAAATTTCAAACAGTATTTACTGTCAATATTTTCTAGTATACGTACCGAGTATTATAAATTTAATTTACGAGTCAGCAAATAAGTTGTTATAATATTGTCGTTTTTTATCGGTACTGGGAATAAAATTTGAAATTTATGCATGGGTTTACCAGAGGCTCTATGGAATAAATACAGAAAACAGTAATGCCCACAGTACACAGACCCGTAACTTTGTATCTGATGAGTGTTGTACGTATAGAATTTAGAGTTATTTTCCAAAAATCGCAAATGGTTATGCACATGTGGAGGTTTTCCGTAACTATCAAAAAATTCCCCCCGGGAGTTACTGTCTATGTAAATTGCTACCCAGTGCTTCCCGGGGCTATCTTTGGGATCTGTATTTACAATCAACGCTGCTGGTAGTTCCACATGTACAGGTAATTCATTAGCTGCGAAAACCCCAACATGATGATTGTCAAAGGCTCTATTTGATATTAACCCGTGAAGCAAATTTAAAGTCGACAGCATTGCTGGACACTAAATAGTAATATTGTGCAACTCACCTTGTTATACAATTAATCCAGATGAATATCTCTTTGATTATTAATTTCCATGAGAGCGTCAAATTCAGAGTAGATAACACAAGTCACAGTAGATTCCAAAGCCGATTTGAAGTGGACTTCCAAGCAAACAGCCCCTTGCCGTTGAAGACTGCAGTGGGATATGGCACTTGCAGCTGCGTCTGGTGTTATATCGAAAACAAGTAATGCGTATCCCTGGGGGTATTCCTCACGCGATATATTGTTTCCTTCATCCATATAGTGTATCCCTGTTCCAGAGAATAATGTGTGATATGCTGTTATGTACTTGTTGTTTTCAAAGTCTGGTTGAAGTGGTTTGCCGGGAATTTGGACTCCATCAACATATAAAGTAAAGAAGTTGTAATTGAAATGTTGAAAATTGAATGGGTTTGTAGACAGAGTGCCGTTGAATGCATCGTTGGTAACAAACCCCACAACTAATCGTTTCGGAAGACGTCCAAGTATCACATTGTCAATTGTTTTTGAAACAATATCTTTTGGAATAGTTACAGCTTTAAGTTGTACTCTTGTTAGAGGGTATTTTGCTGTATGTTTTTGCAATATGCGATTGTGACTAAGTTTGATGGATGAACTGACCGATACTTTTCTCACATATAGTGTAGCATCCAGAATTTCCACTTTGCCTTCACTGTCATCTAATCCCATCAAGCAGAAAGTGTTTTTCGAAGGAATCAGTTTTATTCGCATTTCCACTCCATTGATCAAAAATTTCTCTTGATTGAAAATATCAGAATGCAAGTAACCAAACATATCAAATGTTTTACTCTGTTTTGTTAGTTGGTTACGTTTTGTAAAGCCTTTGTTGTCTTCCGAAACGTTATCAAAAGCGCCTGCTGTATCTTTGTACCACAATGCACTTTGGAGATGAGATGATTTTGCAGATATGTCATAGTTCAGTGCTTTTTCAAAATAAGACCTGTATGGGTGCATGTGAGATGGAAACGAGATGAGTTTGTTATTTAAGTAGATTTGTACTTCGCTGAACATTGCATTGAGAAAATCATTGACGGGTCCAATTGTTTTATCTGTGGGTAGCAATAACTGACCATTCGCTTTTACAATTCTGGCATCTATATTCAACATTGTGTGTGCTAAATCCATATAATCATCACCATGTCCAGGTATTACAAACTCGGTGGGGGCATTATCTGCCAGAGAACTAACAGGTTTGTATCCGATGGTGTGGTGTTCTAAGATGCTTGTCTGAGTAGGTTTTACCGAGAAAATATCCAATTCACTTTTAAAACACTCACATGATTTCTCCCTAATTAGCGCCATATCTAATCAAAAATATCTGATGTTATTTGAATTTTCTTACGGTTGCGTTTGGTTGTTTTCTTGGTGTTTGTATTGGCACTGGATCTCTTCTTTCTCTGAGCGATCCTTCCAGTTCGCTGTCCCGAAGCAGAGTGATTCCTTTTGAAATGTTTATGCCCCTGATAACCTGAACCAATCATTTCCTTTAGCTTTGTTTCAGCTTTTCTTTTAAGATTTGATCTGGCATCCGAAATTCTGGATTGTAGTGACTGTTTTAGGGGTGTTTTGTCTACAACATCACCTAACACATTTACCCCTGTTTTTAACATTTCTTTCCCTACAGCTTTCGCTCCTTTTTTGATAAGAGGCAAAGCTGACCGAAAAAGTCCTCCAAGAAAACTTCCAATGCCATGTCCTTTTTGATAGGCAGCACCGTAATATATGTTACCCACACCAGATCCAGCTTGTTGATGGTAGTATTGAAAATATGGGTCATTCATAATCAGAGCTTTTCACCACAACGTCTAAAATGAAGTTTCAAACACACTAGTCCGAAGGAGAATGGGATGTGTGCACCAGTGCTATCCCTTAAGTCAATTTCTATTTGTTCGAAATTATGTTTCTGCACTGGGATGTAATGTGGTGAATCGAAAATTTGCACACCATCACTTCCAAAAGTATGTTCCATAGGATTAATGTTTATAATACGTAATAGAGGGGCGACAGCATCTCCCACCATATGTGATTCCGCAATATCTGTGTAAATATACATCTGGGAAGGAATTTCTCTCACAACATTTGGAGGCGAGCGTCCAATTTTTACTTCTGATAGATCATCGGTCGGTTTAAAACCTAATATCCGTGCCAGTTGAGGTGACAATCGTACATTTATGTTTCTCTGCTTGGTAGATATATCAACAGTCACATGTTTGTACGCAGGATGATTTCGGAGACTAAAATTTAATGTTTCAGAATATTTATTGATTTCTGCAACAATGCTGTTTATAGATGCGTAATAGCCTTCGGATATTCGAAGTTCGTTCCATTTGACATCATCCATAGATTTATATTGAATATAGTTGTTAAATCTTGTAATGTTTAGTATTGAATAAGGATAATGCACTTCTACCAATGCCATCTCCCATTTGTTGGTGTCCAACTCCACACGGTTCTGAAGCTTTGTGGTGTAATTAGTTAGAGTATTACTTGGGAAATATTTCATGGAACTGTTACTAGGCAAAGTAAGGTAGAAAGCGTTTGCTTTTCTCATGATGTGTTATGAAGGTTATTTGTACCACTGATGAGAATACCTACAAAAATTTATGCCTCTCTCTCTCTCTTTTTGACTCCAAAAACGATGCGCTAATCCAACTGTCAAATAATCTGGAGTAACCTTTCCAATGAACTAACAACTTTTTACTGGCTCCTTTACCTTTGGTCGCAAGGATTTTATCAATTTCATGCATATCCGGTAAGCGGACCAATTGCAACTCTTCCGTATAAAATGTTCCATCGATTTTCTGTCCTTGTAGATCTTTTAATTCATACACTTGAGGATTTCTTTTCAAAATACGTTCCACCACAAATATTTCTCTTGTCCAATTTTCCATGTAACCTTTGTCAAAGCGTTTTTTGGTTTTTGTTATTCTCACTGTATCTCCTATTTTGAATGGCATCTTCAATGACAATAGTGGAGATGAATCAGATTTGAGTTTTTTGTCATACATATTGTGCCATACTTTCAAAACCTTCTCAGGAGTAACATCTGCTGGTGCCATTTTAATACTCGAGTGAATTTTATGATTATAAGCTTTCAAAAGCTTTGGGAGTACATTAACGTAACAGCTGGTTTTTTGCTTAGTAAAATACTTCCACATGCGTTCCTTTAAAGTTCTGTTGAATCTTTCAACAATACTAGCTTTAATATCAGGATTCTTTGTTGTAAAATAAATTACATTTTGTTTTTTGAGATATTCCTGCACAATACTGTTGGTAAACTCACGGCCTTTGTCAGTTTGTAATTTCAAAGGTTTTCTTTTGCTTTGTTTGAAAATTTGCTGGAAAGCCTTTTTTATACATACACCAGTTTTATTTTTTACAGGGACAGCCCAAGCATGCCTGCTAAAAATATCGATAACTGTGAGTATATATCTGTACCCTTTGTTGTGATTCCGCAAACTCTGCATGTCATTCAAGTCAGCCTGCCATTGGTCATCGATATTATGCACAAAATAAAAGTTTCTCGGAAATCGACGCTTTACAGGTCTATGCAAAGTGTATGCAGTTTGCTTTGTCAACCAATGTTTGATTGTTGACAATGGTATGGATTTTTTTACAGCTTTCCATAGTGTTGAAGCTGTAGAATAGGATGCTGGATGAGATGGATTGTACCAGATATTCTCTAATATTTTTTCGCTCATGGTTTGTATCTTGACCAAACTGGAACAGTACGTTTACGTTTGTGCCCTGGAAATGATGATACAAAAGAAATTGGTTCCTTTTCTTCTTCTTCTTCTTCTGTTAATTCTTGTGCCTCTTCTTGGTTAGCTCCGGACAGCGGAACATGGCGTCCGGGGTTGCCAAAAACAATCTGTTGAATAAACTCCTGTCTCCGGGGGTTTCCAATATATTCTTGAGGAATATTAGATAACGCCAGAGCTCTATTGAATAGTTGCCACCCAACAGGATTGCTTGTTTTTCGTGGTCGAATTATATCCGATACTAGATCGACAATATTTGAGCCTTCAATTTTATTATTGTTAATAAAAACTGCCCCATATTTATCCCAATCAATATTACTATTATGTAAAAGACGTTCATACAACAGTTCGGCTTTTCTACGATACATGCTAGGTGTAGCAGCTAGAATTTCTTCTTTCATATCAGTCAACTTCTCAGTAGATTCTGTAATCGGTAGCGACACAGGTTCTCTTTGTTTTCGAGTAATAGACAGAAATTTTTGGAGCACAATACTGTAACGATTCCATTTTTCATCATCCGAAAGACCTTTGAGATTCAAAATTACTTGCATATCCTGATCCAATTGCGATAAGGATGTAGACGGTGCAGACATAACAGGATGTCTCATGTTATCCATAAATTCTTGAGGTATTATAACCATTTTTTTGGCATGCTCCATGTTCAGATTTTTTTTTTCACTTAAATAAACTTGATAACACACCTCCTATTAAAGGGGCTAATAACGCAGGTAGAAATCCTCCGTGTTGCACTAGTATCTGTTTCTTCTGCTTTGTAGAGTGTCCTTTGGCAGAGAGATTACGTATCACCTTCTTGTACCGGCTCAATCTTGTTTTCTGAGGTGTTGAAAGAGGAACATTCCCTTTTAGAACATTGTAACAACACTCACAGATTGAATTAACTAAGGAAGAATCAGCAGCTTGTAATATCGCTGTGCGAAGAGCTGGTTTAGCATCCGACAAAACTTGGAGCACTTTAGCGTGTTTCACTCTTGGAGCCATGATGACAGAATAAACGACTAGTGATTATGCTTGCTTTTTTTGTAGGAATATATACATAATTGATATCATCGTCGGGAAATATCCGCGACCGAAAACGTACTTCTTCCGGAGTGTTCTGCTTCAGATCAAACAGCAAATATCCATGGGGTTCAGCGGTGGCATTGTAATATGCATCTTTTATAAAATTTGGATTCTCCGGGTATACTTGTCTAGATAAATAATTAATTTGGGCTCTGTCTCTTGGATTTTTGAAGCATACAATATAATGACTATTTAAAGATATATCCCTATTCCCTTTTCCCTGATGGAATAGATTTTGAGTGATAAAGAAAAGACTAATATCACGATGATGACACCCTTTTGTAAATAAATCTGTGACTCTTTGATCGCATTCCCTCATCTGATCATCGATAATAATAAGATGAGGTCCAGAATTTGGCACAAATTGGTCAATATTAGGCATTCCTTCCCGAAATTGTACAAAACCAGGGAAATCATTGTATGCAGATTGCCATTCCCCGTAGCACACCAAAATATTGTTGAATTTTACATTTACCATTTGGGGTAAACACTGGAGAAAATGCATCACAAAATATGTCTTTCCACATCCTGATGGACCAGCCAATATTGCAGAGAACGGGTGCTTCCACAAGCACTCCATTTCTCAAACTGTGAAGAATGTTTTAAATTACATATAATATAAAAGTCGAATGTTATGAATATTTTTCTAGTTGTTAGATTTTACTGATATGTTGTTTCTTCAAATTACATATATATATATATATTATATTGTATTGTATTATATATATATATATACACTTCATCAATAAATAAATATGCGTGTGTGCCTGTATATATATATACACACACACACACATACAGACAATTTTCTTATAGTACAAAATTCATTTTACAACAGCACAACAAATGCCTGATAGCATTGTACGCATGCGCGTTTGTAAACCCCGCCTACATATTCCGAGCATCAGCGTTGTGTTAGATAGCTCTCCATTGTTTCAACAACGATAAACAGCTTGGTGGCCCAGATCAAATTGGTTCTGGAATCTACTGTGACGTGTACCGTCTACTTTGAAGTATAAAAAGGTGAGTTGCACAATATTACTATTTAGTGTCCAGCAATGCTGTCGACTTTAAATTTGCTTCACGGGTTAATATCAAATAGAGCCTTTGACAATCATCATGTTGGGGTTTTCGCAGCTAATGAATTACCTGTACATGTGGAACTACCAGCAGCGTTGATTGTAAATACAGATCCCAAAGATAGCCCCGGGAAGCACTGGGTAGCAATTTACATAGACAGTAACTCCCGGGGGGAATTTTTTGATAGTTACGGAAAACCTCCACATGTGCATAACCATTTGCGATTTTTGGAAAATAACTCTAAATTCTATACGTACAACACTCATCAGATACAAAGTTACGGGTCTGTGTACTGTGGGCATTACTGTTTTCTGTATTTATTCCATAGAGCCTCTGGTAAACCCATGCATAAATTTCAAATTTTATTCCCAGTACCGATAAAAAACGACAATATTATAACAACTTATTTGCTGACTCGTAAATTAAATTTATAATACTCGGTACGTATACTAGAAAATATTGACAGTAAATACTGTTTGAAATTTTATACAAATTACATATAGTCCTAATAGTATATTAATAATTTTGTAGCGTTACAGTTTACAACAGCTTACTTATAATATTTATCTTGTTTTGTGTCTTTACAGAACAATGACGCAATATCCAGAGATGGGATCTTTCAATGCTAGATTGTCCTCTTTCAGAAACTGGCAATCAAAAGAATTCCCGTTTGTAGAAGCTCTGTCCGAAGCAGGATTATTTTACATTCAAAAAGAGGATAAAACAGTATGCTTCAAATGTGGTGGAGGATTATACCGATGGAAATACAGAAACAATCCAATACTAGAACATCGTCGATATTTTCCATTTTGCCCCCTGTCTATAAACCCAATTTCAGATCGACAATGCGGTTGATGCTTTAATTAAATTAATTAATATTTGTTATCCAATATTTCCTCAATATGACGTTTATGATATTCTGCTGATTTTTCTCTCACCATTGATCTTTGTAATGCCCCGCCCCCTCCACCTTTTTTGTCCAGCACATGCTTGGTTTGCTACGCGCGCATGCGTCTCAAAAACACACCCACGCATTTCTTCAAATGTATACCTGCACGCTGCGACATGCAGTATCTCGCAGTTCTTAGTCATGGAATCCTCTATTTCGATGCCGCTGAAAAAAAGATTTCAACCGTACACTAATTTCAAGGGGGTTCTTCAGAAAGAGAGCGATCAGCATTTACCTGAAGAACAAAAACAAGTAACTAGTCTTATACGCCAGTCGATATTATTTGATCACGTCTACTATTTGAATGCTTCGAAAACAAAAGTTATCTCAATCGGACTTTCCTCTCATCTGGATTTCCAACCTGTGGTCAGGCTACACAGAAGCGGGGCGGCCGGTGTTGAACTACAGTTGCAGGAGTGGCACGCTCTTCAGGAATTGTTTCCAGTAATCGACAATTACATCGCTATTCCAGGTGAGCAGCCTCGTGTTTCCTACCCACTAAGTGAGCAACATGAATTGCTGATAACCACACTGTACAATCGCCGTCAGATCATTATAAGGAAGAAACCAGCTTACGGTTCCCTGGAGATAGTGTTCATCGCAGAAAGTTCGTGGCGGAACTTTATGAAGATATTTGTGTGCATCGAGCATGCGAAAGTTATGTGTGAGACAGTGTCGCCGTATCTGAAATCATATTTTGGAAACTGTGTGGAATCTTGCATTCTCGACCTTCGCGAACAATGTTTCGGTTGCACAGATATTTCCCCTGTCCATGCATGTAATAAGGAGAAGTTTGTGCTTTCCCATCTACATGGATGTACAAAACCTGAGCCTTTGTCTATACAAAACATCGACGGAAAAAGACTTTCCAAAGAAGTGTTTGTTTTTTGCGAGAACATGCTTGTGGAAAAAATAGTGAAACATTTTAATTCAGTGGTTGCAGCAGAAAATGAATATGATAGTGACACAATTCCTTATGTGGGTGAGTGAACAAACTTGAAGAATAAAAACTTGTTAAATAACATGCTGATAAACTGGTGACACAATATAAACATTTTACATATGTATGTGTGTGTGTGTGTGTGCGGCTCTTTTGAATTTTGTAAATATTGGTAATAAACAGGGATAAAATATATGTCTTGGCTTTTTTCACTTATCACCCCTTTAAAAATCCTCATGGTTTATATTTTTACTGGTAACAATCGTTAATAACAACATTAATAATTAACTATATAATGAAAAAATGTGTATTGTGGACTTGTCGAAGATAAAGCATGAGAGCTTTTCTTCACACTGGTAAAACTCGGTGTTAATAACAACATTAATAATTAACTATATAATGAAAAAGTGTGTATTGTGGATTTGTCGGAGATAAAGCATGAGAGCTTTTCTTCACACTGGTAAAAATCTGTGTTAATAACAACATTAATAATTAACTATACAATAAAAAAAAAATGTGTATTGTGGACTTGTCGGAGATAAAGCATGAGAGCTTTTCTGCACAGCGCTGGACACGAAAAAGGCAAGTATCTTTATTTTCATTCTATTTCTAACAATGATTCGCTATTTTTTCTTGTCACTATAAAAAACTAATTCAATTTTTCTTTTATCACATCTGTCGCCATTTTGCTTGTTTTTGTTTAATTCCTCTTTATGCATTGAGGTTAATCGAAACATAACTTTAGACTTTTACATGGAATTGAAACATAGAATCTTGCCTCCTTTGATTGAATCGAACCTGTGACTCCTCTTTGATCACAAAACAATAGTGACGGCCATCTTGCTTATTTTACCTACTCTTTATGCATTTAAGCTAATCGGTACTGGGGCTCCACACGGCAAAACAACAGATTCTAATTTATCTTTATACATTAGCGGTAAAGTCTTTGCGTTGTAATCAAAAGGCATTTTGTTTTGATTTTTAATATCTGTTCCTGCCTAAATACTAATGGGAACTCAACACACTTCTTTTTTTTTAAAAAAAAAAAACATCATTATCAGCCAATTTGACATTGTGAATCGAACCCGGGACCTTTTCATTACAGCATAAACATCCTATTTCCAATTAGTTCATTTTCTCTTTGTGCACAAAAAGCTAATCGGAACTTTTAAACAAATACAATTGAATATCCAATTTTCACCAACATTGGGAATCGAACCCTCAACCACTTGGTTGAAACATCTCGCGGAATAAAAAACACCCCCCCCCGCGCCCGCGCCGCGCCGCCCCGCTCCGCCCCGCGCCGCGCCGCGCCCCGGTCGCCGCCGCCGCCGCCGCTAAACACAAAACGCGGCCGCCATATTGATTTTATTCAAATACTATTTATGCACAGATGGACTAATCGGGACCTATAATGGCGGGACAAAACAATTGGCCTCATTTAACTACCTAGAGAATCGAACCCGCGACCTCTTCATTACCAGGCGACAACATTAACCACTACCCCAAAGCCGCCATATTGATTTTATTCAATCACTATTTATGCACAGATGGACTAATCGGAACCTATAATGGCGGGATTAAACAATTGGCCTAATTTAACTACCTAGAGAATCGAACCCACGACCTCTTCATTGCCAGGTGACAACATTAACCACTAACCCAACTCGATTTTCGAACTCAACCATTTTGTTGGCTTTATTTACACACAGGCTAATCGAAATCATTCAATATTGACATCGTCGACTTGTAATCAAGGGGTCCCAGGTTCGATACTCGGTGGAGGCACATAGTGGTCCGAATCACCACTTTTCAACTGTAGCTCCAATCCTGATTAGTTTTACCGTGCATAAAACGGACTTAAAAAAACTAACTCAATCTATCAATCAATCAATATTGACTCTACCAGGAATCGAACCCTCGACGCCTCTTGTTTTACAGAGCAATAACCTTAGCCGCTAAACTTTCGGGGTAAAGCACCTTCGGCGCCATCTTTAAATCATTTCTTCATTTCTTTCAATCATACGCAATAGTTGCGCGCGCATTTCCTCCACACACACACACACACACACACACACACACACACACACACACACACACAAACATAAGCACGTGTTAGGTTAGCATACATCAAGAAACAACGTGACAAATCCATTGACCCCCCTCCCCCCACCGCTTCCGATGTCTTCAAGGTGATCAAACACGTTCTGCTGACTCAACAATAACACCGCTCGTGCCCCGCTACAACCGGATGTAACATAACACCTGTCGCATCAAATTTTGCTGACGCGTAGGAATAAAATGCTGCCATTACTACTAAATGCTTTCTTCTAAAGCCGGCTTATAGATAGACGATCAATTTGAAGAATGTTGTGCTTTTATCAAAAATTAAAAAGAAAACTATGGACTAGAGATTGGCTCGAAAAAAAACTCGGGTATGCACATCAATATTCATACACGAGATTCGCAGAATTCATTCACAAATTTTAAAAAAATCAAACATTAATTTAATACACTTGTACAGTAATAATAAGGATTTTCATTTTCGGCTAATTTTATTTGTCACGTACACATCTCATCGCTTTGCATAAATACCTAAATATTAATGAACTGAATACGAATGCACTGCACGTAATCATCTCGTTGCTACAGCCAACACTCGAAAAGCACAGACAAAAAACTCCCTTTTGCAAAGTCACAGATTATCTTCACATGCCCAAACTTTGCTCTGATTGGCTGTTCCACAGTATCTAGTCGAGGAAAGCTAGTAGCAATTAGAACATGTCCTATTCCTCATAACCAGTCAAGCAGTCAGCAAGGCGGCCATGATTTCTGCCTAGAAAGTCAGTTCAGCGCCAATTAGGGCATTCCTACTAGAAATCCAGTTCCGTGTGATAGGGGCTTAAGTGCCAGGCCTTGCCAGAACGGGTTTCTCATTGGATTCTCAAGGCTTCGGGTCCCATCGTCGCTGTTTTCCGGCTTTCGACTTGAGTTGATTATTTAACGTCGCTTTTCTTCCACTTTTGGCTAATTGCGGAGATGAAGATGAGTGATGATAATAAATTGATGACGAGTTAGTTAAAGTTGCCCGTGGATATAGCACCGTGCCGTGAAGGCATATTTAGGGGTTGTGGGGGTAGGGCCCCACATATTCTCGATCTCGGCCATTTTGGTGGTGATGTGATCAGCACCACGCTACTGTCGCCTTTACCCCGCCGGGTTACCGTAGCGCACCCATTTATTAGAGGTTGGGTGACACCCCAGAGGCGCTATATGCAGGGACATTGATGGAAACATTTCCACCGGAAATCCCCATCCAGGAAATCGAACCCGGGTCTTCCTCGTGGCAGGCATAGATGTTCCTTTCTCTTCTCAAATTAAATGTTCGTGAGCGAAAGAAGGCGTTATCAGGTGTACCATCTTATCATGGAAATTCAAGGCAATGCTTTCGGTCAACTATTGTTCATTTTGAATTATGACGGCCTTGGAGAATGTTCGTTATATTGGCCCAACAACATCTCTCCATCTTAGTTGGCTGAGAAACTTTAACAAGGAATGTTCGGCTGGGCTTTTGGCTGTCGCTAGCAATGCCATTCTCGAAATTATTACTCCTTTCGAAAGGTGGTATGATATTCCAAATTATGAAGAATCACGTATGATTACTAGGGAGCGGATTTTAAGGTGTGGCACCTTTCCAAAACATTGCTATTCTCGCACCGATCGTTTGAGACATGTTGAGTTGAGTTAGTGCTTTAAGTCCACTTTATGCACAGTAAGGCTAATCGAGACTGGACATACAGTTTTAAGTAGGATCCGAACCACTATGTGCCTCCACCGGGTGAGCCGCGGCAACGTACCACTGCGCCATCGGGGAGGCCCAGTTTGAGATATGTATTTTAGGACATGAAATCAAGTAAAATGAACACACTTTGTTGCACCTTTTCTCTATTAGCACATTTATCTCCTTTTTAACCCCTCTTGGATGCTTCAGCACTTTTTCCCTCCATTTTCTTTCATGTTCTGTTAAAAAAAATGGTCAGAAAAAGAATGATTTTCACTCTTCTTAAGCATCTACATAAGATCCTATAGTCTCATTTTGTAGAGCAGAACGAGAGCTATAAAATGGTATAATATAATCATTGCAGCCCCAATAGTTTCCAAGATAATGTAGCAAAACCCACGAGAGAAAAAACAAACTTCAACAAAACCTATTCGGCAGAACGACTGTTCTCTCTGCGGTCCGCGCTCATTATATATAGAAGGCGCAGAATAAAGAGAGTATTTTATCAGCACCATCTATTGAACCTTTTTGAAAACATTTTCAGAACCTTTTTCTCCCTTCCCCGACCATAATTTTGCCCCTTAAAATCCTTTCCCTCATAATTACATAATTGAAACAACTATTAAGTATTTCAAAATTCCGCACACTTCTTTAAAAGTTACCTGAAAAAAAATGAAAGGACTATTATTGTTATTGCAGAATCTAAACTCATATTAACCATTTGCGAGGTGGGACAAAATTTTGCATCGTAGATCGCATACAAAAAAAATGGAAAAAAGAAAAGCACTTTAGCCTCACAAAATATTCACTTTAACCTTTTCATGTCGCTGTGTCCGACGCCATTTTGAAAACTAATTATACATTGAATAAACCACATCCTCTCAACCATAGCTGGTCATTCTCGAAACAGCAATATCTTTGCACGTTTTGAAGCTTTTAATGGGGGAAACGCTTCTCTCATCCGTAGTGGGGTTTAATTTGGTTGGCCTGAATTGTGGACCATGTTTACGGAATTGGTTTGAAAAGTACTTGGAAAGGTCATTCTGTGTATACGACCTAAGGCTACCACAGGGGTATTTTATTATTGATTGTTTCACGGTAAATACCCAATACTTGCACCAAATTGGACGTAAATCCAAATTTAAGCGCAACCTTGGTAAAAACTTTACAGAGGCAGTATAGCATGTTGGTTTACCCTGCGGAACATGTAATTGCGTGATTGGCAGAATTTACGCTGTTGTAAAATCATTGTTCGCATCTGAATTTATTTACGGGTTAACGATAGGGGCACTGTAATCCCCTGGATTTTTTAAAAAAGTGGATTGATTTATTCGGCTTAACTTCTCTTTTCTGCCATTTTTGGCTAATTGCGAAGATGAGAAATGTTGATACAATGAAATTGATGAAGGGACACTCACAAACACCCATGACCAGGCCGGAATTCGAACCCAGGACCCCTGACGACAAATATATCGCATTAATCCATAAGATTATATTTTATTTAAACTCGCTCTGGATGCTTCATGTTGACCAGGGCATTCACTTGTTTACGATATGGAAGAAATTACTACGGGTAATGCAGGAACGTTTCGGAGGAATCTAAACCAAATGTCTCGCGTGTAATAATATTAAAGTTAATAATAATAGGTTAGTTAGATTGATGCCTATTATTTATGTGTTATTTCCATGAAACTTGGCAGGTGTATAGAGGGGCCAAAAGGAAGAAATACGTGTTTTGTGTTTCAGCTGTTTTAGGGGGCAAACCCCCCTCAAATGTCATGATGAGGAGAAATTGATGTGAGGATCTGACCCCGAAACCACGTAAATATGGCATAGGACCCCTGTATACACCTGCCAAATTTCATGGATATTAGAGGGGGACACAGGGGTCAGATCCTCACTTCAAATTGTCCTCATCTTGACATTCGAGAGGGGTTTTGCCGCCTAAAACAGTTTTTTAGCAGAAACAAAAAACACGTATTTCTTCCTTTGGGCCCCTCTATACACCTGCCAAGTTTCATGGAAATCGGAGGGGGACACTTAGATAACCTCCCTTGTTAGTCTTACACTTTGTAATTATATAACACTGCATATATTATAATGTTTTATTTTAATTTTTAAAATTGTAACGGTAGAACAATTGTATAATTTTTGTATAACATTTCTATCTTGTTAAATGTGTTAAAGGTTTCATCCTGGAATGGAATGTCTCACATTTATGTGTGGTTCCATTTGCAATACATTCGAATGAATACATATTCGTTTCAATTGCATTTACAAAAAACAAGTAAGATTATTTTTGTGCACGAGTGTGTTAGCCGATGCATAACAAAGTATTTTAGGAACAACACTTGAAAAAAATCTTGTAGGACTAACTAACGAAAAATTTATTTGTAATCGAAGATCATAATACCTTTTAAGGTGTGGTAATATTATAATGCGATTGAGATACGAAACTCTAGGATCCGGAACTTCCAGATCCGGAACTTTTGGATCCGGATCCGTTTGGCCATCCCACACCAGTGATGTGTGTTGCTGTTAGTTTTGTATTAGCAACTAGTAAAAATATATTATTTGTTTCATGAAAGAAAATACAGAAATCTACTTACGAATTGGTATATTACACTATATCCCATAATACATAATTAGAACAGTAACAGTGATAATGAAATGTCTTTCTTCTTATCAAAGATTTTTATCATTAATGCAACTTAATTGTGAATGTTATAAAAAGATGACAGTCACAATAATCTCCCCTCCTGGGGTGAAGAAAATATAGACATCATACTTTGATGGCTTAAAAAGATACAAGATTTTAAATACACACATCGAACAGTTACATAACTTTAAAATATTCAACATTCAAAACAACATTTAATACTATAACAAATCTTTCAAAGAATGACAATCAATTCAAAACTACGTTGTTACCCTTGCGCACCTATTTGTTAACATTCAACAACAACTCGTGTTTCTTCTCCAATGAACAGTGAAAGGGTTTGATATTTTGTAAATTGTGTCTACACTTTATCTGTTGTCCATCTAAAGACACCAAGTTCACGAAATTGTTCTTCACTTCCTCCACCAAAAATGGCCCCACATATAAGTCATAAAATTTATGGATAGTTTTGTTCAAGGCAGAACTTCTTGTATGATTCCTAACCATAACCAAATCACCTTGAACAATTGTAGAGGTTTCTGCGTTTGAATGAATCTTCTTTCTAGCTTTTGAACGTTTAGTTGTTTCAATTAACTGAATATATTTAGCTTTCCAAGACAATTCGTTCATCTCTTCTGGCCAGTCAATAACAGAAGTTATTTTATCTCGAACATCTTCGTGTAGAAAAATTTCAGCCGGAGTGAAACCAACAACCTCGTTATATGAGTAATTTAGTAATTTTATAACATTTGTTAAAACTTTGGACCAAGATCTATGGTTGGTTTTACAAAAGAGTCTAAGCAAACGAATGATCTCTTTATTATATCTCTCAATTGGATTCGCATGAGGCGAATATGGTGAAGTGAGAATATGCTTTACACCAATTGATTTCAAAATTTTTTCCCATTCATTGGATTTAAATTGTGATCCATTATCCGTTAACATAACTGTACACATAGGATAATGATGGAAATAACCTAAGTTAATTCTGTTGATAATTTCTCGAGTTGTAGCCTTCCTGAGAGGATAAGCCATAACATATTTGCTGGTTAATTCTACAATAGTCATAATATGTTGATATCCTTGAGATAATGGCAATGGACCAATCAAGTCTAAAGATAAGAACTGATGTAATTTGTAAGAAATCACGTGAAGCTCCTCTTTGGTAATATGTTGTGTTTTTTGTTTCGTCCTTGCACATTCCACACAATCACTTAAATATGACTTGACACTTCCTCTCATCTTAGGCCAGAAATAGAATTTAGAACACTTCTTATAAAGCTTAGAAAACCCAAAATGGCCAGCCAAATCATGTTGTTCATACAAAACTTTCTTGACAGCTGCTTCAGGTACAAAAACTCTCCAATGATTCGAGTTGGTAGATCTATAAAACAATATATTTTTATGTAGTTTAAATATTCCCTTAATTTCGAAATGGTCATGACCCTTGCCTAACATAGAAATTATTCGTTGACATAATTCATCATTTTGTTGTACTTTCATCCAATACAAAAAGTATTCTTCTTCAAGTAAATCAATATCTGTGCAGTTTACATGTAAAGTGGAAGGAAACAAATTGTTTTGTGACTTAATTGGATATCTACTTAACGCGTCCGCGGCTGCATTTGCAGAACCACTAACATGCTGAATTGTATAATGTATAACGTATAAATGCCTGGAGATGTGCTTCATTCCATTCCCATTTCTTATTCGTTCTAAGTAAATCGTATAAAGGAGCAGCAATCATTCCAAACTTATCCACAAATTTTCTCCTCCAATTTACCATTCCTAAAAATTTTCTTAACGCCTTTCTATTTGTTGGAGTAGGATATTCAGTTATTGCCAGATTTCTTTCTGGATCTACAGGGATGGTTTCACCTGATACTATGTGACCAAGAAACTTCACTTCAGTTTTACAAAATGTGCACTTCGATAATTTGATGGACATATTTACTTCTTTCAAAGTTTTCAACACGTAGTCCAAATGTTTTAAATGACTTTGCAGTGATGATGAAAATATAAGAATATCATCCACATACACTATAAGAAATGAACTAGTATCATTGCCAAACACTTTATGCATTCTGTCGACAAAAACACTAACAGCACTCTTAATACCAAAAGGCAAAAAATGAAATTCCATTAAAATACCACGATATGAGAAAGATGTGAACTTATAAGATCTAGGTGTCAGTGGTATTTGAAAATATCCACAAGTTAGGTCAATCGTCGAAAAGAATTTTGCGCCTCTCAACCTAGGCAAAAGTTCAGATATAGGTTCAACCTGTGTCATGGGTGAAATTACATGTTCATTCAGCTTCCTAAAATCAACAACAGGACGCCACAATCCACCTGCCTTTGGAACTATGTGGAGAGGGTTCCGGTATGGAGAAGTACTTTCATGAATTACTCCCCATGTTTTCCATTTCTTTAATTCTTTCTCCATATCATCTCGCCTAGCGAATGGAATAGGGTACGTAGATGCCACTATAGGTTCATTCGTATCTAGCTGTATGTCATAAGATTCCACCTTGGCTGCCTTTGGTTTGTCCGAAAACACATCTTGATACTTCAATAATAAATTAAATAACTTATCAGCAACTCCAGCTTCACAATATTCGTTGCCATAAACTTTCTTATGGATATCTTCTTCAGAAACTAGATAAGCAGAATCATTAACATGAGAAGATTCAAATGTCAAAGTTTTACAAGATT
Source organism: Lepisma saccharinum (assembly GCF_977018435.1). Lineage (NCBI taxonomy): Eukaryota > Metazoa > Arthropoda > Insecta > Zygentoma > Lepismatidae > Lepisma > Lepisma saccharinum. The sequence goes on from NC_139246.1 coordinate 8,227,020, forward strand.
CAATTACGGAATTTAGCGAGCAAGTATTATTTGTGGAACTCGGAACAAAAGGAGCTGATACTTCCTTACCACTTGAATGAATTAGTTCAACAGTAGACATACGATAATTAATTATAGCCTTATACTGCCACAAAAATGGTGCTCCCAAGATCAAATCGGCATGTAATTGTTTAACTACATATAAACCCACGTGGAAAAATTCATCTCCCAACTGCATAATGACATATTTAAAACCCACAACTTTTATACGTTGCTCACCAGCGAAACAAGCCAACTGAATTCCTTCTATTGGTTCCAGCTTTATACTTGGTAATAAAGAACTTAGAGTGATCCAAATCTTGTAATCCAACAAATTACATTGACTACCAGTGTCAATTAAACAATTAAGAAACAAGTCACAAATTCTTCCCTGTATTTCTGGTGCTTCAAGTAAAGGTGTAGGAGTTCCTTTATCTGTAACAGTCCACTCAGGCTCTGAATCAAACCACTCCAGCAAAAATGCAACAGGTAAAACATCTTCTTTATCAACGCCTAAATATTTAACTCTATTAAAGTCACCGAGACAAGACTTAACATGCAAAAGGTAAGGATCATAATTACAAGTAAGCTCCATGTGGTCATTCTTTGGCAGGGCGAATTGGAGCGCATTTCCCCGCCTTAGTTGTTTAATGTTCTCTGAGGGCTCCCACTAGTAGCATTAGTTACTGAGGAACATTCTTGATTTAAACTAATGTCATTGCAATTCATTCCATTTCGGAAATGTCCATTGTTCCTTGCTGAAATCTCTGAGTTAGTGTTAATGGAGTCACCTCGCAATTCTGTATTGGTCGGACTTTGAAATCTTCTATTCCTGTTGTATCTAGGTGCATCTGTATTATTGCCATTACTAGCGTTCCTTTGAGTGTTTGTTCTTCGATTGTTATTATGAAAGTACAAACTTCGATCGTTACCTTGTCGCCTATAGCTCTCTTGGTTAGCTCCAGATTGCCTATAGTTGGTTCTGGGATTCCTAGCAGCTGGTTGGTCCATAAGTCTCTCTGAAGCTACTGTTTGGGTAGATGAATCGCTGCATGACTTGTTTTCCATAGACACTTGCCTTACAAAATGCCTAGATTTTTCCAACCTATTAGAGTTGTACTCCCCACTTATATAATCACCAGGTAGTGACAAAGATTTGGTTTCATCACTAGAATATAAGTCTATTGTCCTGAGTTTTTGTGTTAATTGTTTAAGGTTGGAAATTTCGTGCCAACCCACATTCTAAGAAACTGTTTCTGGCAATTGCTTCAGAATTACTCTTATTATCTCAGCTTGTTTAGGCTTGTCTACAAGGTTGCAATATGATGAATATACCTTCAATGCGTACGCTTCTAATGATAAACCAGAAGATGTGTTGTATTTACGAGAACGCAAAACTGCCAGTTGGCTTTCTAACAAATCATTCGAAGCAAATTGTTCAAGAAACTTGCACACAAAATCATCATATGATGTGAAATTCCGTCTTTCACTATTGAACCAATACGCTGCAGTATTGTAGAAACATTTGTGAATAACTTGTAGGCGATATTGAGAAGATACACCAATCAAATTTAACATTGTTGTCAGCTGGTCTATAAACTCCCTAGCTGATTGTTTCGAGACGTCACCTCCAAAACGTGGTAACTGGCTTAGCTCATTTACACGAATAACTTTACCCGGGCATTCTCCAAATGGGTTTCTTGCAGGAATATTTGTATTACATTCTGCACGCGCAGGTTTACAAAACTGGTTTGATTCAAAATTTGGAGACTGAGAATTCTTAGAAGCAATGTTAATTGGATCATTCAAAATGTCATTTCTGGGAATGTAATTTTGATTACAAAACATCGGACTCATTGAAGTTGTAGCATTTGTATTACCAGCCACAGTATACAATGGCTTCTCACATGAAGGTGTATGCTGAAAACACATTTGTGAAATTGGATTATTTGAATAAGCTTTCGTTGTACAACACTGAGTTTCATTATGAAAACTGGCATTCAGAGGACTTCCATAACCATAATGGTTAGTAGAACAAGGTTCATTGTAATGCACTCTATTTGTATTCTCCGAAAGTGCGAAGTCCCTATTGGCCAACGGATGTGTAGTGAAATGAGCATGTGATTCGTCACGTGATGGAGGATCCCACAAATAAGATGTATTGGAAAGCCTGTAGGTAAAATCAGTTCCTAAAGAAGTAGCGTTCTGACCTGATTTACGTTTAGTAATTACAGGTACATCAATATCAGATGAATCATAACCGGAAGAACCAACACCACGTTTGTCACTTCGAGCACTATCCCGAAATTTAACATTTCGTGATCTTTGATTTGAATTTGCGTTATTTGTTTGACAAGCCACATGCTCAGTTTGTTTACTATTTCCATCCTCTTCGCTCAGTTCTCGTCTTCCATTCAAAGTTTCGTTAGCAACACTGTTGCTGATGGCATTGCCTTGCTCCAAAGAAATAACCCTATCTCTAAGGTCATTTACCAAGGTTTCAGAGCTACATGTAGCAGTCTGAACTACCTTCATTCTATCTAATTCCGCATTTAATGTTTCAAACCTAACCTCATGTTGAGTAAATTTCTCCATAATTTCCTCATTGCAGACTTCCAACCTTGCCAACTTTCCGTCATGACTCTTCATTTGTTCTTGAATAACTGAAACTTCGACATGCATTGTACTAATACCTTCATCCAATTTACACCTCAACTCACTGCTAACATTTTGACAAGTTTGGGCAACATCTTGTAACGAATGTTCAATATGATCAAGCCGGCCGTTAAACCTAACATTATGCTGCTGTAATTCATTTCGAATGGCTTGAAACTTCTCTTCCAGATTTTCATTATTTTCTTGCAATTCCCTTTTGCAACATTTCATTATTTTGTTGCATATCCTTTTGCAACTCCTTTTGCAACATTTCATTATTTTGTTGCAATTCACAGCGAATGTTCTGTTGCAACTTTTCTTGAAGATTTTCATTATTTTGCTGCAAACTTTGGGTAACCGTAACTTGAAATGCAGCAATAATCTTGTCCAAGTTTGGATTCACTGTACTTGTATAAGACTTTAACAAAAAAGGATCAAAATCTGGTTTACAAGATTTACAAAAATAGCTTTCATTAGAAGAACTAAATATTACCCAGTGCATTACAGTCAAACCTCTGCACTCCAAATGTTCCCATTTATTGCAGCTATTGCACTTCACAAGACGAGAATCTGCTTCAATGTTACTGCAACAAATAATATTCTTCATTGGGTCAGCATTTTCTTCAATAGTTTCATTTTCCCTGAAACTATCGACGACATCGGATCTTAAGAAAACTCCCGTTCTTAAGTTGTAAGAATGTTGTTTCCGATCCATTATTTAAAGTAATCAGAAGATAACTTCCACACTATATATTCACGAATCCTGGCTGAAGGTCGCCATAATTGTTGCTGTTAGTTTTGTATTAGCAACTAGTAAAAATATATTATTTGTTTCATGAAAGAAAATACAGAAATCTACTTACGAATTGGTATATTACACTATATCAGCCCTGGCCCAAAACCATGGTAACGGTTGAAGTTTTTGCTTGCGATGACGTGTGACCGGCCAAGTGAATGCATCACTTCAATGTAAAGTCACGTGAAATGACAAAACGACAGTGTTGCAGTATGCAGATATTAAACACCAGAACAAGAACAATGTCTAGATGATAATGTGTACTACAGGCTGTGGAAAAGGAGATGCGATAACCACTAACGCCGTCAAACGGTTGGGCGGGAACTTTACGTCACATATCATGAAGAAGTAATAGGATCTGAGCTGATTATGTCCTTTGCGATTAGTTACTTCATTAAATGATTTACTAAATCTCATCAATTTACATTGTCGAGTTTATTATTTGTGTTCTTTTTGGTTTAGGTTCAATATCTTCTCCGTAGAGAAAATTATGCTCATTTCTTTGTTTTCCTTGACCCTGTACATCCAGGGTGAAGGAAGTCAGTAATAAGGTGTGTTACATATAGTGTACACCAGGGCCGGCGATAGTAATTTTGCCGCCCTAGGAGGTGGCGGCAGATGCCGCTCCCTCTCGAAAGCCCCCCCCCCCTCCCGTCATTACGTAGCAACGGGAAATTGAAAATTAATATATATTTAAGTGTAAAACTTCAAACTATAAAATAAATAATTTTATTATACTATTAACCAAAAAAGGATATTTCGCTCGACCACAGTTAAACACTAATTTTATATTAGACTTATTATTATATTTTATGAAAACTCTCTCTTTCTCTTAAATGTAACAAGTATTAGGAAAGAAATGAAGGCTTGACTTCATATGTTTAACGTTTAACGTTGTAGGTCTGTGATACATGATTGGATTTTTAAAATGTGGGTGATCTAAGGTCTGAATTCTTTTCTGCGTTTTCCCCGTATAAAGCGGCTCTGGGGTTCACCCAGCCTCAAATGAATGGGTGTACCATGGGGGCAACCCTGGGAGGTAAAGGCGGCCGGAGAGTGGTGCTGATCATATCACCTCTAAAATGGCTGAGATCGAGAATGTGTGTGGGCCTACCCCCACATCCCCTAAACGTGCCTTCATGACATGGTGCTATGTGCACAGGGAACTTTACCTTTGCATTTAATATTATTCTTCGTATAAAGCTATCTTACATAAAATAGAAACAAGGGTGTTTCAGACATGATTGATAGGAGATAGTATTTTTATTAGCCTTAATTTCCAAGAAGAACTTTGTTCGCCACTTGCCACGTTTACCGACAAAGTTAATAAATCCGAAGTTCTACACTCACATTAGGTGCAAAATCATGACTCTTTATCAGTTTAAGGTCTCCTTTCGTGTAATTGTTTTCTTATAGCCAAAAACGCTTTTCGTTCATCTTTTAATTCAGTAGCTTTCATGTGTTAACATTCCGGGAGTTTTCTACAATTTTCAAACAAAGATAAGATTGCATGTCTTTAAGCTTACTAATATCATAAAAGAAATGGAAAATTCACTATTATGTTTAAGCTGCTATAACCTTTCTCTTAGAGCTAAAATAATCGTCTACGGCCTGGTAATAAAAATCAACCTGTACTCAAAGGTCGCCCCCCTACCGACGCCTCCACGAGCGGAGGGAGGGAAGTCCTACCAGGCTGCCAAGTGGCCTCTAAGAAACTTTGAAATTTTCATCACTCCTGCTTTTTTCAAAACTTGGGATAAGAAGTCATACGTATCATATAACTAGTGAGCAAAGAAATGTAAAGCCACACAACTAGTTTGCAATACACCGAGCCTCATGTGCGACCATTTGGACAGTTTTATTGTCGCCAATTTTTGAAGGAGCGCATCCTAGACCTCTCCCATTTAAAAAATCACTTACTGTGATGTAATAGGGTTTTTGATTAGAGGCGATTTGTAAAATACATACTGTTGTTGCGAACAATAAGTAGTTTCACGTTCACCACACTCTTCGGTTGTTTAGAAATCGTAAGAAAGAAGGATCTCTAAATTTCCGCTTTCACATGTCAATTAAACTTTAAGTTCAGTGTAGGTCACAAAAGAGATATACATATTGTTATGATATCTTTTAAACCACGAGGGGGGGGGGAGAGACGATAACAGGGACTGTATGATACAGGAAATGGTATCTTGGCTCTGTGTAGTCTGTTAAAAAGGGCGTGTCTGTGTTTGTTCCTTAACGTGCAATGGAAGAATAGATCATTTGGCGTTTGTTTGATTACTCTGCAATCACATGCAGGAGATTCATAACGTGATGTTCTTTTGATTATATGAAAAAAATACTGGTGACATTTTGAAGGATTCTATAGAGCAGAAGTTTAAAATGTATTATACAAATTAGTAATAGTATTTTAAATATTTGTGGCAACGTGTTCAATTCACTGAAGTATTCTTAAAAAATGTATACTACTATGTAAGACCATTACAGACACATTAACATTTATTTCATAGAACGTATAAGCGATATTAAAAAATACAATACTTCTGCAACTAAATTCTGCTTTATGGCCAAGTTACAAAGCAAAAATTAAACCATTAAGCTAAACTCCTACAGCTGATCAAAATCTAATTACGGTTTCGCAGTAACGCAACTTAGCTTTGAACAAAACTTCGTGTATATTTTGTGCTTATAAATTACCAACACGAAAGTTGTATTAATCATTTTACACATCGGTAAGAAGCCACACTTGGTTTCTACTGCAGAAATTAAAGACTACACATCGAAAGGTGGAAAAAATCTGCCCTTGCATGTTAACCTGAGACTGCAGTGGCGTGCCCAGGATTTTCGAAAGGGAGGGGTTACGTACACTATTTTTGGTAGTCATCCCTCATTTTGCCATCTTTTCCTACATTTGGCGTTCTTGCTTTTTAGGAATACGGGGCCAACGGGTAGGGTTATAACCTCCACCAACTCCCGCTTGGGCACGCCACTGCCTGTGAGAATGAAATATTACTTTATGACAAGTTTGCGTGAAAGCAAAGTTATACAATATTACATTTCATGTTAGGCAGACTTTGATATATTCGCGGAAACATGTTGTGCACTGAAGAAAAAAATACAAGTGCATAGCCTAGTGTAAATATAGTGTACATAAATGCTCATTTGAACTTGTCTTTTCTGGTATTCACAGTACATTATGTTCAACGTGCTTGGAAGATGTATCTTGTAATAAATAATAATAACAAGTGGTGTGCGGTACCTAGAAAAGTCGGGACCGGGATCGGAAAGAAAAATTCTGTCCCGATCCCGACTTCAGCAAATGACTTCCCTACTTTTCTGGATCCCGAGCAGTTGGGAAATTCCGAATGGTCATTTCAAAACGGTATTAATTCTTCTCTTTTCTACATTGCAAGTGCCTGGAACTTATCGGAAATTGTTAGTTTTCATTCCAGAAATGCAAAGACAATCACTTAAGGTGAAAATGACGTGTAGAATTTGAAATTTCCAGAGCGTCGGAAAATTTCCCGACTAGTCGAGAAATTGCGAATATTTCCCGTCCCGAATGACGGGATTTAAAAAAAAATATTCCGTTCCGACCAAAAATATTCTGTCCCGCATAACAATAAGTACCTATCTATATTTATTTTCAATTTGTCTAAAGCCACAAATTGTAACTGGGTGGAAATGCTCATTTGTGTACTCGATTTCGTGTGTTCAGTTTCTGGCATGGTTTTCCTATCTGCATAGTGCAACACTAGCGCATAGATTTGGAATTCATTTCATGGATAAATTCACCTCTTACCGTCGTTTCGTCATTACGAGTAAACAACGGATTGGCCCAACCTATACTTCTAATAACCTTGCACTATATCCCATAATACATAATTAGAACAGTAACAGTGATAATGAAATGTCTTTCTTCTTATCAAAGATTTTTATCATTAATGCAACTTAATTGTGAATGTTATAAAAAGATGACAGTCACATGTGCCGTAGACTATAAGTTTACGTCTACATGCGTTGTCTACACGTAATCTACGCGTAGATTACATTGTTTTGTAGTGTACATAGACTACGCAGACAATCTAAAGTGCATTAAAATTAATTTTCCAGGCTTTCATGAAAGAAAGGTGACATTTTCAACTATATTGGTTCCTAACAAACTGAAAAGAATCCTATTTACAACAAAATTTCTCTTCTCTTCTATTATCAACTATGGAAGAAGATAAATAGTATGCAAAAAACAACAACAGATGGCAGTCGTGAGGCAAGAGTGGTCTTTTCCCCATAAAACACTAGAATATTTCCCACGTTAGGTTCTCTTCCTAGGTGAGGAATTGTTCGAATTTGGAAGGAAGAGAATGAAAAGTTCTCCTCGCGCATCAGCAACTGATATGGAGTATAATATTCTTTTTATTCCACTGCGCGCCTTGCTAAGTTATCACCTTTCGCCATGTTGTTTACATAGATTACGTAATCTACGTGTATAAAATAGTCTACGTGTAGAATGTAGACTATCGTTGTTTACGCGTAGACGCACATCACTGTCCCACACACACAGTTGATATCTCTTCTCCCGCTTTCTCTATCTCTCTTATTCTATCATAATTTCCTCTCTGTTTCCCTCTGTCTATCTCTCCATCCCTCCCTCCATTCTTCTCTTTCTTCTACTCTCCCTTAGCGGTGTAAGGGGTAACCCTTTCTCAAGACATCCAAATGTCAACCTCACTTGCACTAACGAGGCTCTGGCGTCCGTTTCCAGAGTCCCAAATATACTCTGTGAAGCTTGTGCTGTTCCCTGTCCATGTCTTTGTAATTGTTCTTTCACAAGATTAATCTAATCACCTTTCATCCTCATTCGTCGAGATTAGTCAAATGTGCCACTAAACTAAAATAAATAAATCCATTTTTTGCGGGTGTCTGATACCGGGTGTTTCATAAATACTTGAAGAGTTACAAAAATTTATTGCAAAATTATTCGGTTGTTTCCATTGGAAATCCTCGTTGCATATTTGGTAACACTTTACTATACCAGAGACGGATTTCTTCAAATTTACAGGAGAAAGTACTTACGCAAATCATTTTCTGTAGCGTTGTTGATGTTCGGGAATGTAGTTTCGATCCATTTTAATGCGAATGCATGTGGTTTTCTACGAAAATCTATTCCCGACGCGCTATTGCTTCTGCTGCCATTTGCTTCCTGCACGAGAGCACAATACGCTCCCGTATTGTCCGTATATGCTAAATTGAACGAAAGGAGTGCTAATGGAACCTAACCTAACAGGCCTAACCTAACCTAGTAGGCATACCTCGTCCCCTTGATGGTTCGTGGGGCTATCGTGAATTTTTGGGCTGCCCGTGGAAGGTTTGTGGGAAATAAGGAACAACAGTAAGTACTCGTTATTGTAAGAAATAGACATTGTTTTCGTTAGAAATTCATTTTTTCACCTTAAGAAATGTTCCGCAATGCTGAATAGTACGTTAACAATGTAAAAAATTGCGAAATAAATCATTGATAGGTGTCTCCGGTATAGTAAAGTAGTACCGCATATTTTAATGGAATGTGCATGTGGTATCATTTGGTGCCCTTTTTTATTATTGAAAGCAAGGTTGCCTTTTGTTTAATTTCCTTTTCATTTCAATTTTTAACCTGAAACTAACAAATTTAATGGTCATTTTTTGCATTTTTCAGGTCATTTTTCCCATTTTTTATGACATTCTATAGGTCATATACCTATACTTTTTAGGTCTTCAACTTCCGCTCCCTAGTTATAATCCTACACTCGAAGATAATAATTCCTTTATTATACCGGGTGTTTCATAAATACTTGACGGGTTACGCAAATGTATTACAAGTAAAGCATTGAACTTTCGTTAATGAAACCAGTCCACAACGAACTACGAACTCAAACAGTTCTTTTTAACAGCTACAAATGTTTGTGTGCACAACGGCTGGCACAGAATGCATCGACACAAGTTTACTTCTTGCCACACTCGCACCAACACGGGCCTTTCGATAGTGTATATCTCTGCGATGATACGCTCCCTTAGGGCTGCGATATCACGCGGCATCGATGAAACCCCACAAAAAGAAGTCACACGGTGTAAGGTCCCGTGATCTTGAGGACCAAAACATTGCACAAAACTATTTGGGTGATTTGAGTGTCATCTAGCGGCAGGGATATGAACTCTCAACTTAACAAAACATGCACGCACAAACTGTTTGCATTCCTGGGTCGTTCTGGACTGGTTTCATTAACGTAAGTTCAATAGTTTACTTGCAATATATTTTTTTGCAAACACTTCAATTATTATGAAACACCCGGTATTTGGTTGTGAATTCCGGTATACCTGAGTTTCGGTTGCGGTTACAGGTATCCGGTTCCAAATTCGGATTTGAATGTGTTCGGAACCACGTAACTGGATACGAAAATTTCTGTCCATTCCCAAAATATTCTTTATCAAATATAGGTTACTCTCGTGCATTTGAGACCGCATGCCTGTAATCAAATACGATCTTCCAGCATTCATATGCAGATAAAACGAGCGAAGAGGTGCGTGGCTAACCCGTCATATCCCTGGAGCCACTGGAAAACTTCACTCTACTCGACATCATGTTTATGCCATCACCTGAAGACCATTAACGATGTCCCTGCGGTGTTTCCTCGCAAAGTCACTTTAGGAAAAGAAAACAATCTCTCTGAACACCTCACAGAAATTCTGGAGAACTGGAGAAAAGCCACGGCCGCTGGAGAACGACCCAAGAGGAAAGTTCATTTTGCTATTATCTGCGAAAACTGGAGACGATGGGTGAGCGAAAAATTGAGTAATGGGTGTAACTTCCAAAGTGCCCCCTCAACTGTTCCTTGGTTTCGCCACTCAAGACCAGAGCTTTTTAGATAAAACCGTCCTTGAAGGCTGAATCGAGCCCAAATCCCAAGGAGGAAGATTCCTGTTATTACATGGGGTTTGAAGCAGGGATGCTAAAGGTCCAGGAATTTGAAATAAATGCAATTCCGGTCCAGGAGAGAAAATCAGCAAGCGTTAATGGGTTCTGGACCGTAAAAACCTTTTTATGTGTGAAATATTTCATTTCGGTCCAGGAACCTTTTTTCCAGATGAATTTAAATACGGTCCAATAACCTTTTTCTTCGGATGAATTTCAATTCGGTCCAGGAACCTTTTTTCCAGATTAATTTAAATACGGATCAATAACCTTTTTTCGGATGAATTTCAATTCGGTCCAGAAACATTTTTTTCTGGATGAATTTAAATACGGTCCAAGATCCTTTTTTTTACGGATGAATTTCAATTCGGTCCAGGAACCTTTTTTCCAGATGAATTTAAATACGGTCCAATAATCTTTTTTCCGAATGAATTTAAATACGGTCCAAAAACCTTTTTTCCAGATGAATTTAAATACGGTCTAATAACCTTTTTTCGGGTGAATTTAAATACGGTCCAAAAACCTTTTCTTCAGATGAATTTCAATTCGGTCCAGAAACAATTTTTTTCTGGATGAATTTAAATATGGTCCAGGAACCTTTTTTTCGGGTGAATTTAAATACGGTCCAGGAACCTTTTTTCAATGTAACAATACGCAACTTGTACCGAATTTAAATTGTGCGAGAAAAAAAAGTTCCGGTTCTGCAGCGGAACCCAATAGAACCCATTAGAATTTGTGGGTTCCTGCATCTTGAACAATCCTCATTTTAAGACACACAACACGTGTTCTTTATCCTGCAGAACCAGTACCGTGACTTGGGGGTCTAACTTTAGGTGATGCAGAAAAGAGTCCTGCATGGGACCACTTCGCTCGCGTACTCGTTTGAGCCTCCCACCCTGGAGATTAAACTTCATTTTAAAGTGGAGATAATGACTACGTTCATTTAAGTTTCATGGTTTCAATTTCACTGTGTCTTTCACATCACGATCCATATTTGAGGGTGTACTGCCACAGACAAATTACGGTTATACGTGTACTACTGGGCTTCGAGTATATACCGCTCGTTTTGCCTGTTCGAGCGTTATTCGCTCGAGCGAAGATGATCTCAATTCCGTACGCTATCTAGCGTCGTCCGTGCGAACTATTTGGCACTCGAACGAAATCCTCTCGCTGCAGTTCTATAATGCAGAACATGAACATTAGCTCCCATGAGGTTAATAAAAGTACCCTTAACTTGTATATTTTAATAAACCTAAAACATTGGGAGGCACAAGTGCCCCCTTGCCTCCGCCAAGTTACTTGTACGTGCAGCAATGATCTTTGTCGTTCAGATAGTGTGCCCATAGGCCTAATTTGGCAGTAGTGTTGCCCACGAGACGAGACTTTGGCCTGTCTCGTCTCGTGGAAATACTGTGAAATGCTGTCTCGTCTCGAAAATATTCGTTTGTCTCGGGACACATGATCAATCTCGTCTCGTCTCGAATTTTTAAAAGCCTGTCCCGTCTCGTCCCGTGGGCAACATTATTTGGCAGGGGCAAGGGGGCACTTACTCTCACTCCCCCCCCCCGGGCAATTTAGAGTAATTTTCATGATTTCGCAGTTTCATACCAGTTCACATTTTTATAGCAAAATATTTCTTGACACTATTTTTATGGGATGGAAAGCTTTTCGATTCTCCCTCTCCCAAAGCTAGGTCTCAAGTACTTCAATCCATGGTAATTCCATGTGGGCATGTGGGTTATGGTTTTGGCTAGAATTTTACCAGGAATTCAGTGGTGAAGTCAAATTTATGAAAACTTTAATGATAAGGAAGTTATTGCCATATGAAAGTGATAATTACGTATCATTTGCTGGTGCTGAACCATGCCATTGACCAAGGCCGAACGAATCCAGATCATCAAGCTGTGGGAAGGCGGAAGTGCGCATGCTGTAGCTCTGATTTCAACGAACGGAACCCTCAACGGAACCCAGTGTCGCACGTTACAGTGTCCCAATTGCTGGCCAGGTTCGAAGAGAGCGGTACAGACCAGGACAGGCCACGATCTGGTAGGCCCAGAACTGCCACTGACAAAGGAGCAGCTACGGCCAAGTCTCCGCAGCGCAGCACACGTCGAATGTCTGTGCAATGTGGTATCAGCCAGAGTTCCATTTGCAGGGTGTTAAAGATGGTTAAATGGCACCCGTACAAGCTTCAGCTGCAGCACCATCTCTCTGATGACGACCCGGATAGGAGAATGCAGTTTTGTTAATGGGCTGTGGAGCAAATTCGCCAGGACCCACACTTTGCACTGCATATTCTGCATTCTGATGAAGCAAATTTTTATGTGAATGAGGAAGTGAATTAACAGAACATGCGGTATTGGTCCTCCGAGAACCCGTTGTGGAGAGATCCGAGCAATATGGTTGGTGCTGGGAAGGTTATGGTGTGGGCCGGGATCTGGGGGACACGTATCATTGGCTCATTCTTCATTCATGACAATTTAAATGCAGAGGGCTACTTGCAGTTGTTACAAAAACACATTTTCCCGTCAGTTTTGACGGAGGATGGCAGCTTCCCCTCATATTTCAGCAGGATGGGGCCTCACCTCATTATGGGCGACAGGTTAGTCACTATCTGGACCACCAGTTCCATGGTCGATCGATCGGTTGACGTGGGCCACTGGAATGGCCTCCCCAATCACCAGATTTGACCCACTCGATTTTTACTTGTGGGATCCATCATGTATGCCGAAAAGATTCGGGATGTGGGTCATTTGGAGCAACGGATAGTGGATGCCTGTGCACAAATCACACCTGAGATATTGCTCCGTGTCCACAGAGCATGGGAGAACCGTCTCAACATGTGTATAGCACAAGAATCACAGCATATTGAACACATTGTGTAACTTTCATATGCCCATAACTTCCTTATCATTAAAGTTTTCATAAATCTGACTTCTTCACTGAATTTCTGGTGAAATTCTAGCCCAAAACCATGCCCTACATGCCCCCTACCCATTTAAAGAAGTGAAGTTTGATCCAAGATGGCGGTCATCAAGATGATGGACATTGTCATGACATGCAACAAAACGTTTTCCCCTAGGCCTAACATAGGGCTACCATATTTTGAAATGCTAAAAAGAGGACATTTTCTTCGAAAGCCACACACACCATCATTTTATTCACAAACACGAAAACATTACATAAATCACACAATTTATCACCATTAAATAAAATATTATTCTTCATTATATTATACTGCCACTAACCTAACCTGACTTTATAGTCCACCCTGTTATATTGAACTAACCTATTCTTATGATTGTGTATTCTGGATTAGTATTTTTATATATAGAAACACAGTACCTCGTTATTTGTTTCCTTCCAACTGCTCCTTGTTCACATTAGCCCAAGCATACTTTTCTGTAGAACTTATCTTTTTCAACAATTCTTTTTCATTCATCAGGTAGGCATGGAATTCTTTACAGCTGATATCCTTGTAATTGTACTGCACTTGCAAAATTCCTCGAAGTGACTCCACAGACAAACTGTTTCTTTCTTTTGTCCACTGACTCTGTATTAGAGAGAAGAGTCTTTCTACATTTGCATTGTGGGATGGGATGGCGAAGAAAAACTGAGCAATTTTCAGCAGTTCCGAATGGCAGGAAGAATGTTTGGACTTCTCAAAATACACAGTCCACTTTTTATGAGCTTGAAGGTTAAGAAAATCATGGCCATGTTCAAGTTCTTGGCTCACAAATTTCTTGGGGTTTGCATACTTGATCAAAACATTTTTCATCATCATGCGCTTAGCGCATCGTCCAGTACTGCCAACATCAGACGTTTAATGATTCGAAAAGTTGTTACTTCGTGATCTCTGACCTATGATGATTGGATACAAGTAAAAACCCAGACATTTTAACAGAAAGTAAAAACCCGCCCGGACGAAAATTTCAGGGTCCGAAAAGAGGACATGTCCGGGAAAACCAGGACGTATGGTAGCCCTACCTAACATATTACTACCATGACCAATTGCTACAATCTACACTTCCTTTCATTTTATAAGCGGTGGTCAGAGACTCACCCTATATAACTGGCATTAATTCTAAATCTCTAAATCTGAGGATGCAGGAGAAAAACTAAGTTCAGATTCGTCTTCAGCAGCTCAAAAACTTAAAGGAACACCTTCTTTCATGCAAAAAAAAAATTCACAGTCTACCACTGTAACAGCATAGAATGTCATAATCCGTACACTAAATTGCTTTCAAATTTGGCTTGAATATACAGGTGGCGCATATTGAATCTACCAATATCAGTTGGCAAACCTGTCAGAACTCAGGTGCGCATGCGCAGAAGTCTCCCATGCTTAGACAGATGGAAGTCTGGCAATCAGTCTGTCATGGAATATTCACTTGTTCACTATTCAAAAATAGTTTGTATGCTTGTTTTGCATTATTAATGTGAAATTGAACGTGTTGAAAAATAATTCAAATCGTTTGTTCGAACACAAATGCTTTAACACCAACTTCTACCCCCTTTTTGCATAATTTACGAGGGAAATAACGTCTTTGATAATACTAGTACTACTAGTGCTACTACTACTACTACTACTACTACTAATAATAATAATAATAATAATAATAATAATAATAATGTTGGTCCCGGGTTCGAATTCCGGCTTGGGCATGGATGTTTGTGATAGTGCATTCATCAATTTCAGCTCATCACTCATTCCCATCTTCACAAATTAGCCAAAACTAGCGTAATAAGCGAAGTAAAATAAATCAAATCAATAATAACAATAACAACAATAATAATGTTATTAGTATTAGTATTATTATTATTGGTACGTTTATGTGGCCGCGGTGGCTCAGTCGGTAACGCGTCTGAGTACCATGCTCAAGGTCCCGGGTTCGATCCCCGGCCGGTTCAAATCCGGGAACTTTTCTAACGGTGGAAACGGCCCCGGCGCCCACCCAGCGTCGAATAACATGGGTACCTGGGGGAAACCCTGGGGGGTAAAGGCGGTCAGGGGCGTGATGCTGATCACATCACCCCCACTCACGACCGGATCAAGAAAGTGTGGGGCGTTACCCCCACACCCCCTATACGCCTTCATGGCGTGGTGCTATGCACAGGGGAACACTTTACCTTTTTTACCTTTTTTACGTTTATCCTGGTATGAAATCAATATTCACTTGTTCAGACATGAATCATGACAGTGCAGGCGTTCATCCGAACGGGTTCCTTTCGGTTGACGCGGCAGGCATTGCACTGAGAAGCATCAGGACGCCAGAGAAGTCCTCTCCGACTTGGAGACTTGTATTTCCGCACGCTGCCATTAGCTTTCTATTGTCTTACCCATCGTATCATGCTGTGACGCTCTGGCACGGGTTGATGACGACCATCATTGGACAGTCGTCGCAGTGCCTGAATGGAATCCGTTCGGATGAACCCCTTCACTGCTACGATTCTTGTCTGAACAAGTGAACATTCCATGGCAGACTGATTGCCAGACTTCCATCTGCCTAAGCATGGGAAACTGCTTTCTGACAGGGTTGCCAACTGAACTGATATTGGTAGATACCATATGCGCCATCCTGTAAAATGATCGAAAATTCACGTTTTTACTATCCAATCTTATTTCACATCCATTCTTATATTATTGGCTGTCCTTACAATTGGTTCATCTATTTGTGTATATAACCAATGTAATAGATTGATTCAAATATTAAGTCATAGATGACGTAGCAGTGCCAGTTATTGCAAGGAAGAGATTCTGGTCTGTGTTTGGTTAGATTCAATCTATATATATTGCACTAAATTGATTCTTCTTTCAGTCCTTAAATGCAGCATAGAAACTCAAATGAGCTTGAAGTAACGTTGCCACTTCCCACAATTTGAAAATAAAATTCTGTAGCAAACACTTACAAATTTCATTCAAATATCTAACACGTCGGAATATACGCAAAAAATGATTCTTTGAATCATTACCATTCCGAAGCATGTACATATGATACAAAGTGAAAAAAGTACTACATGGGAGTTAAAAGTTAGTAAGACATGGCAGGCTGTCTTCTGAATTGTTAGAAAAATCAACTTTTTCCTTTAGAGCAAGGAAAATACCTCATTTTTACACTCAATTCCAGTGGCGCAACCACAGGAGGGCATTACCCCCACAAACCTTGGACGGAAATTAGTTCTAGGTGTGCAAGGTGGGCAAACATTTACGGCCAAGTGTGCGTGCAGGGGGCAATTACCGCCAACAACTTCAAATTTTATGCAAATAAAAATACTTTTCGTAAAATTTTCTTGCTTGCTTCCCTCGCAATACCTCCTTTTCTTAGTCTTATCAAGTTTAGAACTGTAGTTAAGGGACGGCGGGAGTCGGCCCTGTTCGCCGAACGATCTAATTGAAAATAAGTTGTAAAATTGATTGATTTGTGGTTTTAAGTCCACTTTACGCACAGAAAGGCTAATGGGAACTGGAGCTAGAGTTTAAAGTGGGATCCGAACCATTGTGCCATGTGCCTCCACCGGGTATCGAACCCGGGACCCCTTGATCACAAGGCTAAGATGTTGCCAAATCACCATCGGGGAGGCACAAAAGTTGTAAAAGAGAGAATGCATTGGCGTCCCGTGAAATTATTTGCACCCTATTAAATCAATATTAATTTCAGCCTGCAAAAAAATTGGATCCAAAAATTTTGTTCCTCGCTTCGCTCGCAATTTTTCATTGTTCTCTGTAATGCATTGTAAATTACCGGACAGAGAAATAAGACTTGTTTTAATTGATTTTGGACAATTTATGTAATTTTTGCTGTTGGTTTATTGTGAGATGGATGAATTGGTTGCGTAATGTATTTAAATAATATATGTTATATATAATATGTATTTATTAAACTTTGAATAGGTACGTACACAATTTAGTGTCCACGTTGCTCCATGTTGCATAATGTGACACATATATCGTGCATGAAAGTTATACATGTTAATGTAAAAGAGAATTATATTTGGAATGCATTTATCAAGCATCTTCTGTCTTTCAAGAATAGTTTGTATGGCTGTTTTGCATTGTTAATGTGGAATTGAACGTGTTGAAAAAATAATTCAAATAGTTTGTTCGAACACAAATGCTTTAGCACCAACTTCTACCCCCTTTTTACATAATTTACGAGGGTAATAACGCTTTTGATACTGCTACTACTACTACTACTACTACTACTACTACTACTACTACTAATAATAATAATAATAATAATAATAATAATAATGTTGGTCCCGTATTCGAATTTCGGCTTGGGCATGGATGTTTGTGAGAGTGCATTCATCAATTTCATCTCATCACTCATTCCCATCTTCGCAAATTAGCCAAAACTGGCGAAATAAGCGAAGTAAAATAAATCAAATCAATAATAACAATAATAAAAATTATTAACATTATTATTATTAGTAGTATTAGTATTATAAATTATTATTATTATTATTATTATTATTGGTACGTTTATCCTGGTATCAAATGAATTACAATAATAATGTTATTAACATTATTATTATTATTAGTATTATTATTCCACATGACGCCTGCCTCTCATCACTGTGGAATTTGCTCCAAAGGAATTTATGGAAAGCAACAGGTATTGGCATGCTGTCTGTGTAATACAAGGTTTCACGTTAAACCATGTTTGAAACTTTCTAAATATGAAGTTGAATTTTTTATGGTGAACGACATATCTACCTATAAATGTATGAAATGTTTACAACAGCGTAGCGATGAAACTCCAGTGACGCCACGATCCGTTCCGGTGAATCGTGTAGCTGCTCGCGATAGTGCCAATGAAAACATGGACATAAATAGAGAAAATAATGAAGAAATGGCAATACATAGTGATAATAGTGATGAAGATGATATTGATCAAGAACATCAATACTCTCCTGAAATACTGCTGCAGTCCAGCACGTGAAATGAAGTCTGAAAGCCTCTCCTGAAATACTGCTGCAGTCCAGCACGTGAAATGAAGTCTGAAAGCCTCTCCTGAAATACTGCTACAGTCCAGCACGTGAAATGAAGTCTGAAAGCCTCTCCTGAAATACTTCTGCAGTCCAGCACGTGAAATGAAGTCTGAAAGCCTCTCCTGAAATACTGCTGCAGTCCAGCACGTGAAATGAAGTCTGAAAGCCTCTCCTGAAATACTGCTGCAGTCCAGCACGTGAAATGAAGTCTGAAAGCTTCTCCTGAAATACTGCTGCAGTCCAGCACGTGAAATGAAGTCTGAAAGCCTCTCCTGAAATACTTCTGCAGTCCAGCACGTGAAATGAAGTTTGAAAGCCTCTCCTGAAATACTGCTGCAGTCCAGCACGTGAAATGAAGTCTGAAAGCCTCTCCTGAAATACTGCTGCAGTCCAGCACGTGAAATGAAGTCTGAAAGTCTCTCCTAAAATACTGCTGCAGTCCAGCACGTGAAATGAAGTCTGAAAGTCTCTCCTGAAATACTGCTGCAGTCCAGCACGTGAAATGAAGTCTGAAAGTCTCTCCTAAAATACTGCTGCAGTCCGGCACGTGAAATGAAGTCTGAAAGCCTCTCCTGAAATACTGCTGCAGTCCAGCACGTGAAATGAAGTCTGAAAGTCTCTCCTAAAATACTGCTGCAGTCCGGCACGTGAAATGAAGTCTGAAAGCCTCTTCTGAAATACTGCTGTAGTCCAGGACGATTAAAAATAATATTGAACAGCCGATATTTTATTTCTCTTCGTAGAATATTCCAGTGGGTGCAAGAAGTAACAACACAATTTCCCTCTGCTCTTTGCTTCTTCATTGAACATCGGATATTTCGGCGTTTCTGCATTCCTTTTCGTTGTATATTCATCAGGTACAAAGAGAGTTTCGGAGTGTGCCCTTGTCACTGCCTATCACAATTAAATATACAACTCCATTTCCGATTTCCGCTGTGTGGTCGGTCTGTCGGGCGGTTTCGTATTGGCTTTGTCGAGAGTTGTGCAAAGCGAATGTTTCTGTGAGAACCTTTTTTTCTTGTCTCTACCGGTAGGCAGAGTGCTCGTGTTAATGAAGATCCAATGAATTCAAATAATGTGTATGGTCTAAGTCCTCATTCGAACGCCAGTTCGATATCTTTGGCACAGCTCGAGAGGAAGCCGACCGGACGCGGATCTTGTTTCGTGCCAAGCGCCTGTTTTTCTGAGAAGCGCTGTTGTCGCTTTCTCCTGCAGTGTTTACACATCCATTCATTCACTGCGACGTTACACCAGTGTTGCCACAATATGAAGGCACAATTTCCCTTTCCAAGGGGCAAAATTTCCCTTTTTGGACAATTTTTTCCCTTCACCTAAGCAAATTATATAATAATAGTAAAGATAATTCGTAGTAGTAGTAGCAGCGGCATTATTAGTGGTGGAAGCAGTAGTGGTACGTAGTTTAGTATTCCGTTGAATAAAAAATATTTTAAAACATCTTCACATTTCAGTTTCATCATTTCCTGACCAGGATTCAAACCTGGTCAGTAATCCATTTAATCGTTAATCCTCACTGTTACTATTCCAAAGATACATAAAAGCAACGTACAATAAACTTAAAGGAGCAGAAACAAGTAGGAATAGCAAAATAAATAACATAAAAATGTGTATATGAAATTCGAAATAAACATAAACTGTAATAATGTAGTCAGATGACCTTAAAATTTCCCTGCAATTGTGGTATTTTTCATTGAAATTCCCTTTTACCTTTTTTGGCTAAAATTTCGGTCCGAAATTCCCTGCAAAAGGGAAATTTTCCTTCATGTGGCAACACTGCATTACACTTCCAAGGTATCCACACTAGCCCCGCCTAGTTCGCTGCACTTTTTTACTCTGCACCGCAGCGTCTATACTGCTTTTCCGGATTCTCTGGAGTAGCGACGCGCAGAGGGGAAAGCTTGTGGGCGGGGCCAGAGGAGAAGGGTGCGGGATGAAAGCAACGAAGTGCTGCGCGGTGTAACGGCTGTAAAGCAAAACGCTTTCTGCTGCCAATTTCTTCTTTTATTCTTAACAATGGCCAGTGTATTGTTTTACACAAATAACAAATAATATTGCACGTTTATTTGTCTTTTGATGCTACGAAGAACAGAAAAAAATTAAAACAAATTTAAACATACATTTTTAAAAAACATGCAAATAACCACAAACTATGAAACATCATGTATCAAAATGTGTTTTAAACAAGTCTGAAAAATATGTTTCAAACACTTTGTTTTAAACATTTGTAAAATAAAAAAGCCATGTGTTTTAAACTTTTCAAACAAGTTGTTCTCGAACACATTCAACACTATGAGGCGCTCTCCTGAATGCAGAGTTCCCCTAGACTTGCGAGTTGACATGAACTACTGGACCGCGAATGAGTCCCCTCCCCTCCGCGCGTTCATTGGACGAGGCGCACACCCTTCAACATGCGCACAGAACGCGTTCGCGTTCTCTTACTCCAGAGAATCCGGGAAAGGAATATAGAGTGCGCGTCAAATCTCCTGCATATGGCCTTGAACGGCTGAACAGCACCAGCGAATCACAGACGTGCGGCGTTGCCATGCTCTCCTTGACAAGGTGTTTCGCTCAACCACGCTGTCTCTAGACTGGGCTATTGTATAAATGGTAAGGGTAGCACAACACAATAACCCAACCTAGCAAAGATAACCGCAACCTCACGTTATGAAATCTCTAGAGAAGCTGAATTGGCAACATGTCATTAATTCCACGTGAAGTTGACAAGTACTGTCAGATCCTAAAACGGACGCTATTGGTGGGAAAAGTTTGAGGGGAGGATCTACTGGTCTCCACGCGGACTTGACACATGGTTGTCAACGGGAAATCGTTTTCGGAACATTCTTTGAAGTAAGTGGCGTTCCGATGAGTGACAATAGACGCTCGTCTTAAATACTCCAAGATCAGTGGCGGAGGTAAGGGCTTCGCAAAGCTCGTGGTGCGGGGGGCTCCCCAAATTGTTAATTCTTACAACTGAGGAACCTTAATCCTGGAAGTTGATAAATTTGTAAGCTTTAACCCTAGCAATACCAAGGGGGGGGGGGGGGCCTCTCAGGCCCACTGATTCATTTTTTGCGTATTACATGTATATCCATCAATGCAAAAATTCATAAAAAATAGTAGTAGTTCTTTGCAATATTTAGAATGACATCACGTGATTTTTCCCAAAAATGTTCATAAAAAAGTTACTTTATTTCGTTGATATTGTTTATGGGCCTCAAAGGCCCACTTCTTGGTAATTCTAAGGAAAGATTTCGCAATGATGTTTTAAAGGCATTTCAATACATGAGATGATATACAATTGCTAAACTATAGTAACAATTCGAAATAATGAACGTATGGGTACTAGAAAAAAAATATAACTTTGCTAGAATTTTGCACAGTTTAAGCATTGTTCCAAGTATCAACATTATAATTGAATAAAAGTACAAAAATGTTGCAGTTATTTACTATAATTCCTTAAAAATCATTATGTAATTTATCTTTCATGTATAATCCATAACAAAATAAGAAAGTAGTGTCAAATTAGTTAACTTATGTGTACAAATGATAGAAAACACACATCAGTCCAGTTCAATTGAACTTCCATTCATGGGCCTCTGAGGCCCCCCTTGGTAATCCGTTTAACAAAAAATACCTTGGTATTGCTAGGGTTAAATGTTAATATATTTTTTTTATTTTTAAAAAAATGAGTGTTTGAATTTTTGTTTTGAGTCCACTTTATGCACAGATAGGCTAATCGGGACTTTAAAGTGGGATCCTGGGCCTCTCCGATGGCGTAGTGGCAACGTCGTCGCCTTGTAATCAAGAGGTCCCGGGTTCGATACCCAGTGGAGGCACATTGGACAGTGGTTCGGATCCCACTTTAAACTTTAGGTCCAGTCCCGATTAGCCTATATGTGCATAAAGTGGACTTAAAACATCAATTCAAATAAAGTTGGATCCGAGCCACTGTGCAATGTGCCTCCACCGCGTATCGAACCCGGCACCTCTTGATTACAAGGCGACGACGTTATCACTACGCCAACATTGCTCATGTGCCACAGTTAAAACCCCACTAATGTATAAAGGACAAAGAAGAAATAAAGAAAATATTGTTTATGAAAAATACATATATATTTATTAAACTTATTTGGCACACTATTTATATCATATTTAAAAAATAACAATGTTTTCTAGAAATCGAATTCTAAGAATAACTATTTTGATGGATTTGATTTATTTTACTTCGCTTTTTTTTGCCACTAATCGCGAAGATGATAATGATGATGCTATGATGAAATTGATGACTAGCACTCATGCCCAGGTTAGGATTCGAACCCGAGACCTCCGGCCTCGTTGCGTACTATGCTAGCCACTGAGGTTGCCAAAAAACTAGAATGTTCATATTATCTAACGATATTTTGATTTGAAATAATGCTCCGATTACTTTCAACAAGTAATAAAATAGTATAGTTTCATTTATTTCATATTTTAAACCCTAACTTTTATTTCATTTCTTTCAGTTTAACTTAAGTCTTGTTAAAAAAAACACTAAGTTGCTGACCAAGGCAGTTTATTAAGATATACGAACACATGTAACGTTTCAACCCTGTATCAGGGTCTTCCTCAGACGAAGAACTAAACTAAACTTTAGTGTTTAGTGTTCCTATATCTTAATGAACTGAATTGGTCAGCAACTTAGTGTTTTTAATTTAATAAATATATACTTGTATAAAGTAATCAATTATTTCTTCGAATACTAATGCTCATACTGTACGCAATCAGCTTTAATTGTGAAGATATTTTTGAGAATGGTTGAAATGTAGTATTGGACATTGGAAATGTCACGTGCTTTTCTTTACTATTGCACTAAAGCACACATGTGGATAGACACAGATGGAAAACAGTGGAAGAACTGATTCAGAAAAAAAATCAATTACATGAAAGTGAACAAAAATTAAACAGTGTTCGCAATTAAATATTTGCCTCATATTGAAAAACTCGAATTTAAATTGGAACACTCCTCATGCAATTACATGATTTAATATTCGAGACGTTCACGGCTGGCATGCAATCAAATCAAGACACGACAAAAACTAATAACCAGAGCTAGGAATTTTAGGTGCTGCACCTTAATTTTTTTTCTGTGAAAATGGGTAAAAAAGTGACTCATCCCCAAAATAAGCACGTATTGAACTCTACTCATGGTGTTTCGGTTGCACCTTTTTGCACCTTTTTCACAATCTCAGAACCTTTTCCACCTTTTTCACAATCTCAGAACCTTTTGCACCTTTTCGCCCTTTTTGCATCTTTATCATTTTTTTTAAATACAACTCGCGCACTGTTTAACCCCACCCACATTCGAGGCACGGCTTCTTGGCATGCGATTCTTGTTTACCACACAACAATGAATCGGCTTTCTTCAGTTCTTGGACGTTAATGTAGTAAGCCCGCGGACTTCAAACAGTGCCAACAATGATGCGTTACAATTCCTAGAAGTTGTGCTGTTTTTGTCCTATGCTGTATTGTTTACGAATTGTTGTAGGAAAGCTGTTTTGTTTTCGTTTCCTTCTCCAGTCTCAGCGAGCAAGGTAACTGCAGTCTGTGATCGACTGATCAATGCATCGGATTTGCTTGTTCACCATGCCAAAACATACAGTAAATGTTGGGAAACTGCAGGACATTGTTAAACAGTTTAGCGGTGACGGCATTCAGAGTGATGGATCTGTTCTGAGGTGTGATGTCTGTGATATTTCTATTGCTGTTGATGACAAACACCAACGCACTCGGGTTGTGCAGCATCTACAAAGTGGGAAGCACGTCAGGAATAAAGAACTACGAGATGGTAAAGGTGGGAAACGACAGCAATTCATTGGTGAGGCGCTTGCATCTTCGAGTTCCAGAAATAAAAATGAATTTTTCAGTGAGACAGCAAGGACATTTATAGCGTGTCGAATACCTCTTTCGAAACTTAACAATCCTGCCATGAAATCATATTTGCAAAAATATACTGAGAAGTCAGTTCCAGATGAGAGCACCTTAAGAAAATCTTACCTTCAACCTCTTTATGAAGCTAAAATCTCGCAGATCAGGCAAGTAGTAGCTGACCATCCAGTCTATTTCATACTAGATGAAACAGGTACATTTTGAACATTTTAGTAGCACCTCTCAATGGACATCAAGTGAGACCCATGCTTTTAAAAACTTATTTTCTTGGCAAAACAGATAATGCAAGTGTAATGCAAAGTTTCAATGATGCATGTTTTGTATTGTGGCCGGAGGGCGTAAAATATGATAGAGTGTGGTTAGTTCTTACATGTTAGCTGCATTTTCTAATCTGAAGAATATTTATCCTAACTTAAAACATGTGACCTGCATTCTTCATTCTTTGCATTGAGTTTGTGAAGCTCTTAAAGATGAATATACATACTATGTGAACGAATTTGTTTCTAGCATTACGAAAATACTAAAAAAAGGCTCCTTCTAGAATACAGAAGTACGTAGAAATTACGAAACTTCCACTACCACCCTCTCCCATCCTCAATAGATGGGGTACATGGTTAAAAGCTGCAGTGTTTATTTGCAATCATTTCCATACAATATCGAAATTTTTAGATGCTTTGCCTAGTGATTCCTCAGCTGTAGAAAAAGCCAAAAAAACTTGCACTTAAACATGAATTACAAGATGATCTCTATATTGTACATGGCTTCTCTTTCCTTACTACTGCAATCACAAAACTGTAGGAGCAGTGTCCTGAAAAGGAAGCACAGTCGGCTGTTTTGATGGATGTGCAAGGAGAGCTGTAAGGGGTCGGGAAAGAGAAGTTAGAACAAAGTTTAGCCAAAAATTCAAGAAGTCTGAACCAACAAGGATATGGATTACCGGTTGAAAACAAAATACGCACCACTTGTGTCTGTTGACGTTGAATGTTATTTTTCAACTTACAAGTATCTGCTTAGTAACCTCACTCAGAAGAACATAGAAATTTTGAATGTAATCTATTTTAACAGTTTTCTAGATGACTAATTCGAAGCAAGTAAAGAAGCATGATTCCCTTTATGTCGCTTTCTAATGTATCAGAGAATTTTCTTTGCTTAGTTATATTAAAATTTAAAACCAGAGAATACTCTATGTGTTTATCGAGACAAGTTGAATCATATACGTATGCACTGCTCACAATAAATTTTACATCTGAAAATTAGCACCTATTTTAGCACCTTTTTTGTACAAAAATTGGCACCTTTTTTGCACCTTTATTGGCAAATTTTTGCACCTAAAATTCCTAGCTCTACTAATAACATGTTTACTGAATTTTAAAAGAATTCAGGTTTTGTGTGCAGTTAACATATAACCAATGATATGCATATTCCGAACATGGAATCCAAGTTCGCCTTAAACTTGAAACCGATACTGAGAAATAAAGAAGTAAAAAATACAATTGAAATTTCCCTCACGAAATTATCGTATGCATAGACTACCACAAGGAAATTCAAGTGGGGGCTCATTACACCCCCCCTTTCAAAAAAGGGTGAAATGTTTTTCTTGAATTGCTGCTTCCATATGCTATTAAGCCCCGCAACAAGTTAAGTTTGCAGCAACATTTCACACATGTAGGCCAAAGCGTGCGCGCAGAATATAGTTCCGCTGCAATACTGCCGATTTGCTCGCTGCCTGTGACATGAACAGCTCGACGGTTGATTGGCACGGGAGGTGCTGAGCGCCGTTCTCGCGTGGATTAATACATAAAACTTGCTGCAAACTTAACTTGTCGCGAGGCTTAGTACATATTTTTTTTCGTTTAGGATGGATGATGATTAGATGAGTTATAAAGGGACAGGCATGGGCAGAACAAATCCAGCAAAGGATTATACTAACTGTGGAGGCGCTTGTAGGGGCAAGGTGGATTTGTCACTAGGCTATCCTAAACTGTAGCCTAGAGGCTGCAAGTCCAGGGGGCTCACAAAAATGACACGTCCAAGGGGCTGAAGTGGCAAAACCCATCGACCATTAACATTTCTTAACGTTATGATAATAGCAAAATTAAACGTTCAGTCCTTTTGCTTGCTTATTTCATTAAAGAAGGAAGGAGCTTCTGGCGTTTAAATAATTTCTTACAATAAAACATTTAACAGTGCTCCTCCAAATGCCAGTGTAGAGCGGTCGTTGAGTGTTCTAAAAAGGATTAAAACTGTCCTCAGAAATTCAGCGTCGCGTAACAGACTTTCTAGTTTTGTCATCCTTCACAGCGAACGCTGATGTCATGCAAGAAATTGACTTTGAGTATCTCAATCATGAGTTTGCTGCCATGAAAGCCGAAAGGAAACAGTTTTAACCTGATGTTCTCTTGATAAACCTAAGTGTATTGTTTTATCGAAGTTTCATTAATAATGTTTAATCATATGTGTCTATGTTCTAAAGAGCATGCAAATAGTGGAAGTGAAGGACCATAATAACAAAACTCTTAATAGTAATAATAATAATAATAATAATGTCGGCGTGGCCTAAACAAAGGCTAACCTAGGGGACCAGATTTCATAAATTCCCCCTGTATAGTATATTTCATAAACTTTTATCTTATCGTATAATATCTAAGAAACTAAAAGTTAAAATATGCAAAACCGTATTTTTGCTTATAATATTATATGGGTGTGAAACTTGGTCCATTACATTAAAAGAGTAACATAAATTAAGAGTAGTTGAAAATAAAACATTTAGGAAAATATTTGGACCTAAAAGGGATGAGGAGACAGGTGAGTGGAGAAGGTTACATAATTCAGAACTGCATAAAATATATTCACGTCCTGATATTATTAGAATAATTTAATCAAGAAGACAGATGGGCAGGCCATGTGGCACGAATGGGAGAGGAAAGAAGAGTTTACAGGTTTCTTGTTGGGAAACCTGATGGTAAGACTCCTGTAGGAAGGCCAAGACGAAGATGGAGGGATAACGTTGAGATGGACCTAAAGGAAATAGGTAGGGATGGAAAAGATTGGATTGATCTTGCCCAGGATAGGAACAGATGGAAGGCTTGTTTTGCTGCACCCATAAATAGAGAGTTAGTTAGTTACTAACTGTGCTAATAAGTTCGATGTGAGAGGGACAAGATCACAGATCATTCACTGAAGATTGGCTACAAGTGTGCTTGGCAATGAAACGTGAAGGTCCTCCAACGACCCATAGACAGATCGTGAAGTCCTTGGCGATTGAAACGGCAACCTTCAATTGTTCATGGAGCGTGAAACTGCAGAACGAAAGAGTGGAAAAAAGAGAAATAACACAAAAACGCACACTTCCCATCTCCAGAATTCGATCACCCACAAAACTAGTCTTAACCTTCTCTTAATTGATTAGTTAGGCCTATCAACTCGCAAAAAATATCCTAGACAATTGTCGGCGAGGATAATTGAAATTTTAAGGGAACATTGAACATTCGCAACGGTTTCGGATTTTGAGGGAAGTGAATGAATTGACGGTGTTTTTAGAGCATTGTTAAATCTCTAAGAACACTTTTCAAAGTATAATTGTTTGCTATATGTGCCATGGACACATTTAAAATTCAAAAGATCAATGGGCGTCGCTAGAAACTTCTGAAAGGAGGGGGGGGGGAAGGTACCATATCAGCAATTGACCAAAATCACATCAAAAACCGAACTTGTTCAGCAAGTGCTATTTCTTCGCTTAAATTACCTTTGCGATCTCTTCATGGAAATTTACCGGGTGGCCAGAATTAAAGTTATCGAACTCAGAGCCCTCTGTAGCCTGTTTGAGGCATCGTAGAATTCTGAAATTTGGTGAATCCACTAATCAGGCCATGGGGAAGAAGATGGCGATAAGAAAATAATAGTTCAATTTTCCGCTGTGGCGCTGTACTTCCATGATGGGTTGTTCAAATAATCACGTTAAGTGATTTAGCTGAGTTATTAATTAGAAAGACATTTGTTAGTGGCTGGAAGTTGCGAGAAAATAATCTCTCGTTTATTGCAAGATTGCAAGGTAAAGGCAAATCCATAACCAATTGGAGCAGTTTACGTCATTATTACAATCCATCATGGAAGTACAGCGCCACATTTCAACCTGGTGGCGGAAAATTGAACTATTTTTTTTATTATCGCCATCCTCTTCCCCATGGTATTCATAGTGGATTCACCAAATTTCAGAGTTTTACGATGCCTCAAACAGGCTACAGAGGGCTCTGAGTTGAGTAACTTTAATTCTGGCCACCTGGTACTACAATGCTGAACGTTCAGAAATATTCCCGGGATTTTTCCTCCAAAATGAATTTATTCCTGACAAAAGAAAATTATTTTTTTCCCTGCCAAGGATGTTTTTATTCCTCACCTCAAAGAAATTGAAATTGAAAGTATAGAGTATACCATTTCTTGACTATGAATAAAACACAACTAAAAAATCACTTGTGTCCATTAATAGCCCAGTCATCAAAGATTTCCATTCTGAAAAGTAAGCAACCTTGTGAATAAAAATACACCATTCTGCAACTAACCAACCTCACTGATCCGAGACACTTAAATTTTCATTTCATAGTGCTGATGTTTTACATGTATTA
Organism: Lepisma saccharinum; assembly: GCF_977018435.1. NCBI lineage: Eukaryota > Metazoa > Arthropoda > Insecta > Zygentoma > Lepismatidae > Lepisma > Lepisma saccharinum. Next base: position 8,255,992 of record NC_139246.1, read on the forward strand.
AAGTGTTCGCAAGAAACTTGTAGTTAATGTTAGCTGGACATTAAGTTTGAACTAGGAAATAGAAATTTGGTCATGTTTTCTGTGTTGCTACAGTCCGGCAGAATTAACTTGAGACAAATGGCTGCCGGCGCCGCTGCAGGAGTACCAACCTACAGCGAACGCTTGACTCTCACGCGAATCACAGGCAATCAGCTGACAACGCGAGATTTGAAAAATAATTACATTGTGTAACGGAAATATAACTGATTTGACTTCTATCCATTTATCGCGCTGTCGAAACAATTACTCACGAACACTCCCTAATACACGAAGTAAAAAAACAGAAAGAAAGCTCTATGCACTGCCACTTCGCTTGCTGCTTCACCAGTCACTGCACGCGAATCCTTTCAACAGTTGGTAACATTTCGCGCGCCCGAGCATTAGAGTGAGTTTCCATTGGCCCGTTACAGCGGGAAGTCCCCCGCTCTAGCCAATCCGAGCACAGTTGCATCACTCACAGAGCGGCCGTTTCTCTCAAGTTAATTCTGCGGGACTGTAGTTCGATAGCTCTTTCCTGTATGAGTTGTGTTAGAATGTATGTATGTTTCTACATTACGTGTGAATGCAATGATAAGATTTGTAATGATAGAATCACCACATGATCCTTTTTTATTATTAGTTTTTATCAGGAGCGTATATACTAGGCTATCTGCGAAGCCTGAAGTGTCGAGAATAAAATCCAGGAGAAAAATCGATCAGAAATTGTAAATATCATTATTCATATCAGTGAGATGATTCTGATTCTGGAGTTGGCAACCTGATTTCTTATGGGTTGGTAACATGATTTCTTATGGGTTGGTAACCTGATTTCCTATGAGTTGGCAACCTGATTTCCTATGAGTTGGCAACCTGATTTCTTATGGGTTGGCAACCTGATTTCCTATGAGTTGGCAACCTGATTTCTTATGGGTTGGCAACCTGACTTCCTATGAGTTGGCAACCTGATTTCTTATGGGTTAGGAACCTGATTTCCTATGAGTTGGCAACCTGATTTCCTATGAGTTGGCAACCTGATTTCTTATGGGTTGACAACCTGATTTCTCATGGGTTGGCAACCTGATTTCTTATGGGTTGGCAACCTGATTTCCTATGAGTTGGCAACCTGATTTCTTATGGGTTGGCAACCTGATTTCTTATGAGTTGGCAACCTGATTTCCTATGAGTTGGCAACCTGATTTCTTATGAGTTGGCAACCTGATTTCTTATGGGTTGGCAACCTGATTTCTTATGGGTTGCCAACCTGATTTCCTATGAGTTGACAACCTGATTTCTTATGAGTTGGCAACCTGATTTCTTATGGGTTGGCAACCTGATTTCTCATGGGTTGGCAACCTGATTTCTTATGGGTTGGCAACCTGATTTCTTATGAGTTGGCAACCTGATTTCCTATGAGTTGGCAACCTGATTTCTTATGGGTTGGCAACCTGATTTCTTATGAGTTGGCAACCTGATTTCCTATGAGTTGACAACCTGATTTCTTATGAGTTGGCAACCTGATTTCTTATGAGTTGGCAACCTGATTTCTTATGGGTTGGCAACCTGATTTCTCATGGGTTGGCAACCTGATTTCTTATGGGTTGCCAACCTGATTTCCTATGAGTTGGCAACCTGATTTCTTATGAGTTGGCAACCTGATTTTTTTATGGGTTGGCAACCTGATTTCTTATGAGTTGGCAACCTGATTTCCTATGAGTTGGCAACCTGATTTCCTATGAGTTGGCAACCTGATTTCTTAGGATTTGGTAAATGTATTTCTATTCATAGCCTAGGACCACGTGATATAGTGAGATAGCCCAAATCTTGGACCCAGCATACGCCACTGGTTTTTATGTATGTTCAATGTTATTTTTTGTTTAGTGAAAGTAATACTTCTTGAATGCAGTTTCCAATGTAACCTGCTGCATGGCTGGCCTACGTGACGATGAAAGCCAGCTTGCAGAAGGCGGTTAGTTTCAAATACTTGTACCTTGAAACCTGTGAGGCTGCAAATTCCAGTTGACTGGTCTGTTTTTGAATCGCCTATATAAAGGGACCCGACTGGAAAACGGGGTTGGAATTTCTTACGAGTTTTTGGGCAATAGGGGAGACCTTGGGAGGTTCTCTCGGTACCGGTAGAGTGGCTGGGCTAGTCATATGGCTAGTGGTCACAGATCAACCATATACTTTCATCGAAATCATAGAAAAGTACACTTTTTATTATTATTATTATTCGTTTGGTGACAAGCCAACGCTTAGTTTTTGGTGGACATTTGTTATTATTCTTAGAATAACGTCGTATCCGAGGGAATTGAGGTACGCGTTTAATCTCAAGTAGTGTTGCCCACGGGACGAGACGGGATAGGCTTTTAGAAATTCTAGACGACACGAGATTGATCATGTGTCCCGAGACAAACGAATATTTTCGAGACGAGACAGCATTTCACAGCATTTCCACGAGACGAGACAGGCCAAAGTCTCGTCTCGTGGGCAACACTTATCTCAAGTATATGTCTATCCGTTGGTGAAAAGTCAAGTACCTTGTTGTGCGAAATTATTAGTTTAAATTTGTAGATTTGACACTGTCAAGGGTCAAGGAACAGTGACAGGATGGAAAAAGAATCATCACAGTTTTGTTATATACAAGGGTTAGATAAAAAGTAATGGCAACACTGGTATAATTGCTACTTGACTGTATTGGCAGAGGAGCACGTGTTACATTCCTTCAATGCAATCGCCCCCCATCTCTACGACCTTCTGCCACACGTATGGAAGGCGTCGTACATCTCTGTCGATGTCCCGCAGTGACCGCCCTATAGAACGTATGATGGCTTCGCGCGTGTCGTAGTGCTTCCCGCCCAGTGGTTCCTTCATTTTGGCAAAAAGGTCGTAATCACACGGTCTCGTACCGGTGAATACGGCGGATGTTCCAGTACCTCCCACTACCAGTTATGCAGGAGCGCCGTCACAGTGTTCGCAGTGTGACACTTTGCATTGTCAAGCAGGATGATGGGACACCGTGCCAGAACGTGCCGTCGCTTCCTTCTTAATGCGAGACGAAGGTGGTGTTGCAAGAAGGTGCAGTAGTAGGCTGCGTTGACCGTCTGCCTAAGAGACGTTGTTCTTCTTGCCTAAACATATTGTTAGGGCGCTTGCACTCTCGTCCTCTGCTTCAGAGCACTGCTGTTTTTGACTGAATAACATACAATCGCACCCCACTCACTGTACTTCCTCGTCTGACATTCCTTTATCAACCACGAAACGGTTGTGGCGCTGTGACTCGCCCCTTTCATGGGACAGCAGTGTTGCCAATACTTTTTATCCAACCCTTGTATAATTTTCAGAATAGAGCATAAATAGTTGTTGTATTTTTTAAAAAAAGGTTTAGTCTCTTCTTGCGAGGCAATTTTCGTTGTAAACAAGAAAGGGAGGGAATTAGAGAAACATGTCATGTATGCAAGTGACAAGTTTGATACATTTTTGAACTAGTACTGCTGGTCTAGGCCAGCGTACGAACCTCTCTGAAATAATTTTCTTAAATATATATATATAAGAGTTTCAATTAAAGAGGATCAAATCTTTTTTTATATATTTTTAAACTGAACGTCTGGGCTATCATTCAAAGATAAAAGAACTGAGTTTTTCCGTAATATCCATAGTAAAGAGTATGGTAGTTATTCAATGTCTTTAATTCGATTGAACCGTATTATTAGTTTTTAAAGTGTAATGCTAACTATTTTTCTGGGGAAGTAATGAAAACAAGTAACAGGTCGAGCCAAGGTAGGTTACACTCCCCTGAAGGGCAAGTAAACATAACAGATTTAATGGCCTATGTTAGAACGAATGTACTTCTAAGGTACTTCGAACCAGAAGAAAATAGTTTAGTTTGCTAACTGGTAACACACACATCCAAAACCCTATTTCCCAAAATGAAATCACAAATATCCTCCCCCAAGCAAAAACCTTAATTTGCACAGTGAACAGGACAATTGATCGATATTTTCCAGTGCATTCATCAACCGCTGCACTCATTGAACTATGCACGTTATATATAGTTCAACGGCTGCACCCGACATTTTGACAACATTACATCTTTCTCAATACATTTGAAACTTGTACTTGCCTATTCTGCAATGCGATGTAACGCCGGAATGATTTTGGTAGCTTTACATTTTCAGTAACTGAAATCTGCAAAAGGAAAACAATATTTGAAGTAACCATAACATTACTTGAGGATTTCACACTCTTAAGTGATATAGATTTATTTATTTCGAACACAACAGGCGAATATTTAATTACAGTGTTCTACATTTTCTGCTTTTATTTTGTAAGTTCACATGATTTAATGCCAAGAGATATTCTTGAAATTGCAGAAATATATAGGTAATCATAAAACATGTCAACCCTAAAGTAAATGTACACGACAGAAAGAAAGAAATACTGAAACAGTGAATTATAATAACAAGAATATCATTTTTTTGTACAAGTTAGATTCAGAAGAGTGATATATAATGTCAGACTATTCTGTACAAAACAAGAAAAAGAATAAATAGCCTGCATGAATAACAAACTTCAAATCTTACAATGCTTTTCCAAAGAAGCTTGGTTAATAATGGCGAGAGGAGTTGTGTTAACTGAGGCTAATATTATTCATGTTTTTATTCATTACGAAAATCATTATTGACATTCTTGAGAAATAATGGTTACCCAAAAGAAATTGAATTGTGTTGATGTCGAGTGCCACTTTTATGAAACCAATAAATACACTATTGTAGATGGTTGCAAATTTATTAAAGAACACAGTTTTTCTTTAGAATAAAGAACATATAATTTTAATATGTTATAATATTTATGAGCAATCCTGTGTTCATGGAAGTGAACACATTATTGGCTAATGCTGCAAAATATTTGAAATCATTATCTACATGTATAATTAAATATTAAGAATTTAAACTTCCTTAATATCTCTGCAACAAAATTTTGCATTTTCCTAATATCTCTACAACTGAGATTCACTTCCGAGCAAATTCGTGAAATACTATTAAACCAATTACGCATTAATTATATTTTCTAATACTACAATGGAAGTGATATTTTTTGCTCTTCTGTATAAATTACTGAAGAATGGTTTATCAATCCACTACAACTTTCCTTTCTATGCTTAACAATGCTAAGGAAGAAAATTTTCCTTGCCCCATGGTTTATTTTAGCCATGTATTAATACGTCTCATTGCATAAAAGTACCGTTCAGCTTTGTATTACAACACTAGCAGATTTACAATGTTCAACGTCTTGTGCAGGTTAGGGAATGCAGTCTGTAATATCTATATGTGCACTGAACAATGCCTTCAGACAGAAGGAACTGGTACCATTCTTAACGGCAACATGGCTGACAGTGAACGGTCCTTGTAACCAAGATCGTTGCTTGTAAAGCCCCTATCACACGGAACTGGATTTCCAGTAGCTATGCCCTAGTTGGCGCTGGAATGGCTACCAATTTGCTAGTTTTCGCCTCACACGATACTTATCACCGTACTTGTCGATAGACTTTTGTTCCCATACGAGTGCAGTTGTAATGGCGGCCGCGTGTGAGATGTAAACAATGTATCACGTCACATTTTTAAAAGCCGATAACTATTCAACCGAGGGGAATAACGTTTCGTATAAAACTTTATTAGGTATAAAACAATGGCGCTGCTTAAATACATACTTTACAACGTTTACTGTACACGTATGGAAGAATATTATAGTTAATTTAAATTGTGAACACCTACACTCAGCATAGATGGTGTAACTCAACGCGCCTTTCATGCTCTGATTGGCTGTTCCACAGTATCCAGTCGAGGAAAGCAAGTAGCAATTAGAACATGTCCTATTCCTCCAAACCAGTCAGCCAGGCGGCCATGATTACTACTTAGAAAGTTAGTCCAGCGCCAAGCATTCCTACTAGAAATCCAGTTCCGTGTGATAGGGGCTTAACTTCTTGAGTTCGTGTTATACTTTGTGTTTTACAATAAAGTACGTTGTTAAGTTAACGTTAGTCTTCATAATAATAATAAGACTACGAGAGACAGTCTTTCTCTAGAGATAAACATCCTTCTTGAATGAATCTAGTTTTTGCATGCTATTTTGTTTACTGTGCATTGGCAGTTTGTCACATTTTTTTTTAAATACCGTTAAGTTCATGAAGGTTATTCTGCAATTTATGTTAGAAAGTATGTGAAAATTTCACACCTTGATTTCATAAACGGTGCTCCCATTTATTTCCTTAAAGTTGCTTTAGTAAAAGGAATCACGACGTATGGGAATTCTTGCTGCTTGAACTTGAAGAGACTTTATCACCCTTAACATGTAGAAACGAATGTTACATCTACCTTATCCGCGAAACTAGCTTCCTCAACCCGTTAATTGTTCTCAACAATCGTGAACAACTTCTTCAGTCACGCACCTAAAAGCCATTCTCATGTTTAGATATGCAACCAAGGCTTCTGGGATTCATCTAGTTTTTTTCCCGAAACCATTGTCTTATGCAAGGAGCAGGAATAAATTCAGTGTCCTTGATTCGACCTTCGGGAAATCACCTTGCGTAAGAAGTATCACACATAACAGAATGTTCAGTTTGTGTACCGATTACAAACATATGTGTACAGGAAGCTTTTCATAAAATATCAAAATGCTGACAAAGGCAAAATTTATTGTATAAAAAATATACATCAAAACTTAACGTTTCCACCAACAGGTCTTCTTCAGACGAAGATTCACAATAAATTGATGAAAGATCCAACCATTATCTTATATATATATATATATATATATATATATATATATATATATATATATACTTTATTTTCCTACTAGCTGATTAGCCGGCGTTGCCCAGGTATTTATTTATCCCAATCTTGTATTAGACAGGGAAATAATGAATCCTAACTATAGTGTAAAATGTAACTAATTTTAAATGTGATCGTGAATGTCACCAATTAGCTTAACGACTCCGAAAACTATGGATTCGAAACTAATCTAGGTCATTTGTGGCAATTTATTTTTCACCCCCTATCACCCCACCCCCATGCCGATAGGTGATGGAACTTGAAGTTGAACCGCATTGGGAGTGTCACAAAAACTATGGATTCCATTCGCAACACAGCCTGAATGTAAGACAACCCGAGAAACACTATCGTTGTGCGGATTGCATAGAGTCACGGATGTCTGTTTGTGAGGAATTCGATATCGGTGATACTCGATTATTTTTACATGTCACACCTTCCCACCCCACCCCTATGGGTGCCAGGGGTGTCTTACCCCAAAATATTCTTTCCAGATCGCAAGTGATACGTGTACCAAGTTTGGTTGAAATTGCTCCAAGCGTTCGAGAGTTATGCCAGAACAAACAAATATACCCACCACACACACATACATCCATTTTTTTAATATATGTAGAAGATAACATGGAATCAAGGATTAACAGTGTTACCATTGAAGCTTTTAAATGTATGATAAAGCTATTGCAGACGAATTAATTGCATCTATGATGCATTTATAATTCTGTGATGCATTTATAAGGTTTAAGCTCTAAGAAAAAGTTCTTGATACGTCACATCCGGTATTAGCATGAGCTTCGAGAGGTAGGGTCAACTCTCTTGGAAATTCAAAGCGTTTATTTCAAATTAGAAAAAAATATTTTAATAATTTATTTCAGTTGATAATTTTGATTTTTTTAGCTTGAACTCCACTTTATGCTCTGATAAGCTAATTGGGACTGGACCAGTTCAAATTCAGATCCGAACCGGCCCTCCCCGATGGCGTAGTGGTAACGTCGTCGCCTTGTTATCTAGGAGTCCCGGGTACGATACCCGGTGGAGGCACATAGTGGCTCGGATCACACTTTAAACTGTAGGTCCAGTCCCAATTAGCCTTTCTGTGCATAAAGTGGATTTCTACAACAATTAATTAATTCATTCATTGAGATCCGAACCACTGCACAATGTGCCTCCACCGAGACTCGAACTCAGAACACTTTGATTACACACAAAAAAATAAATAGATCTAATCTATTTGATGCACTAAAGTTTCTTTTTTCTTTTTGCAAGAATCCACTTTACAGTTGGATGCATTTTTGTATATCATTTGTAAAAGTAACAAAAAATCTGCATCAGATGATGCAAGTGGGTATTTTTTCCATGTCAAGCTGTGTTTTAATGCATTCAGTTAATGCTTTTTTTCATGCATCTTCATCTATCTTTCACCATCATGCACTTAAAACATTTAGCCTGAACTACAGACTTTATGCATTTTTTTAAACTGGTGTATTAATTTTCTGTATGGGGGTGAATTCAGTTAGTATTTCAACAGAATAACGGATCCCACGTTAAACTGTAGGTCCAATCCATTCCGATTAGCTTGTCAATGCATAAAGTGAACGTAAAACATCAATTCCAACAGAATAACTATATTAAAAACTGCGATAGATTTAAAAATTGAGTGCACAGCTGAAGACGAGAGAGAATGTGCTTTCTCGGAACGTAGTGTTGGAATAAGTATAGATAAAAACACTAGGAAATGGATAGCTAATGTTCGATTAACATTGCACACTAATGAAGATTTCTCCAAAGAAAATAGGCTAAGAAATCAATTCATCAATCACAAACTACATTATCGCCAGTTCTTTCCTAACGTTTTCTGCCTTGTTTCCTGAAAGAAGCCGCACAACCTCCCACTGATCCGATAAAAAGGGTTTAATTGTTGTCCCACAAGCGTGAAGATGATTTGTGTCATTCACGACAGGCGTTGTTGAAGATGATTTATCCTTGTCCTTGCTCTTTTCGCAGGATCTTCCGCTTACAATTGTATCTCCTTGCTATATCTGTGTTGTTTCATGCTTACATATCCTGCACGTTCACTATTTTCGTAGTCTGTGACTGCAAATGTTCGTACGAGCTACATGCAGTATTGGCCATATCGTAACTGGTGATGTAGCTCACTGGTCATTCATCCTCTATTCTAGATCAACTCGCTACTCATGGTGAGCTTGATGGTGAGATGCGAGAGTTAAGAACTTGATGGCAAAACACAACACTTAAGTATAAAACCCTACAGACTGGATCAGCATGGTGAAAGGAAATATCTGTTTCTCACTGTGTGGAGAAGCTCCCTCGTAGTGTCTCACCACGGACTGGTTAAACGAGGTCCGTATGTTTTGCAAATCTGGAAGCTCAGACTTCTCTCCCTTTCTCCTACACTGTCAGCTCCTACTTCTGCACCCTCTGATTGATAATCTCCAACTGACCACTGACCTTTCTCTCCCCAGACATTTATTCAGATTGATTTTGCTAAACAAAATGCAGTCAGACCTGTAGTATCTTCCTTGATTGCCCGTGTTTACACCTGTTTGCAACAATGGCTATCAAGGAAGCCTGGTAATGTCTGACAAGACATTCCTTAAATGGTTCTAGCAATTTCTGGGGTTGTAGAGTTCGTTGTACATTACATTTCGAAGATTCTACAGATTGTTACGATATTATTGAAAAGATTAACTTATATTTTGTAGAAAAAATTGACAGATTTAATGTTCTGTGATACACATTGTATTGTTATACACACAGCAAGTACTGGCAGTACTTCATATGACCACCTTTGGCTCCTTTTGAGCCCATTTAAATCACTGCTTGTGTACAATTCCTTTATCACCCATTTCTAAACTTCAAACCGCGTGATTTGTGAAATTAAGCGTTCCTCCGAAGATACAAATAAAGAACAGCCTTACAACAACCAGAACTAATATTAATATCTTTGTCCCTTTCCAATTTTTCTTTCCATGATATTCCCCATAGCGGTTAACTAACTGTTAGGTACATGTTGCCACAATTAAAGTTGCCCTCTGGAGCCCATTCGAAGAAACGGATTGCATTGACCGAATGCTGACGAAAAAAGTTCAATTTTTCACCACCAGGTGGAAATGTGGCGCTTAGAATTAAATTCCCCTTACTCAGAGCCCTCTGGAGTTTGTTCGAAGCAATGGATTGTGGTGAAACTGGTACAGAGGCCATGCGGAAGTGAATGCTGACGGAAAAAATACTTCAAATTGTCACCACCAGGAGGAAATGTGGTGCTGAGGTAACAACAACCAGTAATTTGAGTTTGTCGGTACAGTAGTATTCAGTATGCGCCCTGTAAACGTGGAATGGCCCTTTGGTCGGAAGAAGCATTTCCCGGGATGTTGTTCACTGTGCCTTAGATTTCAGCGCCACATTTCCACCTGGTGGTGAAAATCTGAACTATTTTTTTTATTTTATTAGCAATCGCTTCCCCATGTTCTGCATACCCTCTACACTAAGTTTAAGTGCAATCCGATGCATCGAACGGGCTCCAGGGTTTTTAATAGGACAACATTTATTGTTGCCGACTGGTACAATTGCTCTGGAGAAGTTTTACGTGTGGCGCTCTGATTTCAGCTGTTTTGTAGAAAGGAGGAATTTGGTTTTTCGTGTCCCGCAGGAAGTTCTAACCACCACGTGGTTCCATGGACGCGACCTTCGAGTTTGATTAACCAAAGCCAACAGACCAGCATAATTCCTCACGGCTCCTGTGTTCAAATATTTGAAGTTCTCTGCGCGCTTCTCATTTTCGCAGATAAAATAATAACGAGGTCCGTTTGACAATCTCCAGGAACAAAAAAGCATTTAATTAATACGAGATCACAGCAAGCACTGTTTATGCTCTGCGGAGAATTTCTAAAGGACAAAGCAGAAGCGTGGTGGATAAATGAATGATGGAACAATGGAGCTGGTGTTATGGCCCTTGTTCACTATATCAGTGGAACACTGTCTGAGTGGCTCAATCTTAAAAGTCAGTATGGAAGTAAATGGAGTACTTCCCTCTCTCTCTAATACACGAGTTTTGCCAATAGCTCTGTCCTTCTCTACCACCGCTGCGTCGCCAGATGTTACAAAATTTACAAAATGTAGAAGTCATAAATTTCAAACAGTGAAATCATTATCCTGTAGAGTTTTTTATGCTCTATTTAATGACGGCATTATATAACCTGTCATAAATTCATGTGATCTGAAATTTCCATAATTATGCAATTTTGCAAAACGCTTAATTCTTTTCTAGTAAATACTTCAAAAACCATAAATATGAAACCGCTTGAACAACTTCGCCAGTTTTTTTTTTCTATGGGATCTATGGTGTTTGTAGATATGATATTCTTCGCCAGAGTATATTAATTTGCTTACGAGGAGAGTTATATATATATATATACATTGAATATTTTGTATAAATCATCAGACCGTAACACGAAAAAGTTGGTTAGCGAGAAACTTTTCGGTTTGTCGCGATACACGTGCGGCCAAGCGAGAAAAGTGTTGACAATTGTTCGAAGTTATTTTTAGAATGCATTGTTACTCCACAGCACCGTTATTTATTCCGCAATCGTAGTTTGTTTATGCGGGCTGTCTCGCGTATCAAATTCATCGCGCGCCACCGTTGTTACAATTCAGTTGCAGGCATTTGCCCCGGTTCGTAGGAAGTGCAGTGTGCTTTATTTTCCGGAACAAAATATATCTTAATGTTTGTTTTTGTATTTATTTAATTCTGTTTATGTAAAAGATACAACATTCAACGAAAGAAGTAACAATAGTTGCTTGTATTACACATATAATGCAAATGTAAAATAGTAAATAGTTACGTCGAAATATAAAGATTTACATGCAAATCTTGAGGTAACTATCGATTGTTTTTTCAAAATGCATCAAATACATAGATTTTGAAGATTTCCTATACGATATTAAGGAAGTAAATTATCACAATCATTAGCGATTAACAGCGACTCGATGCTCTTCCGTTTGTTGATCTGGCAACGCCGCGCTCCATTTAACCCATACTGACTCTTAAGGTAGAGACGCCCTATAGCTGCACGCTACACCCACGATAATCCCTTGACACTAGGTGTAGTACACGTGTATTCCGGTGTCAGGCTGGTGCAAGGAAATGTTCAACCAAGTATAGCGGTGTTCAAGTTCAGAAGATTCAACAAATGCCTGTCTACTGCTTTAAACCTTCATTCGATTAGCACGCACCATGTGACTTCACACCACACTATACACCGCACCAGAACGTGGTGCAATCGGTGCAGACACCAAACACTACTTGACACCAATAGCGCTTTCCACATTTCACCGGTGGACTGGCTGGTGCATCGCTGAAGCACGCTTTGGCGTTCCGTATTTCATAGGGGAAAAGCTTTCACCACGTTAAACCATGACGTCATCAATTTACACCAACCTCAAGAGCTGGTGCGGCTGGTGAATCAAAATGGTGTCGTTTGCACTGAAGCTTGTTCTGATTCGTGAATAATGCGTTCTGTAGGCAATAGCATAGCAATAGTAAGGAATGTCACGCCGATTTTGTTGCACGGAGGGCGATTAAATTGGATACAGACATAAACTGTCGACATTTGAAATACTACTGCTTCTTCACTTGCACGCAAAGTGAAATAAAGTATGCCGATGCATCAGAACATGCGTCCATCTTCTGCTGCAACATGCTGGAAAGCATCCATTTGCAAAATGCGATATCTTTGCAATTAAAAAGAATACCACTTAAATTCGTACTGCACATGCAAATAACAAATATAAGTGAAAATATATAATATTCATGAAATATCTTCTGTAATTTAGTCGCTGATGGTGATTTTTTTCCTGATATACACAGATATGCGTACGCATTCCGAATCTAACATTCATTTGTTTCAGTACGAAGCTTTCCGAATTTCACCGAATTTGACATCATTTTTGGTGCACCAGTCTGATGCACGCCGGTGAAATCTGGAAAGCGCGGAAAATCAAGTCAACGAGTCGGTGCTGCACCGTGTAACCAAAGCGCGAGTGCAGAAAGAGTCAAAAAGTGCTGCGAACTAGACGGGGCTATTTTGTTGGCTCATTACCGATCCGAAACTGACTTGCACTTCTTTAAAAGTGGCCACCATTGCAGATAAATGAGAGTTGGTAGAAATTTCAATATGGCAATCCTCATCAATCATCTCATGTTTCGTCTCCATATAACAATTATATTCGCCAATAGAGGCATATTAAGCAAACGAAAGGAAAAACAATAACGTGAATTAATAAGTCTCAGAATCATGTGAGTTTTCTGCATAGAGAGTTCCATCTTTTGGTAACATTTTACCATTTACCGCAGCCATTTTTATCCCCAGCTATATTTCTTACAAGTTATGCCCTTCCACGTATAGCCTCGAACACATCACATTTCTTCTTCCTGCTGTTTTACGTTCCATACGAGTTAATAAGTTATGGTAGGTTCTGTAATTTCTACACGGAAGACAAACTTTTCTGTCACTAGTGAACATGAAAAAGTTAATGCAGATATTCACATTAGATATACATTCATTGCAACACTTTGAAGAAGAGTTAACTTACGAAACTACACGAAAAAGCAATAAACCAAATTCGGGAAGTAACTGCTTAAATTACTTAACGGTACATCACCTTACACAGACGTAACAAGCTTTTTCTTACCATGTTGAAATTGTGGCGAAAAAAAAAACCTCTTCCATATTTGCTACCAGGGTAGATTCACAGTGTGTGAATTAAACAAAAAAGCAGCGTTTTTCTTGAGTCTTCAGATTAAAAAACAGCTCACAAGGACATAGTTGTGACCTTACTTATGATGCAGAGCGAACCAGCAATACTTTCAACTCTTTCATTTATGTCTTTTTACCTCCATTATACAAATGGCGCACTTCCTTGAGAATGCACAAGTGAAATTCCACATAAGCAGTTACAGTGATGTGTGTTTTTAGGCCACGCTATTCATATGGAGTGGTAATTTCTTGCAGACAGACGACGAACTAGGGATCCTAATGTTTGACGTAATGCCATGCATTTGCAAGGTTATCTAACATTACAGGATACAGAAGTACTGCTAAGGTTATATATTAAGGTTTGCTAATTACTTTTCAAGGTACTGGTGTTCAGTACTTAATGAAAGTAGTAACTTGATCACATTACTTCAAAGCTGTTATGTACTGCACTTGTCAAGTTTTTCACATATAGACTAATCTATACTGGACCTACAGTTTAAAGTGGGATCCGAACCACTATGTGCCTCCACCGGGTATCGAACCTGTCATTTGTGCCTTCCTGCCATTTTCAAATTTCGTCATTCAACTGATGCATTCTCACAGACATATTCTATAATAATTTTGATAATTGTAGCCAATTATTTCAATTTCATTCAACCACTTGCAATGGTGAAATCGTGATTTTTATTTCTGAAATAAATTCAAGGACTAAGTTACAGGCAAGGATTAATTACCACGTAAATGAGTGCTTTAAAGAATTTCAAAATTATATCGTAAGAGGCAAGAAGCCCCAACAGCCCCCGTGGCCTCTCCCCCTAGACTTGATATGTTCTTGCTTCTGGGCATACTGAATTTCTTTTTCAGTTATTGTTATTACATTTTAAATACAAATGCATTAGTTATTTAATTGCTCTGCAACAAGTTTAGGTATTTTCTGTAAATCCCACATTTTATAACTTAACCATTATAAGGGCCGTTTGTATACAGGAGGTGTAAAATTTTCTCGAGAGATGGCGATATAATATTTTATAATTTCCTTGACGCACATAAAATATATTGTCAAAAAAGGTAGCAAGAAATTAATAATAAAATTAACAAAGAATAATATCACATGAAAGAATTAAAATATTTGGTAACACTTTACTATACCGGAGACGGATTTCTTCAAATTTACAGGAGAAAGTACTTACGCAAATCATTTTCTGTAGCGTTGTTGATGTTCGGGAATGTAGTTTTGATCCATTTTAATACGAATGCATGTGGTTTTCTACGAAAATCTATTTCCGACGCGCTATTGCTGCTGCCGCCATTTGCTTTCTGCTCGAGAGCACAATCGCTCTCGTATTGTCCGTATATGCTAAATTGAACGAAAGGAGTGCTAATGGAACCTAACCTAACAGGCCTAACCTAACCTAGTAGGCATACCTCGTCCCCGTGATGGTTCGTGGGGCTATAGTATGTAAGAAATAGACATTATTTTCGTTAGAAATCCATTATTTCACCTAAAGAAATGTTCTGCAACGCAGAATAGTACGTTAGCAATGTAAAACATTGCGAAATAAATCATTGATAGGCGTCTCCGGTATAGTAAAGTAGTACCAAATATTTTAAGTAATCATTTTAATTAATAATATGCGTTAGAATAACCATTATTTCCTCTGAATAAACATGAAGTACTATGTGCTAAGGTATGCCATTTCGTGATGCATGTATCATCTAACGTTCTATGTACCCTTCGCATTGCAATCGCAAATGCTAAGCTAAATGTTACAGCAAATGCTTCGGTGTAAAGTATTGTCTGCTGTAAAAAGGCTACTGGAAGAATCTTCGAAGCATTTATGCTGGCCCCGTCCAGTTCGTTCCACTTTCTGACACTAGGTGTAGTGTATGTTTAACCCGGTGTCAGGCTGGTGCAAGGAAATGACGTTCAACGAAGTAGACAGATAGTGGTGTTCAAGTTCAGAAGATTCAACAAATGCCTGTCTGCTGCTTTAAACGTTCATTTGATTAGTTAGCACGCACCACGTGATCACACCGCTCCAGAACGTAGTGTAAGCTGTGCAGACACTTGACGTCAAATCAACGAAGTAGACGAGTCGGTGTTGCACCCAGGGTGCGATATCCTGGGGGGGGGTACTGGGGATTTCCCCCCACCAACAATCTTGGCCTCAAAAATCCCCCCCACCAAAAAATTCCAGGGGGGAGAGTTTTTGTTCCAACAAACAAAAGATAAGCAATTACTTTTTAATTTCAAGTATACTTTACTAAGAATACTATTGAAAACACACACAAATTAGTGTAGGCGAGTGTTCAATGTTTTTCTCACTCTCAAGAGATCATTAACAAATCTACATCAATACGTACAATAACAGTAAATCAAGAATTCCAAACAATAATAACTATGAAATCTAATTGATTTATATTAACATAAAGCAAAAGCTAAATAAGAACTTAACATAAAACCACTTCAACTACGTAGTATTTCATAATTTATTAATATCTTTAACCAGTTAGTAAGGGAATTAGTTTGCTACGTTATAATATATCAAAATAACATTATTTTCTTTGTGTAATTAATAATAATAATATATTTTTAATTTAGTAATTAATTTTTATTTTAAATAACATTATAAATATGCATATCGTGTAATTTATATATATGTTTGGGGGGGGGGGGTTGTAGATTAAGATCTTTCTCCCCCCCCACCAGTCTTAAATGATTTCGCACCCTGGTTGCACCGTGTAACCAACTAGACACATGAGTGCAGGAAGAGAATAAAAATCTGCAGCGAAGTAGACGGGGCTACTATACTCTGTCGCCCGGTAATCTGGGGATTAAAGCCGCGCATAACGACAGAGAAGGGGGGAATCGAGTGGGTAGAGCGATGCAACGCTTCTGCGAAAGCTGGTAACCGCAGTCGCTTTTCCCCCTCCACGCAATCCCGTTCCCTCTCACGTGATCATTGGTGGAGCCGTCTCTCGTTACTACTTGCGCAGAAACTTCATTTCGTTCGCTTACTCCAGAGATGCCCGGAGCAGAGTATAGCCGCGACGCTTAAGCATCCGGTTCGGAGACCGCCTTTCTGGCATTGACCCTCTGTTGCCGCGTTTACCTAAGATTTAGATTTAGATTTATTTATTTCCATCCACTTGATCATATGAGTAAAAATAGCACTATGATATGGGATAGGTTAATTACATGTATAATTTTGAGTACAAAGGAATTAACACATGCTTATGCATATTAAAAAGTATAAAAGAGTATAAAAAAAATTAACATAAAAATAGAAGAAAAATCAATGTCTATTAATGAGAAGAAAATCAAAGGTTATGTCTATTAATGAGAAGAAAAATCAAGGTTATGTCTATTGATGAAAAGAAAAATCAAGGTTATGTCTATTGATGAGAAGAAAAATCAAGGTTATGTCTATTGATGAAAAGAAAAATCAAGGTTATGTCTATTGATGAAAAGAAAAATCAAGGTTATGTCTATTGATGAAAAGAAAAATCAAGGTTATGTCTATTTATGAGAAGAAAAATCAAAGGTTATGTCTACTAATGAGAAGAAAAATCAAGGTTGTGTCTACTAATGAGAAGAAAATGAAAGGTTATGTCTATTAATGAAAAGAAAAATCAAGGTTATGTCTATTGATGAGAAGAAAAATCAAAGGTTATGTCTATTAATGAAAAATATGATATAAGTACTCCTCTGTGCTATAAAACAAATACTTCATTAGGAAGCTCTTTACTGTCATTTTAAATTTAGTTGGATTATGATTCTTGAATTCCTCTGGCAGTTTGTTATAAAGTTTTTACACCTTGAAATCCTAGGCCATTATATGTTTTGGATGTGCAGACAGTAGAATGGTGGAGGGAGTTATGGATACGAGTGCTGTATTTGTGTATGTCCAGATTTTTTGAGAAGATTTCAGAATTTGTATGAATAAAGTACAATGTTTATAATATGTACAAACATGGAAGAGGTAATATTTTAAATTCATTGAAAATTTGTTTCGTTGAGCTTGAGAGGGATACATTTTTCATAATTTTTAATATCCGTTTTTGCCAACGTAACCTTTGTTCCCCTCTTTGGGCAACAAGCGACAGCGTTTGAAACTCTCCTCTCCGAAGCAGGGAAACAGGATTTTGTCAAACCAACCGTTCTTCGCTGTGAAGCAGGCCTTACGCAGAAATCAATTTCGTGTGGACTTCTGTGAACTGAATGGCAGTGTGGGCGGAGTAGCAGGAATTCCTTCTGGTCCTTTCGCTACTCACAAAACGTTTAGTAAAACAAGAAAATTCCACGAATCTCTGGAATCCCTTTGCTCTTTCTTCGTTTGTGGTCCCCGGAAGTTCATTTTCTATTGTTTTGGCACACTGATATGGGAAAGAGAGTATTAAGGGGGTTCTAAAGCCATGTTAAAGAATAGGCCCAAATTTCAGTGGATAATCGTACAACTAATATAGATCCGGTAAGGTAGAAATTTTCCGATATAAAAGATTGTTTTATTCACTAGAACTTGTGATCCTTATAATTTTGTTACGATTGAAGGTATATAAGTAAATAACAGAAAATGAAAGGTCTCCGTCATGTTCAAACTTCTGCGTACAGATGGCGCTGAAGTGGTAGTTTTGTCAATACCGGTGCATTTTTTCTTTTATGACTAGTATGGAAGATTTAGTGGCAAAACAAAGATCACATGTTCTTCCCGCAAGCATCTGAAATACTATGTGAAAAAATGAAAACATTTCGTACCTTCAGAGAGTAGTGCTTATCATTCAATTTTTTGAAGTGGCGTTTCGTCGCAATATACTCCGTGGTGCAGATTTTAGCCAACACTGTTGAAGAGATTTCACTCGGTGCTTTCTATGATCAATGTAAGTGCGTCGAAATCGTGAAAGTTAAACCAAGTTACCAGAGAATAACTAATCCAGTAAATGTTGGAAGAAGGAAACATCGGACGAAACTCAAAGGTAACTCTTATATTTAAATGCTTGTTGCTTAATCCATCAAAAGCAAAACGTTTGCAATATGCAAGAGTGATGCAGAATGTATGATTTATTTATATGTTGAGGAAATACCTACCGATATAATTTCTGTCAGAATATCACTTCAACGTGTCTACCTTTTCAACGCAGCACGCATTTTTCCTTACAAACGAAGTTGATAATTCTCTGTAATTTCATCGGATATCAAGGAAAGCGACAAATATTTTATATCAATTGGTCCTTTTGAATTGTTGCTCGAACTGAAAGTGACGGAAATCTTTTTATTAGTTTGAATAATATAGCTCCCTCCTTTAGAATGCGAGTGTGGGGGTGGGAGATTTACAAAATATGGGCCCCTAGGGCCAGAGGTTCCCAAACGTTTTCGTTTCACGGCGCCTCACTTACATCACTTCTTTTGTACAGAATATACCCCTGCTGCACACTTCATCTGTGCTACGCCCTTGGGGTACGTACTAAAAAATGTTATTTTCCACGCCTACAGATATATCTTAATCTCAGGGGATAGGTTTTTTATTCGAGAATTCCAAATAAGAAAGCGTTTTATAGCCAAGAGGATATAGTTAAAATGCGGATCTATATTCTGAAAACTATACAAAATACAGAGAAAATATATAGTGAAACTTGTATATACATTGAAATATATATATATGCTGATTCCAAATTTACGTCGGTTATATTCTTCTTGAAAATAAATCTTCTTCTTCTTTCTTCTCTTAATTTCTGGGAAAAGGCTTATTCTTCCTTCCTCTCTTTGATTTGGGAAAAGGCTTCTTCTTTTCTTCCTTCTATTTTTGGGAAAAGGCTTCTTCTTCTTTGATTATGGAAAAGGCTTCTTCTTCTTTGATTATGGAAAAGGCTTCTTCTTCTTTGATTATGGAATAGGCTTCTTCTTTTTTCTTCTTTGATTATGGAAAAGGCTTCTTCTTTTTTCTTCTTTGATTATAGAATAGACTTCTTCTTCTTTTCTTCCTTCTATTTTAGGAAAAGGCTTCTTCTTCTTTTCCTTCTTCTAATTTATTGTCTTTCTTTTTAAAGCGTAATCTTATTTATTATGTATATGCGCTCGCTTTCCCCGCTTCTTTGGCAAACGATACAAGCTATGCTTATAGAAAGAGTAGGGTCGACTAAACTGACAATAGCGCCACCTCCTATGTAACGACCAAAGGGGAATAGCCCAGGATCGCTAACAGCAAGCGCTGCCTATGGCCCAGTGCGTCTAATAAAAAGCGCAACCGTAAGTGCTTCGGGGCGTCTAATTTGGACACAGCGCCACCGAGGGACGGACAAATACAAAAGCTGACGATATTCTCCTGGTCAGAAAATCAAAAAGGAGAAGGAGATAAATTTCTGAATTCATTTGCTCACTTATTAACTTTCCTAATTGTTTCATATATGAGCATATTCTTATTTATCTTAATTGGCTATATACAACATTTTATTTACTCCTTCTATAATTTTTATACTCTTCCTTTATATATTTTTCATTTACTATAATATATATAATCGCTCTTCTCCGTTCCTAGTTTCCATAATGAACTCTGCTCTTCTTTATATGGCGTGATGCCATCTATCGTCGCTTTCGGGAAACATTTCTTCCTTGTGTTTTTCATTGTGTCATCGGAACTGGCACGTGACATCTGATGCCAAGTGGTTTCAATTTCTTGTCCTTTCTTCCCTTTCATCAATATATCTAGGTAGCTTATCTTGTCTTCTTCTTCTATTTCGAGTTCCAGCTATATCCCTCTTTCTTCATCTTGTATTTCTTTTGCAAATATGTCGAGCTGCCTCTTTGTTCCCTTCCATATGCCAAAACAATCGTCCACATATCTGCAAAACAGATTTTTTTTTGTCGCCTCCATTTTCGACCACTTTATATTCCCATTCATTCATTACCAACCAATTCAGCCAATGCTGGGCTTAGGCTAGAGCCTATATTCAGTTAATGAGTTAAGGAAGGACACAACCAACTCAATCATTGGATTTTGAACCGTCAGTGTATATAGAAATCAACTTGGGCCACAATTCTTTATAATTCTCATGTCTGCCGTGGTCATCGTAGTGTATCTCTAGACGTGATTCAATAGGAATTGTCAGATGAGAGATGAGTGGTTCTATGTGCGTGACCACTCTTTTAAAACTAAAACCCGAACTAAAGACAAAACACAGTCGTAATTCCCATGGCAACAGCTCATACAAGATATGTACATATAGGTCAGTCACTATCCTGACATTATCGGCGATAGGTCTAAATATTACATACCACAAGAATCATTAACAATAGGCTATACATTTGTAGATTAAGAAATGAAATTAACAACAATAAATATTGGTCCAAGGGGAAATGACGTGTCACACCTCCCATAAATCCGCCAGTTTCTGTGATGATTGATTTATGTGAGACATGAACAGCCCCTAAACTTCAGAAGTAATAACCATCATTCCATGGCAACAGAGGAGCATGCCACTTATTCTTTTAGAAGCCTTTGACGACAGTTCCAATCCATTCCTGTCTGTCCAATTTCAACGGAGTAAAAAATTCATTTAGCCCCAATTTGAAAAAGCAATTTGTCAACAATTCTTCCAATAATGGTTTGGAATTTAGAATGATCTTTCATTGTCTCTGAAGCTGTTCGTTATTGGCTTACATAAACAAGAATGAGTTAGGGGTGTTTTTTCTTACATGTAGATCATGTTTCACCCGAGATGAAACTTGAAACATTTCTGTTGCAACAGCAGTGGGTTTTAATAATAATATATTTTTTCTGCGAGTGCGGTTCTGTTCTCCCACCTAACCCTTGTCAGGATTCAGAGTACATATATTTACTGCGATTAAAATCTATATATATAAAAATGGATGTATGTGTGTATATATGTATGTTTGTTCCGGCATAACTCTCGAACGCCTGGAGCAAATTCAACCAAACTTGGTACACGTATGACTTACAATCTGGAAAGAAATACTGTGGGGGTAAGACACCCCTGGCACCCGTGGGGGTAGCGAAGGGGTGACATGTAAAAATAATCGAAAATGACCGATATTAGTGTGGAATCCATAGTTTTCGGGGTCGCTAAGATGAATAGTGACATTCTCAATGCCGTTCAACTCCAAGTTCATCACCTATCGGCATGGGGATGAGAGGGGATGAAAAATAAAATGTCAAAAATGACTTACACTAGTGTCGAATCCATAGTTTTCGGAGTCGCTAAGCTAATTGGTGACATTCACGATGACATTTAATCCTAAATAGCTTTATTCCTTTACATTTTCCTGTCTAATTAGAAAACAAAGTGAAAATAAAGGCCAAAAAATATTCGGATAATCATAAAAGGAAGGCATAAAAAGTGTTGTAAATACATGCACACTCTGTCTTGGGAACCTGTGGAGGAAGGCCGCTCATAACAGTAGAGAAAGGGATAAAACGAGTGGGCGGAGCAAAGCAGTACATGCTGCTGCCGCATTTCCCTCCCTCCATGCACTCACTTCTCCTCCCGCGCGTTCATTGGTTGAGCCCTCTCACTACTTGTTTTCGTTCGCTCACTCCAAAGATTCCCGGGACAGATTGTAAAATCTGAATGTTCCTTAAAATTTCTGTCAATAATATAAAAATTCTTTGCATCAAAATGTGTTCACTAAATTGAAAGTTGAGTTATATTTACTAATTATACGTCGCCTTTCTACCTGTTGGGTTATAACGACGAGGAGGATAAATTGCTAACTTATGACGTAGTTGCATAGGCATGCGCACGGGGGGGGGGGGCAAGGAAAGGCAATGCCCCCTTCCTAACCCGCAGATTTTTCCCACGGAGGGACAAGCAAGGTATATTTCCATGGGACATATTACCCCGATAATTGTGTTGCCCCCTCAAAAAACACCACTTGAATTTGAAATGATCGCATTAATGTAAATTACTGTGACTGAAATCAAATTATACGTGTGAAATATATACTATACATTCGATTTCTAAGGGGGGGGTATGGCCATCCTTGATCCCGCCCCCTTACGGACGTCTATGTCCCTACTACATTATTATACTTTCACGTAGAAATTTAGTGTAGAGAAATCTTATCGCCGTTATTAAAATATCTTATACTCTTATTTCCCCTCCCCAACCTTGGGACGGAAATCAATTTTAAGGGGGCAAGGGGGGCAAACATTGAGGTAAAAGAAAGCAAGACTAGCAGAATCTAAGAGTAACAGGACAAAAATATACCCAAGATGGAATTTGTTTTCACGTTTTACTTGCACTATTTCTTTCAGACGGCCAAGAGTACCTACAGGGGGGCACATAGGGGCAATTGCCCCTTCGATATCAAATTTTGTACAAATAAAAATACATTTCGTAAGATGTTCTTCCTCGCAATGTCTGCTTTTCTTAGTCTTGTCAAATTCAGAATCGTAGCTCGGGGGCGGCGGGAGTTGGCCCTGGGAGTCGAAATCAAAAATAATGTAAAAGAATGCCATGGTGGCCCATGTAACTTTTTGTGCCATATTAAATCAATGTTTTCTGTAATGCATTGTAAATTACCAGAGAGAGAGAGAGAGAGAGAAGTTATAACTACCAAGTACTTCAGACTCTTGCTGCTAAACAGTTTTGTCTTAAATGCATGAACGCAATTGTTTGGAGGAAAAGGAGCGCACCACATTTCAGAGATAATTTATTTATTCCTTATGGTGCCTCTATGTTGCTGCATTAGATCTTATATGTATATATATATATATATTCATAATGTATATACATATAACCATCAATGCAGTGAAACTAAAACAAAGAGATGAAATGAGGTTTTTCTTTCCCGACTGAACTTATCCGATGGTCTGCGCACGCCTATGCGTAGGTAATGGGTTAAAGACAATTGCACATGCATGCCTAAAGCATAAATCGAACTTAGGACTTGGCGTAGGACGCTAACCACTCCGCCACACACGTCGGCGAAGCTAAATTAAAAGCTACAGAAAGTAAGAATGGATAATTATAGTTATTATCTTGTCTACAGTTAACATTAATTTCGCTTGCGATTATCAACAAAGCATGTGGAACAATAGTAGCCTGCAAGGTCGAGAAACATTATTGTGTTTGTCGCCAGACTGTTTGAGGCTTGTGAGAAGAATTCCCATAAGCAGTGGGGATTTAATAATAACGTCAATGTTAGTAACAATAGTTCTGCATTGGCATGCAGTGTTAATTGAACACTATCCATTGTCTAGTGCTTTACACTATACTTATTCTAACACTAAGTGTCGAGAGAGCACTTCGTCTCCCGTCTTCAGGCGAACTAATTTCCTTTTGATGGTGATGGGAATAGAATCTGCGACACCTGTGATTTTACTGCAAATAGGCTGCGCAAACCAATTGGAAGGCGCTGTGGAGTAATTGGTTAAAGCATATCCTACCAGTGGCGACGATTTTGGGCGGGTTGTTACAGGTACAGGAACCAATAAATTCTAATAGGTTCTATTTGGTTCCGTAACAGGACCTAAACCTTGTTTTTCACACAATTTAAATTCGGTTCAAGTTGCTTATTGTCTCATTTCAATACCGAGCTTGTACCGTATTTCAATTGATCAGGAAAAAAAGGTTCCGGAACCGAATTGAAATTATTTAAAGATTAAAAGGTTCCTTACGGTCCAGAACCCATTTAGCCTTTCTGACTTTCCCTCCCGGACCGGAATTGAATTTATTTTAAATTCCTGGACCTTTAACTACCCTCCTGGGGTTGAAAGTTCAGTAACATGTACGGGTTGTATTTGAGTTCCGTAACAGAACCGGAATATTTTTTCTCGTACAATTTAAATTCGTCCAAGTTGCATATTGTTTCATTTCAATACCAAACCTGGACCGGAATTGATCCGGAAGAACGGTTTCGGGACCGAATTGACATTATTTAAAGATAAAATGGATATGAAAAAATAAATATTCTGACCAAGGCAGTAATTTATTTTATTAAAAACATAAACTAAACGTAACGTTTCAACCTTCTAGCAAGGTCTTCTTCACACTCTGTATCAAGTACAAATGTAACAAGATACAAAAACAGGGCATTATATATACACAAAACATTACTCCCTCCAGACTATTAGAAAGTTGTTCTGGAACATTCTGGCAGGTGGCTTTCCCTTGTCAACTGTACTTTCACCTAAAAGGCTAAACATATTTACTTCCATATAGAATGTGGTTGGGGTTTATATCTCACGCTCTTTTTCCTTCATTTTCTTCCATCTCCTCTCCTCTTTCTCTCTTGTCCTTTCCACTCTTTCTAACACCTT
Source organism: Lepisma saccharinum (assembly GCF_977018435.1). NCBI lineage: Eukaryota > Metazoa > Arthropoda > Insecta > Zygentoma > Lepismatidae > Lepisma > Lepisma saccharinum. Next base: position 8,280,883 of record NC_139246.1, read on the forward strand.
CTTCCATTCTTTCTTTAACTTCAGTCCTCCATTCCAGTTCATTGTGTCTTCTTCACCTTTCTTCTCTATTTCCTTGGCTTCCTTCCATTTTCTCACTAGCATTCTCTTCTCCCTTCCTATCTGCTTAGCCTCATCCCACTCTATGTCATGTCCTGTTTCTCTCGTGTGTTTAAATATCGCATTTCTCTCTCTCTTAAGTCGTACAGCATCCCTATGTTGTTTCAACCTGTCTTTCAGCTTCTTTTTCGTTTCTCCTATGTACACACTCTGACATTCTTTACATTTTTCTTCGTAGATAATCCCTTCCTCTTCTTTGTTTTCCTTTTTCTTGTTTGCATTCTTCGCTATTCCTAAGATGCTTCTCCCTTCTTTCCTGTAAGTTTTAATGCCCGCTTTCCTAAGCACTTTGCATATCTTTTCTGTGGTCTTCCCCATACTCCTTATTCCAAACCTTCTCTCTTTTTCTTTCTCTTCCTCTTTTTCTTTCTCTTCCAATTAGGTGAAAGTACAGTTCAAAAGTGAAAGCCACCTGCTAGAAAGTTCCAGAACAACTTTCTAATAGTCTGGAGGGACTAATGTTTTGTGTATATATAATGCCCTGTTTTTGTATCTTGATACAGAGTCTGAAGAAGACCTTGCTAGAAGGTTGAAACGTTACGTTTAGTTTGTTTTTAATAAAATAAATGACTGCCTTGGTCAGCATATTTATTTTTTCATAATCATGGAAACAAGGCTTAATGGTATTATAAAATGGTTCTTTACGGTTCAGAACATATTCACGCTTGCTTGTGACCGGATTTGAATTTATTTACAATTCCTGGACTTTTAACAACCCTGCTCTCTCCTCACGCAAAGACTTGTTTTCGTTCGCTTGCTCCAGAGATTCCCGAACCAGACTTTAATGGGGACAGAGAGAAAACTTAGATATCGGAAGTACAGATATGAGCAGAGTTTACACCCTTACAAATGCAGGTCATGCTTCCCCCGATTCTCTTAGCCGACGATACGAATGGAGTTTGTAATTTGAACTCCGTAGTGCTTGGGGCAACGTGCTTGGCATCGTTTGAGACCAGAGGCTCTGCGTGAAGATGCAACTTCCCCGTGGAAGGAAAGTTGGGGCGAATTGGATCGTGTCCCTCACAACTCCCAACGACCTCTCGGGGCCGGCCCTCAAAGGGACTCTCGTTCCTAAGTTGAGTGGCGCAATTTCGACGTACTCGGCATCGAAGTATTGGGTCCAGATTTCTGCATTACGACTCTGCAGCCAGTTCTGTTCGGTTGGGAAGGGGTGAGCATGCAGAAACATTTCCTCTAGAGTGTAAGCATAGGGTGTCTGATAAGTCGCTCCCTATTTTTACATGATTATGACTTCTTTATTTGTTAACCAATTCTGGTCCAACTAGTGTTGCTATACAATCCATCGCTAGAAGCTTTGTTTGGCATAATCCAAAACTCCACTCGTAATAGGTCAAAGAACAGTGGGAAGGCCAAGACGAAGCTGGAGGGATAACGTTGAGATGGACCTAAAGGAAACCGGTAAGGATAGAACTTGTCTAGGATAGGGACAGATGGAAGGCTTGTGTTGCTGCAGCCATGAACCTTCGGGTTTAAGAAGGCTAGAGAGAGAGAGACGCCCTTACTGGTGGCCTGGGCATTGATTAAGGCTAATCGGGACTGGACTTACAGTTTCAAGTTGGATCCGAACCACTTTGCTCCTGCACCGGCTATCGAACCCGAGGCCTCTTTATTACAAAGCAACGACGTTAACACTACGCCATCGGAGATACCCTGCATGTTCTTTCTGAATGTTTCTTCATCATATCATCGCTCATCCCCATATGCGCGATTAGCCAAAAGTGGCATAAAAGCGGAGTAAATAAAAACAAAGCAATCAATCTAAATATAATTTTGAGGTTTTTAACAAGTTACCAACTCTGCTTTGATGTGGTTAATGTAGCCCTCTTGTGGAAAAACCAGATGGTAAAATATTAATACTCTTACCACAAAGGCAATAATTTATCATTGTTTAAAAAAATCCGGAACAAGGGACTGCATGCTGGTTCTTTAAATGCTTCACAACATTCTTTAACTTTTTCTTTAAATCTGTAGCTGGCCGTATGCCAGAAATTTGATTTGAAATACGTCTGCAACAAGGGACGCATGGTGTCGAATTCTAAGTTCGATGACCTCTCCCCATATCAGGACTGGTTCACAACAAATGCTCATTTGGCGGCATCGAATCAGGCTATATCATGTTGGCCAGATTGAATCAATGATTTCATACATGCGGAATTAATCAAATTTGATGGAAAATCCATTACAAAAGCCAAACGCACAGTCTCGTCGTTTTAAACGGAATAAAGCGGAAAGTTGACTCGTATGTACAAAATATTGTAACATTTATTATTAAGCTCCGACTGCGGGACGGCATGGGTTCAGTCTCTGGGTTCTCGGCCTGTGTATAGGACCGGGGGCAACCCACCATCGTGAAGAAATTGGGGAGCTACGAGTGAATAGCGTAAACCAGTCTCGGAAATCTATAACGGCTGAGCGTTCGGCGTGCTGATCCCCGTCATCCCATTACCGGTTGAAGATCTCCGCACCTCTAGGTAGGATTGTGGGAGGGAGACTGGCAGTCGGGAGATAGCCAGATAGGTCAAGGCCCTTCGAGGGCTGTCGCGCCATGGGTTATTATTATTATTATCATATTACTATTTGTCTAGAAAGTTTGTGCTTGGTTGATTGTGGCGTTAGTAGTATCAAGAACACTTAGCGGATATTAATTTATTCATAACGACGCTCGGCTATTGTTATTCTGTCATTTTTAATTATGATTAATGGTTTTTTAATTCATTTCGAGGGTGACGCTATTGTTATTTAATCAAGCGACACGTGTCGGGGGTGGAGGAGGAGATGAGTCATCGATGACTCATGCACACGTGTGAGTTTGAAATTAATGGTTTTCCATTAGTGCACAAAAGATACTATTATGTATTCCGTTTTCGGACTATTCTAACACTATTGTTGTATTATATTAATGCGTTTCTGCCGGATATGAGTCATGGGTGCTTTATACAGACGTGGGAACTTGGAATTAATGGTTTTTCCATTAATGTACAAAAGACATTTTCGGCCTATTGTAAGGCGTCACGTCCGGCCATTTTGGCGTCGGTGGTGAGTCATATTAACTATAATTAAGGATCTGGATTTACCCGAATTCAACCGGTGTCGACGCGTTCGATCGGAGGTAGAAGATATTATAACACATGTTCGCTTTAAAGGCGAAGAAATTGAACGATGTAACCTATATGAAAACGAAGTATGCGGGCAGAAGATATGTTAATAATATTAACCTGTTACGGAAGAACCTGTTATGTGGTTGCATTCATCGGCACCCCCAAACCGCGAGCGTTCATGGACACGCGAGGGGAAAGAAAGGTTCTCCATTGTTACGGCCCCCATCGCTTGGTCTTCTTCCGAAGTTGAATGGAAGTCAAGTGTCGCTAAATTTTTTTACACGCGAGTATTGATTTTCTTTGAGGTTCCAATTTTATTTGGTGGAAGTAATCTACGCGGTATTTCTGCCGCCTTTCGTAACATTGCAAAGACTATTTGACCAAAACGTAAGTACTTTGGCTGAACTAGGAACATTCAGTTCCAGTATCTACAAGTTAAAGTGGATTGCATCCACTATTTGCCCTTATTTCGGGGTTGCGAACCACGGACCATTTGATTATTGCCTTATAAACATCAGGATTCACGTAAAATTGAATAGATGTTTTTACTGTTAGGGTCAATATTTCGCATTTTTTGTGTATTTTTACTCTAATATCACAATTTCTTCTATTCAGGAAACATTTTTTATTAAATTTTGGACTCACAAAGACATTTTTCAACTTTTAACTTGTTATTTTAAAAGTTTATTTCCATTTTTTACTCTAATATCACAATTTCATCTATTCTGGCAGGAGTGTTTATTCCAGTTTAGACTTGCAAAGATAATTTTTTCAACTTCTTTTATTAATTTTTCTATTTATTGCCTTTTGTATCTTATATTTTTTAATTCTTAACTTTGAGTTTTGTTCTTTACTTAAAAAAATTATCTAATCACTAAGGAAGAAGTACTTTTAAGTAAAACTGTACCCACAAATTTTATTATTACTATTATTATTAGTATTATTATTATTGTTGTTGTTGTTAGGGTTTATTGACTTCCACTACGCTATTTTTGGTTTGGTTCGTAGGAACGTTTGTTTATTTTAGAGTTTCCTCGGTATTTTTTTACTGTTAGGGTAGGTAAAGTTTCCTAAATATATGAGTAGGGTTCCATATATTCTTGTTCTTGCATGTTTTTCATATGATGTGATCACCACAACTCTCCAAGTGCCTTTACTGCATGTTTCCATTTTTATTGAGGCTTAATGATTCCTAGAGCCACTTTATGCATGAGAGAAAGCTTGAAAATTTCGATCTCAGATAACCGTCAACCTTATGTCAGAGTATTTTCGAGTATATTTTAGACTTAGATGTTCCCCATCTGTCTTTTTACCGTACGAGATGTAAAGATAAAATGTTCTGCATGTACGTAACAAGCATTAGTTTTATTTTGAAACGAAAAATGAACAAGTCAAAAGTACATTTTGCTATAAACATAGAAACTATATTTCATGTTCCCCCGGAATGTGAATGTCGGAAGGATACGTATTTTGTAGACAAAATGCATTTTAAGCGCCGAATAGAGTCAACAGAGAAAATATTGGCACCTATACTGACTACATCGCATAGGTCAGCCATTTTGTGTTTGCTGTTGAAGCAAGAGAACATAAAATAAACGCTCACGTTGGAACAAAGCTCATTTTACAATGGATTTTCGCTTTGGTCACCCGTTTGCTATGATTGTGTGCGGCCCTTCTCAGAGCGGGAAGACTACATTTGTGGATAAGTTACTATTTTATAAAAATGAAATGTTTACTCGAGTACCGAAATCGATACTCTGGGCGTATGGTGCTGTTAGACCAAATCTTAAATTGTGTCAAGACACCAATATTCAGTTTGTTGAAGGAATACCCGATATTGCTAATATGGATATTGAATCTCCAGGATTAATTATTATTGACGATCTGATGAACGAGAGTGGAAAAGATTCTTCAGTAGCAGACATTTTTACCAAGTATTCTCACCACAAGAACATGAGTGTTATATTTATTGTACAAAATTTATTTCATAAAGGTGCAAAGATGCGGGATATAAGCTTGAACGCGCATTACATTGTGTATTTCAAGAACCCTCGAGATAAGCAACAAATACATTATTTGTCAACGACAAAAATTTCCTGTGTCCAATTAGGCAAATAACCTTTTTCGAATTTGAGCTTGTTTTTACTTATTCTTACATAATTACCAATATTAAATTTAAATTTGATATTTTCTTTTGGTTTAACGCGCGAGCGAGACCACACTTGTAAAGCATTATCAAAATTTACTTCTGCAGGCGCCATTTTTATGGATCTATGGTAAGAATGATTGTAGGATTTAACAATTTTAGCTAGAATATCAATATATTTGTAGGTATTATTTGCAGTGAAATGCTTATACAATTTTGATTTCATAGTACGTATAAATCTTTCGACCACGGCTGCTTTCATTTCAGAATTAACACTGTAATGTTGCACATTATACTTGTGAAACACTTTCTTCACATGAGCGTTGTAAAACTCTCTGCCTTTGTCTGTCTGACAATACACGGGAGGATATTCCAACATATTTATAATCTTTGTGATAGCCTTTGCCATAACCTCGCCTGATTTGTTTTTTTACTGGGACACAGTACGCTTGTCTTGAAAACACATCAATTGCACAAAGAATGTATCTAAAACTGTCGTTAAATCGAGCGATATTTTGCATGTCAGCTAAAACCATTTGAACAAGTTCAAGAGGAGCCGTAGCTTCGTAACGTTTACGAGGGAAAATTTTACGCGCAGGAACATGTAAGGTATACGCATCCTGTTCTGACAACCAGTTCTGAATTTGAGTTCTAGATTGTGTTGAAGCCTTAGATATTTTTTCACTATTAGAAAAAGAAGTAGGAAGTTTATGAGTATAGTACAAAGTTTTCAGATCCATGTTACAAGTCTTCCCAAATCAATTCAGGTTTCCTTTTTCTTAAAGGGGGTGGAGGCGTGCGTGTAACAATATATTCGCGAGGGATGTTTAAAGAGTGAAGAATGCGTTCGAACTGATCTTTTCCTATTGGTTCCCTGCTTTTTTTACGTGGGCGTACAACTTCGTTAATCAAATCGACTATATTGGAATTTTGATATAATTTCCCATGCATGGTGACTGTTCCTTGAGAATCCCAGCTTATGTTCCGAGAAGCAAGCAATCTTTTCAATAACAATTCTGTCTTTTTCTGGAGTGTTTTAGGCACCGAAGCAATAATTTCTTCTTTGAGTGTGGCAGTTTGTGGAGGTTCTTGTCGCTCTGTATCTACACGTATTTCTTGTTCTTCTATCACTGGTAAATATATCTGACTGGGACTCGTATGTTGTAAGTATCTTCGAAGAGCCTGTTGGTATAATTTCCATTTTTCGGGTTCACTATAATCTTGCCTTGCCAATATAGAATGAATATCAGAATCTAACCGCGAATCGTGCATTTGTGAACGAGCGGCAGAAGCTTGCATTGCGGCTCCTGCTTCTTCAGGTACCAGTATCATTTTTTTTACACTCATTTGTTAAACAAGGCACTTCCTAAGGCTGCGATAATAGGGCCAATAAGAAAAGGTAGAAATCCAGCTCCTTTTTGTATAAGCAACTTTTTCTTCTTTTTAAGCGAAGTGCTCTTTGCAGCTAGCTTTTGTAGAGTGACTTTAAATTTTTGAAGCTTAGACTTTTGTACTTTTGAAAGTGGAACATTCCCTTTTATTGTATTGGCAGCACATTGACCGAGAACGCGTACTAGATCGGGGGACGCACGGTGCAACAATAGTTTACGCAGCTGAGGGTTGGATTTGCACAAAACTTTGAGCGCTGGAGCGTGTTGGTTCAGTTGTGAGGTCATTCTGAAGTACGCACCAGAAATGACTTGTTTGCGTGCTTTCCTGCATCATATATAGTTAATTGTTCGTCTGGAAATATATGCGCCCTCATTCTTAATATTTCGGGACTCTGTTGTGTCATATCGAACATTAAATAGCTATGAGGTTTCTCTGTTGCATCTTCGAATGCTTGCAAAACACTTCTACTTTCGTCAGGTTTGAATTGTCGTGCCAAATAATGTATTTGTTGCTTATCTCGAGGGTTCTTGAAATACACAATGTAATGCGCGTTCAAGCTTATATCCCGCATCTTTGCACCTTTATGAAATAAATTTTGTACAATAAATATAACACTCATGTTCTTGTGGTGAGAATACTTGGTAAAAATGTCTGCTACTGAAGAATCTTTTCCACTCTCGTTCATCAGATCGTCAATAATAATTAATCCTGGAGATTCAATATCCATATTAGCAATATCGGGTATTCCTTCAACAAACTGAATATTGGTGTCTTGACACAATTTAAGATTTGGTCTAACAGCACCATACGCCCAGAGTATCGATTTCGGTACTCGAGTAAACATTTCATTTTTATAAAATAGTAACTTATCCACAAATGTAGTCTTCCCGCTCTGAGAAGGGCCGCACACAATCATAGCAAACGGGTGACCAAAGCGAAAATCCATTGTAAAATGAGCTTTGTTCCAACGTGAGCGTTTATTTTATGTTCTCTTGCTTCAACAGCAAACACAAAATGGCTGACCTATGCGATGTAGTCAGTATAGGTGCCAATATTTTCTCTGTTGACTCTATTCGGCGCTTAAAATGCATTTTGTCTACAAAATACGTATCCTTCCGACATTCACATTCCGGGGGAACATGAAATATAGTTTCTATGTTTATAGCAAAATGTACTTTTGACTTGTTCATTTTTCGTTTCAAAATAAAACTAATGCTTGTTACGTACATGCAGAACATTTTATCTTTACATCTCGTACGGTAAAAAGACAGATGGGGAACATCTAAGTCTAAAATATACTCGAAAATACTCTGACATAAGGTTGACGGTTATCTGAGATCGAAATTTTCAAGCTTTCTCTCATGCATAAAGTGGCTCTAGGAATCATTAAGCCTCAATAAAAATGGAAACATGCAGTAAAGGCACTTGGAGAGTTGTGGTGATCACATCATATGAAAAACATGCAAGAACAAGAATATATGGAACCCTACTCATATATTTAGGAAACTTTACCTACCCTAACAGTAAAAAAATACCGAGGAAACTCTAAAATAAACAAACGTTCCTACGAACCAAACCAAAAATAGCGTAGTGGAAGTCAATAAACCCTAACAACAACAACAATAATAATAATACTAATAATAATAGTAATAATAAAATTTGTGGGTACAGTTTTACTTAAAAGTACTTCTTCCTTAGTGATTAGATAATTTTTTTAAGTAAAGAACAAAACTCAAAGTTAAGAATTAAAAAATATAAGATACAAAAGGCAATAAATAGAAAAATTAATAAAAGAAGTTGAAAAAATTATCTTTGCAAGTCTAAACTGGAATAAACACTCCTGCCAGAATAGATGAAATTGTGATATTAGAGTAAAAAATGGAAATAAACTTTTAAAATAACAAGTTAAAAGTTGAAAAATGTCTTTGTGAGTCCAAAATTTAATAAAAAATGTTTCCTGAATAGAAGAAATTGTGATATTAGAGTAAAAATACACAAAAAATGCGAAATATTGACCCTAACAGTAAAAACATCTATTCAATTTTACGTGAATCCTGATGTTTATAAGGCAATAATCAAATGGTCCGTGGTTCGCAACCCCGAAATAAGGGCAAATAGTGGATGCAATCCACTTTAACTTGTAGATACTGGAACTGAATGTTCCTAGTTCAGCCAAAGTACTTACGTTTTGGTCAAATAGTCTTTGCAATGTTACGAAAGGCGGCAGAAATACCGCGTAGATTACTTCCACCAAATAAAATTGGAACCTCAAAGAAAATCAATACTCGCGTGTAAAAAAATTTAGCGACACTTGACTTCCATTCAACTTCGGAAGAAGACCAAGCGATGGGGGCCGTAACAATGGAGAACCTTTCTTTCCCCTCGCGTGTCCATGAACGCTCGCGGTTTGGGGGTGCCGATGAATGCAACCACATAACAGGTTCTTCCGTAACAGGTTAATATTATTAACATATCTTCTGCCCGCATACTTCGTTTTCATATAGGTTACATCGTTCAATTTCTTCGCCTTTAAAGCGAACATGTGTTATAATATCTTCTACCTCCGATCGAACGCGTCGACACCGGTTGAATTCGGGTAAATCCAGATCCTTAATTATAGTTAATATGACTCACCACCGACGCCAAAATGGCCGGACGTGACGCCTTACAATAGGCCGAAAATGTCTTTTGTACATTAATGGAAAAACCATTAATTCCAAGTTCCCACGTCTGTATAAAGCACCCATGACTCATATCCGGCAGAAACGCATTAATATAATACAACAATAGTGTTAGAATAGTCCGAAAACGGAATACATAATAGTATCTTTTGTGCACTAATGGAAAACCATTAATTTCAAACTCACACGTGTGCATGAGTCATCGATGACTCATCTCCTCCTCCACCCCCGACACGTGTCGCTTGATTAAATAACAATAGCGTCACCCTCGAAATGAATTAAAAAACCATTAATCATAATTAAAAATGACAGAATAACAATAGCCGAGCGTCGTTATGAATAAATTAATATCCGCTAAGTGTTCTTGATACTACTGGCGTTGCAAGCAAAACTTCAAATATTAAATATTTTAAGGTCACATGTGTGACTGAACACACACATAGATCGCACGGCCATGGAGGAGGACCTATACAAATCGTACCTACCCTTGATTCATGCGTAGATGTGCCAACATGGCACTCGGTTGCCATGACAAACGGTGCTGCCATCTGTTATCGAAAAGTTCCTGCAAAATTGCCTTAAGTTCCGCGTTAAGGGTAGGGTTTTCATGCCTTTGCATATTTTTTTGGTAAGGGTGTTGCGTTTCTGAAATATAGACATATGTTTCATGAAAAAAAAACTAATTTAAGTTGCTGCAATTAGCGATATGTATGCATATATGGACATTTTTCATATTTTTTCAGTCATATGCCGCATATTATAACTTTTCAAGGTACGTACAGTGACGGTAACATCTGGGTTGTAACGATACCATTAGTTTTCAATGGGATTGTTACTACCCAGAAGTGTCCGTGACTGTACAACATGGGCGGAGTTTGATCTTTTGCTTTGGGGGACCAGACCCTGGGAAAAGTATATGATGTACCTGAGGGTTATTGAATATCCCCTAGTTTATAAGGGGTCAGGAGGCCTTCCCCGGGAAATTAAAAAAAACAACAACAACAACTTAAAAACACTGAGTTTTAGGCCTTTTAGATTTGAAAATATTAAATGTCCTCGCTTAAGTAAACAAATATTAATTAGTATATTGGTTGTCAGCTTTAAAAGAAGCAAAACAGTACGATTATTGCATTTCATTATTTTTTATTGATACAATACTCGTATTACTTTAAAAAAGTTACGCTACAATAGTAAGCTTCAGAAATTTTAGAAAAATTAAATTGAAAAGTTCTTTTGATGCCTCGGCAGTAACTGTTGACTCAACACAAAGTCATTTTACATTTTTCTTTCTTCAAACTGTACACATCAATCAAATCGTCTAAGACCCGCTATTGCGGCGCAATTACCACACATGCCATTATGCCAAACGTCAAGATTTGCGGTATGGCTTCATAACAAAAATGTAGTAATTGAACTTAATCATGTAATATTTTTTTAAGTCTTCTTTACGTTGGGGGGGCCAGGCACCCCCTGGCCCCTCCAGAACTCCGCCTATGCTGTACAACGATGCTTCTTTCACGTTTGACTATTTCCAAACTAGATTAAACTTTCTCTTCCTGTTCCAGTCGAAGTGCAAAAAGCTTTTCTAGTTCTAAGGCTTGGTTTGCTGACAATAGGCTTTCATTTAAATGTGAAATTTTGTAAAAGTTTCATGTACGCTCACCGGCAAAAAATACGACACCTAGATCCTGAAATGCACGCTTCCCTGCAAGGCGTTGTGTGTGTTACACCGTGGTGGCCAAGCCGTTAGGGCGACGGGAGACGATTCCCGCGGTGGGTTGTCTAAGGTGAGAATTTTTCCGGCCTTGTCCCTACACAAAGCGGCTCTGGGGCTCACCCAACCTCAGGTACCTTGCGGGCAACCCTAAGGAGAAAGGTGGCCGGAGCGTGCTGCTGCTCTATACATCTGCCAAGTTTCATGAAAATCGGAGGGGGACACAGGGTTCAGATCCTCACTTCAATTTGTCCTCATCTTGACATTTGAGGGGGGTGGTTGCCCCCTAGAAAAGTTTTTTAGCCGAAACAAAAAAACACATATTCTTCATTGGGCCCCTCTATACACCTGCGAAGTTTCATGGAAAGCGGAGGGGGGACACTTAGATAACCTCCCTTGTTAGTCTTACACTGTAATTATATAACACTGCATATATTATAATGTTTTACTTTAATTTTTAAAACTGTAACTGTAGAAAAATTGTATAATTTTTGTATAACATTTCTATCTTGTTATACAGTGTTAAAGGTTTCATCCTGGAATGGAATGTCTCACATTTATGTGTGTGTTTCCATTTCCAATACATTCGAATGAATACATATTCGTTTCAATGGCATTTACAAAATCAACTCTGACATTTTATGTCAAGCAAGTAAGATTATTTTTGTGCACCACGAGTGTGTTAGCCGATGCGTTAGCAAAGTATTTTAGGAACAACACTTGAAAAAAAATCTTGTAGGACTAACTAATGAAAAATTTCTTTGTAATCGGAGATCATAATGCCTTTTAAGGTGTGGTAATATTATAATGGGATTGAGATACGAAACTCTCGGATCCGGATCCAGATCCGTTTGGCCATCCCTACTGTTGATCACATCACCTCCAGCATAACCGAGATCGATAGGATGTGGGGGTCTCTGCCCCAACATCCCCCTTAACATGTACGGGAAACTTTACCCTTTGGATACTCCATGGCGCAAAAGGGCTCTAAGGCCCAGGGCCTGCCACAGCGGCTTTTTCATTGGGTGACGCGTGGTCAGCGTATCGAGTCCCATCGCCGCTGTTTTCTCGCTTTCGACACAGAGGCCGCTATGTCTTCTTTTCAAGTAGTTTCTAAATTGTCCGCCGTATCTTTGAGGGTTTCCACCAGGAATCGGACCTAGGACTGCTCGCACCAAATGCAAGAGCCATAACTATTCTGCCCCGAATTCTCGTATTGGTTGGTGAACTTAAGCTTTGCCAGAAGCTCTTGGTTCGAATTCTCGGCAAATGAATTATTGTAGCGGTATTACATGTAGTTGACAAATCTACTTCCAGGATCTAGGGCTACGATTTTCATGACTTAGCATTTGGGGGGGGGGGGGGAGTAAGGGTGATGTGTTCCCTAAACATGTAGAAATTCATATTATGAAGAAACTAATATAATTAAAGTGCTTTTTAAGAGCATATTTTGGCATATTTGGCCATTTCTACGTGATAGAGCATATTTTGATGAATTTTCGGTCATATTCGGCATATTTTTTTACATTTTCAAGAAATATACAGTCATTTTCGAAGTGGATTCGTTCTTACTCCCATGTTTACTCTAGATTTTTTTTTTTTTTTGCACTGTAGCAAAATCTTTTTCATTTTTATTTGAAAATTTAGAGAAAATATTAATTGTGTATTGCAACTCAGGGCCCATAAAGTGAACTAAAAATAGTAAATATGTGAAAATATCTCCGTATTTAGATATTGATGTTTGAAACAGTCGTTAAAAGGGCATATTTTTAAAATTATAGTGCATATTTTGTAAAATTTTAGGTCATAAGAGCATATTTTATTTTGCATATTTTTGGTGATTTTTAGGTATTAAAAACTCTAGCCCTAATCATTACACACACACACACACACACACACACACACACACATACACACCAGGAGCGTATATTCTAGACTACCTAGGATTTCTGCGAAGCCTGAAGTCTAGAGAATAAAATACAGGAGAAAAATCGATCAGAAATTGTAAATAATATTATTCATATCAGTGAGATGATGATGGTGATTCTGGAGTTGGCAACCTGGTTTCTTATGAGTTGGCAACCTGATTTCTTATGAGTTGGCAACCTGATTTCTTATGAGTTGGCAACCTGATTTCTTATGAGTTGGCAACCTGATTCCTTATGAGTTTGCAACCTGATTCCTTATGAGTTGGCAACCTGATACCTTATGAATTGGCAACCTGATTTCTTATGAGTTGGCAACCTGATTCCTTATGAGTTGGCAACCTGATTCCTTATGAGTTGGCAACCTGATTTATTAGGAGTTGGCAAATTTATTTATATTCATAGCCTAGGACCACGTGATATAGTGAGATATCCCAGATCTTGGATTCAGTATATGCTACTGAACCCACACAGAGAGAGAGATGATAGAGAGATAATCTTGTGCGCTTTATCATGGCCTAGTGGTTAGCGTACTGGTAATATCGAATTCAGACACCAAGTATTTCCGTATTTTCCGGTGTAGAAGACGTACTTTTTCCCTTTAAAAATAGGTCTGCAAAAACAAGGGGCGTCTTATACGCCGGTACTCAGGAAGAAGTAGCGTTTCACAAGTTTGAGAATGCGTCAATTCTTCATGGGATGCTGTGAACACTAAGGCAGTGGTTAAGTCATTTAAGAAGCGTGGCATTAGTTATGCACTGGACGGTACAGAGCACAATTTGTTGTGCGAGAGAAGTAGTTTCAAGCAGGGTTGTAAAAGGTCCAGGGACGACATAAAATTTATAGGTTCTATTGGGTTCCGCTGCAGGACCGGAACATTTTTTCCCCGCACAATTTAATTTCGGTCCAAGTTCTGGGACCGAATTGAAATACCTTATAGATAAAAAGGTTCTTTACGGTCCAGAACCTATTTACGCTTGCTGATTTTCTCTCCTGGGACCGGAATTGAATTTATTTACAATTCCTGGATATTAACAACCCTGGGATTATTAAGGATCTAGAAATCCATACATTCTAATGGGTTCTATTTGTTGCGTAGTGCACTTCGTCGGCTTGTAATCAAGGGGTCCCGGGTTCGATACCCGGTGGAAGTACATCCATTGGTCCAGTCGCGATTAGCCTTTCTGTGCATAAAATGGACTTAAAAACAAACTCGGATAACAACAATACAAATAACAATAACGCAGTCATCGCAAGTTATTCCTGAGAGTAACACATCTTCAGCAGAAATCCTAGAATAATTAACAAATTATATACACACAGCAATTAAAGAAATCCCACACCTTCCCCACGTCTGTATTCCTCCAGCTATGAATGGCATGTCAGCCCGACTATGTATGCAGCTGTTTTTACTCGCAAACACGTGACCTTCGGATCTTTACGTCAATAACGAGAAGAGAGGGGGGAGCTTGAGTGTGACAGAGCCTCGCACCCTCACGGTTGCATCCTGAAAAGAGCTTCGACAACATGCAGAAAACATGCTAGACTTGTATGATACTCACAGACGCCTGGAAGATAGACAACCGTCCGTACAGACACCACACAAGAGACACCGGTCGAATCTGCAGCAGGGACTCGCGGTGGCGCTGGCATCGCGAATGGCGTAATCCATTTCACGCTCTGGGGGAGGGAGGGAAGGGGTTGTGGAGTGGAATTCGCCGCGGACAACGACCCATATTTGTAGCTAGGCAACATGGGTTGGCCTAGTACCGTATCTCGCATCCCTGTCTTCGTATTGGAGATTGATCACCGTCTCCTATCACTATGCCAACACGGAAAATCATATGAGGAAAAAAAAACTCGATTTTTTTTCGTTCCAATAGGTTCGATTGTGCTATCAGCACATTTGACATTTCGGGATAGAAGTCTTAAGAAAAACCCAATGACAATTACACTTCCCTATTTTACAATAATGATCTTCTGTGTAGAATATGAGAGCTCTTTTTCAAACTAGAAATTTAAAAGTGTCATCAAAAGATTCATTAAAAGTACTTTCTATCCCTGCAGAAAGTGTAATATTTTTCTCTGAACAGTTCGTGTCAGAATATCAGTACTTTCAAGCCCTGCAGAAAGCATCAATTTTTTCTCTGTCCCTTTTATATTGCCCGTGACTGTACAGTCACGGACAATTCTGGATTGTGACGAACCCATGGAAAGTAAATAGGTTTATTACAACCCAGAAGTGTACGTGACTGTACATCTTGTGCTGTTTTAAGGAGTGTGATTCTACTGATGCGAAGCAGATGTTGTTCTCAGCTTATTTGGCTATTTCATTTCAGTTTATGTTCATTACATGATGAAAAGCTGTCTGAAATCAGTGCTGGAAAATTCGCTTATTATTACTTTTGCTGTTCGGTGTACAGTTGTTCAAATCCCATTTTAAGGGGAGGAGATACAGTTATGCATCAATTGTGCATGTATGTCAATATCGCCCGATTGGTTACTGCTACTAAAAAAAACTGGGTGTACCCAAGAGTATGAATTTCTCTCTATGTTGCAAGTGAAAGCGTTTTTTTATGTTGATTATTAAGCTGGACACGATCTTTGAAAAAATATGATGAATAAGAATTTTCGGAATCCCATGTATTCCTTACGGGGAATCAACTTCAACATCAAATATAAATTTCGACTTTTTCGCTGGTGAAATGCATCTTCAAACTGCCCTCTTCCCGTTGATATATTTTTCTATTCCATTGGAAGTTTTAAATTCTCAAGAGAACGAATCAAATCATACTCCCATATGATCAATGCCTTTCTACTTGCCTCCTGGCAGTTGCCAAACCTGATGCGCATAAAATAACTAAATTTCACCTTAAATTGAGTTAAAACTGACTTTCAAGGAGCTAGATTTACGAAGGTTGGATAAAGTGCCTCCTAGAGTAATGTTAGTCGTCAAGGGGTGAGGGCACTGCTATTATCGTTAACTCTAAATTGATGACAATTAATTTTAGTTTTCAACATCTAGATCCGGCGGCATTGCCCATCTCAATAAACCACCGATGGTCGTATGAAATCGAAAATAAAGAATTCCCTGATAACATATTATGTCAATTTCACGTCATGCGCTATAAAGAAGTAGCTGGGGAGATAAGAGGGAGTGGGGCGACGCAGCAAATTTAACAATATCACGTCACGTGCAAATGTATAATTATGACAAAAGTTGGTCTATGTGGGCCGGAACCAGTGATGGTATCATAGTGAGACACGGGGGCGGGCGCCCCAGTTCACAGCCGAACGAGTGCACGAAAGAGCCAGATCTGGCTCCAAGAGAGCTAAGTTGGCACACTGCCACGGACGAAAGAGCTTGGGAAGAGTCCCGTGGAGACTGTATCGCATGCTCTTAAACTGTAGGTCCAGTCCCAATTAAACTCAATTTTGCCCCAAATATCGTATCGTTCCGCTGAGATGTATATTTACAGCCAGAATATTGAAAATTGAAAAGATGGAAGTTCCCCTCTCAGTTCTGCAAACAGATAGCACTATGCACATCTCCTTGATACAAATATGCTTTTGAAAACTATGGAAATTTTCTGAAGAATTTTGGAATAACTGTCCAAAACACGATACAATAATTGACAACATTCCCTAGTGTAGCGAAGTAGAGAAATCCATAAATTAATAAGTGTCTATTTAGCCTTTTGACATATAGATGGCACTCTCATCTTACATACATGCACAGTATATTTTCCCTGCATAACACTATGATTTCTTAATTTAATTACTTACTAGGAGCTGTTCTGTGTTGCACCATTTTGAAAGGAATACGTGATGCTTCCCGTACACTTTTAGCAACAAATCAACTGAAACATTGTACTTATCTCTCTTAAGCTTTCTTACGTAATACTCAAACTTCTGCAGTGCAAAACTTAAATCTCAAAAGAAATCCTATTCGATCAATGTCCAATTTATTTTTTCTGTCATCAAACTAAAAAAATATGATAATATTAAAGTATTATCGACAATTACATAGTTAACCCAATTAAATTGTTTATTTACGTTAACTTTTAACAATGTAGACTCAGTCTCAGTAATATGTGGAGCAAGGCCATACATAACGGTAGAAAAGGGAGTGGGTGGAGCAAAGCTGTGCGTGCTGTTGGAAACGGCTGGTATACCAGCAGCCACATTTCCCACTCCATCCACTCACCTCTCACGGGTTCATTGGTGGAGCCATCTCGTTTGCTCCAGAGATTCCTTTAACAGAGTGTAGGCAACTATTACCCCTAAAAGTCCAGTAATCTCTTTTAAACTTGTTTATATGGGACATGGTTTTACGAAGAAATCCACAAAAGAATAAGGTCGCAATAAAAATAATTTAATGTTACTGAAAACACCCTAGTTGCCATTTGATATCGCATAAAACGTAAGATTTACAAATAAGCAAATTCAAGTTCACACATGATCCCTCCTGGTTGATACATTACTGTAGTTCTCGAGGAGGGGAGGTAGTCCAAGCCCTGTCGTGTGACATCAATTTCCTGCGGTAATACTAAATTGTCTTTCTCTCCAGGTGACATGTCGCCAATGTGCTGCTTTCGACCACGTCTGGATTTTTTTTATATATTATTATTTTTTGTAACCACCTTTTTGCACCTTTTCGTGAGATTAGCACATGTGTCCCCCTTTCACCCTCTCTTTGATACTTCAGCACCTTTTTCCTTCCTTTTCTTTCATGTTTCTTAAAAAATTGGACAGAAAAATAAATTATTTTCACTCTTCTTGAGCAGCTACATAAAATCCTATAGTCTCATTTTGTAGAGCAGAACGAGAGCTATAAAATGGTGTGATATAATCATTGCAGCTCCAATAGTTCCCAAGATAATGTAGCGAAACCCGCGAGAGAAAACACAAACTTCAACAAAACCTATTCGGCTGAACGACTGTTCTCTCTGCGGTCCGCGCGCATTATATATAGAAGGCGCAGAATAAAGTATTTTATCAGCACCATCTATTGAACCTTTTTGAAAACATTTTCAGAACCTTTGTTTTTCCCTTTCCCCACCATAATTTTGCACCTTAAAATCCTTTCCCTACTCATAAGAAAACAACCCATCCTTTATCAAAATCGATTTGTTTGAGTTATTTTGCTTGTTGTCTTTTTTATACACAGATAGGCTAATTGGGTCTGGACCTACAGTTTAAAGTGGGATCAGAACCACTATGTATCTCCACTGGGTTTGGCACCCTTTGTGCATGGTGCACCCTAGGCTCCAGCCCCCCTAAACCATCCCTCCCTACGGGCGTGTGGGTATTACAGGGCGTACAAGCCTGAGTTCGATTGGTGAAATCCTCAAGCGACACGTGTCGTTTGCCGCTTCGGTGTGAATTATCCCTACATGTACAGTGAGCGGCAATAAAAATGAGACACTAGATCCTGAAATACATGCTTCCCTGTAAGGTGTTATGCGTGTTGACTAACTTCACGGAGATAGCAGAAGTTGTCATAGAAAATTTGCTATGACAATCCTTTTATCGCCGTGGAGTTATGCAACACACATAACGCCTTGCAGGGAAGCGAGTATTTCAGGATCTAGGTGTCTCATTTTTATTGCCGCTCACTGTACGAAGATCAAACATTATTGTGTGCAGCAAGCATTTGGTAGGAATGGGCCTATACCTGAAAATTCAGGTACTATACCAGTTAAGTAATTTTTATTAATTCTAGGCAGTGGCTGTGATTTGGTTCCAAAACTGGAGGGGGGGCATGGGCGTCCGAAAGGGGGGCAAGGGGGCCCTCAGCCCCACTGGAAAATGAATGTGTACCTGAAAATTATATATTTCACACATAGTTTCATTTCAGTCGCAGTAATTTATGTTAATTATATAAATTCGTTGAAGAAACATGATAATTGCAGACTGAAATAGTGTTTTTTGAGGAGGCATCACTTTTTTTGAGGAAAATATGCGTCTTTGCCCCTCTGGAAAAAAATACCTTGCTTGCCCCTCCCTGGAAAAAATCCTGCGGACGTCCATGGGGCAATGTGGCAAAACTGGGGAGCAAGGACAGTTTACTTTCCATTGGTACATAGGGTTTTATCATATTGCGGGGGCAAAATTGGCAGAAAGTGGGGGCAACTGCCCCCATGCCCTACCTAATCGCCACCACTGTTTCTTGATAATATTTCATTTTACTCTTACAATATTATAACATTCGGAGTGTTGTATTCGGTCTCGGTACCTATTCGTTTCGCTGATACAGGAAAATGATAAGCAGATAATGTTGAAATTATGTTCGGCGATTTCTGCTTAGTCTAATCATTACGCATGCATACATGTCGCCCGAAATGTATACCTATCAATTGAGTATAAAGGTAAACGCTGGATGCTTGTGTATTTTTACTAGTTAGAATGCAATTTCGCATGTAGAATTGGTTTATTTTTCTTTCTGTTTGCCCGGGGGACTTCATCATGCATATTCAATTGTTTTTTTCCGAAAGTGCACTGCGTGATGACGTCAAGTTTAATTAATTTTTTTTAGCCACCCTGTATATTGTAACTATGAAATTGTGGTCTAATTCTGGCCTCTTTCGCCTTAATTTCTGCAGATAAATCAGCTTTGCGTGAATAATGAATAGGTATTTTGTGCTTAACCTTGAGAAAACCCTGATTATAACGAATTGCATGCATTTTGTGTGTATACGTCTTGCACGTGCTTTCAAATTCCCTCACACCTTCAAGCTTACCACCGACACGCTCAATACGACCTTGAAATCAGGACACCTGCTTCCAGCCTTTCATTTTTTCCACCCATTCTTCCAGCAGACCTCCCCCGCTGCGTTCTCCAGCAAAGTCAAGTTCGCGTTTAGCCTCTGGAAACTTTTTTTTCGCTTTCAAGTTTTTTGCAGGGTGAAATCAGACATTGACAAATTTATTTGGTATGCGGCAATCTAATTGTGACAGAAGCGATCTTGGCTTTAAGCTTGATTTACATAATGTCATTATGTCATTTTCTATTCTGTCTTCCTCGCCACCTCGATGGCTGAGAGCGTTGAGTGTTGGACTCAGTGCCTTGCATAGGCGTGCGCAGACCCTCTGATGGGGGGGGGGGGGGGCAAAAGCCTTGATGAAAGTTCAGTCGGGAAATTTAAAATGGAAAACCCCATTTTGTATTGTAGAATCGGAAAGAGGACTTCATTCCGAGTCCAACGAGTTATCAACCATCCTCCTAGCTCAATTAGAAACGGAGATATGGCGATTTTAAATTTTCGCCAAAAAAAAAAAAAAAAAAAAAGGATTTCATAAAAACAAAAAATAATTCAAAGGGACGTATCTCTACCCCTAATTGAGCTAGAATGAAAGCGATTGCAGATTCGGAATCTGCACTTCAACACCTTTCAATAGAGTATATGGAAAGGGGGTGTCTACATTCACATGCAGATTCACATGCGAAAATTTAAAATCGCCATATCTCCGTTCCTAATTGAGCTAGGAGGATGGTTGATAACTCGTTGGACTCGGAATGAAGTCCTCTTTCCGATTCTACAATACAAAATGGGGGTTTCCATTTAAAATTTCACAGTTGCCCCCACCCCACCCCCAGGTGTGATATCATTGAATAGCTTTCTTTCACTTATTAAACACGATGTGTATTTCTCACGATATGTGACCGTTCCGGGACTTTTGGACCACCCGGTATGAATTATACGGGATATGTCATAAATGATTGAGAGGCTACAAAAAGTTATTACAAGTTAACTATTGAACTTACGTTAATGAAACCAGTCCAGAACGATCTATGAATGCAAACAGTTCGTGCGTGAATGTTTCGTTAAGCTGAGAGTTCGTATCCCTGCCGCTAGGTGACACTCAAATCACCCACATAGTTTTGTGCAAATGTTTTGGTCCTCAACATCACGGGACCTTACACCGTGTGACTTCTTTTTGTGGGGTTTCATCAAAGACAGGGTATTCATCTCACTGATGTCACGTGATATCACAGCGATATACACTATCGACAGGCCCAAGTTGATGCGAGTGTTGCAAGAACTGTACTATCGTGTTGATCCGTGTCGTGTCACCCGTGGTGCATACATTGAACATTTGTAGGTGTAATAAAAAACTGAGTTCCTCGTTCGTTCTGGACTGGTTTCATTAACGTAAGTTCAATACTTGACTTACAATAAATTTGTGTGTATTTATGGAACACCCGGTATATGTGTGCATGGGCGTCCGGAAGGGGGGCAAGGGGGGGGCGTGCCCCCCCCTGGAAAATGAAAGTCAACCAAAAAATATGTATTTCACACATATAATTTCATTTTAGCCACAATAATATGTGTTAATTATTGCATGAACACCATAAATTCAAATTTAAGCAATGTTTTTAGGGAACAACACTATTTTTGGGGAAAATTTGCCTTCGTTTGCCCCCCCTGGAAAAAAATACCTTCCTTGCCCCTCCCTGGAAAAAATCCTGCGGACGTCCATGTATGTGTGTGTGTCAGAGGCGTGGCGTGCATGTAACCGGTGTTACCGCATCTAACAGCAAAATGAAAAGAAATTTAAAAAGTATTTTCAATAAAATAACAACATTGTTAAATAAGTTAACCGACAGCGTTGCAGTTGAGTGTATATTGCAGAGGACATTTTTTCTGCAGCCGACAAAAGCGAAGAGACAGGCCGTTCCGCTACCCTCAAGAGGCAACAAGAGGAAAGGGTGCCCGCCAATGCAAGGGAACAGCGGGGAAAGAGTTGGAGGCAAGTGTGCTAGGGGGTTATTCATATGCCTGTTTAGGGGCCGTTGCCGCTGCGGCCTACCGGATCAGCAAGTGTTGTCACATTGGATTTCCAGAAAAGAGCTAAATCCCGCCTAAAACGGGGATACTGTTTCTCTGAAGCAACAAGAGCTAGACTGCAAAGCCAAAGTTGAATTTAACTACAACTGAGACAGTTTACGTAATAGACGAAAAGATAAGTACTGGATGCGATTCGTGATTTGGACAAACCTTGCTCCAAAAAACTAAGTTGGCAACAGTAGTACGTACATCTGGACTTGCTCCCACCGCTGGAGGGGAATTCTGTCGTCTGCTCACCGCAGAATCGTCAAACTTGGTTG
The DNA here is from genome assembly GCF_977018435.1 of Lepisma saccharinum. NCBI lineage: Eukaryota > Metazoa > Arthropoda > Insecta > Zygentoma > Lepismatidae > Lepisma > Lepisma saccharinum. The sequence goes on from NC_139246.1 coordinate 8,303,089, forward strand.
ACAACGCTCGACTACTATTCACTGGATTTTCGCGGTAACTCTCTCATGAGTGGTAGTTCTTTCTAGCAGTGATTGTGGCTAAATAAATCATTGAGCGGATTGAAAAAAAAAAATCCAGATCAAAGGCATGTTTTTTTGGGGGGGGCTGTAGGGTGGAGATGATAACGTCTGAAGACCGGTAACACTTTTGAAAAAGTCACGCCACGCCACTGGTGTGTGTTTAAATTAAGATTTTCCCTCCCCCCGCAATCTTCAATTATTCCGCACCCGCCCCTGCATTATAGTGGAGCTTTTATTTTCACATGTGTCTGGAATGTCGACGAGTCGTGTGTGAGCAACAAGTGATTTTTTTGCGGATGATCGGAAGCGCTGGAACAAAGCCAGACACGATCGAACCTGTTACATAAGAGTTCTGCCGGGGGGAATGGCGATTCACGCAAAACGGGCGGGAAATAATTGCAGATGGAAGAAACGCACGACGCCGAAGAGCATAGGAGCTCCCGAGGTCACCGCTATCACGTCACTTCATAATTGGTCGGCGTGTTTGGCTTCCAAAGTGGAAACCTGTGTCCACTGCGATTCTCGGATTCGGAAGTATTTCCACCGTAGAGTACGTGGACATGTATGACACAAACAGCTGAAAGTATGACGTACATGCATTGTATCCACAGCTCTAGGGCATTGCCTTTATCTGTCATTCATTCTGTTTATTTTACTTCGCTCTTCTACCACTTTTGGCTAATCGCTTTGATCAGGGAACGGATTGATTTAGTTTATTTTACTTGGCGTTTTGTGCCTCTTGGCTAATTTGCGAAGATGGGGATGAGTGATGAAATTGATGAATGGATATTCACAAATAACCAAGCCCGAGTGGGATTCGAACCCGGTACCCTTGGCATCGCAGAGCGATGTGCTAACCACTCGGTCACAGGGTCAGGCGGGAACGGATTTATATGCAATAAAAATGTGTTAAATATATATATATATATATATATATAAAGGTAAAGGTGCTTAGCACCACGCCATGAAGGTGTATAGGGGTGTGGGGGTAACGCCCTACACTTTCTTGATCCGGTCGTGAGTGGGGGTGATGTGATCAACACCACGCCCCTGACCGGCTTTACCCCCAGGGTTTTCCCCAGGTACTCATGTTATTCGATGCTAAATATGTAAATACATATTTAATATTTACATACTTAATAATAAATATGTAAATACATATTTAGTCATTTTTAAATAAATATGGAGTTAAATATGCACATAAAATTGTGCATAATAATATAAGACACTACGTGACCTACATAAAATACAGTACGCTTACATTGACATTAATTGTAAAACAACACAAGATGTGTTTTCATTTTCTGTTTACAAAACAATGAATAACAAAATTTTGCTGCAAGTGTTCGAGCGTGAATTCCCTTCTGTTGTCTCTTAAGATGGATTTTTATCGACTAAAACTGCGTTCAATATCGCCAGAAGTAGGAGTGTATTCAAATTTGTCAGTTTTTCCCAAGAAATTCATCCAACTCTTTCGGTCACACGGGGACATGTAGGTATTGCACGAATGTAGAGTATATGTTGAGACATGTTCTGAAATATGGAAATAACATGTAATATGAGCCAAAACCTAATACGTAGTATATGTAAAAATATGGAAAATAAAAACTGAATGTTTCGAGTCTACATGCCATGATGATCAAAGATAATAGAAAATATAACAAATTTCAGCTTCACATATATATATTTACGAGGGTCGTTCAAGGAAAAAGTTTCCCTATGTTGCAAAAAATGTATTTCTTAAGTTACAGACAAAAATCAAGTTGCACCAAGTAGCATGGTCCTTTCTCACTTTTCAATATAATTTCCAAGGCGGCACAAGCATTTGTCCCATCGTTGCACAAGTTTTTGAAAGCCATCTGCAAAAAATTCGGGGTCCAGGGAACGAAGAACACTTTTCACGGCTATCTGAACATCCAAATCAGTGTGAAAACGTTGACCCTGTAGCTGGGACTTCAGTGCAGGAAACAAGTGAAAGTCACTCGGGGCCAAGTCAGGGCTGTATGGGGGGTAACCTTTCCCATTTCATTTCTCGAAGTTTATCCTGTGTTAGTGCTGGCGAATGGGGACGAGCATTGTCATCCAAAAGAATGACACCAGCAGAAAGGAGTCCAGGACGTTTGCGAATTGCTTTTTCCACTTTCTCCAGTGTTTGGCAATAACGTGCAGCATTCTTTACTCCACACCGCCAAAACACGTTGTTCCGCCATGACTCGCTACTCCTTATGGCCAGGGCACGTTTCTCACTGCATGACTCACGCTAATCACGTGCCGCGCATGCGCGGTAGCCCGCACGAACATTGCGTTGTGGGTAAATATAGAGAAAAGACGAAAGAACACATTGCTACTTTCATTTCATTTATCGCGCTCGTACTTTCTCCAAAAAAAAAGGGGGGAACTTTTTCCTTGAACGACCCTCGTATACATAAATTCGTTCCCTGGTGATAATACAGGGTATCCAAATTGAAACGCCCTAATGATAACTGTCTGTAACTCCACATTTATTTGATGCATCCAAATGAATTATTCATCAATGAATATATATTGTCATAAAGATTCTGTGAGCAAATAGTAATTTGTACATTTAGTACATTTTTAGTACATTTCTACATGTGCCATAGTAGTCGCAGGAAGGATGAACAGCCGTTACTCGATTTCCCGCCAGATTGCCTGTAGCATGAGTGGTTTGACTGTCCCAATGGTAACTGTAATACTTTCACCAATCTGTTCTATAGTTGTCACTTTCGTTGAATACACCATGTCCTTGACATACCACCACACATAGGCGTGCAAGCGGGGGCAATTGCCTCCCTAATCATGGACGTCCGCATTTTTTTTCCACGGAGGGAGAAGCAAGGTATTTTTCCATGGGGTATATTACCCCGATAATAGTGTTGCCCCCTCAAAAAGCACCACTTGAATTTGAAATTATCGCATTAATGTCAATTACTATGACTGAAATCACATTATACGTGTGAAATGTATACTTTTAGGTTTACATTAAATTTCTAAGCGGGATGTGTGGCCATCCTTGCACTTCCAGACGTCCATGTCCCTACATTATTATACTTGCCCCTAGAAATTTAGTGTAGAGGAATCTTTTCGCCGTTATTAAATGATATTATACTCTTAAAGAAATGAAGTATGTTCAAGCCGATTAAAGCCCGCATCACACGGAACTGGATTTCCAGTAGGTATTCCCTAGTTGGCGCTAGACTTGCTATCAATTTGCTAGTTTTCGCCTCACACGATACTTATCAGCGTACTTGTCGATAGACTTTTGTTCCCATACGAGGGAAGTTGTAATGGCGACCGCGTGAGAAGTAAACAATGTATCACTTCACATTTTTAAAAGCCGATAACTATTCAACCGAGAGGAATAACGTTTCGTATAAAACGTTATTAGGTACAAAACAATGGCGCTGCTTAAATACATACTTTACAATTTTTACTGTACATGTATGGAAGCATATTTTAGTTGTTTCAAATGTAAACACCGTGCACTCGACATAGATAGTGTAACTCAACGCGCCTTTCATGCTGTATACGTTATACATTGCTGGAGTAACACTCGGAAACCACAGACAAAAACGCTCCTTTGCACACTCACAGATTATCTTCACATGGCGAAACTTTGCTCTGATTGGCTGTTCCACAGAATCCAGTCGAGGAAAGCCAGTAGCAATTAGAACATGTCCTATTCCTCCAAACCAGTCAAGCAGTCAGCCAGGCGGCCATGATTGCTACCTAGAAAGTTAGTTCAGCGCCAACTAGGGCACTCCAACTAGAAATCCAGTTTCGTGTGATAGGGGCTTTAAGTTCAAAGCAACTGGGAGGAAGGAGGTGCAGTGGCGCAACCACAGAGGGACAATGGGCATTGCCGCTCCCCAACCTTGGACGAAAGTCAATTCTAGGGGAGCAAGGGGGGAAAACATTGAGGAAAAGGAAAGCAAGAGTAGCAGAATCTAAGAGTAGCAGGACAAAAGGATACTCAAGATGGAATTAGTTTTCAAGTCTTTCTTGCATTATTTCTTAAAAAGGCGCACAAAGGGGAAATTGCCATAATCGATATCAAATTTTATACAAATAAAAATACATTACGTAAAATTTTCTTGCTCGCTTCGCCCGCAGTGTCAGCTTTCCTCACAGTCTTTCAAGTTCAGAGCAGTAGCTAGGGGGCGGCGGGAGTTATCCTGGGCACCGAACGATCTACATGGAAAAAATTGCAAAAGAGAATGCTAATGGCGCCTCATAAAATTTTTTGTCCCATACTAAATCAATATTGTTTCCAGTTTGCAAAAAAAAATGGATTTAAAAGATTTCTTGCTACCTTCTTGGTTTTTATAATGCATTGTAAATTACCAGAGAGATAAGTTATTACTACTAAGTACTTCAGATTCTTGCTGCTAAAGAGGTTTGTCTTAAATGCATGAACACAAATTTGTTGGAGAAAAAGGACCGTGGCAATTTCAGAAACAATTTATTTATTCGTTAAGGTGCCTATATGTTTCTGCATTATATATACACACACATGTATGTATGTATGTATGTATATATGTAATGTATATACATATACCCATCAATACAATGAAATTAAACTATAGGGTGAGAGTGAATCCGTCCATGATGTTATGATGACATATTGGTAACCTTTTTCCTGCCTGTCCTCGATGACTATGACCCAAATAAAGAAGCACTCTTCCAGGAAGATGGTGCAACTATAACTTGACAAGTTTAAAAACAAGACGCTGCAATCCATTGTTTGCGCACCTCACATCACATTTCCCCACTCCATTGTCTGCAACGACGTTCGTTCGCAGAGTTGCAACCTGGAGTGAGCGGAATTGTCTGAGAATTTTTCAACGAAATTTGAATGTGAAAGGCATGAATTAGTATCCCGTCACCTACGCTACCTATTTATTACGCTAAATTCTAAATACATTTTGATATTTTCCCTTTAAACCTTAAATGAATTAAGTTATATTAGGGATATTTCTTACCAGCATAAGAAATGTAAGAAATAAAACGATAGAAAAATGAAAAATATATAAACGATAGAACTGAACTCACCTTCTAAATGCTTTCCAGTTTTCCTCCTTCAGTTTCACTCTCCCACTCATCCGAGTCTGTGTCTAACGATGAATCTGTGTTCTGTGTCTGAATCGGCTTCACCAAGTCTAATTATATCAGTTCATCTACACGCTCGTCCATAAGTCCATCTCTTTCAAAGTAAGAATCTTGCAGCCAAGAGTAAAGAGCATGAATATTTCAATGCTTTAGAAAAGAACACCGGCAAACGTGTTATCAGATTGCCTTCTCGTAGTGATTGTTGTACGATAAACAAAGGAACCACCACCCCACTCGTTTTTTTTTAAAAAAAAAAAAACTGGCCACTGCTCGATGTCGCATTCAGAAAATGAAGTCACTCGCCCTGTAGTTTCTCTTCGTTATAAACCTTAACGCACTTGCGTAATACTACAGTTTACGATCGGCGCACCGCACGCATTTTCAAAGGCCGGATTAAATAAAATGAACCACTGATATAATATGAGCCTGCATGCACCGTCACGCTAAACAGTGAAAATTCTTTGTCATATTTGTTTTAGCTTAATTTTGCTGAGTTGGCACCACTGGTACTCTCAACGCCAGACCAGTGAGTAGAAGAGTGGTGGGGAGGATGACGTAATAGGAACTGCTCCGCAGCGATCTGCGCATATCGGGACTTAACTTGTCAGGCTATAGCTACATTGCCAGAGTGTCTATGGATGTGCTTAGACTCGCATTTCATGGTCGTCTCATCAGCACATTCGGCGATATTCCGTGGCCTGCCCGTTCACCCGACTTGTCGGTTCCTGACTTTTTCCTTTGGGGTTACCTCAAATCCAAAGTATTCAAGGACAACCCTCCAAGAACCAGGGATAATTTGAAGGAGCGAATTCGGCAAGAGATCCACAACATTCCGTTGTAGATGCTACGAAGCGTCATGGGCGGATACTCTGAGATTCCGACAATGTGTGCAAAAACAAGGACGCCATCTTACTGACACCATATTAAAAAATGAACATTTTTCAGGTACACTAGTAATTTCAACTCATGTATAGTGCATTCATGTTCAAAAATTAACTAATATTTGCTCTCTCTATTTTTGTGAATTTTTCAAATCTTCCGGTTTGACTGCTTCACCCTATATAACAGTGAGTGAAAATGAGGTTTTTCTTTCCTGACTGAACTTTCATCAAGGTTTTGCCCCCCTTATAAGAGGGTCTGCGCACGCCTATGCCACCACAGTATTGGTTGCTAACTTTAGAATTAAATACAAATTATTACTTCGATTTTTTTCACCACCCGGAATACAAAGAAACAACGTCACCTTCCTTTCTTGTAACTATTTCAAATTTTCAGTCATGCTACCATCTACCACCTGGCATACTATACAAAATGGTTTCATATGTTCATTATTAGGGAACGGATTTTAATGTGCAGCACCTGTCCAAAAATATACCTGCTTTCATACCGATCGTTTAAGATATGTATTTTAAGACATGAAATCAAGTAAAATAAACACACTTTGTTGCATCTTTTCGTGAGATTAGCACATTTATTCCCTTTTTACCTCCTCTTTGATGCTTCAGCACCTTCTTGCTTCCTTTTCTATCATGTTTTATCAAAAAATTGGACAAAAATAAATGATTTTCACTCTTCTTGAGCAGCTACATAAAATCGTATAGTCTCATTTTGTAGAGCAGAACGAGAGCTATAAAATGGTATAATATAATCATTGCAGCCCCAATAGTTTCCAAGATAATGTAGAAAAACCCGCGAGAGAAAACACAAACTTCAACAAAACCTATTCGGCAGAACGACTGTTCTCTCTGCGGTCCGCGCGCATTATATACAGAAGGTAAAGAATAAAGAGTATTTTATCAGCACCATCTATTGAACCTTTTTGAAAACATTTTCAGAACCTTTTCCCAACCATAATTTTGCACCCTCAAATCCTTTCCCTATTCATTATCAAAAATTAAAATTAGGGTATTCCAATCTTCAGCGAAACTTAAGGGAACTTCTAGCACATTATTCCTCACATTACGATGTTTACAAATTGAAAACTTAGCAAAGAAAACAATAACACGAGATTGAAGGGAGTTTCATAAAAGAACGATAGATGGCAGCACAAGATGAAGGACTATAAATAAATTGTTGGAGAATAAGTATCGATTTAGTGAAAGTAAAGGTATGATTAAAAGATGTACAAAATAAGAAGGAAATGTATAAAAAATAGAAGAAAGATGATTAAATGTTAAGTATCCCCGAAACGCCTGAAATTCCTTTATTTTCTTCTTTTTCACATTGGTACTTACGTATTCTGCATTCCTAAGATTCTTGAAGGTGCCATTTCGTTTTTTTTCACGGAAATAATCTATATTTTCGACGTATGAAGTAAGTTTTGTTCGTTTCTTTTCCCCTTCAGTAACACGCTAAATGACGGTCACAGTTTCACTACCGTAGTCGGCATGCAGTGTTTCCACCCCACTCCACCAAAAAATACCTACGTAGCCCCACAAACCATTGACGCATAGCCCCACGAACCATTCATACATAGCCCCACGAACCATTTCCGGTAAGGTTAGGTTAGGTAGGGTCACGTATAGGTTACAATAGTTAAAAATTGGTTTCGAAAAAAAATATGCGTAGCCCCACACACCATTCTCGCATAGCCCCACGAACCATTGACACATAGCCCCACAAACCATTGACACACAGCCCCACAAACCATTTGCGGAAACGTACCTTCTTCAGTTACAAAAACACGTGTTTGGAAACACTGACCGGGATTACGTCATCACACACAGGCTACATCCACCTGGAAGTAAATGGATGCAAGAGCTTTCGTGCATCGGTCATACATTTATATCGAAAAATATATGATTTACCGGCAAAATTCAATGAACGATGCGAGAAAACACTTCCCCGAACTTCCAGAAGTATAAAGAAACTGTAGTCGGAAAGTAATTTCTCCTGTAAATTTGAAGAAATGCGTTTCGGGGATACTTGAATTTTACCGAAATATGTAAAGAAAAGTAGTCGTGGTTTTCATCATTCAGCAAGTTCAAACCTGTAGTTGATTGTTTGGCACGTATAAGGAAGTATTCAACGAACTACGGAAGTACTATTTAATAATAGTTCTTCTGGTAAAGTGCGAATGGAGGTATTAAAATTTACTTAGAATCTTTGAATTTACTACGTCATAACACGTTGCAAAATCAAGCAGCAATTTAATCCAATACACTGTTATTTTGATATGAAATAAATTCACACCTACAATAAACGCACTCTTTCACACTAATACTTCAAGTATTTAAAAATAAGACTATTGTTTTTCTTATTTATAACCGTAAATATGGTCAAGGTTTTTACTGGGGGTGGACAGTAAGGGGGGTGAGACGCCAAAAATTCACCTCGCCCAGGTGAAAATGTTATCTTGACCCTCTTATGGGTGTTCGGAATTCAATCTAAAAAGAGACGAAATGACTTCGAAACTTGTTCGCTGTTGTTTCCTTGTTCACAAAATGACTCAATCTGGGTTTTCCATTTGCTTGTTTCAAATCTGAAATTGCTCTTCCCCCACAGGACAAGGTATGTGTCAACACATCTGATTACCACAGGGCAGAAAACAGGAATTAGTAAATTTCCAGCGAAAATAGGAAAATTTTATTCTCCTAGGATACAAAGCTAGTAGGGAAATACGTAGTAATTCTTCAGTAATGTATAACCACGACCTTGAGTTTCTATTTAGCCAAATCATGCGACATATGTAACAAAAATCATTAAAACATGTAAAATATATAAGTGTATTCAAATATATTATATTTTTCGAGTGGATTTCTTGGATATTTGGTCAGGACGACCATTAAATGATTTATTCACCCATCCCATAATATTTTAAATGTTTGTCCCAAAAACAAATATGCATCAACTTGTTGAAAACTAGAGAATTGGGGAAAATATGACAGTTTATGTCTAAATATGTACTCCAGACGAAAGTTCTGTAATATACCTCAAAATATTTAACATGAAATTCATGTATATCGTTCCAAATATCGAAATAACCTAACTCCTTTGTGGATTAGTTACGACAGCTCGCTACGATACCAGGGGTCCGGGTTCGAATCCTAGTCTTGGAATGAGTGTGCTTCGTGAGTGTCCATCGATTTTACCATTTCTTCACTCATCCTCATCGTCGCGGTTAGCCAAAAGTGGCAGAAAAGCAACCTAAATAACAAATCTAATCAAGCCAGTGGCGGCGATTTTGGGGGGGGGGGCAGTTGCTCCTCACTTTTTGGCACTTTTGCCTCACTCTGCTAAACTTTATCTACCAAGGAAAAGTAAACTGTCCTTTCCCCCCCCCGCAGATTTGGCACCTTGCCCCCTTAGTTTTGGAACCCACTGAATCAAACTAAAGGAAATATATGTTCTTATCAAGGAACTGATTTATATGTAAATTCATATTTTCATATAATATTAAATCAATGTAAATTTGTAGTATTATCTTTGCGAATCGTTGTACGTAAGCTCAAAAAATGCTATTTTCATTTTCGACACTTTACTAGGTGCCACATCGAATTTACAAGCGACAGGCAACACATGTCGCTTGCGAACGAGCCAATCAGCAGCAATGTTTCACACCCTAGCGGAATGGCGGGCTGCACAAGCATGCGTTTGATTAGTGAAATCCTCAAGCGACGCGTGTCGCCTCTCTTCTGTGTGTATTCTCCCTATGGCGTCAGGCTTTGGCCTCGGGGGGGGGGGGGGAGTGTAACAACTTTTCTCCTGAGATTTCGGCCAGTGTATGGGACCGATGGTCATCAAACCATCGTGAGGAAATTGAAGAGCTACGGATGAGTAGCGTAACCTGGTCATGGAAACCTAAAACGACAACTGGTGGTTCGTCGTGCTGACCACACGTCATCCCGTAACTGGTTAGATGATCGCCCACCTCTGTTCAGGCTTGTGGGAGTCAGACCAGCAGTCGGTACGTAGACTCTAGCCCTGACGGACTGTTACATCACGGACTGTGTGTTAGGCTTAGTACATTCGCTGTGCATTTTCATACTTGTAGGATCTGACATTCTCTATACACAAGTTACATGAAACCATTTCAGGGGAAACGATTCTATCTCGTGTCCCTTGAAAAATTTCACTCAGGGTGGATAAAAATAATGATTTTTATTTTTTTTAAAAAAAATGATTTTTTATTTAAATCGAGTGTTTTGATTTTTTGTAAAAAGCACGCTTAAAATTGATTGCATGATTTGTGGCACCATGCACATAGATACATGTATTTATAGAAAGGCTTTTTCTAGTAAATGGTCCTGTAAAATATTTGAACAGTTTGATTAAAGCAAATAAAAAAGATACGTAAAGATACATTTTTCTGATACTGTAACTACTATGGAAATGTTTGTTGAGTGTGTTAATGAAACTAATAATAACTTCAATAACTTTTCTTCCAGTGAAAATAAAACATTCTGGATGTAGCTACTATACAGGGTGTCCGAATTGAAACGCTCTAATTTCAAATACTTATATTAAACATAATATACAGGCAAGAACAGTGTGGTAGGTGGTACTGTATATGGTAGCTTAGCTGTGGAAATTTTAAATAGGTAATGAATAGTATGGATTCGTTTATTTTGTATCGTTCCAGGGGGTGAAAAGTGAAAATGACAACCAATGCTGAAAAAGCGCAAACTGTGTGGTGGTACGCAGAATTGGGATCCATTATTGCAAGAAATCCGTTCGTACACAAAATGTGGGAGAGCAATCTCACGTGGCGCCGTACGAACGGATTTCTTGGGACTTCGTGCAAATGCATCTGCAATGCGCTGAACGTTTTCCTCTGATGTTGGTGATCGGCCCCCACCATACCTCTTAGCGACAGATCCTGTCTCTAGAAACGCTGCTTTCCACGCCTTTATCCTCTTGGCATCTGTAGGGTCTCTGTGATACTCTGCACGAAACCGTCGTTGAACTGCAATAATGGATCCCAATTCTGCGTACCACTACACAGTTGCTCTTTTTCAGAATTGGTTGTCATTTTCACTTTTCACCCACTGGAACGATACAAAATAAACGAATCCATACTATTCATTACCTATTTAAAATTTCCACAGCTAAGCTACCATATACCACCTATCAGACTGTTCTTGCCTGTATATTATGTTTAATATAAGTAGAGCCCTGAAGTTTGGCAAAATGCCTCTTTTTATTTACTGCATATATTGATAAAATTTTTCCGGATATACGTTTTTTATGTTGTTTCGAATGTTTTAGAAGCCTTTTCATTTTGCCTATTTTGCCTATTTGGGACCCCACTGCCTATTTTTAATTATAATGCCTTTTTCTGCCTTTTTCAATGAAATTTGACAATTCTTTTTTTAAAAAAATGTTGGCATTTATTTTTCTTCCGTTTATTACGTGAATAATTTTCGCCTTATTCAAGTAATATTGAACTCACGCATGTTTCAACATTGCTGAAGGAGAAAAGTGTGAGAAAAAAGTATTTCGTGCTGAGTTAGGATATTGCCTTTCGGTTAACATTTCCTTGTGCATGATTGACTGCTGAAGTGGAGAGGTTGATTTCGAACACAAAGAAGATATTTCTGAAATCTCCCTCTCGAACCCGAAAATTTCAGGAAGTTACGCCTGAGCTTAGTTTTCCTCCGCAACCAGTCTTGACAAGATGGGGAACCTGGATATCAGCAGCTATATATTATGCTAACAACCTTCAAAAAATCAGTGAGGTGATCGATGCTCATCCAGAAAATGAAGCGGCTGCAATTCGTGAAGTGAAAAACTCCTGTGCTATTCAGAACTGAAGAATGAACTGTCGTTTATTTTTGCACATTATGGTGCATTGCCAGAGACAATTACAAAGCTAGAAAAAAGAAGTGAGACTCTAGTAGCATCCATGAAAATCTTCGAGGAATCTATGCAGCAGATGATGGAAGTGCCAGGAGAAAAGGGGTCAGCTGTTGCGGAAAAGTGCAAACGGGTAGTGAGTGCAAATAAGGACTTGAAACAATTGAAAACAATTTGTGATATTCTAAAAGATGAAAATGCTGTTACCAAAATGAGTCCAGCTACATTAGCTTGTTATATGTATGCTCCAATAACTTCTGTCGAAGTAGAAAGATCATTTTCTATTATGAAAAACATTCTCTCTGACAGACGACTATCAATGAATGTTTAGAACTTAAAAAGCACCTTGTAGTTATGTGCAATCAAGACGGAGAAAATTGAAATGCTCTTCCCAATTTAGATTTTAACATTTTGCCAGAAATTATAGATAAAAGTAAGCGACTTCTAAATGTGCCTTTTTTCGGTTTATTTTGCCTTTTTTCATTTTTAGTGCCTATTTAGCACATTATAAATGCCTTTTTGCCTGCCTATTTTAACGAAAATAAATGCCTGAACTTCCGGGCTCTAAATATAAGTATTTGAAATTAGGGCGTTTCAATTCGGACACCCGGTATAATTGTAACTTAAAATATTAACCAAAATATGTTTATAGTCTTTGTAGCTGAAAATAGGAGATTTTTAAATGATAGTTTGAAAAAATATCACCTGCCATGTTTATTTACAGTTTAATGATATTGACACTATTTATGGTTTAACATGATTAGTATTTTGTATATTTTTCTACACAAAATGTTTGCTATTTTTGCCCAAACAATTATTGAATTTTAAATCAAGAGAAATCCTGCTTTCGTATGAGCTTCACACCGTCAGTACATATATTTTGTTTCCGTTCTTAGAGCCTAATAATCACAATTAAATGATTACGAGAGTAATGTACTTTCACCAAAAGTGTTTCTGATATCTACAAAATCCTTATGTACATCATTCTAAAAATTATTAATTTAGAGTGATTTAAATCAACCTGATTTAAATCAAATCACCCTGATTCCACTTCACTTCATTTCCATGATTCTTACCTCACACTGCAATAAATGTTATTACGTCATAACCGCTATTGGTATGCGCGCACGCCAATCTCATCCCACCTTTCACATATGAACCCGACCTTGGTATACAAACCCAGAACCGAACATTTCTTCTTTTGATTTACAGCCAACTAATTACATCTTCCGCCTTACATTTACAGTCAGCTTGTTAAATCCTATCGCATAAGACTTAATTACATGTCGTTTGTTACCCACCCCCCTTTTTTCTTGTGCGCATGTGCGAATGCTGACCTTGGCTTGACCTTGACCGAAAATAAGGTTCATGAGGAACAAATACCTGGGAATTTCTTTGCTTCCAGAGCTTAATTGCAGGAAGCATATTGGTGTAACGTTACTTTTCAGTTACATCTTAATGGCAATACGGTAGTTCTTTTATACATCTATATACTCCTCTTCTTCAGATTGCAGAAGTTAAGGATAGTTCGCTACAAATGAAAGATTTCGTTGAAGAGCTCTCGTGTTGATGTCTTGTAACAACTTTATGGCAGGAAATTAAGGATAATGACAACTGATGGTAATAAATATTATTTTCAATTGTGTAATCGATACTTTTCTCCCCTGGAGCTTTCAGAACAGTCGACTCATACAAAATATATACCGCTTATATTTGACACTACTTTCACACTTCATACTTAAGCCCCAAAGTCCAAACTATTAACCCTCTCACTTGATTAACTTCTCCCTGCCTTCATTACCTTCAATCAAATAACCTTCACTCTTCACACACTTACACATAATCAAAACTTCACACATAAACTCACCAAACAACAATACAACATGGGAACACGTCAACATGAAGTGACATTTTACCCAGTCAACTCCTAACACTATCTCAGTCAAACAGACATACTGAAACGCACACAACATACCAAAGAAAACGACCACAAACCAAGCTTCATATTAACGAACTTTGTAAACCGGTCTTGTTCTGGAGTACAGAACAACCCCGGTATCAGATCCTGCGGATTACATTGTCGCATGCAGGACTGAATCTGCATGCAATCTTTGAACCAAATAAAGTGACTAGGAAAAGAGAATGGGGGAACCGATATTCCGTGGAAAAGACGGATTTTAGTAGCGTGCGGTGACCATTTACATAGCCAAAGCACTGAATATTATAGTACAGGGTGTCCCAGAAGTCTTTCCCTGATTACAAACGTTATTCATATCCGCTATATGTAAGGTAGAGATGTGAAAGTGGTGCCAAAATGTTGGAAAACTAACCAAGTTTTTTTGTTCCAGGTTTCAGTAACGTGGCTGTAGTGTAGCAGTGTCAGTGCCCAGGAAACCGGAAATGTTCACAAATCAGGAAAAAGCTCAGTGTGTCCTCTGGTATCATTAGGCAACAAAGCCTGTACAATTTGCACGAAAAAATAAACGTTTGTGTAAGATATCATAAAGATAACATTTTGGCTGATGTTTTACGTTGTTTGAAATCGCTGAGGTTGATGGTTCGGCCACTTCTCGGTAAGTCAGCATCAGATTCTGTGGTCCTGAACTTGTCATACCACGACTTAATGCTCTCGACATCGGACGGCATCTTTCCATAAGTTGTTTGAAAGTTCCTCTCCACTGTTATTGGTGAGCGGGTCTCGTGACACACTGAGATCTTTCCTGATTTGTGAACATTTCCGGTTTCCTGGGCACCGACGCTGCTACACTACAGCCACGTTACTGAAACCTGGAACAAAAAAACTTGGTTAGTTCTCCAACATTTTGGCACCACTTTCACATCTCTACATTGCATATAGGGGATATGAATAAAGTTTGTGATCAGGGAAAGACTTCTGGGACACCCGGTATAATTTTTAAATAAACAATAGTACATCAAGGGGCAGGCTTGCGTTGATAAAAACACCACACGCCACTGCCTTGTGGCATTTTAGTCTTTCACAGGCTCCGCAAAAATGCCTCTCGTCATTTTCGGGGAGTCTAATTATCCTGGGAGTTATACAAAATTCGAATTTTCGCCAAAAGGCACTACGATCAATGCAAATCGTTATTGTGAGACTCTAAGAAAACTACGGCGAGCCATCCAAAACAGGAGGCGAGGAATGCTTTCTGGAGGAATTGTGCATCTGCACGACAATGCCTGCCCTCACGCTGCTGGTGCAACTCAAGAATTGCTGGATCAATCCGGATGGGAAATTTTTCATCATCCACCCTATATTCCGGACCTTGCTCCGAGCGATTTCAACCTTTTCCCTAAGCTGAAAGAGTTTCTGGGCGGTAAACGTTTTGGAAGTGATGAAGAGTTGGAGAATGCAGTGACCACCTGGCTTAATGAACTGGCGACAGAAGAGTATAACATGGGAATTCTGAAGCTCGTGCCCAGATGCGACAAATGTTTAAATGTAGAAGGTGATTATGTAGAGAAGTTAAGGAAGCTTCAGGTATGTAACAAAATTGTTTGTTTTTTTCAATAAATATTGTGTTTTCATTTTGTATAACCAAACGGTCTTTATTTTCTGGATAACCCTCGTATTTGGCAAATCCTGCACACTGAACAACCTATTTCATGGAAGGTTATCAAAATTAAAAATACAGGATGAGGCAGAAATGAACAAACCACGAATACACACACAGAGAGATGGGAATATAAACGAAGAAGAAGCAAGAAATAGTATAGGAAGGAAGAAAGAACAGTAATAAACAAACCACTAATACACAGAGAGAGATGGAAGAAGAAGCGAGAAATAGTAGGAAGGAAGAAAGAACAATAATGAACAAACCACGAATCATAGGCGTAGCCAGAACTTTATATTTGGGTGTGCACAAAAAAATGATGTCTTGTACCTTTTTAATAGCATATTTTGCAACACAATCACTTGGCTCTTTAACTGCACTGATGTTTGTAAAGGAATATAAATTCACTAAATGACAGTGTTGAAAATTTCTGAATATATGTAGTAGAAAAAAATCAAATTGCATAGAAATTACACACACACAAAATGTTCATAAATGTTACGAACAAATACATCAAAATACACGTCATCTATAACAAGAGACGTCTGTCAAAAGGTACAATGTTCTTAAACTCATCAATAACTTCATTTACATCAGTGGACTAAGCTTTTCCCTGTTCCACAAATAGCAATAGCAGGGCTTCCAATCTATCCTGCTTCTGAGTTGCTCTTAATTTATTTAACTTGGGTAAGCTTGAAGAAAGCTCTCTCTCACACGTGCAGCTTGTGGCAGGTATAGAAGAAAAGCGCTGCAGTACAGAGTAGAATGCAGTAAATATCTTCCTTCTTCAATGACATCAAAATATCGAAAAACTATAGACACCCGTTTCATCAGCGATAATGCACAAGTTTGTACCAAGTAATGACATTTTCATCTTCTTACAAACTGCCGCTCTTATTGAAATATCTGTCTTTAATTCTCTTTGATAAAGCAGCCCATTAGGGTGTGCATAGGCACACCCGGCACACCCCGTAGCTACGCCTATGCCACGAATACACACACACAGAAATGGGAATATAAAGGAAGAAGCGTAAGACAAGAACAGAGAAAGAAAATAATAGAAACAATGAAATGGAGAGAACCGGAAGGCAGGCGGAGAGAACGTAAAAATAGAATCCGTACAGAAAGAAAAGACAAGAAAGAGAGAGATAGAGACTGGATTGAGAGAGCGTAATAGAGGGAAGAAGAGAGTAAAGAAACAAACGAAAGAGAAATCATAATGGAATAAACAGAAAAATGGGTTGACACGTCCCTTCCCATTGTACAAATACGAGTGATATCAGTAGTTCTTCTTTCTTATGTCAGAGGCGCAATCACGAATTTTTGCCTGGGGAGGGGCAAGTACCAGCGTAAACGTACCAATAATAATAATAATAGTAAAGGTAAAAGGTCAAGTGTTCCCCTGTGCATAGCACCACGCCATGAAGGCGTATAGGGGGTGTGGGGGTAACGCCCCACACTTTCTTGATCCGGTCGTAAGTGGGGGTGATGTGATCAGCATCACGCCCCTGACCGCATTTACCCCCCAGGGTTTCCCCCAGGTACCCATGTTATTCGACGCTGGGTGGGCGCCGGGGCCGCTTCCAACGTTAGAAAAGTTCCCGGATTTGAACCGGCCGGGGATCGAACCCGGGACAGACATGTTACCGATTGAGCCACCGCGGCCACCAATTATAATAATAATAATGACATTATCATTATTATTATTTTATTACTAGTGGCATAATTAGTAGTAGTATCAAAGACGTTATTATCCTCAAATTACGCAAAAGGGGGGTAGAAGTCTGTGCTAAAACATTTGTTTGGAACAAACGATTTGAAATATTTTTTTTTAGCACCGTCAATTTCACATTAGCTAATAATGAAAAACAAGCACACAAACTGTATTTTTGAATGGCAGAAAATGAATGATAAATGCATTCCGAAGATAATTATTTTTTACATATAACTCAGTGGCGATGCTACATAAAGGGCAACTAGGGCACTGCCCCACAACAATTTTAACATAAAAAGTTCATCTGAAGAGGCGATCGGTATATACGCGTAAATATATTTTTTGTTTTTTCCCTCAACCCCTACGTTGCTGCAACCAGACTTACAGGGCATGCACCCTGTGCGAGGTTAATATATTTCTACTTCCTGTTGGAGAGAGTCCAATTTCGGCTCTGCCCTGGAGACGTGACGTCACTGGCTGATCCAAACATTTACAGCAGGCAAGGGACGGTCCCCTCACAATGGAAAAGCGCAAAATTCGTAGCCGTCTCTGGGCAGTAAACGAGGTGCCCTGCCCATTCATGTTTCCCTCATTCACCGTTCAGTATTTCCAACGCTTGGGAGGCAGTTCATTCGTTCTTCCAGCCTGCAGCAATAAGATGGAAAAAAATCCCTCGAATGCTTTTCTTCGCGCTTGTTCCGGCGACCTGAAAAGTTGACAACACTTTTTATTGCACAAACTAGTCCCTCGTATTTTCAAAAAGATCCTCCTTTCCTCTTTTCTTCCCATTGTAATACGGATTTGGATTTGAGTTAGTGTGTGAGTTTGCGTTGCGTTCCGTCTGTGCGTATTGGTCGCTTATGAAATAATTTGTTTTTCGCGATTTTATAGTTACTGTACGTGTTTATTTATTTGTGTAATTGTGTCTGTGTTCCAGCAACTTGACATGCAGAATATCTTCGTAAGTATAAACGAACTTTTTGGGGGTACATGGCCAATGTAAAGTATTGTAACTGAACTTAACGCTGCATCATCTTCCTACTTAGTCATTGATATTAGTGGATACTTGGTGAATATGACATTGAATCATGTAGAAACTTTAATATCTACGCCTTTCAATTCATTGACAATGGAAGAGAAACTGCAGTGTAACATTTTCCTAATCATTCCAGTATCTTCACAAAGTTTAGTTACTGCAAGCGACGTCAGTATTCGAGTTTTTTTTTTATTCATGTATTTTTGTTCCATATGTTGCTGATTTTTCGTATTCCTACGTAGTGAGTATTTAATGCTCTTTGGATAGATATCTTGATCAGAATGTTAATTTTATTCCAAATTGTTCGAACAATTTACTTACTCCATATCAAGGAACTCCCCTCAAAAACCTTAAAGAGGAATATAGAGGCTAACTGCCCCCCTCCCCACCCAAAAGAAAAATGTGCCCTGCCTGACTGAAAAGGCACGCGCCGCCCCTGATATAACTTGTACTTAAACTTTCATGTACAAGATACGTATGTCTTACACATGTAGCGACATAAAATAAGAAAATACATATGCAACATGCTAACACTAAATTATGTACGCATTCCAATTTTATTCATAACATATATACAACACATATTATTTAAATACATCACAGAAAACAATCATATTGCGAGGAAGAAAATTTTTGGATCCAATTTTTGCTATTGAAAACAATGTTGATTTAATAGGGCGAAAATAATTTCATTGTACGCCATGACATCCTTTCTTTTACAACATTTTTCATTTAGATTGCTCGGCGCCCATGGCCGACTCCTAAGTAGCTACGGCTCTGAACGTGACGAAACCGAGAGAAGCAAGGAATGCGAGCGAAGCGAGCAAGAAAATTTAACGAAGTTTATTTTTATTTGCATGAAATTAGAAATCGAGGGGAGTAATTGCTCCTCTGTGCCCCCCTGCAGGTGACCTTGGCCGTCAATGTTTGCCCCCTAGAATTGACTTCCCCTGTGGTTGCGCCACTGTCTTGTGTGGAAATAAAAATGTATTTTTCTTGGTAAGAAATGAAACTTGACTTGGATTTCATTTGATTCAAGTAAGGAAGTATTACTGCAGTGGTAGCGATTGGGTTCCAAAACTGAAGGGGCGGGGGGCAAGGTGCCAAAACTGTGGTGGGGGGGGGCAAAGACAGTATATTTCCCTTTGTAAGTAAGATTTAGCATAGTGTGTGGGCAAAAGTGGCCAGGAGTAAGGGGCAACTGCCCTCCTAATCGCCGCCACTGAGTATTACCCATACTCTGAGAGACATCTAGAGATGTTGCGAATCCTCATGGGAACATAATCTTGCGTTTCATTAAAATAAGGTTCTTTTGTTAATAAAATAATGTGTCAGGATTAATAATTTGGTAAGTGCTGGGAGATGCAGGTACGAGGGCCACTATTTATATTTTGAGCCTTGGCAACACTGATTGAAGTTAGGCGCGATTTGACGTTTGCACGGAATCGTCTGGCATTATTGACCATAACGTACTTCAAATGTTTTGTGCAATAGCTTGATTTGTGTTGTTTATGTTGCCTTGGAGATTGCGCGACAACAATAAAATGGAATTAACTCGTGAACATTTTCGTGCGATGATTTTTTACGATTTTCGACGTGGATTATCAAGACAAGAGTGCATCGATCAACTTACCTCCACATTTGGCGATGAAGCCCCATCCTTTGCCACTGTGAAACGCTGGTATAACGAATTTAATCGTGGCCGCCATTCGCTCACCGACGAGATTCGCGAAGGTCGTCCAAAATCAGTTGTTGTTCAAGAAAACATTGATGCTGTGCAAAACCTAATACTGCAAGATCGTCATGTGACATACTGTGAGATTGAGGCAACCAAAGGCATTAGTTCCACCACCATATATAAAATATTACATGATCATTTAGCTGTGAGAAAGGTATGTTCTCGTTGGATCCCACACAATTTGACAAAAACTCAAAAAGACGCTCGCGTCAATTGGTGCAAACAAATGCTCAATAAATACAATCGTGGTGCTTCAAAAGACTTATATAAGATTGTAACAGGTGACGAATCATGGATATATGCATATGAGCCGGAACGTAAACAGCAGTCGACTGTATGGGTGTTTCAAGATGAACCCAATCCAACAAAAGTTGTTCACGCTCGAAGCACATTGAAACAAATGGTCGCCTGTTTTTTCGGGAAAACTGGTCATGTGGCAACTGTGCCTTTAGAGGAACGTAGAACGGTCAACTCTGAATGGTACCCAACAATTTGTTTGCCAGAGGTGTTCGGTCAAATACGGAAAACAAACAAACGCCGTCGGATCATTCTTTATGAAGACAATGCCAGCTGTCACACATCTCGTCTAACAACCGACTTTATGAACAGTCAAAAAATCGAATTGATGGGTCAGCCGCCGTACAGTCCTGATTTGGCACCCAATGACTTCTTCTTGTTCCCGAATGTCAAGAATAAATTGCGTGGACAACGATTTTCGTCGGCGGAAGACGCCGTTGATGCGTTCAAAAACCATATTATGGAGGTGTCTCAAGAAGATTGGAAAAACTGCTTTGACAAATGGTTCGAACGAATGCAAAAGTGTATTGACCATAAAGGAGAATACTTCGAAAAACAATAAAGCAGTTTTCAATGCGAAATTCCTGTTTTTTCATTGTTAGGCTCAAAATATAAATAGTGACCCTCGTAATCAAGAAAAAAGGAATGCTAAGAATGAAGAATGAATTGGGAGAGCTATAGAAAAAGGTAAACAGAGAAAATAACAAAAGATGTCAGAAGGACTGGACGGAGTAAATATTCTTAATTCCAAAGGGAGGGGGGATTGTCTCGAACTCTCGATTGATTCCCCCGTTTGACCTTCGCTCCGGGACGAAACGGATGCATTCCTTTCTTCTGGCTCCAGGGGCGCCGACTTGTCAAAATTATTTGACGTGTGTCTGCTCATTTGTTTTTTAGATAACAATTAACATTTTTATTTAAAAGTAGGCTATGTATTTACATTAAGAGGCCAACATAACAGTTTTATGCCGGCCTCGGTAGCCGAGAGTGTTGGGTTGATCCGGAGGTCTCGGGTTCGAGTCCCGGCGAGGGCATGGATGTGTTTTAATGTCCGCAACAGACTTGTAAAGAAAGGACATGTGACGGGTGCAATGAACCTTAGTGTTGACGTACCCGTAAAAATAGCGAATATTTACAATATTTAACAGTTTTATTTAATTATTTACATAAATGCTAACACAAATCGCAGGCAAATAGTTTTACTTTTTTTGTTCTTGCTACAATATTTACTTTTTAAATTTAATTTTGCAATAATAAAAAAACACACACAGCACGCCGTGCTTTAGCAATAATGCCTTTGATCATAGCCGTTCCCGCTTTCGCAATACAGACTTTTCATAAGCTTTCCTTCCGTACTTTACTGCAAGCCAGTGTTAAATAAACTCAAAGACTTGAGAATTAATTTCCCCTTATTCTTTGGACTAGAGGAAGAGATTTCGAGGATAACTAAATATCGTACATATCAATATTGCCTGAAAGTCGTGTTTTCGACCTCAAATTGTTCAGAATTCACAAAACAACATACTGGTATAATTGTCATATCACCTCGTTATTTTGAAACTCTTTTTAGTAAAAATATTAACAATACTCATAATTATATACTTAGTATATAGTAATAAGTCATGTGTTTTTCTGTCTCCGTTCATAGCCCCCCCACCCAAAGTTGATGGTTTAGCGGTCTCAGCCCCCCAAATTTGATGGTCTCTAGAACATTTGAAATGTGTATTTTAAGTTAAGTTCATGTGGCACAATTCAGAGTAAACTTTACAAGAGAAGCAAAATAATACATTAGATCCTCTTAAGCAAAATTATTTGGGGGGGCTCTGCCCCCACATCATTAACATTGGGGGGCTCGAGCCCCCGCAAGCCCCATGGAGTCGGCGCCTATGTCTGGCTCTGCAGTGTTCAATGCATCCACAAAGCCTACAGCGTTATCGAGCGTTGACTTTTAAGTTTGCGAATCCAATAAGCATCAACGTTCATAACCCCAGCCTTGCTTTCGTTTGTATACATTGCCAGCAGCCTCTATTTACTTCTTGGCGAGTCCTTGCCTTTTGTGGCCCGTGCCACTCACCCCTCCATAAGCAGCTCAGAGGCATGACATTGTGTGTTTGAAGAAGCGTGACGACAAAAGCCATTGAGGTACAAGAGATTTTGGAGACTGGAGTTCAACAGTCTTGCAACACTGCAAAGAGGTATGACACCGCATCTTCCATGCTTGTTTCCATCACAATTACAACTTGCTGAGTGTCATGTTATTAACACTTTTAATGTTGTTTGTTACGGACGATATCGGAAATTTTATATCGCGATCAAGAAAATATCGTCACAGACGATATGATACGATATTTTTTTCCGTATCGTGATATCGGAGATATATCGTCTCCACGATATATATAGCCAAATATCATGACGATATATCGACGACACGATATATATCGCCAAATATCGTGATGATATATCGCCGACACGATATATTTTGTCAAATATCTTGACGATATATCGCCAACACGATATACAGTATACCGCCAAATATCGTGACGATATATCGCCGACACGATATATATCTACAAATATTGTGACGATATATCGCCGACACGATATATATTGTCAAATATCTTGACGATATATCGCCAACACGATATGCAGTATATCGCCAAATATCGTGACGATATATTGCCGACACGATATATATCTTCAAATATTGTGACGATATATCACCGACACTATATATATTGCCAAATATCTTGACGATATATCGCCAACACGATATACAGTATATCGCCAAATATCGTGACGATATATTGCCGACAAGATATATATCTTCCAATATTGCGACAATATATCACCGTCACTATATATATTGTCAAATATCTTGACGATATATCGCCAACACGATTTACAGTATATCGCCAAATGTGACGATATATCGCCGACACGATATATATCTCTTCAAATATCGTGACGATATATCACCGACACTATATATATTGTCAAATATCTTGAGTATATATCGCCAACACGATATATATCGCCGATATATCGCCGACACGATATATATCGCCAAATATCGTGACGATATATCGAGTTGATATCGCCTGGACAATATTTTTATTCAATATCGCGATATATGATCTGGACAATATGTCGTCCAACGCTAGTTGTTAGTGTTCCCTTCGTTCAAACTTTAAAGTAATTTGTCGGAGTGGTCATCACAGCGCGCTACCACACCAGGGGTCCCGGGTTCGAATCCCGGCCTGGGCATGTGTGTTCTTTGTGACTGTGCCTTCATCAATGTCATCATATATCATCACTCATCCTCATCTTCGCGATTAGCCAAATCTGGTAGAAAAGCAACGCGAAATAAACCTAATTCAATCAATCAATAAATGTCATTTGAAAATGCAGTATGTTTTAATCCTTTACAAATACACACACACACATACATATACATTGATTGATTGATTGATATGTTGTTATAAGTCCACTTTATGCACAGAAAAGCTAATCGGTAATGGACCTGCAGTTTAAAGTTGGATCCGAACCACTGTGTCATGTGCCTCCACCGGGAATCCAACCCGAGACCCCTTGATTGCAAGGCAACTACGTTACCACTATGCCATCGGGTACGCCCTACATACACACTTTCATATATATATATATATATATATATATATATATATATATATATATACAGAGTGGGCGAAAATTAGCCTTACAGTTGTTTCAGAATTAGTTTCACGTTTTTGATCTACTTTTTTTTTTCAAAATAATTCCAAGCCAGTATTCTGACGAGATTAAACTGTGTTAAAAAGGCAAGTGAAGTGTTAAATGTACATAAACAGTATTGAACATATAAATGTCCTGTATAGTGCATACCTACTCAGTGTACGGCTACTTTTGGCCCACCCTGTATATGCAATCTTTACTTATCGTTAATTGAATCTAACATCCATATTTTGTTGTTATTCCGTAAATATTAATTTTTTTTAGAATTTTTTGACATTAATTTCCTCACCAGGAAGTTGCTTCTACACAAAGTTTAGAATTTTTGAGTTGTTTAAAGTCCACTTTATGCACAGATGGGCTAATTTGGACAGGACCGTTAGCTCTGCTCCATCGAAGATGCCACGAATTTTAGCGAGCTTAACTACATTTAAACTAGAAAATGAATACTTGTTGTTGCATCTCTATTCTAAGACCTATTTTTTTGCCTATTCATGTAATAATAACAAAAGCAATATTAAATAATGTATATATTTTAATAATTATTATTATGAATAGATCGATAGATTATATTAACGTATTATAAACTTTTACATTACTTTTATTATTTCATTATTATTATTATAGTGTTCTCAGCACTTAAAATAAACTACAGTAAAACCTCATTATTCCGGACCCTGATAAGCCGGACTCCTCTTAATCCGGACAGGGAAAGGAAGAAAATAAAGCAGAATGCAAGGTTTGAAATGTGGCTAGAAGTCAACAAGAGAATTTCCCAAAGAAAAGGCAGTCAACCACTGATGAAATTCTGTTTCCCGCAGACTTTGTATTGTACTGTATAGTGTATTTAGGCCTATGCCCTTTAAATACACCATAATGAACGTGTTTTGTTGCTATAAACGGAGTTTTAATGCACTTTCTACTGTTCTTTTAGGTTATTTCAGTTAATCCAGACTTTTGTTAAACCGGTCAACTTATCCCCCCTATTAGTCCGGATGAACGAGGTTTTACTGTATTATTATTATTTCTGCAACACTTGATTCGGTCACAAAGTGAAATATATATCTAAACAGACGGACAGCCTGGAGGCGAAAAGAACTGCTACACGAGGTGACAAAGCTGTAGGAGACAGTAGCTATTAATTTCCACATCAACGCAGCGTGTCAGATGGAAAGTTGAGATAAGACAGAAGAGCACGTGGCTTCAAGACAAAGAGGGTTATAATCATAAGGTTCACTTCATTTTCATTCTTTTTCTTAATCTTTGCCATAAAAGGGGTGGTGTGTAGGCTTTGCAACGTGTCCCGTTCTCTTGTTGATAGTACGTACGGTATGATGATATTTAATTACATTTAAATTTTAGCTTTAACCAGAATGAATTTTTTATATACGTTCATTGCTTAGTTCCTTTCTTTCATTATTTTCTTTAGTCTTTTGTCCATTTTTATGTCTATTCTTTATTTGGTTATTGTGCCACTTGATCGCGGACCGTGTAGCGTCTGCTTGCCGGTGAAAGCGGATGTATGCATCCTCCACAACTTAAGCGCATGGCCCAATTCCTAGCTTTCCAAGGCTAGGTTTCGTCAAGTTTCTTTTCTGGATCTACAAGCGGAATACTGCAATAGAAGTAATGACTGAATCACACGAGGCTACATTTCGTGCTGGATTTTCCAGTTGGACCTGAACTAGTTGTGTGGTGCTGGCTCAGGTACTAGATTTCGCCTCACACAATAATTGTTACCGTACTTTGTCGGTATAAATTTGTTCCCATAAGACATTGCGTAGAGCAGGCAAGCTAAAAAGATGGACGAGCGATTTGAAGAACGTTGGACAGTGGGATCCATGAGTATTACAGTGCAAATTGTCCATCACTATGCTCGTGCACTTTATTTGATCCAATAAGAGCTTCAAGAATTAAAAGAAAACTCAAAACAAGCTGTTGGCAACTTCTGCACCAGCATACATAAAAATCCATCGCTTTAAAAACACACAGGATGTAACAGAAAAATTAATGAAAATAGTCATGGACAATTTGCCGAGAATTACTAGTGGATCCAACTGTACGAGATAATTGAGGTGTACTCAGCCTTTTTAATGAACTCTGGTATGTATATTCATTCATACATGAGATTCGCAGGATTCATTCATTACAAAATATACTTTACAACTAAATATGTAAAACATGTAATGCACTTGAAATAATATGAATTTTTCATTACATTTGTCGTGTAATCTCATCGCTTTGGATCAATTCCTAAATACAAATGCACATAATCTCTGTTACTTTTTCTTTCGATTGGCTGCTTCACAGAATCTAGCAGAGAAAGCCAGTTGCAAATAGAATACGGTCTAATCGTCAACACAAACAACTACGGCATTCCTACTGGAAATCCAGTTCCGTCTGACCAGCAATAAGTTATCGAGAACAGATTCACGTCGTTGGAAGGTGGCACCACCTGTCTGTCTGTCTTGAATATAAGTAGGCCTATTTGCTTTCATATAGGTCATTGAACTCTATATAACATGGAAGGACTGCTTTACGGGGCAAAAGTGAAGCCATTCTCTCGCTTAGTTACGCCAGGGAACAGAGGAAGAAAAGCTCAAGCAAACAAATTTTTCTGTGGCGGCAAATGGATTTTTACGACAGATTATTTCCGAAATAAAAGCCATAATTTATGAGAAAGCGTTGCATTGAGTACATTACCTGCATTCAGACACCACTTTCTATGCATATTCATGTTACTTGTGAATAAAACGTGTGCAAAATACCTTTTACAGGATATAAAACGCTTAACATGTAAAAGTGATAATAAGAAGGGAGATTGAATAAAAACCGACTGTTGGAAACGGTTATCAGGGGTGAGCTTTTACGTAATACTTGGCATGTATTTACTTGTGATTAACGTAATATTCTTTTACATAAATTATCAGAATTATAGCATAAATAATTACAGTAAAATTGAGTAAAAGTATCTAAATTATACCTCATATCTACCAAACACAACCTAAAAAATTGCAAAAGACAGTGGGAAATTTCAAAACGTTACATTCTCCTAAAGTATTTAATATACAATTTCTACTGTATAATTGCCAGTTATACTCAGTATGTCATTGAATTAGAGTTTGCCCGCAACAAATTTTAAATGTATTGCTTGTCCTTTTCCTTTTTCAAAAACCTACTCTTGGTGCATTACTACGAAAACGTTGATTTTTCCACAAATACAGCAAATTTCCCTGATTTTTCTAGGATTTCCAGACTGCTAGACACCCTGATAACATGCTTTTGGGCACACAATTAATGCACAATTAACACTTTCAGTACAAAAAAAATGAATCACGGTCAAAAAATCTCAAACAATATTTAACACTCATTTCCAAGATTATACACATTTTTTTCTTCCTGTGCGTCTTGCGAAAAACTTACATTGTGTGGAAGTTGGGCCATAATGTCGAGACACTTTTTTGGGTGCACAATTAAAATTTAGTAAGTACTGCTTGACATGCCATAAGTATGGCATGTAGATAAAACTAATATTTTGCAACAAAAATCTATCCGGAGATTAGTTATTTTAATTCGCTTTGTTACTTCTGATTAGCTTCTCTCCATGACTCAATAAATTCATGTATTTATAAACTATGAAAAATTCCAATTGGTTATTACAAAATGTAATCACTTGCGAGTTGCGACAGTCGACAGTTTATGAAACACGTGGGTGTAAACTCATTCGAAAGCTTTTGCTATAACATTTAATTACAGTTATGAACTTTTAACAAATACATGTATTCATTCGTGATATTCACATATTTTAAGAATGATACCGACAAAAGTTTACACCCGGGCAATTGTCTAAACGATTTGTACAATCAACAGGAAATGAATTAGGAGAAAAAAGATTTTCTTGACGAAAAATGAGTTGGCAATGCTGCGAACACCGAGGCAATCTTGATAAGACGCTTGAGGAGCGTCGAGTAAACTTTCCTGAAAAGCACAACTCAACTCCAGTATCGAAGGCCATGCTACACGTGGATTGGCAACTTTCGGGAGCATGCTGTCTGTCTACACAATTCTCCCCAAATGCCTGTTTGAAGATGAACCTTCTGCTCGCATTTTATTTTTCAAATGTAGTTCTGACGTTGTAGTCATTTTACAATTATTTGTATTTGTTCTTATTTTGCTTTGTTTATGTCACCTTTACAATTAATCGAAACTACGAAGATGGATGATAATGAGATTAAATTGATGAAGAGACACTTAGAAAAGAGATTGCCAGACCAGGACTCGAACCCGGAACCTAAAGCGGATAAGGTGGGGAGACCGTCAATAACTCTCGGCCATGAACTGGAGTATAGAATTTGTAATTGCTCAGCAGTATTTTTTGTTCTGTTCATGACTAATACCTGCTTTCGGACACTTAATTTATAAGTGACACACTTCGTTCGGTGGGGACAAGCCACGTATTGTTTGAGAGGAGGGACATATCTAGTTTATCCTACTAGATACAATCATGGACTATACTTGAAATGTGACGTGCTAAACAATACTTTCGGATATCAGTTGGACATAGCAATTTTGATATACAAGTTGCATTTCCTCTACTTATTCATTATGCCTCATAGACATGGGCGTCCGGAAGGGGGGCAAGGGGGGGCCGTGGCCCCCCTCTGGAAAATGAAAGTCAACCAAAAATTACATATTTCACACATATATATCTTAATTTCAGCCACAATAATGTGTGTTAATTATTGCATGAACATGATAAATTCACATTTAAGCAATGTTTTTTGAGGTATGAACACTATTATTGGAGAAAATATGCCATGTTGGCCCCCCCCTGGAAAAAAATATCTTCCTTGCCCCTCCCTGGAAAAAATCCTGCGGACGTCCATGCTCATAGATAATCTCGCAACAACGCAAAATGTTTTAATTGACTCGAATTCACAATGACTAATATATACTGGACCTATATTTTAAATGCAAAATCTAGGTGACGAAAATATGCCTCAACACGAAATGAAAATGCAATATTCATTCAATACACTAAAAAAGCTAACCAAAGCAGACTTTTAACAACATTACACACGTAACGTTTCCATCCTCTTACAGGGTTTTTGTTGGAGTAAGATTCACATGGCGTAATAGCATTATCATTCACTACAAAGCAATAGCTATAAACATGAGATAAACCTGAAATGAGGGGTTAGAATTCACCATAAGATAAGTGCAGCAAGTAAAACAAAACACATATGTAAGGAAGAGGTGTGTAAGTGTAAGTTTCTATGTGACAATTGACTCAGTGGTAGCACTAGACGATTTTACGTCAGGGATCCTAGGTTCGAATACCGGTCTGGGCATTAGTATTGTTTCTGAATGTTCTATTTATTTTATCTTCACTCATCTTCGTCGTCGCGATTGCCCAAAAGAGGAAGAAAAGCGACGCTAAATAAAAATAAAAAATATATGTGAAAATTAGAAGGTTAATTAAAAGCTGATAGGTAAAATATACTCTATGAGCGATGTTCGATAGAAGTTCTGTTAAGATGTCAAACCTGTAAGAAGCAAATAGCGAAGTTGTGTGAAGGATTGAAGATAAGCTTCGATAACATGGTCACCTGGATTGTCTGGAGCTGAACCAGTAAATGGGCTATGTTTAATCCCCAAGGCCATTCTGCAAAACGCAGTGGCGTACGCAAGGGGGGGGGGGTTACTGGGTTTAAACCCCCCCCCCTTGAGCTTTTGAAATATTATGGAAAATGCTGTAGAAAAAAAATTAAAAATGGCTAATTTATCACAGTCAAAGATCTGCGACAGTAATAATAATAATAATAATAATAATAATAATAATAATTTGAATTATTATTCCCATGCAGCATGAAGAAAAACACAACATTCCAAACACAATGTAAGCGGCCGCAAAGTTCAATTTTGCAATTTTTCTTTTGCAAAAAGTCGCGCAGTGACTCTTGCGAGAATTGTGAAAATTCCTTGCTTCGTCCTTATTGCAAACGTTCTTCCCGGTACTGATTTCACATCCCCTTGTGAACTCTCAAGTGATGCTGAGTCTATATCCACATCATTAAATAATGTTGAAGAAGTGCTTTGTGAATCATCTAGAAATGATAAATGTGTTGGAATGTCTATAAACTTACTTTTCAACGAAAACATAGACTCAGTGGAATTTCGCAACATGTATTCTTGCGCTTCATCATCATCCTGGGCGAGTTCCATAGGTAAAGGTAATGTAAATTCCCCCGTGCATATAGCACCGTGCCATGAAGGCACACGTAGTGGTGTGGTGGGCCCCAAAGATTCTCGATCTCGAACTATTTTGCAGGTGATGTGATCAGCACCATGCTCCGGCAGCCTTCATCCCCCAGGGTTGCTCTCAGGTACCCATTGCTATGAGGCTGGGTGCGGAGACAAGGCTGGATAAATTCCAACCAATTCCGGGAATCGAACCCGGATATCCCACGAAGTTGTCAGAGTAGACAAGCGCGACTCCTTGAATGAGTTTCATATTTCGATTATTTCAATAAATTTAATATATTTGCTTTTTTTATGCATTTTCTTCACACTTAAAATATCTCATTTATCATATACAAATAACCGTTGACTAGAGAATTATTTTGTAACAAAGAAACAAAAGAAATGTAATTTTGTTCTATTTCTTTCATAAATAGCAGCTGCATTAGTAGTAATTATTAGTAGTAATTAAACTAATTAATTAATTAATTATAATAATTATTAATTAATTTATGATTATTATTATTATTAATTAATTAAAGTATAATAAAACAATGGTAATGTGAATTTGTAGAAAGTTTTCGAAATAACACCCCCCTTGATGAAATCCTGCGTACGCTACTGGCAAAACGAATGCCAAAAGAGGTTCGTGTGTGGATTTGGTCAGCATGAAATTGTTGGGTGATGATAAGTGAATGGTATTTTTTCTGTTTTCGTTATTTTACGTTGCTTTTCTACCTCTGGATCTTGAATGACGAACTGATAAACACAAAAAAGCCAACCCCGTGGCTAATTGGTTAGCGCACGCGCTTTGAAGTAAGGTGAGGATGTGTCATTGTCTGCATCCCACTTCCATCTATCACATCTTCAACCTTCATCATTGCGATTATCCGAGACTGGTAGAACAGTGACGTGAAATAACAAAAATATCACCCTCGGTGTCGATTTCAAAGTTTGAAGTATTGCTGTTTCTGCATTCAATAGCGGCTCTAGATTGTGACAGTGATGTGAAATGCTTCTGATTTATAAGAAATAGTAAAACGAGAAGAGCGATAGATATTCCTCTATTTTCAATTTTCTCTAAAACTATTTTCCCCGACTGTGGTGATAATGAATTCTATGTAGTATGAGATATATACTTTAAATTAATTTATACTAATTTATGCATATGCAACTGATTAAGAGAGCCTCCACGATGGTGCAAGGGAATCGTCGCCGCATTGTAATCAAGGAGTTCTCAGTTCGATGCGCGGTGGAGGCACATAGTGATTCGGATTCTAGTTTAAACTGTAGATCTCGTCCCGGTTTGCCTATTTGTGCATAAAACTCAGACTCAGAATGATTAAGGACTTTTCGAAATATTCTGTCAGTATCGGAGTGGCAACTTTCTTCAGAACGAAATTGAATTCGTAAAGCAATAATACGCACAGCACCTCTAATTACCCACTGCCATTCAACACGCTACTATTCGTCAATTCAGAATTATTATTTTAGGGTTCAAATTCTGGCATCTGAAAGAGGGACACTTGGCCCCAAAAGTTTCAGGGTTGTTAACATTTAGGCTACTAGTTAAGGATAGTTTTGTTAAGCTCCTGGGACCTGAGGAACAAAAATATAGATCTTTTAAAATGATTTCTGAATTCAAATGTAGAAATTATGCAGCACACTAACCTAGGGACGCTATAGGCTTATTCATGGGATGGAAAAATTGTCATTTCCGCCCCCCCCTCGCCAAGCTGTATATTCAATTGACTTAGATTCGAGTGCTAATATTGGTTATGATTCTTGGTAAGGTGATAAGGCGTTACATCATTCATTGAAACTTACGTAACTATGCTATTGGTTATACAGTATAAACAATAATAATGACAATTAAATTATCGTGCCTAGCACTCTGATTACTCTACTGGGAATATAATTTACACCTGTAAGTTTTCCGAAACAAATACCCATTTCACTTCGTATGACAAGAATCTGCGATGAAATTTCGTAAGTAGAAATTCAGTAGCATTAGTTTACCTTAACTTTCGCAAGATATGAAAAATTCCGTTTTTGAATTGTTGGATCGTAATGTCGTGACCATCCCTGATATTTTCCTTGCATATCAACGATATTTTTTTGAAAGTAGGGTTAGCAACCCTTAATTGAAGACCACGTGAATGACTTGGTAGTCGGAAACCTGGCCAGGACGAGCAATCGTTCATTGGAGCTACGGAGTCAATATGCCATACACGTCTGAAGTTACTCGTGGCCGTATACTTGGCATGTTCGAATGTGGCCGCACAATTTCCGATATCGCAATAGCCATTGGAAGGCATGAAAATGTTGTTCGTCATTGGATAGAGCGTTTTCAACATGAAGGAGAAGAGGGCCTGAAACCAAGAAGGAAAACAGGGCGCCGCAGAGTGACATCGGGAGAGCAAGATGCTGCTATTGTGGAACACATTGCAAATCATCCATTTTCTCCAGTCAGTATTGTTGCCAGACATTTACAACTGCAGTGTTCAAGTGATACAATACGAAGGCGTCTACAAGCTGCGGGGATACGGCACAGAACACCAGCGAAGAAAGTGCAACTCACAGCGCAACACGTAAATGCTCGTCTTGGGTTCGCTTTACAATATCTACCCATGACAAATGACTTTTGGGAAACAGTAATTTGGACTGACGAGAAAGTGTTTTGTTCGGATGAAGATGGCCAAATTAATTTGTGGTGACCGGACAGAACTCGTTATGATCCAAGATATATGTTCGTAGCAATTGAAGAAGTGGAAGAATGTCAATGGCATTTTGGGCGTGGATCATTGCAGCTGGTGCAGGAGATATCGTAGAAATATCCTCGAGGATGGATTCCGAAGAATATATTAAAGTGCTTGAAGAACATATGCTACCGACAGTTCGCGTTATTTATCCTTGGGAGGAAATGCCCATCATAAACTTCGTTCATGATAATTGCAGTATCCATACGTCCAAAAGAACGAACAATGGCTTGCACATCACCCTGACATTCAGCCATTCGAATGGCCAGCAAAATCACCAGACCTCAATCCAATTGAAAACGTATGGTCCATTATGGTGAGAGAATGGGAACCTGGCTATGAAAGAACAAGAGAACAATTACGTGGCCATGTGTATGACGTATGGAGAACTATACAGAACAGGCCACGTATTTGTCATAGACTTGTTGAATCTATGCCCAGAAGATTACGTGAGGTAATCGACAACAATGGCTGGTGGACTCATTACTGAACACACGTCAACATTATTTGAAACATTGAAAATCAAGTTTATTTTTTGTTTGTTTGAATGAGTGTGTCCTTTCTTTCTTTCTGTTTTTCCTAGAGACAATATATTTATTTTCTTTGAAACATTTGGAACTCTGATTTTTACAAGGCTGCATTAATTTAGCATGTTACACAATGGTCTCAAAATATGGCATTTCAGTTTGGAACAGGCAAACTAAAGTCGAGTTTGCAAAAGCAAATACATTTTTTTCGCCCTTGTAACTCATTGTTTCTTCCAATTATCGAGTGCTTTCTTTGCTTTGCGTTGCTCTAGGTCACTCAGTCGCCATTTTTGTTTGTGAGCATATACTAAGTTTGATTGAAGCTTACCCTCTATTCTTTCATCATACAACATCATACATCATAGACTATGGGCTTCAGGTTTGACATCTTAATAGAATTTCTATCAAATATAAATCATCAACTTGAAATATATTTTACTTACTAGCTCCTACTTTCCAAAATTTGGTATGTTTGGTTTTCCGATGATACACGTGATATCGTAAAATTTGAATATGATAGATTTGTATTTTATACCCATGGAGATTACTTTCTTACTTTTGTATCTCAGATCTCTTGTAATTACCTACAAATTATGCGAAACAATACACTAAACATCCCCTCCCCCGACCTGTTTTCAAGGATCGATCCAGCATCCACCTCACAGAAATTTCCATCTCGATCATTGCATATAAAATGAGTGTGGGTCTTCGTGAATCTTCCCTGTAATGCAGATCCATAATTTGCTCTAGAACATGTGAAGATAACTGAAAGCAATACTTGCGCATATAATTTCAATTTTGAACTATTTATTCATCTAGTTACTTCTTTCATTGTGGGAGGGAGACTGGCAGGCGGGAGATAGGCCAAGGCCCTTCCAGGGCTGTATAGCCAAGTTTTTTTATTTACTTCTTTCGGTCCGGGGTTCCATACCCGGTGGAAGCACATAGTGGTTCGGATCTCACTTTACAACGTATGTCAAGTCTAGATTAGCTTTTCTATGCAAAACGTGGATTGGAAAAATTACTTAGTCAAAATTTGTGACAGTTAGTTACTGATCGCAAGTTGCATTGTTGCAGAATATGCGGATACTAGACGTGTTGAAAGCAGAGGTGTTCATTTGGAATCAAACTCCCTCCCCCTCAGAGATCGCAGGAGCCCTCACCCTCCACCGCCCTCACCCTCACAAGTCTTCCGGAGGGTGAGGTCTGCCCTCACGAGGGTGAACACCTCTGGTTGAAAGAATCAGGACGATGAGGATGAGTCATGATATGATAAAAGCACACAAAAAACAATGCCCAGGCCGGTATTTTTTTAAAAAAGGAATACACCTGTTCGGTAGTATCCCCCGTCATTCACACATTTCTTAAACTTTCACACATGTCAATTTTTACTCTAATTGTTTCTCGGATATGAACGAGATGTGCCTCCCCAAACGCCCCGTCAAACAAAAAGCGGATTCTCCCCTACGAACACATTTTGGATCTAATACCACTTATAAATTAAGTGTCCAGAAACAGATATTAGGTATGAATATACGATGAAATACTCCTTAGCAATTACAAATAATTATAAGCTAACTCGTGGTCGAGAGTTAGAACGATGTGACTAAACTTCCCCGCTCTTACTTCCGAGTTCGAGGCCTGGTCTCAGCATGGAGTTCTTTCTCTGCAGTGTTTCCTTATCAATTTAATGTAATTATCATCCATCCTCATAGTTGCGACAAATTATAAATGTGTCATGGTAAAAACAAAGCAAAATAAGAAAAAAATATTGTAACATTACTGCAATGTCAGAACTACGTTGGCAAAAAAAAAAAAAAGTGAACACCAGATCATTTTCAAACAAGCATTTGGGGAGAACTGTGTAGAGGTAGACAGACAACATGCTCCCGAAAGTTGCCAATCGACATGACCTTCGGTACTGAAGTTGTGCGTTGAGAAAACTTTGCTTGAGGCTCCTCAAGCGTCTTATCACAAATGCCTCGGTGTTCGCAGCATTGCCAACTCACTTTTCGTTGAGAAAATATTTTTCTCCTAATTCATTTGCTGTTGATTGTACATCCAAACGCCGAACACCACCGTACCATATGTTCAACCCACTTAAGACTGGATAAATTGTTCGAAGAAAACAGAAGTCAACTATTAATGTAGCGATGAAACACATAATAAGACATTCATTTATAGCACGGAATGCATAAATAAGGTTAAATTATGTTTCTTTTGGTGCTATACGAAAGCAAAGAGGCGAGTAAATACATGTTAGCTTATAGGATCACCGTTTTCTTCTCGTCTTCCCTGGAGAAACAAACTGCAAAAGTGGCTTCAGTTTTCGCGGCCGATCAGCGTTGCAGCGAGCGTTCCAGTTATATATAGTTCAATGATATAGGTGGATCTGTCGTCTTGAAGAAGTTGTATTCACTTCTGTGTAGTTTGCTAATGTAATAGTGATAAAGAGTGGCGTGCCCAACGGAGGATTGGTGGGGGTTATAACCTCCCCTTTGGCCCAGTATTCCTAAAAAATAGAAGGTCAAAGTACAGCGCCTTGAATAACGTAGTGTGGAAAACGACCCAAGAAACTGGTTCCCCAGACGGATGAGAAACATAGATGGCAGTGCGATCAATGTCGGTGCTAATTTTCTTATGAACGTAATGCGGCTTAGTTAGTTTTTTGAATATATTATGTAGATTTGTTTGTCTTGAAAGGCGGTACGTGAATTTATGGAAACAGTTATATTTGTGGAGTGATTTGCAGTCACGAAATGGCATTAATTTGGAAAGAAAAGTAAAATAAAATGAATAAATAAATAGCATGCGTGCGTAACACAAGAAGAAACATCGCAATGTGATTCCCGACGTCAGGTCTTGGACTGTGTATTAGAGTTTATTTTTCTATGTTATTAGAATATAAATAGTATCCTGAGAGATATTTCATACCGAGGCGACAAACCACAAATGTCGCTTGGAAGCGAGCAGTCCGTAATCAATGCAGCCTTTCGAACCGTAAGGACACAAGCTCTGACTGCACCGTTTCCTCAAGGAGATTTTACCACGCGACACGCGACAAACGATACGAGGATTTCACACCAAAGCGACACGGATCCAAGGCAACTTTCATACCGAAGCGACACATGTTGCTTGGAAAGGAGCCAATCAAGAGCAACATTTCACATCGTAGCGGCATGACGGGAAGCACAGGCCAGCGTTCGGTTGGTGAAATCCTCAAGCGATAAGTGTCGCGTGCCGCTTGTCGCTTTGGTGCATAATCTCACTAAAGCAAGACACTCATTGCATCGCGTATGCGCGAACAACAAACCACGGCAACATGTTGCAAGCTATTGAGGAAATGGCCCAGTTTGAGCGACGCAGAAGCGACAAAGCGACACGTGTGGCTTATTGTGTTGCCTAGATCTGTTGTTGTAATGTGCGGTTTATCGTGTCGCCTATCTGTTGTTCGCAAGCAAAGCTTGCTAATAGACTGAAGGCACCATGTCGCTTGTCACTTAGTTGGGAACTCCCCCTGTAGCGCGTCGCTTCGGTCTCAGCACCCTTCCTTTAAGGAGCTTTCCGACCGAAGTATCAAGTAGCACGCGAATACGTGAACGTGTCGTTTGCTGTTTGGACCCTCATGTGCAATGAATGCTATTTTACAGTCTGGAAGTGTGTGTCACTAGTGTGACAGTGTGAACATCCCGTGTCGCTTGTCCCATTGGTTTGAAAGTTGCCTTACACTCATGTTGATGTCACTAAGAAAGTTTTGTGGGGTTCCCCTTGTCGTTTCATGGAATCATCATTATCATAATCGCCGCGATTAGTTTAAAGCGGAAGAAAAGAGACAGTAAATATCAAAAATACAAATGCTTCAGTGTGTATATCTTTAAAAGAAATGTTGATGATGATAATAATAATGAACCTAATTCATACACAAAAATTTAGTTGCCAAGAGCATTCCACGCTAGTGTTGCCCACGAGACGAGACTTTGGCCTGCGTATTTTTTCTCCCGTATTATTAACGAAAGTATGACGATAACAGGACGTGGTCGACTGTCTAGAATGTTCGTTAATATCTTCGCGACCACTGTACCAAATATCATAGCAATTATCACATTCATAGAAATGCTTCATGTAAAAGAATCAGACGTTGCAGCGAAAACTCCATTTACTTCCATTATAAGCAGACGAGTACCAAGCACCGGGTTCA